>NC_141694.1:182037349-183237349 GCF_964263255.1 Lissotriton vulgaris
TTAGGAAGTGTGCCTCATGTGATGAATTTACACACGTGTTAGTAACAGCTGTACACTGGAGGAACGGTGATGTCAGAATATTTCTAGATCCTTGAAGCTGCCTGCTGGGAGCATTTGGCTGGCACATTTATTGCAGATTACTTAGCTGCATGAAAACCTCAGCTACAAATAAAGTACAATTTGATAGAAAGCAATAGTTGGCTAGTGAGAAATTCTGCTATAACTTCTCTGGGTCCTCTTGCCTCACCTGTCCTCTTTTGAACAGCCCTGTGAACCATGCCAAATGTAATTAGGGCTTGGTCATTGTCTGCCATGTTCCGTAAAGAGGCATATAATAAATGCTTCTAGGGCGAGACCTTCTGCTCCTTCTTGTTGGGCTTGCACTCTTATGGTTTCTTGGTGAACTTGTCTTTCCAAGTTCTCACATTTTATCCCCAGATATTCCAAATGTGTTTAGTAGACACTAACCTGACCCATTAGGTTTGAATTTTCTGATTCTAAGTCCTGAACTTTGATTTGTATGTCGCAAATGCTAGTTCCTAAAGAGTCCAAGTTATTCAGCTGAACTGTAATGTGCTACCCCATGTTGACCTTTATATATGTGATATCCTTGCAGATGTCCACCTTAATTCACTTTTAAATGGTTGGACAATGGATAGCAAACCATTTTAGTAATATCTGCAGAAGACCCCACAGAGGTCTGAGGTGTTATAACCTGCAAGGGTGCTTCTAAGAAATTCATCAGTGTATTTTATGTACACCTCTTAGGTGACATATGCAATAAATAAAGTGTCTACTCTATATCTACTGCCTGTGTTATCAAGACAAAGCCTTAAGGGTATTTTGATGCCACTTTGAGCAAGATAACAGCTTTTACATGGATGCGATGGCTTGTTAATGGATAACGCCGGCTACTCTTTCCACCACAAAGCTTATGTCTGTAAACTTTGCTTTCTCATTCCACCCGCGAGAAGAAGCTGTGATGTCTGTTCATACTGGTTGCTTTCAAGAGGGTAACAGAAAACTCAAAGGGTCTCACAGTCGTTTCTGGGCCTGGTTTGATGCTTTTGGATACCTGAGTCATTGGTGTGCTTTTGCCTCATCGCCTCTTCATGTACCTCTCCAACTAACCTCTTTCAATCCTGTACCTCCAAGCGTATATACTTTCGTAGGACATTACGCTCCCCACTGGAATCATACCTCTCTTCAGCCTCCTGCCACTCTTTATAAATGTTTCTCAGTCTACTAGCTCTCACAGCACAGCTGAATGTTTTGCTGGGGCTCTCCTGCCCGCACCATCTCCTCACCATACAAGATCCATGAGCACCATTTTATAAGAATTCCTCACAGGCAACCTCAGTTAAGTGTATCAGCTGCCTGGGGGCGGGGGTCTTTGCCATTTGTTGCTATAGCTGCCCCATGGTCCTGCTCTTTATCGGCCTAGTAAAAAAGGTCCCGGCAGAGCTCTAATTTAGCATGGCCATCTTGGTTGATGTCATACCCAAACAGTGTGCACCTGGGCAAACAACTCTTGTCTCTCTGTTTGGCAGTGCCTATAAGTGAGCCTTACACAGTGTGTCCCTGGTAAGAACATTATTAAACCGGAGCATTCTGCTGTTGGATCACAAGAACTTGAAACAGAGCATTTAGAAGAAGCCAATGAATACTATGAGTTGGCTTGTTTGCTGTTATCTTTATGCTAAGAGGCCTTGTCGGGCTGTTCATTTTGTATTTCACTTGATCCACATTTTTTAGAGTAATAAGAACCACATTTATAGGAAATATACTTAAAGAGGAAAACTGCAAAGTAACCTATGTGCTCTCAATTTTTGAACTGGCTAGTTTAACCATCACATGCACCATGCTGTTGTTCACCTACTGTTGTGCCTGAAGCATTTTGCTTTCAGCCTTTTTTGATTGGATGGGCTGGATCATTTTAATGCTGATGACATAGAACTATTTTTTTCTTTTGCATGTTTCTATAGCATTCGACTCTTAGCACTGGATGGAAGAGCATGTCCTGTCCCTTCCGCGTTCCCCTTATTTGTCTGCTCTTTTTGCCAACTTTCAACCCCATCCATACCCTGTATGTCATTTATAATTTCTCCCTGGCACTATTTAATCTTCTTCCTCTATCCCGCTGCTCCCACCAGCCTCACTCTCATTTCCCTATTGTTTGGCCTTGCTCATTGATCCCAGTCCCCTAGCCATTCATACACCTCCTGCCTCCCTCCCATCCTTACCTGGTCCTCCACCAATGTCTATGATCCAACCTCACACTGCATCCTTGCGTCTTTACTTGTTATCCCAATATTTAAAACAGTAGTCAAATCAATTTGCTTTGCCATTGTTTACATTTATCTACAGACAATAGTTTGAAAAGGGTGATTACAAAGTTAATAGTAGATTTTAAATTCCATACTTTGAATATCAGGGTATTTCATCATAAGTAGCATCCCCCAACGAAGAGATGTGGAAGTGGTCTCCATTCCAGCTGAAAAGAGATTTCTCACAATGCTTTTTAGGTTCTTATCATTGAAGTATGTATCCGGGTTAGAATTGTCCTAGGAAGAGAAAGGTATGAGTTAACTGCTAAACAATTAAAGTATTAGTCTGTAGCAATACGCCAGCTCAAGCTTGTATCTTTAATGTGAAAACAATACCTAGAGTCACAATAAAATACATGTGTTGATGGCAATTGTTTTATTGTTAGTAATATTGCCCTATTGCCATTGCAAAGCCAAGTGTATCCCAATTTCTAATGAATTATTCGATGTGCTTTGTAAAGTGCTGGCTTCTGACACATTATCATAGTTTAGCACTAAAAACCATGGTAAGGCTCTAATTGTCATAGCCAACGCACTACCCATGATATTAAAGATTGGTATATGCAGTAGATCGGGCAGGTTATGGTACACACACAGATCCGTGTAATGGGCTCCTCTCAGTCAGGCTAGGGCCGCTGTAAAAGGATGACTTGGACCCAGTGTTCAGGTGCTGCTGTGGGAGGCATCCGAGCACAGCCTAGCTCATTACTTTATTAATCCCCTGATACTGCACCAGCGTCAGGATGTCGGCATGGGTCAACATGTCACAGCAGGAATTTCACGTGACATACTACAGCCATCACCAAATCAAAATAGTTTGTAACTGGAACTGATCAAACTTGACCACAAAGAGCAACAAACAAACAAAGTCTACTAGCTTGCTTCTTACTATGAGCTAGAACCAACAAAGTGATTCAACCCTGCAGTTCCCCCACATGGTGATATGGATGACTTGGGGCTTGGGAAACTTTACCATGAGGCACTTGGGATTCAGCCGGTGGTGATGGCTGCACATCCATTTCCTGAGCCGCCATCTACTGACAAGAAAGTGTATCAAAAGAGTTGGTGTTTGTGGAATTACCACTTCGGTGTCCTTCTGGTACAACTATCCTGGTTGGGTGGGCCTTGAAACGTCTGTCAGTCTTCCACTTTAGAAAAGCTGAGATGTCCCTTGTCACTTGCTCACCACTTCTTTTGGCAATTATCATATTCCCTTGACTCTAGATCACCAGTAATGGGCATCTACCAAAGGCCAAGCAAACCTTCCCTCCACCTGTCCTGCTGAGAAGCAGCACCCAGGCATCCACCATCAGTGTCTTTAGACTCGCAAGCACAACTTGCCCTGATGTTGCTCTGTGCCCTGGCTCATATGGGTCTACAGTGTCCGGAGACCATGAGGGCCATAGGGAGTAATGTCATGTACAACTCAGCCAAATAAAATGCCAGAGATGTTTGCATAATGTTGCAATGCATACATTTACAACGCATGACTTTACAACACAGTTTTTCCATCGCAACATTCTTTACAATGCATACATTTACATTGCGTGCCAGTACAACTACATTTACAACGCATTCAATTACAACGCATTATAACTTTACAACGCATACCATTACATTGCATTTAAGGTAAGTGATGGATAGTGCAGGGGTAAAAATTGCTATTCTAACTCCAGGGGGTGCAACAGTAGGGTATGTGTTGGATAGTGTAGGGGTAAAAATTACTATTCTAACTCCAGGGGGTGCTACAGTAGGGTAAGTGTTGGATAGTGCAGGGGTACAATGTGTTGTAATGGTATGCATTGTAATGACATGTGATGTGATGCCTGTGTTGTAGTGACATTCATTGTAGTGTCATGTGTTGTAGTGACTTGTAATGTAATGGCTGCGTTGTAGTTACCATTTATAAAAAAATCTTTCGTCTCCCGAATTATATTCACAGGGCAAGACTACGACTGGAGTTGTTTCTCCAAAGACAATCTATTTTCTGTGAGGCTGACACCCTGAAGTACTATATAGGGGCACTAAAAGCCACAGATAATATGCTTAAATCCCGGTTAAAAGTAACCCTTGCCAGCTTTGGGAACCTATGGAACCGTCAAATTGTAAAAGCCATAAGAACGCTATATATCGACGAAACATCTCTAACTAGAGACTCTATTCCATACACAGTCTGGAAAAGGGTTATCAATAAGCAGGCAAGACAAATCTCCTACCAGATGGACACTGGGGTTTTAAAAAACATCAACTATCTTGCTCTCCTTGAACGATTCATACCTCCCTGGGCTTCTGCAAACATACCATTTTGATAGTTTGATCGCAGTGTCCCCCAAAAATATAATATTTATGCGCCTTCTAGGTCTGCCCTCCACTGCCTTTAACCAATGGGCTCCAACTGGGAAGGAGGGGGCTTGTAGACCGTGCAATTACAGTTCTGAATCATGATTGCATATTCTGTGCTGTTGTCCCGCCCTAGACGCTCCTAGAAGACTTCTCCTAAAACCATTATATCTAAAAAGGGGCATCAGCACATGTTGGGAGGCATCTACTCTCTGTTTTACTTGCAAAGATATTTACACGCTCGCAAGATCTGGAAAATATGTGAGACTCTTGGAAAACCTGCTCTCTCCCTCTCCTGCCTCTCCGCAACTGGTCCTTCCTTCCCAAAACTCATAACAGACTATTTTTGCACTTTGTCCTAGTGTTTTTCAACCAAATTGAGCCACAAGGCTCATTTTATCCTTTATTTTAAAGCTTATAATTACTGTTATGGTCACAGTACAAGATTGCCTTGTTAGAAACATGTGTTATGAATTTGATGGTTTGCTTCTCTTTGTTTTTAATGTGGTAAAGGCGCTATGGAGAAATTTTGTATTGCAATGATTTTAATTGCCTGTTAACTTAAAAAAATCTGAAATCTGAAATCTATTGATCCCCTCATACGTAGACTGCAGAATAATATTACAATCCGTCCGATGTAGTTCCAGGAGCGGGATATTAAGACATTGGCATACACTAATGATATTGCACTTGTGACCCCTGACCCAATAGCTGCGTTTAAAGTGGTAGAGGAGGTGGCCATTAGATTTGGGAATATTTCAGGACATTCTTTGAGTAAAAATATGACAATAAGAGACCGACCACGATTAGGCCCGTAAAGGATCCAACATGTGGGCGGAGCCTTTAGGATCGTATCTTAATGGGCCACTCAGTTTCCATTCCACCCGTCTCATTATGAGGTTGGAAAGGAAACCAGACGGTCCATTGGCTGGCTTCCGAAGGGCTCAGAGAGCCCACATGCCATTCATAAGCCGGCAAGTAATCTCAAGGGTGGGTCTTTCCGCCCTTGAGATTACGATGACAGTTTCTGACATGATTTCCATGCCGACCTGTCCGAGATAGAAACCCTGTCAGAAATCATGTTCGGGAGCCCCCAGCAGAGCCCCCTATGGTGCACGGGCTCCGGTTGGAGGCCAAGGGAACACCTATGGTGCCCCCTGTTGATCCCTGCACCTTGTGGCAGGCCCCTTGAGGTGCCTGCCACGGGGTGCAGGGATGAACTGCACCTCCCTTTTCTCAATAGGAGCAAATGTTACGGCTGGCTTACAGCTGGAACAATAGTTCCCATTGAGAAAATGCGAAAGAACAGAGTACGGTCTAATTATAATAGGCCTGTTGGGACTGCCGACCGGGTGTCGGTCAGTCCCATGACCAAGTCGGTGTCAGATGGAGGGAATTCCGCCCGACATCGAAATAACCCCATATTTGTTATTAACAATAAGATCTTGTTGTCAGATAATCATGTTGTAATGAGTGCAGTGTATTTAGGAGTAAGTGTTTCATCAGACATAGATGAAATAGTGAAGGAGAATCTTGATCCCTTTATTGAAAAGGGCAAAAAAAGACTTGAGTAGGCTGAATAATTTTCATTTATTTTCAGTAGACAGATGCAATATAGTAAAAATGATTCTCCCCCCCCCACCCCCAAGAGGTAGGAGATTGAGAATTATTGGCTTAAGAAACTAAAGGGTATCATTTCTCAGTTTTTTAAGGCCTGTTCTAAACCTAGAAGAGCTTTTAAACTTCTCAAGCTGTCTGCCACAGGAGGGAGATGGGTGGGCCCATCCTAACCTAATACTGTAATATTGGGCCACCACTTCACAAAATAGCCTTATCCTGCTGAAAGAGAGGACAGGTGGGAATGGAGGGGATCAGGAGAGGATGTGTGGGGATGCATGGGATTGTCTCACCACCCCCTTTGAATTGCTAATTGGTATTGATGCCTTTGGGTGCCTTTGGCGGCAGCTCGAGGTTAGCTACTATAATAGAATATGTTTAATACTCTTTAAAGTCCCTTTAAGGTTTGGCCGGCTACACGCAGTATGATGGGGATTGGTAGATTACATCTTTAAATGCCCATCTGGAAGAATATGAATCTACCAGATATTTTTGGGGATCAATGTATTTCTCGTTGGAACAGTGTTGAGCTACACAGACTGGGGCACTTCTTTTCCATGACTTTAACATTGTTCAGAGAGTCTTCTTTAACCCCTTCCATGCTGGGCCGATTTTTCTCGTGTGCTAGGCTTATTGAAGAATCAATGGCTTTATGACGGCCCCCAGCCATCATGAGCACACGAGCACTGTAATGCATGACGGATGGGGGCCGTCATCAGCATGGAAGGGGTTAAGTATCTTCAAGTATGAGATTTTTTGAGGCGGAAAGGGTGGGGGCTAGTGGGCTTTCAGAGAGTTGACTTGTTAGATCTGCTTATTAGTAAATGACTTATTGGGGTAATTTGCAGTTTTTTAAATCAATTTAAGAAAGATGATTTGGATAGACAATCGCGAAGGTGGCAGGAGATATTGGCCATACCTGAGGCGATTTTTTTAAAATCTATCTCACTTGTACAATCAGCTCTACTGTCGGCAAGGCTACAAGTGCAATATTGCAAAACCTGAGATATCAAGATTTTTTAATTATAATGTGAAGCTAAAGGCCTCCTTAACGCAGGCACTAATCTTATTAGGGATACAAGAATAGTAGGGTAGTGAGATGGGAAGACACTTTCTATTTATCTCAATGACCATCTTCCGACTATGTGTCGCCTCTGCCTAGTTGGATACAAATACACCTGTGTTTCAGCAATGGTTAGCCTGGCTGCTGGCAGTACATAACCTGGAAAAAGCTGGATATTCAAAGAGAAGTGTATGGTCCTGGAAAAAAGGGTTTAGAATCTGGGCTCCTCTGACCAATTAGGTCGAGTCACCGGTAGGTGAGAGGGATTTCATTACAAGACTGGAGTCTACCATTATGCAATGACTTTTATTTGCTTTCCAACATGTAGCCCTTTAAAGAATACTGAATACATCACAAAGCAATAGAATGCTCATTTAGGCACTATAAATATCATGTGTACGGAGCATGGAGGATATGGGTGACGCAAAGGGTCTTCTTTTTGGAGACAACTTTGTTAAGTCGCTGGGAAAGTACGTCTCCACCTTCACAGTTTTTAGTAAAGCTGAAACCAATATGCGTGGAGTTTTCAGATCACGCTCCTTTTTGGGCGGGCTGACAGGAGAGGATTGACTGTCAGCCGCGGAACATATAGGTCCCACTTCTACCCACAAGATCAGAGGAGTCCCTTTACAACAGAGGTTATCGCCAGAACTCCAATTTTTTCCCACAAAGAGGAAGAGGCTTAAGATCCTGTGGCAGAAGATCAAGATCTTCTAACCAAGGTTTTCAAGGTGAGCAAGACTATTTTATGGTAAACATTGTTTACCATGAATCCTTTTCCCCGCAGGCAATTACAACGCGGTCATTATAACGACCACGTTGTAACAACGCATACCATTACTCCGCAAGTCAGATCCAATCCAAAATTCCCAGAGAAATAAGTGTGGATGGAGAGCATATGATATTAATAGACTTAGAAGTGTCAAAAATGTTACAAAAGGAGCCCTAAAGAAAGTGTCAGATTACAAACCTTATAAAAGAGATTTATAAGCACAATTATTTTAATAAAAAAGAAAGACAAAGGTTGGCGCCCAGTCATAAACCTCAAAGTCTAAACACTTTTTTAAACTACAGACATTTCAAGATGGAAGGTATCCATCTTTTGAGAGAAATCTTACAAACCAAAGATTGGCTGGTAAAGATGGATCTCAAAGATGCCTACTTTACAATACCTATGGACAAGGACAGTCAGAAGTATCTCCATTCTAATTATAAAGGGACTCTTTATCAATTCATGTGCCTCCCCTTTGGACTGTTCTCAGCACCATGGTGCTTTATCAAGATGCTCCAACCTGTGGTAAGCTTTCTGGACGACATTCTCATTATGTCCCAGAGAAAGTCGGAAGTCCTGACTCGTTTATCCTGTGCAATAAACCTTCTGGAAGGTCTGGGCTTTACAATAAACTCCAGTAATCCGTCATGACCCCTTCTCAAGAGTTAGAATTCTTTGGCTTTCAAGTAAATACCATTTTGTCACAACTAGTTCTACCACACAAGAAATTCCTATGGGTAAATAGAGAAATAAAGGCAGTCCTATCCATAGCCCTACTCCATTCTTATAAGAGACCTGGCAAGAGTCCTCTTTCTTCGTCGATTCAAGCAGTTTGTCCTGGCCCCCTCCACTACAGAGCTCTTCAGAGATTGAAAGCATGGAGTTTAAGAAAAGGTTTTTGTTATGGGGACACTGTACCAATATCAAAAGATGCCCGGGAAGATCTTCTTTGGTGGCAGAGAAATCTCGAAGCATGGAACGGGATAGCCATCTTTGGGAATGTCCAGGACTTTATCCTAGAATCGGATGCACGCAACGGAGGCTGGGGAGCCCGGTTAGGCAATCTAGAAACAGGAGGAAAATGGTTGTTAAAAGAACATTCACTCCACATAAATTGCCTGGAGATGTTAGCGGGTCTAAATGTCCTAATGAGTTTCAGGGAACAACTAAAGAACTCAAACACCCTGATTCGCATAGGCAGCTTTTCAGCAGTTTCCTTCATAAACCGGTTGGGGGGGGGGGGGGTTAAATCCAAGACTTTATCAGCTATAGCAGCTCAAATTTGGTATTTTTGCTGGCAACAGAAAATTACACTCGGAGCAGAATTTATCCCAGGGATTACGAATGTGAGGGCAGGTTGGAATTCAAGGTTTCTCCTAGCTTTCAGCGATTGGAAATTACTTCCAGGTGTTTTTTCTCTGATAGAAAACCTCTGGGGCCCGATCCAAGTGGATCTTATTGCCAGCAGACTAATGTCTCAGCATCAGACATTTTTCAGTTGGAGGCCAGACCCAAACACTTCGGCAGCAGATGCATTCCTTCAGGACTAGGGGAAGAACAGGGCTTTTGCATTTCCCCCATTTTCCATGATTCAGAGAGTACTTTGGAAGGTGAGATTAGAATCCAGCAGCATCATTCTAATAACCCCCTTTTGGAACTCTCAGGTGTGGTTTCCCAGAGTGATGGAACTTTCAATAGACATCCCACGCCTTATCCCAGCATCCTGGTGTCTTCTTCTGAGCCCACTCGGAGAGGAACATCATTTAATGCTAGAAGGGAAAATTAACCTTCTTGCCTGGAAAGATATTTTGGCCTTTCAGGAGAAGCTAAAAGCTTACTGGAGGACTCTTGGGCACCAGGAACTAGGAAAAGAGTCATGGGAGTTTGGAGGAAATGGTGTAATTGGTGCTTGGAAAGGTATTTGGATCCAGTGAAAGCCCCTATACAACAAATAGCCAATTATTTGGCACATCTTTTCGATTCAGTTTTATCCTACTGAACAATAAATTGCTATAGATCTCCAATGTTTTCAGGCCATGCCCTAATCAACAATATACCTAATGGAAGGAATGCCCTAATTAAAAGAGTAATGAAAGAGATAATAATAATAATAATACTAATAATAATACTAATAATAATAATAATAATAATATTAATCAGATTAAAAAGACGTTAGAAATCCCTATAGGATGTTAATCTGATTTTTGAACTTTGCCCTAGAAATATCTAATAGGTTCTATTCAGCGGAAGGTGTACACTCCGACATTTAGAAGAGAACTAAGACTATGTCGGAACCATTTTTTACCCTTTCTTCGATGAATGTGAGAAATTATGTGTGGTAAAGTATATTAAAGAATATGAGAATAAAATAGCTATCTTTAGAGCTGATTGTCTTGATCAACTACTTTTATCATATGTAAAACCTCACAAACCAGTTCCTTCTGCTCCCTTAGCGAGATGGATTTGCACAATTATGAAAAAGCAGGTATAGATCTCTCTAGATGCAGAGCAAACTCTTCAAGAGGAGCTACGGCTAGTAAGGTCTTTTAGGCAGGGGGATCCCTACCCGAAATCCTTAAAGCAGCTGCCTGGTCTAATGCAAACACCTTTTCCAAATGTTAATTAAGGCCAGTAGAGTATGTTAGTAACCTAGCCGTAATTGGCTTTAAACATGCATAATGGTAGCCTCCGGTCTTGATTTCATTAAAGACAATGGAGGCTAACATTATCCTACCCAATTAGAATTCTAGAGTCTATTGGTGTGTAGGAATTATTTATATTCCTTATGCATAAACTTTATGTCAGTATTATGTTCTCTGCCTCTGCCTTCTTTCTTCCTACTGGAACTTCCTTACTGGGAGAATTTTTCTTATTTTTCATTGATTGAAATGCATAAAACCTTAGGGTGGTGTAATGTATGCTTACGTGTCATACACCGCGTGATACTTCACGCGGGGTATGACTGATTGCTGCTCGGGATCCTCACGAGCCACTTCTTGTGCTCAACTGTAAATACATGTTATTATACAAATGTCGTTCACCCGTGCATGGACGCCTGGTTTACAGTTAGGCATTGTAACCGTTGGCTTGACTGGGATCAGACGCTCCGTGATCGGGTGGAGTTTATTATATGGAATAAACTTCATATTTTACATTCAGAAGTTTCCTAAATTCATTTACCACATTTGGCGACGAGGATGGGATGAGAAAGTGATTTACCTCTTGGGATCTCGCAGATAAAAGAAGATGATGAAGCGGTGCACATGATATTTATAGTGCCTATATGAACATTCCAATTGCTTTGTGATGTATTCCGTATTCTTTAAAGGGCTTCATGTTTGAGCAGCAAATATAACTCATTGCATAACATTAGCTTCCGTTGTCACCTAATGTGTCGGGTGAGAGGGGTGGGAGGGGGTTGTTGTTTTTATATAATATGGAAATTGCATTAAAAATAATAATAAAATCACCACACTTTGACACTTCAGGCCATTGCCCTTTTCACTCTGTCTGGGATGTTAACTACTGTAAATATCCTGTTGAGACTCCTATTTGTCTGCTCAAAGGTCATATCACTTACACAACAGGGAATTTTGAATAAGCATCTATCACCACCAGCATGTAATGCCCTTCCAGCAGCGAGTCAAAATCAGCACTGATCTCTTGCCAAGACTCAGTGCTGGCATCTTGATGACAGGAGAGGGAAGGTCAGTCCCATTGTTTGCTTGGCACCACTGGCAACAGGCAACTAGGTGGTGAACAAAGGAGTCAATGACCTGAAACCTGACTTTTTCACATGGTTTTGCTTTCATATTGGTCACCACTTGATGCTCTGAGTGATGGAGGCAGACAATGCAGTGCTGTAGTGTTGAAGGGAAGGCGATTTATGGGCCCCTTACTAGGTTGTCTTTGCTTGTGGTGCTTACCTCAACCCGCACATGCCATAAAGTCTTCAGCTCCCCACTATTTGCTTCATCACAGCTGATGAACAGCCTTCAGAAAATGTAACCACTGGTTATTGCTAGCTGCTGTCTTTGCTCACTGGAGACAAGGACCTTCCCGCATGGCACCCACATCATAGAATAGCTTAACTGTTGGAAGGCAGTGAACCTGGGCAACCCTTCAACATATTCACCTGCACATGTGTGCTCATCAGGGCTGGTCTTCCATCGGTGCCTGACAGATAATCAACTGGTTTGATGTATCCTGGCTTATATCTGATGATAAATTGATATTTTTGCAGCTGAGGAACCCTTTACTTAAGCTTCTTGGGAGGGTTGGGCACCATCCCTGGCAAACAGTGGAATGAACGGCTAGTGGTTCATTGTGCCTTTGAACATATGTCCCTTCAAATTATAAATGAAAGTGGATTCACCCCCATTTGACTGCCAAGGCTTCTTTGACATTTCGCTGTTCTTTATAAGAGCTCTATTTGCAAAGATCATGGGCTTCCAGCGGTCTGTTCCAGTGTGCTGAATCAGGACTGCCCCACGCCTAATCGAATTGGCAGCAATGATGACCTCAGACTCATGGACAGGATCAAAGTAAGACATTGTGGTGTCATGTAGGATATCATCCTTTATGTCTAGGATGGCATCTGCTTCTTATTGACCCCACTTCCACGGCAGTGACACCTTAGTGAGTTCCCTGAGTGGTCTGGCAAGTGTAGCTAGACTCAGGATGACAACTGCAATAACAAGGTAATGGATAGACTGCTTGAATTGACAATCGCTCAAGCCAAATTCAAGTTGATTGATCTTCACCCACAATGCCCTCACATTTTTGATCCCCCATATGCAAATCAGTCTTTACCCTTCTCCAATGGGAACAGTCCGGCCTGAACCACCAGGTCAAGTCCTTGCTGAACTGGAACAGAGGCAACCGGACCAGTTTCACTCACAGTAGAAGTGGCCACAGTATGTGGCCAGTCCTAAGAAACTGTAGGGTTCTCCCGGGGATTGAGGGGCATGGCATCCCTGATGTCCATGTTTTTGGCTTGGCTAACTCTTATACCATCTCCTGATAAGACATATTCATAGAATCCCACTTCCTGTTGTAGAAGTTTGCTTTTTTACTTATTCAGGGTGAGTCCCAAGTAGCTGTTCCTTTGGGGGGTCTAGGACAGCCATTCCTGATGTGCTGCAATGGAAAGAGCAAAGGTCAAGATATCCTCACTCATGTTTGTGACACCCTACAGCCCGGAGAGCACTTCACAAATTGTATTTTGGAACACTTTTGCCACTGAGGAAACTCCAAAATAGAGGCTGGAGTAGCGTTGGAAGGCCTACATGAGTCTAAAAAATTGTGACGTATTGACAGTCTTCACGGAGCTCCAGCTTGTTATGGTCAGAGTTTTGATCAAGTTCCAAAACCAGCAAGCGCCATTGATGTTATTGATGAGATCATCAATGGTCAGGGTGATGTGCTGTTCCCTTTTGATCGCCTTGTTGGAAAGGCACATGTCCATGCAAATACTGATTTGGACCAGCTGTCTGAGCTTACCTGCAAAGACCGTTGAGGAGACCCACGGGGTGGGACCTTCAACTCTTTCCATGGCTCCGCCCTCTTTAAGCCTCAGCACCTCTGCCTCAACTGCTGGACTTTGGTGTAAAGGGACCCTGTGGCGTTTGAGGGCCACCGTTCTGACAGTGGTGTCAATATGGAGAGGCAATAGGGGAGCCTGCAGCTTCCTGAGTTCTTGGGAGAGGTGGTGATATTTTTGGAGCATCAATTCTAGGTCTTTGGTGTGAACGGCGGTTGCAAATCAGATTAAATTGCATTATGCAGCCAAAGAGGGCTCAATTTCATCAGTGGCCACATAGAACTTGGCGATGCACGTCGTCCCAGCATGGATCCTGGGCACTAAAAGACACCAACAAGAGGTAGAGGAGAGGAACATCTGTACATGTAAACTTTTGTGTGTGTGTGCTGAAGCATAGGTTTAACACGTAAAACATTATATTAATGATTGCTCATCCCATTCACAGATGCACCTGTGTCGATGAGGTAGGCTACATCTCACTCCAAGCATTCATATTTGTCATGTAGGGCACTGTCCTTGCGTCTGGTCCATAGAACCACCTGGGCATGTGATGAGGAAGCTTTCTTCAGTGTGACCCTCAAGATCATTGTTAGAAATGAGTGTCTCTAGTTGGCACAGGTAGGTACCTTTTTCCAAACAGGGACCCTTGTTTCTAGTCAGGGTAAGGGGGATACATTCCTAAAATAACCACTACTCACCCCCTTGGTAGCTTGGCACCAGCCGACAGGCTTATCTCAGAGGCCGTGTGTAAAATTTTTGTGAACACATACAATAATATATCAATCAATCAATCAATCAATCAAAGAATTTGTATAGCGCACTACTCACCCGGAGGGTCTCAAGGCGCTAGGGGAGGGGGTCCGCTACTGCTCGAACAGCCAGGTCTTGAGCTGCTTCCTGAAGGCGAGGTGGTCCTGGGTCAGGCGGAGGTGGATCGGGAGGGAGTTCCAGGTCTTGGCAGCGAGGTAGGAGAAGGACTTTCCCCCTGTGGTGGCTCTTCGGATGCGGGGAACGGCGGCGAGGGCGTGGCCGGTCGATCGAAGCTGGCGTTTGGGAGCGTAGAAGTTGAGGCAGCTGTTGAGGTATCCTGGGCCTTGGTTGTGCAGGGCTTTGTGTGCATGGGTGAGGAGACGGAAGGTGATTCTCTTGTTGACCGGGAGCCAGTGCAGGTCTCTCAGGTGTCCGGAGATGTGGTTGCGACGGGGGATGTCCAGGATGAGTCGTGCTGAGGCGTTCTGGATCCGCTGGAGTCTTTTCTGGAGTTTGGCGGTGGTTCCGGTGTAGAGGGAGTTGCCGTAGTCCAGTCGGCTGGTGACGAGGGCCTGGGTGACCGTCTTCCTGGTCTCGGTGGGGATCCACCGGAAGATCTTGCGTAGCATGCGTAGGATGTTGAAGCATGACGAGGAGACGGCGTTGACTTGTCTGGTCATGGAGAGGGAGGAGTCCAGGATGAAGCCCAGGTTGCGTGCGTGGTCTGTTGGTTTGGGTGCGCTGCCTAGGGCGGGGGGCCACCAGGAGTTGTCCCAGGCGGAGGGTGAGGATCCTAGGATGAGGACTTCCGTCTTGTCCGAGTTCAGTTTCAGGCGGCTATTCTTCATCCAATCGGCTACCTCTTTCATCCCTTCGTGTAGGTTGGCTCTGGCGGTGGCGGGGTCGTTGGTGAGGGAGAGGATCAGCTGGGTGTCGTCGGCGTAGGAGATGATGTTGAGGTTGTGCTGGCGTGCGATGGCTGCGAGGGGACTCATGTAGACGTTGAAGAGGGTTAGGCTGAGCGAGGAGCCTTGAGGGACGCCGCAGATGACTTCAGTGGCTTCTGATCTGAACAGGGGGAGGCGGACTCTCTGTGTCCTTCCGGCGAGGAAGGAGATGATCCACTCCAGTGCCTTCTCCTGGGTTCCGACGTTGCTGAGGAGCTGTACTAGGGTACGGTGGCAGACAGTGTCGAAGGCCGCGGAGAGGTCTAGGAGGATGAGGGCCGCTGTTTCTCCATTGTTGAGCAGGGCTCGGATGTCATTGGTTGCTGCGATCAGGGTGGTCTCGGTGCTGTGGTTGGCCCGGAAGCCAGACTGCGAGAGGTCGAGGGATCCGTTCGTCTCGAGGAAGGCGGACAGCTGCTTGTTGACGGTCTTCTCAATGACTTTTGCAGGAAACGGGAGCAGCGAGATGGGCCGGTAGTTCTTGAGGTAGGTGGGGTTGGCTGATGGCTTCTTTAGTAGAACGCTGAGTTCGGCGTGCTTCCAGCTCTCCGGGAAGGTAGCGGTGTTGAAGGAGGTGTTGATGATGTCTCGCAGGTGAGGTGCGATGACAGCGTCGGCCTTGTTGAAGATGTGGTGAGGGCAATATACACTACAAATAGACACTACACCAGTTTGGAAAAATAAGTAATCTTTATCTAAACCAAAACAAGACCAAACTAGAAAAATGGACAATACAGTTATCAGGGACCTGCTATCACACATTGAGCCTTTTGCACAGAGTGTTCATGTGGCTGCCCCTCACTGTACGTAGAACCTAATTCAGGCTTTGATCATTGGTCGCCTGGATTATTGTAATGCTTTATTGGCATCCACGAACGAGTCTCTTCTTAGCAGATTGCAGATCATCCAGAATGTGGCCGCACGCCTAGCTCTTAATAAACCACGCCACACCTCCCCTGGGCCATTACTTAAATTTCTCCATTGGCTTCCAATGAGCCAGAGAATTAAGTTAAAGCTCTGTTGTTTGGCCCATAGAGCTCTTTATGGGACAAGCCCGAGCTATATGGTGGATAAGTTCAAAGTGTACTGCCCGAACCAGTGTCTCAGATCGGAAGGTAAAAGGTTGCTGGTGGTCCCTCGCTTTAAGAAAATATGATCTGGAGGCAAAACTGTTGCCTACTTGGCTCCTAAATACTGGAATTCTTTGCCAGAGGATTTATGTAAATGTCCTAGATTTGCTAGCTTCAGGATACTCCTGAAGACGGAATTATTCAAGGCTTGAGTTATGGGAGTCCGTGCCTGTCTGACTTGTTTTCTATGTTAGCGCAGAGATACCTCTTTGGGGGTGATTCCTGCACTTTATAAATTCTGTACATACATACATACATCAGAATATCCACAAAAAATAGGTTATTCTCTTATTTTAAGGCTATAGCAATAAATACCTCCACCTGGAGTTATCACAACATTGTGACAGATAGAAATCCCAAAGTACAGCATTGCTCGTGAGGTGCACAACGTCGGGCGTGGAGCCAAACAGACCCACAAAGAACAGTACCTTGGAAATGATGAAAATCAAGACATCACATGGCGCCGGGCAGGAGGTTCTTCGTCGAGTGGCGTCTGTTCCTTACGACCCCAGGGGAGGTCAAGGCTCTCCTTACTGCGGCGCAGGGGAGACGAGATGTCTGTTCCTTACTGTATTGGGGAGGTGAGGTCTCTGCGGTGGTGAGGCGTCTGGTCCTTACGACGGTGTGGTGTTGATGGATTCGGGAGTCACCCGCGTCGAGTATCGGCTCCGCCTTGATGAAGCACTGGCATCTGAGTCGATGTGTTGCAGCGTCAGGCCTATGACGTAAGTCGGGGCGGTGCGTCGTGCTCTTCATGAGCGATGCCCACAACTGTGATGCAGGTTACGGCATCGCTCACCAGTGTCAGTGTTGAAATTTCCTTCTGTGCAGCTGAAACAGCAGTTCCAAATGCAGAGAGACAGAAGAATTGAAGTCTTTGAGTCCCTGAGACTTCAGAACAGGAGGCAAGCTCAGTGTCAATCCCTTGACGATCTTGTTCCTCAAGTAGATGACAAAGCAAACAGCAAAGTCCTTTTTCTCCTTTACCTGGCAGCAAGTAGCCACTGCAGGCCAACCCCAGACAGCAAACAGCACAGGGGCAGTATTCTTCCTCAGCTTTCCGGCTCTTCCCCTTGGCAAAAGGTTTCTCTTGATTCCCCGAAGTGATCTAAAAGTCTGGGTCCCTCTCTTTATACATCAAAATCCTTTGTTCTCTGAAGGCAGAGAGTGTCTGTACCTGGCCAAAACCAGTTCCATCCTCACTGGTGCAGCTTCCTGGCAGGAGGTGGAGACAGCATTGTTGAAGGCAGACCAGGCCCATTCAGGTGAAAAAGGAAATCTGCTCCCCTACTCTAAATGCAACCCAGGTCCATTCAGCCCAGCCCTGACTCATCAGACTTCTGGAGCCACTGCCCCTCACCAGCCCCCGTCATCCAAAAGCCAGACATGCAATACACAAACGTAGCAGAGGCACACTGGATAGTTAGGCAAGAAAATACCCACTTTCTAAAAGTGGTATTTTCAAACACAGAATGTTAAAATCACCCTCACTAAAAGATGCATTTTAACATTCTCAGTTCAGGCATACCAAACTTTTTTTTTCTACCTTGTTCCTAGGGCCAGTTATGTTTGTAAGATGTTATAAACAAACTCCCCATTTTGTCCTATGGGGACAGGTAGCCTTGCAACGACACCCAGCTCATCCGCTCTCTCACCAAGGACCCACAAACTGCCAAAACCAACCTCCACGAGGGAATGAAGGCCTTCCCCGACTGGGTGAGGAGCAGCCGTCTGAAGCTGAACTCGGACAGACGGAGGTCCTCATCCTCGGACCGACCCCCTCAGCCTGGGATGACTCCTGGTGGCCGACCACACTGGGAACAGCACCAACACCCACTGACCATGCATGCAACCTAGGATTCATCCTCGACTCCTCCCTCTCCATGTCTAAGCTGGTCAACACCGTCTCCTCCTTCTGCTACAACACCCTCCGCATGCTCCGCAGGATCTACAAATGGATCCCGACCGAAGCAAGAAGAACAGTGACACAGGCCCTCGTCAGCACAAGACTGGACTACGGCAACGCACTCTACACAGGAATCCCATCCAAACACCTACGACGACTACAACCCATCCAAAACACCTCCATCCGACTGATTGTCAACGTCCCCCACTGCAGCCACATCACCCCCACCTGAGAGACCTACACTGGCTCCCCATCGACAAGAGGATCACCTTCCATCTCCTCACCCACGCACACAAAGCACTCCACAACGCCGGATCAGCCTACCTGAACAGCAGGCTCAGCTTCTACACCCCCACCCGCCAGCTCCGCTCCACCAGCCTCGCCGCTGTCCCCTGCATCCAACGAACGACCTCCGGCAGCAGATCCTTCTCCTACCTCGCCACCAAGACCTGGAACACCCTCCCTACCCACATACGGCAGACCAAAGACCTACTCGCCTTCAGAAGACTCCTCAAGACCTGGCTCTTTGAGCAGTAGCAGCACCCCCCCCCCCCTCCCCATAGCGCCTTGAGACCCTCAAGGGTAAGTAGCACGCTTTACAAGTACTCTGATTGATTGATTGATTGATTGAAAAGTGAAAAACGAAACTGGCAGTTATTCACAATCTGGACTTGCCACACACACCTATTACATACATTACACTACATACATTACACCCTGCCCACAGGGGTACCTTGGACCTATGTTAGGGCTGGCTACATGTAGAAAAGGGAAGGTTCAGGGACTGGCAAGTGTGTGCATTCGCCAAGTTGACATGGCAGTCCCAGACTGCACACAGGCTCTGCAATGGCAGGCCTACACTTTACAGGCTGCTTCTGTGGGTGGCACAATCAGTGCTGCAGCCCACTAGCAGAATTTGATTTACAGGCCCTGGGCACAACTAATGCACTATCCTAGGGTCTGACAAGTAAATAAAATATGCCAATCATGGAATCACTAATCCATAACAACAATTTACACATAGAGCATATGCACATTAGCACTGATCAGCAGTGGTAACGTGCCCAGAGTCATAAAGCCAACAAAAATAGGTCAGAAACGGGAGGTCAGAAAGACAAAAGTCTAGTGATAAAACCTCTGAACAAGCCAGGTTTCACAGTCATCATCTGCAGGAAGGTCTTCTCAAGCCTCATTGGGTCAGTAACATCCATGAGTTTTCCTGCTCCTTCGTGAAATACTTCTCCCTTGAGGTGGACAGAGGAGATTGCCCCTCCTAACTAAAGACCATGGCGAAATTAATGAAGCAGTGATAGGTGGACCAAGTTTTTCCTCTAGCCTGCCAATTCTTAAGCGGGTGGGGTGAGAGTTCACACTACCCATATTATTTTCCCATTGTCTTGTCTGTTGGTGTGAGCCTTGAAGGAACTCTCAGAGCCTTGCCCTTTCCAATTGCGGAGATGGCTGTGGTATTGATGACTCAGGGCTCCTCAGCACCTGGAATGATGGGGAGCATGTAGAAATTAAGTTCCATCTGCTCATCATAGTCACTGGACAGTTCCTGATACCATGCCAACATAAATATTTGGTCCAGACGTATTATAGATTTTCTAAGAATATGACGTTTGAGAGGGGCAGATCTTCTTGTTTTAACTGTGCCTTGTTTTAACAATGCTTCAACTTCCTTTTTGGGGATCATTAGCAATGCAAGTGACTGCTAGTTTGCACAGCCTGGAATTAATTATTATTATTAAAAAAAATGTATAAAGCGCGTAGTCACCCGGAGGTATCCCAGCGCTAAGATCCCTACGTCTGCGGGTCCGTGGGCAAAGAAAAAAGAGGGGGTGGGGAAAGTCAGAGTTCAGGGAGGGTGAAGTTTTTAGGGGAAGAGATGAGTTTTCAGCCGCTTCCTGAATCGTAAGTAGTTAGGTTCAGTTCTCAGGCCGCGGGGGAGTGCGTTCCAGAGGCGTGTGGTGTGGACTGAGAAGCGTCTTCCACCGAGCGTGCCTTCTTGAATCTGGGGATGATGATAAGCGACTCCTTGTCCGATCAAAGGGATCTTGAGGCTTTATAAGGTTTAATAAATTTTCTTAGGATAGGGGGGCCTTGATTTTGCAGCAATTTGTGGGCTAGGCAGAGTGCTTTGAATTTCACTCGCTCCCTCACTGGGAGCCAGTGAAGGAGCTTCAATGCTGGTTTGGCCGAAGCTCTGGCAGGAGTGTTAATGAGGATCCGGGCAGCGACGTTTTGGATTCTCTGTAGCTTGTTCAGAGTTGCCTCAGGGGCGCCCAAGTAAACAGAGTTACTATAATCAAGCCTGGATAGTATCAGGCCTTGGATTAGTAGTTTTTGCGAGGTGGAAGGAAGTAAGGGCAGGATCTTTCTCATTGATTTGAGGAGCCCAAAGCAAGTCCCGGCTACTTTTTTTGCTTGCGCGGTAAACGAAAGATCGGTTTTGAGCCACACACCCAGGCTTTTTACTTCCTGTTTTGGGTCTGGGGGGGGGCCCAGACAGGGTGGCCAGATGTTCTGGGGGAGGGTGAGTCCTTTCTGACCGAGGAGGAGAATGTCAGTCTTTGACCCATTCAGTTTTAAGGCTGAACTGTTAATCCAACATTGTATCTGCGTGAGACAGTTGAATTAGTCCGCAGGTTGTTCGCTAGGGTGGGATAAGGACACAACTAATTGTGTGTCATCGGCATAGCTGACGATACTCACTCCGAACGGGATGACAACCTCCTCCAATGGGGACATGTAGATATTAAATAATGTGGGGCTCAGGGAGGAGCCCTGAGGCACGCCACATTGGAGGGGTGTTTCGGAGGAGCGGGTGTTATTCTCCCAGATCTGAAAGGAACCTTGGGCCAGAAAGGACGAAAGCCAGGATAGTGCGGTACCTTCCACACCGACCCTCTTGAGCCGTTTAATAAGGAGTTGGTGGTTGACGGTGTCGAAGGCCGCGCTTAGGTCGAGGAGGATCACTGCCACTGATCCTCCTTCGTCTAAGAGTGCTCTGGCCTCCTCTACCGCCGCCAGGAGGGCGATGTCCGTGCCCTGCCCTGGGTGGAAACCTGTCTGTGAGCTTTTTAGCCGGTTGTTGGCTTCCAGAAACTGGAATAGAAGACATCAATGGCTTTACCCTCACGCTGGCAGGCTTTCCTGAGTTTAAAGTGCTAAAGTCAGGGTACATTTAAGGAGCAATGTAGGCATTGAGGGACACTATGGCACCATCATAGCCAGTCTCACCACCAGTGTTGGGTATATTGGCAAAGAACTTAAAGATTTCCTCGCTGGTGTAGTGCAAGATAAAAGATCTTTTGGTCTCCCTATCCGTCTCTGGGGTGACTTTAAAATAATTTTTAACTGGGTGCAGCCAAGATGGCAGAGGGTTGAGACATGTCTCTCAGTCTCTCCAACCCTGATCCCGGCCCCCTAGCCACCTTGCTTGCCCATTATAGATGAACTGCAGTGGTATCCTTTGAGGCTAGCATACCAGAGACCCCTTTGGCAAATGAGAGCAGGCTTCGTAGTCCAACCAGAGCTGTTTGGAAGCTGACACAGAGAGGGGCCAGGAGCAGAGGCATTTTGGCCGCAGTGGTGGGCAGAGGACAGGCGGCTGGCTCGGCCTCCCGGACAGCCCCACACAGGTCGCTCTCCTGCATATCGATTAGGTGGGCTGATTGATTACCATAGAACTGTGTTATTGATCTTAAAAATTGCATTAAAAAATCTATATAATTTGTATAAATTGGTCTCTGATTTATTCTTGAGTGTGTGTCTCATTTATTGCCTCTTTGAGTACTACAAATGCTTAACACTACCCTCTGATAAGCCTAATTGCATGCCTAAACTACCAAAAAAAGAGCATTTAAATTATCTGCTTTGACCTCTGTGAGCCTTTTGGGGTTTCATTGGGCTCTCCGCACAGTGGTCTTCATTTTACTACACAATATATATAGAGCCAGCTTCCTACATTTATATGCATGAAAAGGAAAACTTCAGGCCTGGCAAGAGGGTTACTATGTCAAGTCGAAGTGGCAGTGTAAAACTGCACATACAGGTTCTGCAATGGCAGGCCTGAGCCAATGTCAGAGGGCTACCTAAGTGGGTGCCACAATAAGTGCTTCAGGCCCACTAGTAGCATTAAATATATAGGCCCTGAGCACATGTATTGCACTTTATTAGGGACTTATACGTAATTAAATATGCTAATTGGGTCATGTTTAGCGGTGAGATCACAAGCACTTTAGCACTCGTCTGCAAAAATTAGTTCAGAAAAATGGAAGGAGGCAGGCAACAAGTTGGGGGAAGACCACCCCAAGGCTGTCAGTTTGAACAGTTGGGTTGAGCTTTAGTTGAGCATCCAGGTCTGGATGATGTGAAAGCAGTGCTTGAAGTGTTGGATGTCTGAAATAGAGGAGACTTTCAACTAGAGTTGTGGGACATCAGCATATTTGTGAATTTTGATGCTGTTATCTGAGTAGTGCACCAAGCGGCTACAATTTTAGGCTGCAGATGGCATTATGGAGCTCTGAGGTACTTGGCAAGTTATAGGGATCTTTTGTGACTTAGACAAGCCCATGTGAACAAACCAGTGTTGGTTGGAAAGATAAAAGTAGAGCCATTGAAGGGCATAGTCTGTTGCCCATAGTTGGGTATTGGTTGAGAAGGGTGGAAGCCCCACAATTTCTGTCAGTCTGAACCAGAGAAGTTACTAAATTAATCTATGCTTAACCAGTCGTTAGCTAGGGGCAAAGCAGTCAGGCAATGTGTAAAGTATTTTTAAAACACACAAACAGTAATAAAGTGAAAACAAAACAACTAAAATTCCAAACAAGTTTAGAAATGCAGAGTAAATATTAATTAGTCAATCAATCTGGATTTGTAAAGTGCGGCTAATCACCGGGATGGTATCCGTATGCTGAGAGTGCTGCAGCTGAGACTTAGTCAAACATCCAGGTCTTGAGCCCTTTTCTGAATTTCAATAAAGAGGATGAGTTCTATAGGTGCAGAGGGAGATTGTTACAGGACTTCACCGCAAAGTAGGAGAAGAAGTGACCTCCACTGTTGCTGCGTCGGATTCAGGCAGAGGGAGGTGGAGCAAAGGTGTTTGGCGGGATGCTGGAAGTTGAGCCAGTGGTTGATGTATGCTGGTCCCTGGTTGTAGAGGGCTTTGAAGGCATGGGTGAGCATCTCTTCTGAATGGAGAACCAGTGGAGCTTTCTGAGGTGGGGTGATGTGGGACTGCTTGATGAGGTCTAGGAAGAGTCTGGCTGCTGTGCTCTGTATAGTCTGCCACCTCTTGATGAGGTGCAAAGGGATTCCTGCACCAAGTGCATTGCCTTTATCCAGTCAACTGGTGACCAGGGCCTGTGGCCAGTGCTTATCATGTCGATGGGGAGTCATCTGAAAATCTTGCGGAGGGAGAGGAAGCAGGTGAATGAGACTGCATTGATTTGTTTTTTGATGGTGAGCTTGCTGTCCAGAATGATGCAGAGGTTGTGGGCATGGTTGGTCAGTATTGATGTGAGTTTTAGTTTGGGGGGACACCAGGTGTCATTACATTGGTAGGTGTTTCCAAAGATTAGCGCATCCATCTTGTCTGTGTTGAGTTGTAGGCAGTTGTTCCTCATCCTCATGAATAAAATAACAGCAAACCAAATTAAATGCAATCAGTAGAACCAGACATACAAATTGTTAAAGTTGTTAGTGCAATGTAGTACATAAAAGATCAAAGAGCCAACTGTGATTGTCTAGTCTTGCAAGACCAGGGCAATGTCAAAAGTTAAGGCTGACCACGATAGAGCACGGGTCCTATACATGGAGTGGATTGGGCAAAGTCTCCGCTTACCTTCAGACTTAGAAGATATTTTGATAAAAAAGTTCCTGAGAAGGTAGAGTTCAGTGGTGCAAAGCAGCAGACGGTGCTTCACGGAGTCACTGTGAAAGTTTTTACCTTTGGACAGTGTCACCTTTTTGGAAGTTGAAAATCCCCAGCGGGACGAAGCTGCAGGCTGAAGACGATGAGGCCCTCACGAGATCAGATACTTCACTGAGAGATCCAGCTAAACAGGATTTGATGTTGCGGAGAAGAATATAATGGGAGTTACAGAGAAGTGAGGCAGACCAGTGATGCATCCTCGGCAGATCAACTGGCAGTTAAGTCCCAGTCTCCTCTTAGTTCTCATTGCTCTTTTTTTGGTGAAAAAGTTCACGTTCTACATGTAAGTGTTGGGCAGGAGAAAATTTATAACACTACTAGCAAGGGTCCGGAAACTGGGGTGCACCATTTGGGGGAGGTAGGACTCACTCCAGCAGAAGCCAGGTGCAGGCTTCACGATCTCTGGAGCTTATGTCCCTATAACTCACACAGTGGGCAGCACACTAGGGGGCAAGATGGAGTCAGCGTGAGTGCTCGTGCTGCTTGGCTGCTAAAGCCAGTCGTGTGGATGATCGGCTAGGCGCCCTGCGATGAGATGCTCACACGGACGCAGAGGCTGCTAGCAGGAGGCTCGCAGGCTCACGGCCCTCATCTTGGGCGGCGCTCTGCCACGGATACGGCAGTTTCTTTATTTACTTTCCCGGCGGAACTCCGTGTGCTGCCTGTTTGGTGCTGGATCCCCCTCTGGACATGGATTGTGTTTTTTATTGTGTTCTCAGACCTGGACTTCCACCTACTTGCACTAGCAGCCTTATCCTCTTCCAGACTCAGCAGGACTCGACGGCAGCTGCACCTAGGCAGTAACTCCAGCATGAATAGCAGAGGAGCCAGGAAGGCCGGCAAAGTGAAGACAGCAGCCATCCCCGAGCCCAGAGAACCTAGGGACACTGCATCTACCGAGGGCACTGCCAAACCCCGGCAAGAGGTTAGTGGCAGCAAAAAATCATTAGGGAAACAAGGGGTAGGCGGGCTACCCAAGGACTCAAAAGACTTAGCAGCTACTCTAGTAAAAATGTTTCTTGGCACTAAAACCCAACCCTCAGGTGCTAACTCTAAGACCCTTGTGCATGCACCTCCCCCTGAGAATGCCCCCTTGGTCCCACTGACCTCACTGACCACGCTAGCACCTGCACCTGTCTTGCTGCTAGAAGCGGGCCCAACACCAAATCATCTGCAAGAGACCGACCTGGTAGTAGCTACACTAGAGGAATGGCCGTGCGCTGATCGCACGACCCTGCCAAGTACCCGGGTATCACTCCCCGCATCCCTACTGCTGACCCTCCAAATGGTTAAGGTCAAGGGGTGCTACAAGGGATTTGATTCTGAAAGCAAATATACTCAGTTAGGAGTCGTATTTAGATTATCGCACTCCAGTGTATCAACAGTATATCACATGTGAAAGATAGAATAAATCACTGGAAGGAGAAAGATACACGGAAAGAAAAAATTTATTCATAAGAAATTTTATATGTTTAGTAATAAAATTTGCAAATAGAAATATGGGGAGACATGTGAAAAAATACATTTAAGCAAAGAAAGTTATGAACAGAGGTATAAGCAACATAAACACATCAGTTCAAAATTAAACATCAACTCCTGACAATTACGACAAACAACCAGAATGATTAATCAACAATGGTTGTGTGCTCGTGCCAATGCAACGTTGATGGAGATGATGGGAGTGTCGACGTTTCGGTCTATAATGCTGCCGTCATGTAGACCATCATCAGGACCAAACAATTCATTGCTGGTAAAAACCCCCTGAAAATTCATTCACACTTGGAACCTTCTCTTTGGAATGAGAAGTAACGAACGGTGGAACCGGGAAGTGAATCTGCTCTACGGCGTGTTAATAGACGCTGTGATGTATACCGCTATTTGAAAGTCGTCATAGGTAAAATGCCGAATAAAATTGAATTTCTTGTGGTTCAGCGATTCTATGTACATCAACCGGAAACGGGTAACAAACCCTGTTGTCGGTGCACCTAGGAATAAATCAAATCTTCCTTGAATTTTAACAGGGGACTCCGTTCAAAGCAAAAGGTGTCGACACAGTCGCGGTCGCGTTTCAGCCAGATGATATAGGCTTCATCAGGACATGGGTACTCTAATCTTCACGGCCCTGGCAAAACCTAGGGCAGGTGTCGCCGGCCAACCCACACAACCACCCAAGAGGGTGGGGTAGGAACCACCGTCTCGGCTCTAGTCTCGAGAACTCTTATATCTTCACTGTGTCCGCCCAGATAGAGATAAAATGTATCAGAAGTGGCTTAAATCTCACGGTCTTCCTTCAGTTTCCAAAAGGGTCGGCGGCACGTTATTACAGTGCTCGCTGCAGCGTCTCTCCAGTCAACCCACCACTTTCTTTGCTTAAATTTATTTTTTCACATGTCTCTCCATATTTCTATTTGCAAATTGTATTACTAAACATATAAAATTTCTTATGAATACATTTTTTCTTTCCGTGTATCTTTCTCCTTCCAGTGATTTATTCTATCTTTCACATGTGATATACTGTTGATACACTGGAGTGCGATAATCTAAATACGACTCCTAACTGAGTATATTTGCTTTCAGAATCAAATCCCTTGTAGCACCCCTTGACCTTAATGATCTAGTGCCCAAGCCTACAAGGGTAAATTGGGTTTCCCCTGCCTTAATCACGACCCTCCAAATGGGGCAACTGAGCAACAAAATCTTCTAACCCTCCCCACTACAGCGCGGATCACGGATGTTGGTCCCCACACAATCGATCCGGGCACCCCCTTCACAGCTCCGGACGCTAGCATGGCCGGCATAGCCAACTTCATCCAGAGCCTGGAAGCTGATGCTGGTAGACAAGTCCCTTGGACCCCAGAAACAGGGCCTGAGTACTTCTATTCAGTTTCTGATGGCACAGCGACCTCATCGGGTGACGGGGGCTCGACACAAGCGAGGATGATAGTGAGGCCTTAACTAAAGACACCGGAACGGTTCAGCGATCAAAGAAAGCCAGGAGTAAGGGCAAGCGGCGCAGCCAACTGAAATGGGACTATTCTGATTCACAAATGTCCTACCCCCTAGACCAGAGGTCTTCAATCTGTGGGGCGCGACCCCCAGGGGGGTCGTGGAGTCCTGGGAAGGGGGTCCCACATTCTGTTAGAGCGTGCAGTTCCTTTGCCTTAGTGGCGTCGGGCTAACTGAGGGTGCTCACAGTGGAGGCCTAATTCACACCGAGGTGTGAAAAAACATCCAAGCCTCATTAACAGGTAATGTGAAGTACTCGGGCTTGGGCTTTGGTGTGTCTCTGAAGCTGTTTCAGCCAGCCTCACATACACAAGGGGGGGTGGGGCGAGGTGGGGTGGCTGGGGGAGTCACACAATTCGCATATTGGCCCCAGATAGACAGAATGACGCAGGGCGGCATCGTTGTTTTTCTTTTCAGCGCCGCCATATGCAGACTTTCTGTGCCGTCTGACCCGGCCCTTAGAGTGTTGAAGGGGGAGGGGGGTCATGGTCGAGGGTGTTGGTATGCCTTCCTAAACCCCCACAGATTACTTACCTCCGATTGCTGTAAAAAAAAAAAACGCTTCGCAGCTCTTGCCCTCTGATCCCATAAGTTTCAGGAACAGGGGCACAATGTCCATTCTACCGATCCCGGGCTTTTTACGGTAAGCAGAACGCTTCTTGTGACGTGTACTGTTGAACACGGGAGACAACCCAACCCTGCGACAGGATGTTACCAGCCAGCAGCAACAATTTGGTAGGGAGGAGTGATAAATGTGCAGCTGGCAGATCCCAGCTAAGTTTTTCAGAGACCGTAAAACTCCTGTCATTAATTTAGATAATACATATTCATTGCAAAACTGAAATACCAAACTTGTGTAACATTTTTTTACAACAAAATTCATTTCTAATTTACAGAGCAAAAAGGTATATACAGGCTGACACTGAGATAAGACAGCTGTTTTTTGGTATTGATGACCATCTGAATTGTATTAAATATGAAAGGAGTGGATGGATGAAGGGTGGATGGATGAAGGATGGATGTATGGATGAAAGAGTGGACGGATGAAGGATGGATGGAAGGAAGGATGAAAGGGTGGATGGATGTATGGATGGATAAAAGGTTGCATGAATGATGCATGGATGGATGTGTGAAAAGGTGGTGAGATGAATGATAGGTGGGTAGATGGATGAAAGGGTGGGTGGATGGAGGATGGATGTATGGATGAAAGGGTGGATGGATGGAAGGATGAAAGGGTGGATGGATGAAGGATGGATGTATGGATGAAAGAGTGGACAGATGAAGGATGGATGGAAGGATGAAAGGGTGGATGGATGTATGGATGGATAAAAGGTTGCATGAATGATGCATGGATGGATGTGTGAAAAGGTGGGGAGATGAATGATAGGTGGGTGGGTGGATGGATGGATGAAAGGGTGGATGGATGTATGGAAGGAAGGATGAAAGGGTGGATGGATGAAGGATGTATGGATGGAAGGATGAAAGGGTGGATGGATGAAGGATGGATGGATGTGTGAAAAGGTGGGTGGATGAATGATGAGTGGGTGGATGGATGAGTGGGTGGATGGATGGATGGGTGGATGGATGTATGGATGGAAGGATGAAAGGGTGGACGGATGAAGGATGGATGTATGGATGGATGGATACACGGTTGCATGGATGAATGATGCATGGATGGATGGATGGATGGATGTGTGGAAAGGTGGGGGATGAATGATGGGTGGATGGATAAAAGGGTGGATGGATGAATGATGGATGTATGGATGGAAGGATGAAAGGGTTAATGGATGAAGGATGGATGGATGATAGGGTGGATGGATGAAGTATAGATGTATGGATAAAAGGTTGCATGGATGAATGATGGATGGATGTGTGGAATGGTGGGGGATGAATGATGGGTGGATGGATGAGAGGGTGGGTGGATGAAGAATGGATGTATGGATGAAAGGGTGGATGAATGTATGGATGGAAGGATGAAAGGGCGGATGGATGATGGATGGATGAAAGGGTGGATGGATGTATGGATGGATAAAAGGTTACATGGATGAATGATGGATGGATGTGTGGAAAGGTGGGGGATGAATGATGGATGGATGGATGGATGGATGAAAGGGTGGGTGGATGAACTATTGATGTATGGATGAAAGGGTGGATGGATGAAGTATGGATGGAAGGATGAAAGGGTAGATGGATGAAGGATAGATGGATGGATGTGTGAAAGTGTGGGTGGATGAATGATGATGGATGGATGTGATGGGGTCTAACAGGTGCATTTATGGTTGTCAAAAGTTGATGATGAGGAGTACCAGTTTCTAGAATTTTTTTTGAAAGGGGGTCCTTACGCCTATAAAAGTTTTACAAGGGGGTCTCGGCATCAACAAGTTTGAAGACCTCTGCCCTAGACGAAGACGATCCTAACATAACACAGTGGGGAAAAACAAAAAGCCTGCCAGTGGACACTGCTGAGCCCTCCCTAGCTTCTATCCTAGCCTCTATCAAAGAGTTTCAGAAAGAGGTTTGTGCAGACAATCGCGCAGCCAAAGGTGCTGCTAAGAAATTGCAGGGTGGCCTAAGGCGATTGAACAAAACGTGCACAGACATAAGTGAGCGTGTATCTATGGTCGAGGTACGCACGGAATATCTGGAATCAGAATCCACGGCAGTCAAGCAGCAGGGCGAGTCTAACACTGCTTGCCTGGTAGACCTAATGTCTAAGATGGAGGAGCAGGAGAATCGTCAATGCAGAAGTAATCTTCGCTTGCTTGGAATACCGGAGGGGAAGGAAGGGGATGACCCTAGGCGCTTTATCGTAAAACTCTTGCAGGAATCCTTCCCTGACCAACCAGGCTGGGACTGTGACCGTGAGGTGTATAGGGTGCACCGTTTCCCCTTCATCCAGAGGCGGCAGCGGGATGGTAGCCACTAAGCATGGGCGAATTTTGCGGATCTCGCGTTCGCGAATTTTGCGGATTTGCGAACTCGCAATCCGCTAAATCCGCGAATTCCCGCGAATTTGCGGATTTTTTTTTTGTGTGTTCGCCCGTGTTTCTGCCAGTTCGCGAGGGTTTTTACAATTTCGCAATTTGCGAACTTACCTGTCGGGTCGCAAGTTTTGCGAACTTGTTGTTTCTACGTGTCCAGCCTGTTTGGGACACTCTTCTTCATCACTGCCACTCTCTGTCACCACTGCCACTCTCTGACTACTCATGCCACCCTCTGGCCCACCCATGCCACCCTCTGTTTCATCACCACACCCTCTGGTTGTCCAGTGTACATTAATTTCGGCAAAGCAAAGCACACCTTCCCTGCCTCAAGTGACCTGAATTAATTTGGGGCTGATTAATGTGTCACAGAATATTTTTTTAGCTGGCACCTGCTTCCTTAGTGCGCCCTGATTAGTGATCTTTTGCACTTGCTAAGTGCTTTCATTGTTGCAAAATTAGTTACAACACCTGCCCTGCCCCAACTGACAATAATGAATTAGGGGCTGATGGATTTTAACTTCCAGCCTGGCTCCTGCTTGTCTCCCTTAGCTGTAATTCAGGACCTTTGTGGCATATGTGTAACTATTCTGAGGTTCAGAGCAGGGTCACATAATAGTTGCAACTGGCAACTGAACTCTGGAGGGGCCCCTCAGGAAGCACTACAGGAAATGGCTACTAATGATGAGCCTGAACTTTTGAACCTGGTAAGTAGTTTCAGTTTTGCTAAGATCGTATTTCTGCAATTTAGCACTTATTCGCGGGGCGCGAAGTTGTACTGGGAAGCCGCGAACTCACGCGAACAGTGCGAGCAGTGCGAGCAAAATCCGCTGCTCGCGGATTTGCGGATTTTGCGGGAGATTCGCGAATCTCGCGGATTGCGAATTTCCCGAAAATCCACAAAATCCGCGAGCGGAACGGATTTTCCGCCCATACCTAGTAGCCACCCAACCGGTGGACACCCAAAGGTGTTTTTAGTTTATTTTGGCAACTTTCTCCTGAGGCAGCTAATTTATGACCAGGCCCACCCAAACTCCAAGAAAGGGGTTAATTGCATAACATTCTTCGCAAAAACCTGACTTTTGCCACCAGACAGTAGAGCGGAGATGGCGCCTAGGACAATTAATTTCTCCATTTCAGCAGCTGGGAGCAGAGGTGTATTTAATTAACCCCGCCTTACTTAAAGTAATTTTCAATGGGGGCACCAAAATCTTTCATTCCGAAGTTAAGGCTGGCGAATATCTAAATGAGAAGAAATCTAAGAAGAGCCTCAGATAAAAATTTTCCCCACATACGGCCCTCCAGCCCTTGTTCTTTTTTTTGCCTTTGTTTTTTTTTCCATAGTCCCTTTCACTCTTAAACTTTCCAGGGTTTGGCACTGTTTACACCATGAGAGCTCTATGTACAGCACATGGTTGGCCGATCAAGCAGCTCTCCATGCTAAAGGGGGTTACCAGCCGAATATACGACTGATTTGATTTTTCAGGCGTGGTCAGCAGCCGAGACTCATGACTGACTACCATCATTCAGGTTATTACTGATTGCTCAGTAGTGGGGGAGGTGTTGGGGGGGAGGGCACGTAAAATGACACAGAAGAACCAAGGGCACTTTTTTGTACAAAAGCACTTACACATTCACTCATTGAGACACTGGGGGAGGCTAAAGAATGCACCAGGTGAAATACACCATAAGGCTTGAGAAATCTCTGTCCTAAATCTTCTTAAAATGCTCAAATGGCTAAGATAGACTCACCTAGGCTTGTTTCTGCTAACATCTGCGGGCTTAATGACGCTTCAAAAAGACAAAATGTAGCGCAAGGTTTGCGTTCTCTGGGCGTATATGTCAAAAGGAGGGGAAGAGGTGGATCAGGTGAAGATCCAAGGGCTCAGATTACCATTCACGGAAAATAGAGAATGGAAGGTCCAGCCAAAGCAGAGCCCCAAGGGACAGTAACTAGCAAGAAACAACTCAACTGTTCCTAAAGGAGAGTAGAAGGGAAAGTTGCGGTCACAGGGAGGGTAGAGGTAGTGCTCAGTGGATGGCTACCCTGGGTATCCAATTTGTTGGATTTAATGGCCTCACACACCCTTGCGAGTGTCATGCTTCATCATAGGCGTTTGCTCCTCCTTGGGCAGGCGGTGCAATGCCCAACGGGCTCACCTCAAAGAGGGGCTCTTTGGCGGAGATCTTTTTTCCAACTGCCTATGGGTGAAGTGAGAGTGAGGGGCCAGGAAGGAAGGGATAGTGTAGATAAGTGAATTTAAAATGTGGCACAAGGTACCGGCGATCAATTTATTCTGGTGGTCCCCTGCCACAAGTAAAAACAGTGGGTAGCCTGTGATCGCAGGAAATTAGGATTCCACGTCACGATCCAGGACTACATTACATATCGTGAGGTCAACATGTTTCTCGCCTTTGCACACTGGCTGCGATTCTTCAGGACCTAGTTAGTTACATCTATCTCTAAAAAAACATGACCTAGTAAAGTGTCAGTTAATATTTTACAGTTGTACTACCTGTATGGGACTGCTCTTGCCTAATGGTCAAAGTGTATAGGTGTCAAGAGTACCCGGTAGGTTTGACATCAAGGGGAGGGAAACCATAGGGGTTTAAGGTTCTCGCTGCCTTGGTCACAGCCCGTTGTGCCTACCCATCGCTACCGGGAAGCATGACACTCGCAAGGGTGTGTGAGGCCATTAAATCCAACAAATTGGATACCCAGGGTAGCCCTCCACTGAGCACTACCTCTACCCTCCCTGTGACCGCAGCTTTCCCTTCTACTCTCCTTTAGGAACAGCTGAGTCCTTTCTTGCTAGTTCTCTGGGGGGGGTAACATCATCTGCCTCCAGGAGACCCACATAGAGGGTTCACAAAAACACTTACTAGATTCACTGGGGTACAAGGTTGTGGGGGCCACTACACAGGGCGCCAAAACAAAAGGGGTAGGAATCATGGTAGATAGGAGACTTTCTCTTACAAATCTCCACTTTAAATCCGACTCACTGGGCAGATGGGTAATTTCTGATTGCCACTTTCCTCCTAACCCTCCTAACCCTCCTTTTACCCTTTGCTCGTTATACGGAAACAATGCAGATGACCCAAGGATCCTCAACCTGGTTTCAGGGGAGCTAGCTCACTAGCCCACCCCAATCATTCTTTGTGGGGACCTTAACATACATCTGCCCAGTGATTGTAAAATGGATGACAAATGGCGCTATAAAGGATGGGGTTTAGGCCTATACTTACACAGGCCGTACATGCTCTAAATCAACAGCCGACAGCCTGTGTTTCTATCAACGGGCGGCTTACGGAGCAATTCAACATCTCCCAGGGTACCAGGCAGGGCTGTCCTTGCTCCCCCCTGTTAGTTGCCCTCTATTTAGACCCATTCATTATGAAAATTGAAATGAACCTGCTATTATGGCAATAAGTATGCAGGGTACTAACACTAAAATGATGGCCTACACCGACGACCTGGTCATAACTTCCCCTGATCCAGAGAATGCCATCCTGGCACTTGAAACGGAGGCTCAAAAACTTGGGGAAATCTAGAGGGATGCACTGAATAAAAAGAAAACCCAAGTAATAATAAACAAGGAAATCACCTGGACCAACACCCGGGTAGCTCCGAAGGCAAAATACCTGGGGGTTCTCATTACTGCCAACATTCATGAAATTGTAACAGAGAACCTATCCCCCCTTGCAGCTGAAACAAAGAAAGCCCTTAATCAAATTGACAACTTGCATTTGACTCTTGTTGGCAGATGTAACGTAATTAAAATGACCTACTTCCCAAAACTGCTCTACTTCTTCCGTACCATACCACTGGAATTCAGCAAAGCTAATCTGCAGAAATTTCAGTAAATATTTACGCAGTTTATCTGGGCTTACTCACAACCAAGGCGGGCTCTAAAGCAACTGTCTCTCCCTAGGGAGCGGGCGGCTGGGCTTTCCCCAGCATTGTGTACTACTGGGCTTCAGTCCTGCAGTATAGTACTGAACAGTTGAGGGAACACTCCCCCTCCCCTCCACTCGGACTTGCCTCACCTTTTCAGCTCTTATTGGATGAAGAGCATTGTGGCTGCCTCTTCAGTCAGATATCCTTTGGATGCTACAAATGTATGAGATTCAAGACTTTAATGAACTCCTTTAAGGTCTTCCGTAATATCCGCAGAATATTCGAGCTGGGGAGATTTAATTATTACTCTCCTATCACTGCAAACAGCAACCTCCTCACCATCTTTATTAGGTCCTATCTTTTAGATTGGCATAAGGTAGGCATCACGAAACTGGGGGACCTAATCACCAGCGAAGGATTTAAATCTTTTACAGACCTGCAAAACAAACACGGTCTGAAAAGTCAAGATGCCTTTAAATACTTTTCCATATGCGATTTTCTTTCCAGAAAGGTTGGGGTTACCGCAGGGTTCGCAGAAATAGAACTCATCAATACATTGCGGGACTCCACGGCTCCTCGGATAGGTCATATATACAACATACTAAACAGACAAACTCCAGACGATCTAACGAGAATAGCGGACAAGTGGCATACCAAACTTGCGTCCCCACACAGCACGTTTTACAGCTCTTTAGAACTTTCCCAAAACATCTTGCTGTCAGCATAACTGCAGGCACAACACTTCAAAACCATCTTTTTTCTGTATATTACCCCCAGCAAAATTGCCAAATGAGGAGCCGGCAAAGGGACACTGTGTCCCCGGTGTTTGGAGTTTGGCGCCGACTCAGTACACATGTTCGCAATTGTCTTAGACTCGCTCCAGTTCTCTTTAAGGTACAGGAACTTCTGGGGATAGTCACCTCTCAGGCCATTGTGCTAACTCCCACAGTCATCTTGCTGGGGACCCAGACCGAAACCAAAAGGAACAAAGGTGGGGCATTAATTTTCATCGCAATGGCAGTGTGGAGGATCAGTGTTGCTTTGGCGTGGTTGGATGTTGATCCACCTCCATTCTCACAGTGGCTGGCTAGGCTAGTTGCAACCTACCATCTGGAAAAAGCTGTCTATGCCAGAAAAGGTTGCAAAGGGCGGAAGAAGGGTCTAGACGTCTGGAAAGCTCTTATTAAATGGCTGGGGCACCCGTGCTAGCTCGTCCCGTGCATTCTCTCCTTTTGTTTTCTCTTGGCTTCTAATACTTCTACTCTACTCCTCTCCTTTCTCCTACTCTTAGGGTATCACTTCTGATTTGGTGATCTAGCGATCTCGTACTCAACAATTTGCTTCTTTTCTCACCTCTCTTTATTTTCCAAAGCGTTTTTCTATTCCTGGTCCTTATTTTTGTTGTTTTCCTTTCTGTGTCCGTGAACCGTTAGTCTATTGGTGTGGAAGTGGTTTGGGGGGGGTAGCTGTAAATGTCATACCTCTGTACTCTTTTGTCTATTGCAAATACATAAAAATTAAAAAGGAAGCCAGCAAACTAGCCCTTGGAGTCACTTCTGGTTTCAAGGAGATGGTCCAGGCCTCCTTCAAACAACAGGGCAGTCCTCTTATAGCAGGAGGACAGTCCTCTGGGGGTCCAGGTAGTTCTTCGATGTCTTCCACAGCACAAGGAGTGTACTGGAGAGTTGTTCTGAGGGTCTATTCATTATTCCTGGTGCCAGTCTTTGGAGTGAAGGGGACATCCTGGGCTATCCCCCCCCACATCTGGTTCTGGACCATTATTTCCTTCCCCTACCAAGGCGCCAAGAAGTCCGGGGTGACGAAAGGCTGCAGTAAGGTTCGTATGTGTGTGCTATGGCAAGCCCTTTCAAAATGTAAGCAGGGCAGGGAACGGATCTGTCCCCAGCCATCCTGTCCCCTTTGTTTCACGGTCTGGAAGGAATACACAAACCCCAACAGCAGGGCTATTTACAGCCATTTGACCCAGGACACTGGCAGCAGGCACCAAATGGTTAAAGCAAGAAAATGCCAACTTTCTAAAAGCTGCTTTTTCAGAAATGTGACTTCAAATTCAACTTTATTATTGAAGATGATTTTAAATGACAATTCATTGGAGTCCAAACATGATATTTCTACCTGCTCTCAAACACGTACCATGTATTAAATGTAATAGGTAAGCAAATGTTATCCAATGTGGGAGGCAATCAACCAATCAATCCGAATTTGTAGAGCGCGGCAAAGTCCAACTGGGGGTATCCGGGTGCTGCAGTGCAAGGTCACTGTAAAAAAACAGATCTTGAGGAATCGGCGACTGAGGGAAGAAACGAGCAGAAAAAGGCAAAACAGGAGGCAGAAAAATGAGCAAGCTGAAAGCAAAACAGAGTCCAGAAAAATTAGCAGAAAATGCAAAACAGAGAGCAGAAAAACAAGCAGCAAAGGCAAAAGAGGGCAAAACAGTGTGCAGGCCAAAGAGGACAGAAAAATAGAAAGGAGAAAACGATCAGAAATGGAAAAACAGAAGGCAGAATTACAAGCAGAAAAAGGCAAAACAGAGGGCAGAAAAACAAGCAGAAAACAAAACAGAGTAGAAGAGGGCAAAAGAGAGGGCAGAAAAATGAGCAGTAAAGGCAAAACAGAGGGTAGAAAATTGAGCAGAAAAAGGCAAAACAGAAAAAAAATGGAGCAGAGGAGGCATAAATAGAGGGCAGCAGATAGACAGGCAGCAGTGGGCAAGCTGCGCAGGAGAACTGTTGCAGGGAAATCTGGCGCAAGGACCTGCTCAATGGGGTCGCGCTGCAGCCTCCATTAATTGGCCTGGGAGAAGGATGGGTGCTGGGTGGTGGGAGGAAGGAAGAGGGGATTAGCGGGAAGAGGGAAATGGCAGGAAGAGCGAAGAGTTAAGCAGAAAAAGGCAAAACAGAGGACAAGAAAACAAGCAGAATAGGCAAAACAGAGGGCAGAAAATTTAGCAGAAAGGCAGAAGAGGTCAAACAAGAAGGCAGAAAAATAAGCACAGAAGGTAAAACAGAGGGCAGACAAATGAGCAGGAAAGGTCAAATGAGTAGAAAAACTAGCAGAAAAGGCAAAACAGAGGGCAGAAAAACAAGCAGAAATTGCAAAATCGAGCAAGAACCGAGAAGAGAAAGCACAGAGGGCAGCAGATAGACAGGCAGCAGAGGGTAGCAGACTGTGGGCAAGCTGGACAGGAGAATTGTCGCACAGGACGCTGGCACAAGGACCTGCCAGCTCCTGAGGTAGGCCTCATAGTAGTGAAATACTAACTGTGCTATATCGTGGTTGGCCAAAACATTTGACTTTGTCCCGGTCTTGCATGACTAGAATTCAGTAGTTGGTGGTTTCTTTAAACAGTTTTTACCACTTTACACTTTAAAATTCCATAACTCTGGTTCTAAGGATTAGTTGTTTGTTGTTTTGGTGTCAAATAATGTATTTATATTTGCTACCAGAGAATTAAGGCCAGGTTGACTTAGTGACTTTCTGTTGTTTCACCCTTACAAGGTTTGTGGCGTTGCTTGAGGAAGGGTTCGCCCTTTTAAACCAACAACCTAGTTTCTTACATTGGTGGGATGCAGTGTTTGTGTTTGTGCAGTATCATACAGCAGTTAGTGTAACACTAAAATCCTGGATAAATAATGTGATACAAGATTCAACCACTTTTTTAATTGCCCTTGATTGGACATTTTTTCATTTTCCAAAGTCACTCCCATTTTATCTGATTGCCTGTGCCTCTATCTGCAACCCTGGAGTCTGAGGTCAGCAGCCTTGGGAGCTATACTGCAGCTGATATCAGAGGATTCTGCATGGAGAGTGGGCTTCCTGCAAAAATGGGCTCCAAGAAGGTGGAGCTGCAGAAGGCCCTCCGACCCTGGGAGGAGACCCACCAGTTGGAAGCCACAGCAGATGAGCATGAAGAGGAGTTGGCTAGGGAAGTGCAGGAGGAGGACCTGGGCACACAGTTCCTGACTGCAGCATCCTGAAAAGGAGGAGGAATACTTGCCCAGAGGAAGAGAGCCCCTTGCCAGGGCAAGCAATATTGTGTCATATTACGGTCTGTCCCCAGGGGAGCTGGAGGACAGAAGGGCTGAAAGAGAATTTAAGATGCAGCTGGCTAAATTAAACATGGATTGGGACAAGGAGAAGGATGCTACCAAAAGGCCCTTGAAAAAATGAAACTGTCCCTGCAGGAGAAGCGGGCTGAGGAAAATAAGGGTGTGAGAGCATTGGAAGAAAAAAGATGTTATTGGCTCATGATGTGAGATAAAGGAGCTGGACCTCAAAGCCAACCAAGAAGCAGAATCCAGCAGTGTACATTCAGTGTCCACTGGAGAGGTAAAGATCTGCATACCACATGGCTTGGTGCCTTGCTATGTGGTGGGGAATAACAGACACGTGGTTTTCTGCCTGAGAGGTGTTCCTGTGGATGCAAAAGGCCCAGGAGTATATTGGGGGGCTAGCTTAGGGAAACATGCCCAAATTGAGGTAGAACACCCTTCCAACACTACAGGTGGGGAACAAATGAAATATGCCCCCATGACGGACAATCTTGTCTTCAAATTTGGTCTCACCCCAGAAAGGCACCGCATAAGATTTAGGGAAAGTCAGAAGCTCCCAAGCCAGACTTGTGTAGATTTCCTGGACTATTCCAGCACTGAGTGGTTGGGTGAGGAGCAGCAAAGTTGGTAATTTTACTGGGCTATACTATCTGATTGTGAAGGAGCACATGCTCAATATCTGTTTTACAAAGTTGCACCAACACCTAGTTTATAGTAAGTTCACTGACCCAAGTGAGCTTTCAAAGCAGGCAGACCTATAGATTAGTACCAGGGTGTCTAACAACGTACCTGGGAGTGACTCCAAGAAAGGTAGTTCAGGTTTCTCCCAGAAGTTGAGAGGGAGGTTAAGGAAGATACAGACAAGTCCCAGAATACGGTGGGTGGAAAGGGTTCCCTTGAACCTTCTGAGAAACAGGACGGAGGGTTTAAAGAGTGGTGGCCCATGGCTCCCTATTTTCAGCTTTGATTGTTCTGAGTTAAAAGCAGGGGTACTCGGACTGTCCTAAAAAATCACCTACTAGTGGGAACTCTACGCAGGTGGCCAGCGTGGCCTTAAGGGTAAGTAGTCCCCAGTGGCAGGTGTTAGACCATGCCCTAATCTCCCTTAGTTGAAAGATTGACTCAGAGGGTGAGATTGTGATCCTGGAGGGTGGGAGTCGTCACTTCAATCAGGCCAAAGTGAATGGGATCCCTACCACTGCTCTGAAGGATACTGGTGTCAGATAGATCATGGCAGTGGAAAGGTTGGATTCCCCAGATGAGTACACTGGACATTTGTGCTGGATAACTCAGACCCAGCGACTGGACTTTTTTTACCTCATAGCTCTGTTACCTTGGAATGTGTTGGGAAGGTGACCCAAAAAAAGGTCATAGTTAGTCCCTAGATATCCATTGACTACATTCTGGGGAATGAATTGCAAACAGTAGTGGAAGAGTTGGGAGGGGCGACCGGCCAGGGTGCCCTGTAAGTTCAGGCTTCTGGAGGTACAGATTACCAAACAGTGAGTATAGAGGCCTAGATGGATAAACTGCGGAAAAGCGTTGCACCACTGTCCCCTGCTCAGCCCCAGGGTACAGACTCTGGGCTGGAAAACCAGTAACTGGCTACCACCCATAGACTGGTGATAATGAGAGTGTTAGAATGGTATCTAACACTTCAAGAGGTCAGCGGGAACCTTGGTTGGACCGGTCCTATTCTTGACACTGACAGTGTCAGGAGCCCCTGTTGGTTGCTGTCCTTATGGGCAAAGCTTTACCTTGAGATGGGGACATGCGTCTGATCTAAGGGATGCAATGGACACCATCCCTTTGCTGGCCATCGTGGTACTGTCTGCATTTGTGAGCAAGTTAAGGTTAGGTGCTTCAGGTGGGGTCCACAAGTGATAAGGATTACCCATGGGTCAGTTCAGTAGCTCAGGAGAGTGCAGGCAGGAGGATCTAACTGAGTTTATAGGGGTATAGAACTGTTAAGGGCCTCTGCAGTGCAGGGCCATTTTCAATGTCCTATCGCCAAGCAGGGAAGTCCATCAAGGTAATGATTAGTCACCTCTGACTTTTTGCTTGGGGTATGGGGTCGTGTTGGTCTCAGCCATCTCTCCAGCTTCACCTCCAAACATTTAACCTTCAACCCTCCTGTTTTACTGAATGTATTTTGTCTCTCTTAGCACTCTGTGCATTTTACTACTGCTAACCAGTGTTAAAGTGCTGGTTTTCACTCCTTGAAACATGGAAATATTTAGTTGTTCCTGACTGCCATGTTAAATTTACTTATAAGTACAGAGTAAAGTGGTATTTATATACCCAGGACCGGTGAGTTAAATGCTAGTATTGGGCCTGCAGCCCTCATTGTGCCACTCACAGCTCCACTTGCACTTCAAAGATTCTGCCTCAGCTCACACACTAAGAACTTCACACTAGCCTATTGCAACTGCAGACAGTGCCTAGGACCAGAGCAGGGAGGCAGTAAATTCCAAACACTGTGGCGGGAAAACTCCAGAGTTGTCTTACACTTCAAAGTTGGCACCAGGTGTAATAAAATTAGAACTTTCAGGCCCAATCTTCAGTTCACTTCTGGATGTGGGGAAGTACTCACAGCGTACTGCCCTGATGCCTGTGGCCTGTTGTGCATTTCAGAGGACTGCCCTGCAGATCCAAAAGGACTACCCAGCTGCCTGAAGCCTGCACTATGTCCTCGGAGGACTGCCCAACAGCTTGAGACCTGCTTTTCTGCTTGTACCCAAGATGTCCAGAGTGACTCCAAAGACTAGTTGGATGGCTTCTTGATCGCACAACTGGATCTAGCCTGAGAGAGTCCTCCTGTCATAGTCCTTTGGAAATGGTGCTAAAGGTGCTCAGGTAGCCCAAATCCAAAACTTGGGACTTAAAAAATGTTCTGCCAAAGCATGCTCTGAGAACTAAGTGTAGACCTGCTTTTGAAATTCATAACTCTGATTCTATTGTTTGGATTTTTGCAGTTTTGGTGTCAAATAATAGCTCTATTTTTGAAAAGTGGTGTAGGTTTCATCTTGAGTTGTGTGTTTACTTTATTGCTATTTAAGTGATGCGTAAGTACTTTACACATTACCACTAAGTTAAGCCTGACTGTGATTGTGCTAAGCTATCAGAGTGTTAAGGACAGGGTAATCTAGTGACTTCTTTGTGGTTTACCTTTTCATGGATTGTGACTGTTGCCTGATTAGGGTTTCATTCCCCTCAGTCAACAACCCAATTTCTTACAGGTGGTGACTCATTTCCCAGAATACAGTCAGTGGTCATCTGGTGATTAACTACACTTCCTCATGGCCACTTCCCCGCTCCATTACAGGGGTACCGGAGTAATAAGTTGGACAAAGTTTTTCACTACCTCTGTTATTATGGAAAACAATTGTGTTAACAATGAAAAATGTACTTTCATTTATGAACACTATATTACGTCCCTCTTAACGATATCACCCGTCATGAACTCCACATCAACCCTGACTCGCAAATACAAAGTGAGTCAAGCTCTGAGACCCATGCCCAGGGTTACTGATTTATAGGTCACAGGTGGGATGGTGCATAGCTGGTAGCTAACCGCATAAACAGGAAACCCTAGATAAATTCCACAGATAGGCGCACAGACCTTATAATAGTCAAGGGAGAATGACCCCAATAAAGCACACATGGCCGGAGGGGGGCCAGTACACAAGCTCCAAAATACCATAAAAGTCAGATGCCACTTATAGCCATTCAAAACACAACACGTGCAGTGATCACCTGCTGCCCATGCCGGACATCTGGACATGTTACGCACTGGCCACACTTTGTCCACGCAAGGTAGAGGACCACCGGTAGTAACCATTTGACTAGTAATTTATGACTTTCAGGCAGCGGGGATCCGCTTGCAGATGCCGCTCCGTGGTGGATTTGGCTGACGCGTTTCTAAGCTCCATATGCTTCTCTTCACACAGTGGGGAAGTGGGTCAGCGATTGCGCACACCGCTTCCGTTAAAGGCTCTGAAGAGAAGCATATGGAGCTTCGAAACGCGTCAGGCAAATCGACTACGGAACGGCATCTGCAAGCGGATCCCCGTCCTTACCTACACATAAATCAAGCTGCTGGTCGCGTGCTACTTAAAGGTGGTCAATTTTTGGAGCGACAATTAATACGCGGCTGTCCAGCCGCAGAGTATGCACCACCCCGTAACTCCTGGGGGTCATGAAAGTGAAACAGCAGCCGTATATAGGAACGTGGACGGGCCCACTTGCGGGTCCATACAGGACGTGATTGTGTGCTCTCTGCACTACACTTCCCATAATACACAGTTCGGAAGTGGGTCATCGATTGCGCACACCGCTTCCGTTACAGCCTCTGAAGAGAAGCATATGGAGCTTCAAAACGCGTCAGGCAAATCCACTACGGAGCGGCATCTGCAAGCGGATCCCCGTCCTTACCTACACATATATCAAGCTGCTGGCCACGTGCTACTTAAAGGTGGACAACTTTTGGAGTGACAATTAATACGCGGCTGTCCAGCCGCGGAGTTTGCACCACCCCGTAACTCCTGGGGGTCAAGAAAGTGAAACAACAGCCGTATACAGGAACGTGGACGGGCCCACTTGCGGGTCCATACAGGACGTGATTGTGTGCTCTCCGCACTACACTTCCCATAATACACAGTGGGGGAAGTGGTTCAGCGATTGCGCACACCGCTTCCATTAAAGCCTCTGAAGAGAAGCATATGGAGCTTCGAAACACGTCAGGCAAATCCACTACGGAGCGGCATCTGCAAGCGGATCCCCGTCCTTACCTACACATAAATCAAGCTGCTGGTCGCGTGCTACTTAAAGGTGGACAAATTTTGGAGCAACAATTAATACACGGCTGTCCAGCCGCGGAGTATGCACCACCCCGTAACTCCTGGGGGTCACGAAAGTGAAACAGCAGCCGTATACACGAACGTGGATGGGCCCACTTGCGGGTCCATACAGGACGTGATTGTGTGCTCTCCGCACTACACTTCCCATAATACACAGTGGGGAAGTGGGTCAGCGATTGCGCACACCGCTTCCGTTAAAGCCTCTGAAGAGAAGTATATGGAGCTTCGAAATGCGTCAGGCAAATCCACTACGGAGCGGCATCTGCAAGCGGATCCCCGTCCTTACCTACACATAAATCAAGCTGCTGGTCGCATGCTACTTAAAGGTGGACAACTTTTGGAGCGACAAATATATATATAGGAAGGAGGAGCTTCTGGGGTGACAATATCAGCAATTCCTGCAATTACTGCCCAGGTTCCTTTTTTAGACGAGTTTTATGTTATTCGGGAAACAAGTAGTACGAGACCACCAGAGAAACCTCTACAAAGAAGAAAGAAAGGAAACGCCGGACAAGGAGGGGCGGGTGGTGCAAGCGGCTATACCGCCTCCCCACGTGTCACGCGGAGCAAGAAACAATGGAACAAGAAATAGATAAGGCAAATGATGTTCTCACAGTTGTGAACCTAACCCCGAGAAAGCTTAAACTGTGGAGGAGAAATTTTTACAACTGGGACTCAGTTTCTGTCCAACTAAGCCATCCGAATATACACAAACTCGCATTGATTTATTCAAATTTGGGAGAAAACTCAAATTGATGAAGTACTTTAAAGGGAAGGATACCGTGAGACCAAGCCATAATACAATTGAATTGGACCAAATGGAAGAACTAACTGCATATATATAGAAATACTAGCAGTGATGGAGGATCTAGCGGAGGAAGGCAACCCAGCAAAATTGATGCCGTCGACGGCTCTTGAAATTAAAAGAGCTGGGATTACACAAGTCAATCCTGGCAGTCCTTTCAAACCAAGATCCAGATTTTGTCCTGTCATGCCAATGGATTCCATTGATGTATTCACCGATGTAATAACGAGTGATCTCATGAAGCTAAGGAACAAAAGAAGTGGACCTAATATGAAATCCAACATGACTAAGGAACAAAGAAAGGCAATTGCGGACTTGAAAAATGATCAAACTATTGTATGTAAACCATCCGATAAGGGCGGAAATGTAGTGCTGTTAACCAGGGTATACTACATCAAGGAAGCACTTGAATTATTGGGTGACACATCAAGTTATGTAAAGGTGACAAAAAAAGCATTTGACCAAAGTGTTGTTGCCTACAGAAAGAACTTGAATAGGTGGTTCTACAGGGGGATGCTGAATAAAGAGGAATACGCATTTCTAGATTGCAAATACCCTAGAATACCAACGTTCTACCACCTACCCGAACTACATAAAAGCGTAACATGTCCACCTGGCCGTCCTATCGTCTCATCTCTGGGGAGCCTGACAGAAAATATGTCTAGGTTCGTTGACTTTTTCCTTTCAAAATTTGTATTTAAGCTGAAATCTTATATAAGAGACACTAAGGATTTCTTGCGAACTATTGAATCATTGAAGTGGGACTCGGATATGTTGATGATAACGCTTGATATCTCAAGTTTGTACACTAGTATTGATCACACACTAGGGATGCAAGCAGTAAAATGGTTCCTTGACACTAATCCCATTAATCAGGCTGAACACAATGTTATGCTTCTGGAATTTGTTCATTTCTGTTTGAACAATAATATTTTCCTTTTTCAGGAACAACTTTTCAGGCAAACCCGTGGAACTGTGATGGGCACCTGCTTCGCCCCCAGCTACGCGAATCTCTTCGTGGGCTGGTGGGAGGAGCAGGTGGCCTGGGCGGTGACAAACAGAGAATGGACTAAATTGATAGTCAGTTGGTCGAGATATATAGACGACCTGTTCATTGTCTATAGAGGAACTGAAGAGTCGGCCAGGGCATACATACAGGCTCTTAATAGCAACAAACTAAACCTTACATTCTCTGGGGAGGTTAGTCCCGAACAGGTTAATTTTCTGGACTTTAAGGTTTTCCCTGCGGGGGGCAGACTGTGCACTTCCTTGCACAGAAAACCAACCGCAGGGAACTCTATTTTACACGCCAAAAGCTGCCATCCAGAAACAACGGTGGGCAGTATACCGTACGGTGAACTCCTACGTATTAAGAGGAACTGTACAAGGGCGAATGACTTCCGGTCTGCCTCTAAAGAATGTATTAGAAGGTTTGAGGCCAGAGGATACAACAGGTTCATCCTTGATGTAGCTGAATCTAAAGTAAACAAGATCAGAAGGGAGGATTTAATAATGCCAGAGGACAAGAGTAAGAGTAAGAGAAATCAAGAAGTGAAGGCGAAGGGTGACTCTTTGAGAATGATTACCAATTACTCAAGTGATGCTACAGATATCAGACGCATCGTTGCTAGAAATTGGCACATCCTCAAATCGGACCCAGTAATAGGGAAAAATTTACCCAGGGCGCCACTCATTACCTTCAGAAGAGCTAGATCGCTTCGCATGAGTTTGGTACAGAGTCACTGTGAGAAGGAAAGCAGGGTGTCACCATTTGGCAAACTGGCAGGGTTCTACCCATGTCTTAAATGTAGGGCTTGCAAATTCAGCAATAAAGTTTTGCAGTATTCGATACCAGGCAAAGCAGAACCTATGAAAATCAGCAGCGTGATGAATTGTAACACAAGCCACACGGTGTACTGTTTGGTATGTCCGTGTGGCTTGCGTTACATTGGTAGTACCATTCATCCCACAAAAGTTAGAATTTTCTAACATCTCCGGGCCATTCAAAAAAAGGATCCATCATACCCAGTGGCCCGGCATTTTAGAAATTCCATCAAAGTAACATAGATCTTTTACGTTTTTTCTGTTTAGATCATGTGCCCCCAGATATCAGAGGAGGGAATAGACTTCAACGTCTATGCAGGCTGGAGTCACGGCATATTATTGAAAATCAGACCAAAAGGCCGGGTGTCCTGAATGGTGGGGAAGAAATGGCCGTGCATCTGTAATATGTTCCTCCTAATACTGTTTTCTTTGTGAAATGTGTTTTGCCCATCCTGGGCTAAATTGGAAGTGTGTCAGCAAACAACTTAATTGGTTGAAAAAAGCCCATCCAGGGCGTTACAACTTGAACTTTAATTTAATTTGTTTCATTTCATGTATTATTAACTACGACAGCTGTAGTATGCTTTGTAAAATATTTATTTTGAGCCCTGATTTGCATGTTTAGCAATGGCCGACACTTTGGATAGAAGTTACAAGGTGTCTTTTGTTTATGTTCATGACTATTGGTGCATGTACACACTTTATATGTCTGCCTCATTTCGGCGCCGACCACTATTGACAAAGGCGGCAAGCCGAAACGCGTCTTGTGATGCAGTAACCCAAATAAAACCACTGGCTTTGAAAACGTTCCTGTGAGTGTTGTGCATTTTTGGTGCGAGGGAGCCTTGGAGTTGTCCCACGCAGCGTCGTCACTGTGACATCAGCACCCAGTCGAGAGTGAAGGGAGGTCTGACAGAAAACGGAATATTTTATATATATATATATATTGACTGAAAAAACCATAGGTTTTAGCCCATATATAGTTAGGGATTAGCATTTACAAAACCTTAATTTACTCGCACAAAACCATAGAAATTCGCATATATAGTTAGATGCAATAACTATATATCGCGCACCCGCAACCCACTGCTGATGATGTCACATATTACATCATTCATGACATGGTCAGTGACATCACTGATGACATCACTGATGACATCTCAAATGACATCACTGATGACATCTCAAATGACATCACTGATGACATCTCAAATGACAACATCCAGTGACTGTATGTTTCTGTAAAGTTAAAATATGTCTTACATATTGAAGAATGAGTGGATGTATAAGTGTCTGGATGAAGGATTTAGTAGGTGCATGACTGACTGTATGAGAGAATGATTAAATGTGTCTCACTGAGTGCATGGGTTAGTGACTAAACTGTCTTAATTTGTGCATCATTATTACTGTAGTTCTGTAAACTGCTGCATGTGTTGATCAGTAGCTATATGAGTAACTATATGGGTTATTGATTGGTTGCCCAAATATTTGTATGGGAGAGTGAGTGTGTGTGTGGGGGTGGCTGGGAGGTGTGTGACTCTGCATAGATGTGTGAGCAGTTGATTCAGTAGATGTATGGGTTCAAAAGTGCATGTGGAAACAGCTGTATGGGCGGTTGACTATCTGCATCAGTGCATTGGTGAGTAATTGGATTTCTCAGTGCTACATGTCAAAGTAAGTACATATGTAAAACACAGTACATGTAAGAGTTGACATATATAAATAACTGTGCATAAGAGCCAGTGAATGTGTGAGTGGCTGTATGGATCATTGTGAACTTGTATCAGGGATTGTATAAGAGAGTAAATATGTGTTTATATATGTTTAAGTAAGGTGTGAATAACTGTATAGTTGAGGAAATGGAGGTGTGATTGATTCTTTGCATGACTGACTAGGTGTGTCAGTAACTCCATGGATGAGTGACAGTCTGTGAGAGTCTGTTTACACTGATTGTATCTAAGGTTATATTAGAGTCTGAAGAGGTTGATCGTATTATCACATGAATGATATCATCAGTGATGTGATCAGTAATGACAAATGAGATGTTATCAGTGATTTTATCAGTGATGTCATTTGAGATGTCATCAGTGATGTCATCAGTGATGTCATTTGAGATGTCATCAGTGATGTCATTTGAGATGTCATCAGTGATGTCATCAGTGATGTCACTGACCATGTCATGAATGATGTAATATGTGACATCATCAGCAGTGGGTTGCGGGTGCGCGATATATAGTTATTGCATCTAACTATATAAGCGAATTTCTATGGTTTTGTGCGAGTAAATTAAGGTTTTGTAAATGCTAATCCCTAACTATATATGGGCTAAAACCTATGGTTTTTTCATTGAATTTCAATGGTTTTTTAATAGCAAATATCAAAAGCTGTCAAATGTCAAGTACGTGATAGGTAAAAACATTTTCGTGTTTATGCACGCTGATGTGCTTTGAACGCTGCCCCCCCCTCTTTTCTCTTAGTAGTACTCTCTCTTTGCAGATAGTGAAGGGTAGTTAACGCAGGCCTTTGCCCCCGTTGTAATCCGTCGTGCCTGCTTGTCTCTCCGTTTGATTGATTGTTATCCAAGCATTTACTGTTTTAGAATTGATTCTCTTTGGTTCATTCTCTATTTACAAACAAGCACAAAGTCGCAATACTCTGTTTAGTCTTTGCAGATAGTGAAAAATCGTGTAAAAAAACAAAAGTAATCGAGCAAAATCAGTAGGCCACTAATGGGATCTCTTTTTGACCTCTCTAAAATAGAAACATTAGGAACAACCCTTCATAAGAAATACGAAACTAGTGAGATGAACTGAGCTCCACTCCATGATGGCTGCAAGACAGCTCGGCTCCGCCACCCACCCCGCCCAAAATAACGATAAACTCTATGCAAATATTATAAATATATACAACACACCAGCAAAGTAACAGGGTAAAACATTTTATCAAATAACTATTTACATAACTATTTTATACTTTTTGTTGCCTGATCCGGCTAGCTCAATCGATCGAGCATGAAACTCATGCACTCTGATAGCAAGCGTTGCTGCTGATGCTATGCAGACAAAAACTGGTTTTCAGTTTGTACATTCCTCAAGATTTTTCCATCCAAGGCTGGTTGAGAGTTTGTGGAACGATGGCTTCAGATTTTCAACATACGTTGTGGTGGCGCAGACTGGGAGGGGGCGCTTGGCTCCTGCCCCCTCCCCAAGTCGTATTGCCCTGGTGTGGCCTAAGATCGCCCCCGACATAGGCGGCCGGCTCCCGGGGTCCGGCGGAACTTTTTGCCTTTTGATGACTCTTCCATTCTGGACCTTGTCCCACAATCCGTTTGACCTGAAGACACGCTGTAGTGGGGCGCCCCTTTACCGTTTCAGTTGCCATTCCGCCCGCTTTTGCTACACTGTGCCTCTTTTGCCATTCAGCTGTTTACCGCCCGCTCTTGCGACTACAGCGTCTCGCTCACCATGTAGTTGAGTTGCTCCCGCTCTTGCGATGCAGCGATAGGCGGCTGCCACAGGACTCTCAAAATGGCGGCCGGCTCTTCAGATTTGGGCGTGGTCCACTAAAATGGCCCTGGGACACCTTGGAACTCGGACGCTTGTCTGCTAGGGCTTGGGCCCCATTCTCGAAAGCGTCCACTGAGCCTTGAAGATTCTACATAAGTCTTGGGGGCCCCCGACTCCCGCAGGCTTCTGGTGGGGAGCGGCTGCCATGATTGCTTGTGGAATGGCCACGACTGAGCTACGAGATGGTGGTGCTCTCATGCTGACGCCAGCTTCAGTCTGAAACATCCAGAAACACTGTAGACTACCAATTCGATCAGTTCCGGTAGCGCCCCAACGTGACCCGGTAGGGAAGAACTTGCCCTCCCCTCTTTGACTGATGGTTCTTGTTGCCTGTCCCTTCTGTTGTCATTTAACAGAACTTTTTAGACTGCTGAAAGGGGTTGTGTTCCGACCGCTGGTTGGTGGAGACATTTTGACTATATTCTGGACCTACGTTGTCGCGTAATGCGTTATATGACACGCCGCGTTAGCGCACCCGGAAGTGCTCCGGTGCGCGAAGCGCAGCTTCCCAAAAGCGATCCGGGGCGCGGCGCGCGGCGCGCAGCGCGTAACGTAAGCATAACAGGTCATGTGACTTGTTAATAAAACTTTTCATTGGTTCATTTTACTTTTGTTATTCTAATGATGAAAGGCTTGGTCATATGACCTAAAAATTACGCTTTTTATTGCTTTCGAACATTATTTTTTCTTAAACATATATGTTATAATGTTCCAGGCTAAAATTTACAACTGTCCTGTAAGTAAAATATATTCCTTTTTCTAGAAAAAGGGCGTTTCTTCGTCCCATGACGAAGCCGTTGAGCAAAAGATGCTCGGCCTGCTGTCTTAGTCGCCGATACGCCTGAATATCAGATTCTTATCAATCACTTTATGTTGCAGGAGTAGAAAACACAACAGCCCTTGACCATTTATCTTTACTGCGTTCCTGCGTATTATACCTTTTATCTGTCATGTAATTGGACTGCTTTATTTCACTTGCCTTTTATTAATTCGAAAACAGTGACTAAAATTAAAAACTTTACCAATGTAAATACTACTACCATGTTTTGTTTTAAAAACCTTTATTGTGAAAATGTCAGTATACAAATACGGGCCTATAACCACGTGGGCCGGCCACGGAGCAAACTGGAATCGTATATGATGAGGAGACATTTACACTGTAGAGGAACGTAACGAGCGGGCCATTAGGTTGCAAGAACTAAGGTGTCTAACAGTTGCGGAATCGGTGGACGTACATTTTGTAATTAAAATACGACAGGGTCACTTACAATAAAATTATCTAGATATACATTTGCGGGCAAGTACCATGGGTGACGTTAATTCGAACTTTCAATAGTACAGTAATCAATAACACATCAGAACTTAATATCAATAGGGATGTCGAAATATTCAATCAATTCTCGTCCCCGCCCGCCATGTGCTTCAAAACTGCATACCTATCTCGTGATATCAAGGTTGTGCAACCAGTACACAACAAGGAGTTACGAGTCCCATTTATACCGGCGCCATTTTGGGCGAGGCCGGGCAGGTCCAGGATATAGTCAAAATGTCTCCACCAACCAGCGGTCGGACCAGAACCCCTTTCGGCAGTCAAAAAAGGTTCAGTTAAATGACAACAGAAGAGATAGGCAACAAGAACCATCAGTCAAAAGAGGGGAGGGCAAGATCTGAAGCCATTGTTCTACAAACTCACAACCAGCCTTGGATGGAAAAATCCTGAAGAATGTACAAACTGAAAACCAGTTTTTGTCTGTATAGCATCAGCAGCAACGCTTGAGTCAGCTTTGTGTGAAGCCGCCATTTTGATTCAATCAAGAGCGTCCCCCTGCACACATTCAGGGGCCTGGTCGTGTCTTCAGGTCAAACGGTTTGTGGGACAAGATGCAGAAAGGAAAAGGAAAAAAGTTCCGCCGGACCCCGGGAGCCGGCCGCCTATGTCATGGGCGATTTTTGGCCACACCAGGGCAATAGTGAAGCTGCAGCAGGTGCAAATAAGCTTCAGACAGTGTTACAAGCGCTGCTCAGAACTCTCAACTATGACACCACCTCCGTGCCATCCGGATCTTGGCGCCCTGTGCTGGTTCCGACCTATTCACACATCGGTCCGCTACTGACACCACCTCATAGGCCAACGGGGCACCCCACGCCGACTTTCGGCGCAGCATTGTAGGATGGCCACACCAGTGCGGCAACTTGCTAGACACCACCTCGGTGCCATCCAGATCTCGGCGCGTTGTGCTGCCTTCGGCCTACTGTAGCCGCAAGTGCGGACGCAAATCAGCTGGATAGCGAGTGAAACACCAAGGGGAGCCCACTGCAGCCAAGGAGCCTCCATCTTGGGGGCGACGCACAGCATCACATTGCTTTCCAATGCAGTCAGATCCTCAAACAGCCCCCACTGACTGACGCGACCTCACAGGCCAACGGGGCGCCCCACGCCGACTTTCGGCGCAGCATTGTAGGATGGCCACACCAGTGCGGCAACTTGCTGGACACCACCTCGGTGCCATTCGGATCTTGGCGCGTTGTGCTGCCTTCGGCCTATTCGCACATCGGTCCGCTACTGACGCCGCCTCACGTGCCAACGGATTTTCTACGCTTTTCATAGCAGCGCGTAACGTAAGCATAACAGGTCATGTGACTTGTTTATAAAACTTTTCATTGGTTCATTTTACTTTTGGTTTCCTAATGATGGAAGGCCTGATCATATGACCTAAAAATAACACTTTTCATTGGATTAAAACATTTTTTTTCCCAAACGATGAAAGCCCCACCTTGTTTCTGGATGTTTCAGACTGAAGCTGGCGTCAGCATGAGAGCACCACCATCTCGTGGCTCCGTCGTGGTCATTCCGCGAGCAATCATGGCAGCCGCTCCCCACCGGAAGCCTGCAGGAGTCGGGGGCCCCCAAGACTTTTGTAAAATCTTCAAGGCTCAGGGGACGTCCGAGTTCCAAGGTGTCCCAGGGCCATTTTAGTGGACCAGGCCCAAATCCGAAGAGCCGTCCGCCATTTTAAGAGTCCTGTGGCAGCCGCCTATCGCTGCACCGCAAGAGTGGGCGCAACTCAACTACATGGTGAGCGAGACGCTGTAGCCGCAAGAGCGGGCGATAAACAGCTGAATGGAGGATGAGGCACAGTGTAGCAAAAGCGGGCGGAATGGCAACTGAAACGGCAAAGGGGCGCCCCAGTACAGCAGACGAGCCTCCACCTGGGGAGGCCCGTTCACGCCGCCTCCCCCCCCCCCCCCTGGTCGCCCCACGCCGTTTTTCGGAACAGCATTGTAGGATGCCAAAACCAGTGCGGCAACTTACTGGACATCACCTGGGTGCCATCCACATCTCAGCGCGTTCTGCTGCCTTGGGACTATTTGCACAACAGACCGCTACTGACGAGGCCTCCCCCCGCACCCCCCGGGACGCCCCACGCCGTTTTTCGGAGCTGCATTGTAGGATACCAAAAACCAGTGCGGCACCCAGGTAACATCACCTGGGTGCCGTCCAGAACTCAGCACGTTGTGCTGCCTTGGGACTATTCGCACAAAACACAGCTACTGACCATTGTTGCTTCTTTTTTCAAAAAAATGTTTAAATGTATTTACTGTTTTTGTTGCGTTGTATATATTTATAAGTTATTAAAGTGTTATAATCCTACTACTTTGTTGGAGTGCTATATATTTTTAATGTGACACATAATTGTAAAAACTTTGATGTACAAAGAGGCATCCCTGGAATCTTCCGCTTCAGGCTCGGACCCACACACTCTCACAGTGAGAATCCCCTCCCCAAGCACAATACAGGATGGTTATCAGATAGTAGGAACGCGTGTGGTGTGACGGATCTCATCGGGTGGGGGCCTTGATCTACTGTAACTCCTTTGAAGAGGGGTGATTCTCTACAGCTGGGGCCATAAACTACATCCGCAGGGCTAGGTGATAGCCTGGGACCGGCCTGGACAATCAGACACAGAGGAAGAGGAGTGTCAGAGGGTGCGGAAATGAATAGGGTGAAAGGGAGGTGTCGGGCAGGCACAGGGTGTGATACTAAGGGAAGAGCAGCGCAGATGGGGGGAAGTTTATGGCCCATGCATGAGAGAGAGAGCGGGGGTGACCAGTGCGTGGGGGAGATGCTTGCGAGGGTGGGGAGCCATGCTGAGGATCGGCGGCGTGCAGAGAGTGGGTCTGGTCAAGGCATCTAAAATGCACGACAAAAGTGTGGCATTGGAAAAAAGGCAAGATGGCGCAGACAATGTTTATCAATACGGATTAATTTATAACAATTATTTTTAACAATATATTTACTCGCAGTGTCAAAATGGCGGTCAACACTTCCTAATTTCCTTCGAATCGAACGTTAACAGAAGTCAAGCGGCAAAAAAAAAAAAAAAAAAAAACGCTCGCGCGCAACCGCTGGAAGACAAGTATCAACATATATGAGCCTCCTCAGCCACCCTCAGAAAACATAAGGGGTCAGGATACGTCTCCCGTACCCCCTTATACCTAGTAATTTAATTAAATGGTAACACAAAATGGTGAATTCACGTTTCGCTACCAGTTTGCGACCCGGTTCGCGAACCGAGAAGCGCTTCTACCGCGAAAAATCAAATTTTTATTATTTGCCACACGGGACCCTTTAATAACCCCAACATCATTCCTAGGGGGTCAAGAGGGGTCTACCTTGCCCCCTTTCATTAAATTCCCCCTTCGTTTTTCACCTCCTCTTGTCTCTCGATCCTACCGAGAGACAAGATGGCGGCCGCACCGGACTGTTTAGAATGTTGACAGACACCGGAGAGCCAATCAGCTTCGCTACGCAAAGCTCCGTTACGCGAAAAGTATGCGATCTGGAGCGCTATCTGGGACGCTGCCACAGATATATCTGTTTTTTTTTTTAACGTTAATTTCTCAAAATCCACTGGAGCACATATATTGAGACCCAGCAAAGGCACATCGGGCTAACAGTCCCTACAATTTTGCCAAGTTTCGTGCAAATCCATTCAGCCGTTCGAGCTAAAAGTGAGGCCAAAGGCCATATGGAAAAATAAATGGGAAAAAAACGAGTTTTGGGACCCCCCTTTTTTCTCGGCCCCCCCCTTGATGAAACCCCCCCAACTTTTCAGGGGCTGATCAGAAACAAAATGTGCCATTTTACTGAAAATTTCAGCCGATTCCGTCCACAAACGCCAAAGTTATTAGACATAAAATTTTCAAAAGTTCCATAGAGAAAAAATCCTAACTATATATACCTACTGGCTATCGCCAGTAGGTAATATATATATATATATATATATATATATATATATATATATATATATATAGCTCCACCTCGTTTGTCGGCAAATTGACTTCTGCCACTTTCAGCGGCGGGCCAGGACGGGCTTGCCACGCCCAACAATCCACAGAGTTTCGTTCACAGATAATACAGCTGCAGCACAAACAAATGAAATCCAGGCCACAATCCTTTTGAGATAGCGTGCTTTTATTTCAGAAGCAACCTCCCCAACGCGTTTCTGAGATCAAGTCTCCTTGTTCACGGGTGCGGGTATGAGGTACAATAAAGTTTAAATAAACACTGTTGGACTTGGCCTTTTCCCCCGAAATTATTCTCTTTTGACCCCCTTATCTAGGATGTCTCCCCCATGGGATTAAACCTGTATAAGCCATGAGTGATGTGAGACACCTTGTTGAAAATGTAATGACATGTAATAATGTGAGCACTTGTAAATTTCCCCATTTTAAAACTGCACCTGACTGGAATGTATTGTATTTAAAATGGATGCCATGGCCATGGGTTTTGGCTTTGACTGCCATAGGTCAGCGGTCTAGATAATATTACCCAGCTACCCAAAGCTTTTGGAGGGAAGCCTGGCACCCAGGGTGCTCAACCCCTCCCCTTGAGCCAGTGTGAACCAGTTTTCCCCAAAATTCCGGAATGTACTGGCACTGTGAGGGAGGAGGGTATAAGTAGGGGGAAGTGCCACCAGAGAGAGAGACAGAGCTGGGACAGAGACGTGTGGGGACCTGCTGCAAGGAGTCACCACCACATGGGCCTGTGAACTGGGCCCTGCATCCATTCCACCCCCCTCCACTGTCCCTCAGGGCCCCTAACAAAAGGAGAGCCCCCCTAGGTCCCTGACGCTGTGGGACCTTGAACTACGCCAGCGTTGAGGGAAAGAGGTGCCCAGAAGAGGAGGAATGCTGAGGTTTGAACCCCCCAGGAGGTGAGGAGTGTGCCCCTGGGGCTGGCTGTGGAACTGTTCGCCCCCCCCTCCATGAGGTGCGCCTGTCAGACGCTGTTTGGGGAGGTTGGTGCCCCCAGGAATCTGTGGCCCCTTTGGAAGTGCTGCTGCTGCATTGCCCTTAAGCGCTGGACCGGGAGGAGCTGCGTGTCCCTAGAAGTCCTGGACTGCCTACCCAGCGCTGTGGGAAGAAAAGCGCTGTGTTCTGAGGGCCTGCTGTGCTCCCCCTAGGAAGCGCTATAATTTGAAAGCGCTATTCTGCCCCAGAACTACTGTGTGGGCGGAAGGAGCAAATGACTGAATAGCGCCGCAGGAGCCTACCCTGCGTTTTGGCGCACTTTTGGCGATTAATAATTAATTAATTAAAAGGGAGCCTACCCCTTATCGCCTCCGGAAATCACCGCTGCAGCCCGGCGCGACTGTGGAGGGGCCCCCGCCGCTGTGAATAACGTCGCGGCGACCCCCGGTACCAGGAGGGGGCCGCCAATGAGGAGGTGAAGTCAGGAAGTTCCCGCATCACGTGACGGGGGCGCCCGGCCGCATCACTGGCCGCGTCCCAGCCCTCCATGCATAACTGGAGACCTGTGGGCATAGCCTCGGGCCGGCCGCGCTGTGATTGGCGGCCGGCCGGGCAGCCGGAGAAGGCCAAAAGAACCCAGCCGACGGTGTTGTAGGGCTCCCGTGGGGAAGAGGGAGCCCCGATTGCCCCTTCGAACCGGTGAGTGCCCCTGGGGCTGGGAAAGCATGGCCGACGGAGGTCCCGGGCCCCAGGAGGGGCCCGGCGTCTGGTGAGGGACTGCAGGAACTGCCGGAGGCACCGGGGAGAAGTTCAGGAGGAGCAGAGTGCTGCCGGGGCCCCCGTGGAGGAAGGGAAGCCTCAAGTTCGCCCCGCGAGTAAGGAAGCCATCCCATCTGTAGCTCTGAGGGCGTGCGGACCGCGGGAGGGTCGGAGCGCCCCCCCCCCCTCGCCTGAGGCCGAAGAAGCCTACAGTCGTGCGGAGGCCGCTTTTGAGACCCCGGGCCCCAGAGAAGAAGAAGGGCCCGGGCAGCTGGCAGAAGTTGTTGCGGGGCCTCCAGAGGTCGGGAGAGCCCTGCCCCAGAACATCCGGAGCTGCGTAGGAGGAGCCCCCGCCCCCCCAGGAGTCCCGGTGAGTGGGGCTGTGTGTAGTGGAGTTGGGGGGTGTGTCGGGGCATAAATCGGTGCCCGCCCCTGGGACAACCCTGAATTTACAGGTGCCCCATCTGGCAGTGGGCACCTGCACCTGAAGAGGTCTGCAATCGGGGCACAGGGTCGGTGCCCGCCCCCCTTCTCTGGGGAGACTGTTGTTGGGCCCTGTTGGCCCTAACTCACCGGAGGGAGAGTCCTAGAACTGGGCAAGGACCACAGTTAGGCCCCGGGACCGATACAGGGGCGAATTAACCCCTGGTTAGGGAAATGCTGAGACCGATGGGGAACTGTTGTACCTACAGGGGAGTGGGTCACTGGAATCCCTTATGTTTGCCCACTAGGTTGTGTAGGCCAGGAGTCCCCCTACTGAAGTGCCAGGCCAGATAAAGAAGTTGTGCCTATTTAAATGCCACCCCCCCTGTGAGTGCTAAAGAACTGCCTGATGCTTTTGTTGCAGGTTGTGGGCTAAGGAGGCATATGCCCCAGGTGCTCCTGTTGAGGCCTCTTGTGGATACCTAGGCCTACCCCAAGAAATATTGCTTAACTTTGTGATGCCAAGGTTATAATTCCCCACGGTATTGCCTCTTTTGTAGTGGTGTAGAGGGGACTGTCACTGGAAATGTTGTGACCTGAGCCTACTATCACTATTGATGTTACCGCAGCCAAGGTATACTGATGTTTTACCCCTGAAGGTGGTTTGTATGCTTTTGTGCCCTTTTATTGCAGGTATGCCCCTATGCTGGTCTGATGAGTTATTCCAGGCCCCTGTTTATGCCCCTTGTTAATGAGCCTGCCGTACTGATTTCTTACAGGTGCTCCTGTCTAGTATGTGCTGTGATGCTCTGTTGTTCTTCCCTTACAGGGGTGGGGATTGGCGTTATAATGCATGAGATGTATTTATGCATAATGTTGGATTTTGCAATTACAGCCTACCCCCGAGGATGAGAGCCTGAGTTGGCCCCGCCAGATTGGCCCCAGGTCTAGTGTTTAGTTAACCATCTTTTTTCCTTTCAGCATGGACTTATGGACTCAACCCTTTCGTCCCATGTAAATAATCCCCCCTGATGTACTTGGCTCCGGCGCCAGTTGGTGCCTTGATGTGATTACCACTATTTCGTTCCTTTTTACCTTGCAGGTTGGAGATGTCACCAAACTTCTTCTTTTTCCAACCAAAGGTGGTGTTGTGACTCTTTTGTAGTGTGCCTGGTGTGTTGTCTGTGGATACTGCGTGAGTGCTTCACATGTCCTCTGAAGTTTGGCCGGCCCGCTTGGTTCCATGCTACCCCCTTGGAGAATTGGGTAACCCCCATTTCTTAAATTGCTGGCAAGCGGTGGGATAGGACTTGTGTTTGCGCAGTACCACAGCGGCCACGGGTTACACTGCAAATAGAGCTTTGGATGTAATCCGAGCCTTTCTGTGGGGATTATTATTGTTTGGCTGAATATTGTTTTTTTTTATTGCTTCCTCCTGAAGAGTGTTCTGCATTGTCCCCTTGTTCCACTGGGAGGGTGTGTCCCGGGTGTACCTCGCCTCGATGGGGTTGGTTTTGGACGAAGTGGAACTGATGGAGTACACCGAGCAGGAAGTCATAGATTTCCTCAAGGAGAGAGGGATACCCCCAGTAGGAAACATGAGGAGAAAGTTGTTTCTCTATGAGGCCCTCAAGAGGGGAGAGCCCTTAGAGATTAGTGGGGACTTGTCTGACTACCCTCCCGAGTTTTTGAAGGGTCAGTGGGTTAGAGGCCAGAGAGAGGGCTCCCCATCCAGAACCCTGGGAAGTAGTTACCCCGATGAAGAGGAGGAAGAGTTGAACAGGGCAGAGACGCCATTAGCTGTTGAGGACCCCAGAGATAGGGAGTCTCGCACTGGGTCCAGTCCCCGGGGGACTGCCCCATCCCTTTCCCTGTCCCCAGAAAAGTGGGTAGATAGGAGGGAAGAGAGGGAGTATCAGCTAGTGCTGGAGAAGGTCAGATTTGAGCAGGCCATGGAGTTAGCGCAGCTGAGGATTCAACGATTCAGAAAAGGGGGTGGTGATGGACAGAGTATCTGAATTAAACAGAACACTCATACCCAGTCAACAGATTAGGGCTTGATCCATCACCGTTTTTTAGCTCACTGCACCATCCCAGCTCAGAACCTGGCTACATGCAAATTAGTCTGTCCCTGGCCCAGTGCATCATGGGAACAGGGTAGACCAAACTCCCAAGCCAATTCTTATACTGGGAAGGAAACAAGCTTCCGGGGACCGGTTTCTGGCATTACAGCCGTCTTCGGCCCGGCTTGATTGAATCCTGATGGTGCAATGAGCAAGGGACTCACATCTGAGTATACCCTTCGACGCTTATGGTGGACGAAAACGATTCAGAAAAGGGGGTGGTGATGGACAGAGTATCTGAATTAAGCAGAACACTCATACCCAGTCAACAGATCAGGGCTTGATCCATCACCGTTTTTTAGCTCACTGCACCATCCCAGCTCAGAACCTGGCTACATTCAAATTAGTCTGTCCCTGGCCCAGTGCATCATGGGAACAGGGTAGACCAAACTACCAAGCCAATTCTTATACTGGGAAGGAAACAAGCTTCCGGGGACTGGTTTCTGGCATTACAGCCGTCTTCGGCCCGGCTTGCTTGAATCCTGATGGTGCAATGAGCAAGGGACTCACATCTGAGTATACCCTTCCACGCTTATGGTGGACGAAAACGATTCGGAAAAGGGAGTGGTGATGGACAGAGTATCTGAATTAAACAGAACACTCATACCCAGTCAACAGATCAGGGCTTGATCCATCACCGTTTTTTAGCTCACTGCACCATCCCAGCTCAGAACCTGGCTACATGCAAATTAGTCTGTCCCTGGCCCAGTGCATGATGGGAACAGGGTAGACCAAACTACCAAGCCAATTCTTATACTGGGAAGGAAACAAGCTTCCGGGGACCGGTTTCTGGCATTACAGCCGTCTTCGGCCCGGCTTGCTTGAATCCTGATGGTGCAATGAGCAAGGGACTCACATCTGAGTATACCCTTCCACGCTTATGGTGGACGAAAACGATTCAGAAAAGGGGGTGGTGATGGACAGAGTATCTGAATTAAACAGAACACTCATACCCAGTCAACAGATCAGGGCTTGATCCATCACCGTTTTTTAGCTCACTGCACCATTCCAGCTCAGAACCTGGCTACATGCAAATTAGTCTGTCCCTGGCCCAGTGCATCATGGGAACAGGGTAGACCAAACTACCAAGCCAATTCTTATACTGGGAAGGAAACAAGCTTCCGGGGACCGGTTTCTGGCATTACAGCCGTCTTCGGACCGGCTTGCTTGGATCCTGATGGTGCAATGAGCAAGGGACTCACATCTGAGTATACCCTTCCACGCTTATGGTGGACGAAAACGATTCAGAATAGGGGGTGGTGATGGACAGAGTATCTGAATTAAACAGAACACTCATACCCAGTCAACAGATCAGGGCTTGATCCATCACCGTTTTTTAGCTCACTGCACCATCCCAGCTCAGAACCTGGCTACATGCAAATTAGTCTGTCCCTGGCCCAGTGCATCATGGGAACAGGGTAGACCAAACTACCAAGCCAATTCTTATACTGGGAAGGAAACAAGCTTCCGGGGACCGGTTTCAGGCATTACAGCCGTCTTCGGCCCGGCTTGCTTGAATCCTGATGGTGCAATGAGCAAGGGACTCATATCTGAGTATACCCTTCCACGCTTATGGTGGACGAAAACGATTCAGAAAAGGGGGTGGTGATGGACAGAGTATCTGAATTAAACATAACACTCATACCCAGTCAACAGATCAGGGTTTGATCCATCACCGTTTTTTAGCTCACTGCACCATCCCAGCTCAGAACCTGGCTACATGCAAATTAGTCTGTCCCTGGCCCAGTGCATCATGGGAACAGGGTAGACCAAACTCCCAAGCCAATTCTTATACTGGGAAGGAAACAAGCTTCCGGGGACCGGTTTCTGGCATTACAGCCGTCTTCGGCCCGGCTTGCTTGAATCCTGATGGTACAATGAGCAAGGGACTCACATCTGAGTATACCCTTCCACGCTTATGGTGGACGAAAACGATTCAGAAAAGGGGGTGGTGATAGACAGAGTATCTGAATTAAACAGAACACTCATACCCAGTCAACAGATCAGGGCTTGATCCATCACCGTTTTTTAGCTCACTGCACCATCCCAGCTCAGAACCTGGCTACATGCAAATTAGACTGTCCCTGGCCCAGTGCATCATGGGAACAGGGTAGACCAAACTACCAAGCCAATTCTTATACTGGGAAGGAAACAAGCTTCCGGGGACCGGTTTCTGGCATTACAGCCGTCATCGGCCCGGCTTGCTTGAATCCTGATGGTACAATGAGCAAGGGACTCACATCTGAGTATACCCTTCCACGCTTATGGTGGACGAAAACGATTCAGAAAAGGGGGTGGTGATAGACAGAGTATCTGAATTAAACAGAACACTCATACCCAGTCAACAGATCAGGGCTTGATCCATCACTGTTTTTTAGCTCACTGCACCATCCCAGCTCAGAACCTGGCTACATGCAAATTAGACTGTCCCTGGCCCAGTGCATCATGGGAACAGGGTAGACCAAACTACCAAGCCAATTCTTATACTGGGAAGGAAACAAGCTTCCAGGGACCGGTTTCTGGCATTACAGCCGTCTTCGGCCCGGCTTGCTTGAATCCTGATGGTGCAATGAGCAAGGGATTCAAGGATTCAACAGCAGAGGCTAGAGACAGAAATGGTCCTAGCCCAGGAGAGGATGGCAGAGGCGGAGAGGATCTTTGTCAGGTAGAGTGGAGCTCAGGTGGGTAGATTGTCCCCTGAGGGTGGTTATAAGAGCCTGGATACACCGAGGATGGTGGGATCCAGTGGTGGCAGCGAGTGTAGGTCCAGTGCAAGGAGTCCCACTCCCAAAGCCCAGGAGAAGGTGTCTGATTCCCAGGTAGAGGGGGATGGGTTAATGTTTAGGGGCAGGGGAAAGCTGTCCCACCAGTCCTGGGAAGAGTTTGAGGAGGGGTGTTGGACCGCACTGGAGGATTGGTTGGTGGAGAGAGCAGTGGAGGATTGGGAAGGGCTGTGCCATGCCGTGATCCGGGAGCACATGCTGAGAACTTGTTTCCCCAGTCTGCGTCACCATCTGGTGCAGTGTGGGTTCTCAGACCCCAGAGAACTTGCACGGGAGGCAGACCTCTGGGTAAGTGCCAGAGTGTCTAGGAAGGCTGAGGGGAGTGATCCTGAAGGGAGTGGTGCAGGGATCTTCCGACCCAGCGAGGCGGGAGAGGTGAGGAGTGACCCAGCTAGGTCCCAGGACAGGGAGGGGGTTGTAGGGCCTCACATCCCATCTACAGGAGGGAGTGAGACGAGGAGGTATCCCGAGGTGCCCCAACCGCAGTCACAGGGCCTGGAGAGTTCTTTAACTGCATGCGTGCGGGCAGAATTCCGCTCGTACGCTGAGTTTTTTAAAACCGCATGTTACGTGACGAGCTGGGCTCGTCATCAGCGTGCGAGCGGGCTACGCCATGACGAGCCCAGCTCGTCATCAGCGTAGAAGGGGTTAAGGGGACCCCAGGTTGGGAACCTAGGCTGTCCCGATGTGCCATCCAGAGGGAGGGATCCCCTTATGTCAGGAGAACCTGGAGCATCAATAATAAGAGCTCCAGTGGTTTGGGGGTCTGACCAGTCAGAGGGTTTAGATCCTGGACTGGGGTTCCAGGTTCAGGGTTTGCCTGACCTGGAGGGTGGGGTACCTGTAATTCAGGTCCCTACCAATTTGACTCCCAGGGGTACTACTCCCAGTGGGAGGGTGCGGAACTCTGGGAGGGGGTGCAGAGGGAGGAAGGTCTCTTCTCTGTCACCGGCTCAGCCAAAGGGCGCAGATCCCGGGTTGAGTGGCCAGGTTGAGGGTGTGCCGGACCTGGCGGGTGGGACATCTGTGTCCAGAGTCCCCCCAAATTTGACTCTCAGGGGTACTACTCCAGTTAGGAGGGTGCAGAACTCTGGGAGGGGGTGCAGGGAGAGGGAGGACTCGCCCCTGTCACCGATTCAGCCTGTGGGTTTTCGACTCCAGGTTGGAGAGAGAGTGGTTGTGTGAGGGTGTCCCCAGGCGTAGGAGATGGCGGAACCCTAGGAGGAGAAGTAGGCGGAGGAGAGCGTCGCCCCTAAGGGCTGGTCAGTCTGAGGGTGTAGACCCCAGGTGGGTGGACCAGTGGCAATTTGGAGAGAGGAGAGTGGTCCAAGAGTATTACAAGCCTGAGGCTAGAGCCTCCCACTCTAGGAAGGAAAAACATCCCACTAGGGAACACCAGTGGGGTGGTTTTGTTGGTGAAGGGAGGGTTGCGAGAGAGAACCATTGGGTTCCAGAGTAGAGGAGAAACTGCAGGTGCTCCTGTAGTTGCAGGCCTGCGTCCACCTTTGTCCGCCCCAAGCAGGGAAGCTCATCAAGGCATTGATCGGTCTACCTCGGCTTCTGGCTGGGGGGGAGTTGTGTTGGACTTGGCCTTTTCCCCCGAAATTTTTCGCTTTTGACCCCCTTATCTAGGATGTCTCCCCCATGGGATTAAACCTGTATAGGCCATGAGTGATGTGAGACACCTTGTTGAAAATGTAATGACATGTAATAATGTGAGCACTTGTAAATTTCCCCATTTTAAAACTGCACCTGACTGGAATGTATTGTATTTAAAATGGATGCCATGGCCATGGGTTTTGCCACTGGACTGCCATAGGTCAGCGGTCTAGATAATATTACCCAGCTACCCCTAGCTTTTGGAGGGAAGCCTGGCACCCAGGGTGCTCAACCCCTCCCCTTGAGCCAGTGTGAACCAGTTTTCCCCAACATTCCGGAAGGTACTGGCACTGTGAGGGAGGAGGGTATAAGTAGGGGGAGGTGCCACCAGAGAGAGAGACAGAGCTGGGACAGAGACGTGAGGGGACATGCTGCAAGGAGTCACCGCCACATGGGCCTGTGAGCTGGGCCCTGCATCCATTCCACCCCCCTCCACTGTCCCTCAGGGCCCCTATCAAAAGGAGAGCCCCCCTAGGTCCCTGACGCTGTGGGACCTTGAACTATGCCAGCGTTGAGGGAAAGAGGTGCCCAGAAGAGGAGGAATGCTGAGGTTTGAACCCCCCAGGAGGTGAGGAGTGTGCCCCTGGGGCTGGCTGTGGAACTGTTCGCCCCCCCTCCGTGAGGTGTGCCTGTCAGACGCTGTTTGGGGAGGTTGGTGCCCCCAGGAAGCTGTGGCCTCTTTGGAAGTGCTGCTGCTGCATTGCCCTTAAGCGCTGGACTGGGAGTAGCTGCGTGTCCCTGGAAGTCCGTGACTGCCTACCCAGCGCTGTGGGAAGAAAAGCGCTGTGTTCTGAGGGCCTGCTGTGCTCCCCCTAGGAAGCACTATAATTTGGAAGCGCTATTCTGCCCCAGAACTACTGTGTGGGCGCAAGGAGCAAATGACTGAATAGCGCCGCAGGAGCCTACCCTGCATTTTGGCGCGCTTTTGGCGATTAATAATTAATTAATTAAAAGGGAGCCTACCCCTTATCGCCGCCGGAAATCACCGCCGCAGCCCGGCGCGACTGTGGAGGGGCCCCCGCCGCTGTGAATAACGTCACGGCGACCCCCGGTACCAGGAGGGGGCCGCCGATGAGAAGGTGAAGTCAGGAAGTTCCCGATTCACGTGACGGGGGCGCCCGGCCGCATCACTGGCCGCGCCCCCGCCCTCCGTGCAAAACTGGAGACCTGTGGGCATAGCCTCGGGCCCGCTGCGCTGTGATTGGCGGCCGGCCGGGCAGCCGGAGAAGGCCAAAAGAACCCCGCCGACGGTGTTGTGGGGCTCCCGTGGGGAAGAGGGAGCCCCGATTGCCCCTTCGAACCGGTGAGTGCCCCTGGGGCTGGGATAGCGTGGCTGACGGAGGCCCCGGGCCCCCATGAGGGAGGAGGGGCCAGGTGTCTGGTGAGGGACTGAGGGAACTGCCGGAGGCATCGGGGAGAAGTTCAGGAGGAGCAGAGTGCTGCCGGGGCCCCGTGGAGGAAGGGAAGCCTCACGTTCGCCCCGCGAGTAAGGGTGCCATCCCATCTGTAGCTCTGAGGGCGTGCAGACCGCGGGAGGGTCAGAGCGCCCACCCCCTCGCCTGAGGCCGAAGAAGCCTACAGTCGTACGGAGGCCGCTTTTGAGACCCCGGGCCCGAGTGAAGAAGAAGGGCCCGGGCAGCTGGCAGAAGTTGTTGCGGGGCCTCCATAGGTCGGGAGAGCCCTGCCCCAGAACATCCGGAGCTGCGTAGGAGGAGCCCCCGCACCTGCAGGAGTCCCGGTGAGTGGGGCTGTGTGTAGTGGAGTTGGGGGGTGTGTCGGGGCATAAATCGGTGCCCGCCCCTGGGACAACCCTGAATTTACAGGTGCCCCATCTTGCAGCGGGCACCTGCACCTGAAGAGGTCTGCAATCGGGGCACAGGGTCGGTGCCCGCCCCCCTTCTCTGGGGAGACTGTTGTTGGGCCCTGTTGGCCCTAACTCACCGGAGGGAGAGTCCTAGAACTGGGCAAAGACCACAGTTAGGCCCCGGGACCGATACAGGGGCGAATTAACCCCTGGTTAGGGAAATGCTGAAACCGATGGGGAACTGTTGTACCTACAGGGGAGTGGGTCACTGGAATCCCTTATGTTTGCCCACTAGGTTGTGTAGGCCAGGAGTCCCCCTACTGAAGTGCCAGGCCAGATAAAGAAGTTGTGCCTATTTAAATGCCACCCCCCCTGTGAGTGCTAAAGAACTGCCTGATGCTTTGGTTGCAGGTTGTGGGCTAAGGAGGCATATGCCCCAGGTGCTCCTGTTGAGGCCTCTTGGGGATACCTAGGCCTTCCTCAAGAAATATTGCTTAACTTTGTGATGCCAAGGTTATAATTCCCCACGGTATTGCCTCTTTTGTAGTGGTGTAGAGGGGACTGTCACTGGAAATGTTGTTACCTGAGCCTACTGTCACTATTGATGTTACCGCAGCCAAGGTATACTGATGTTTTACCCCTGAAGGTGGTTTGTATGCTTTTGTGCCCTTTTATTGCAGGTGTGCCCCTATGCTGGTCTGATGAGTTATTCCAGGCCCCTGTGTATGCCCCTTGTTAATGAGTCTGCTGTACTGATTTCTTACAGGTGCTCCTGTGTAGTATGTGCTGTGATGCTCTGTTGTTCTTCCCTTACAGGGGTGGGGATTGGCGTTATAACGCATGAGGTGTATTTATGCATAATGTTGGATTTTGCAATTACAGCCTACCCCCGAGGATGAGAGCCTGAGTTGGCCCCGCCAGATTGGCCCCAGGTCTAGTGTTTAGTTAACCATCCTTTTTCCTTTCAGCATGGACTTATGGACTCAACCCTTTCGTCCCATGTAAATAACCCCCCTGATGTACTTGGCTCCGGCGCCAGTTGGCGCCTTGATGTGATTACCACTATTTTGTTCCTTTTTACCTTGCAGGTTGGAGATATCACTAAACTTCTTCTTTTTCCAACCAAAGGTGGTGTTGTGACTCTTTTGTAGTGTGCCTGGTGTGTTGTCTGTGGATACTGCGTGAGTGCTTCACATGTCCTCTGAAGTTTGGCCTGCCGGCTTGGTTCCATGCTACCCCCTTGGAGATTTGGGTAACCCCCATTTCTTACAAACACCATGTGACTCAACACCATTAATGAAAATAAACAACAGACCCCACAGGTACTAGGGAGCTAGAAGACAGATTCACGGCTGAAATTTCATGATTGGTGCATTGAAGAATGTTCCAACACATTATTCCTTTTACAAACAGCGTATAAATCATAAGTATAAACCAAGGTTGAGCGAACACGTTTTTGAGCAAAACCAATACATTTACATATTTACATATTTCGGCGTTACGGGTTGTTCTTGTCAAATTAAAAGTCCCGCTCTGTATAAAATATACATTACCACCATTCATTATCGCGCCCCAGTGGGCTTAGTCGTTAAACGCATTGAGACACATCAAGCCCCTGTGGCCTTCACAATGTTAATACCACAAGCGTTCCGTCCCCAAATTGGTTGGCATCACGTGTACTTCAAAAATATATTTTGCTCGAAGATACGCTCTTTATGTACCACAGTCAGTACCATCATTCATTGTCATGCCCTAGTGGGCCCAGTGATTTCCCACAGCCTTATCACCATCTACAGATTTTGCGAATCCACTAGCACCGAAGTTTTTCCCACATTTTTCAATGTGGCACATGGTCAAAGGCTGCCTTAAAATCCAGAAAACACATAAACAATAGAGTGCAGGTATCGCTTGGCTGCCCGCTTGTTCAACTAAGGTGAGTCCATGTTTCCATATGCAGCTGACTGAGCCAAGATTGCATGTAGCACGAGTGCATTACCAAAATATTGAGTTTTTTATATCGATCTCAAAAATGTCAACTCCAGTCTATCAACTTCCACTATATCATCAAGTTAAGGATATAAAGGTAAGAGTAGGTTTAATATTCTTAACCTCACATCTACCTAGCCTGACGATATATTTAGAACTTTAGGGTACAAATGTAAAAATAAGATTAGTAAATTGGAGCAGAGCACCAATGAGTCTTGTCCCCAATCCCAATGTGGATAATGTGCAATTTTCAAATGCTTTCTTTTGTTTCTATAAGAACATTATGTTTCATATCTCACAGAGACTCGCCCTGATGTCTTCTGGAAGCCACAAGTTCTTGGTCCCATAAGGATGTAGAAAGACTGGAGGATTATGGAGCAGCCACCTTATTTTTAGACGGCACTGGTGAATGGGTGAAAAGATTTAACAATAAAAGAGAAGACCCGTGGGAATCAAGGTGCCTGTCTCCTGTATGTTGTGGACTGAAAAAAATAAAGACTGCTAAAATAATGACCCCCAACACCCTGGGGAAAAAAACACCCTGTGAGGGCCCTTACAACCTCCTACGTTTCTGAAGATCAAAAACGTTTGCTTCACGTCGGTTCGAAACATGGAGGAAAATCCCCCAAACTGCGTGTGCCACCACAGGAGCTACTGGAACTGATTTAAGGCATGATGGGCCTGGTAGAAGGGCCGCTATCCCTCAGAGTGGCAGAAGTTGTTACCTCTCTCACGCCTCTTCTAGAGAAAACGGCTGGTACTGTGTGATCTCGCAGCTGTGGAGGCAAAAAAAGTTTGTTGCACTGTGTATCTGGTGGAAGCTTCCACATAGTTACTGCTGTGTTTGTATTTTCTGCAGTGCCTCTGGCATACTTTAAAAAAAAGATATGGTGTAATCAAATTACCAGACTGGCCAGTATTGTGAACATACTGAACGCCCCCCTCACTCACAGTTCTCTGTCAGTTCTGCCGTCGACATCATTAAGGCCAAGAATTATAGATCTTCATTGAACACGTTGGGTAAATTAGTTATTTATTGTATTGCATTTGGGTAGATAACCTGCGAAACGGAAGGCTGATCAAAAGCAGCGGAAGAAGGAATCTGAAAGGATGTACTTCAAACTACTGCACCAAACATTAACTTTGTGATCGGGTAAAAAAGCATTGCTAGGAGTTTGTAATCTTGACCTGGTGAATGACTGCAGAGTCAATTTTAAAACCCAGTAATGCCCAGCCTCCCCGTGGAGCGTCTATGTGATGTTCAGTTAATTTAAAATAGAGGCAACAGGCGAAATTCTTTCTATGACACAACCGCCGTGCAAAGGGAAAAGTAAAGAACAGTGCTTACAACAAAGAGCAACTCGAAATCCATCCCCTTCCCCACTAGTGGAGATCACAAGGTTAGGTCGATGGCTCCCTTCGTTTTATTGGAGAGCAGCGAGTGGAGGAGATGGTGTCAATAAATAGTCCCTTTACATTATTAGGCCAAAACAACAACCAGACACACCGGCATATCATAAATACTCTTAGATTTGAAAACAATTAAGACCTCTTAACGTTTTGCGAAGTCACCGCTCCCAATTTGCGCAGGGTAGGGGAGAAGTAAAGTGCCCATCAACTGAATGCGTCTAGACACCACTTTACATATAAAAACGCATGAACGTGGCAGGAATAAACTGAAAAGACCGCCAGAGTGAACCACAAAATAACAAGTTGGGTTTCAGCTTGACACAGATGTCATATTTTAAAAAGTAACCGGCGGCTGGTGTTTATTGGGGTTTTTACTTTAAGAGTTATAGGACAGCAGATGAGGTGTCCTTAAAACTCTTCAATTAGAGAAAGGCCGATAATGATTAAAAATTTGCTATCATTCGTGCCAAGAATTTTCAATTATATTAAGGACAGGAGGCGAGAATTATGCTTTCTCTATTTCTTTACTGAAACTCAGCAGCCAATCAGCACACAGTAAAGAAAGAAACTACAATACCAATGAATGCACACAGTGTAAATAGGGTCACAGAGGTCACAACTTCCTCTTTCTTTGTACATAACAGTTAAATAATTAAAGTCAAAATTGTAGAAGAAAAAACCAAGGATCCATGAAGAACATCTGGCCGCACGTCATCCACAGGTCAAGTAGAAAGGCAAATCCGAGGACCAGAGGGACGAACCAAAGCAGCAACCGGAGACACCGGATCCAAAGTTCATTTGAGGTCGGAACCTGAAAACAGCAAAACATTGTCGTAATACCTACATCCACAACTCAATAAAGTAGATAACCATGATAGGGCAGAATACATTGCATAAACATTGCATAAGATACTTGGAATCAACAAAGTATATCATAACTGTAAAGAACAATGCAATTATAAATCAGGAAAACAAGGGTGGGATAATCCTCGCCTCCTGTCCTTAATAGAATTGAAAATTCTGGCACGAATGTTAGCAAATTTTTAATTCTATGGCAGGACGGAGGCTCCGATTATGCTTGTTCAAAGCTTAGCCACCACAACAGATGCAACATCAACAATTGGTTTAAAGTAAAACATCTAGAATACAGATTCAGAAGACCAATCCGCACCCCTCATGATGTCATGAAGACTGGCATCCATAGAAAAAGCTTTGGAAGCCATAGATCCCCTTGCGGAATGAGCACCAAACAAAGAAGTATCAATGCCCGCTTCCTGCATGAGCCAGCGTAACCAACGCGCTAGCATAGCTGGAGTAACCGGTTTGAAAGGCTTCTGCAAAGCAATAAGGAGCTGACCTTGTAAATCATGTCGAAAGGATGCAGTGTTCACCTTGTAATCCTTGATACACTGAACCACACACAATTGAGGATTGTGAGGAAAAGAAGGATAAGAAACAGAGGAGGTGTTAGATTTCGTCCGTTTAGAGATAATAAAGGTGACACCCTCAGTGGAGAAAGTGCGACCTGCGAGATCCAAAGCCCGCAGATCAGAAACTCGTTTGCAGGAGACCAAACACAAAAGCATAGTCAGCTTGGCTGAAAGTTGCTTACGGGTCAATAAAGAATTGGAAGGCCAAGAAGAAAGGAAACGCAGAACAACAGGCACATCCCACAGGGCAACATACTTGGGGCAAGGAGGTTTTACCATCCGTATGCCTCTCAGCAATTTAGAAATCAAGGGATGTTCTCCCGCTGGTTTGCCATCAATAGGAATATGACCCGCCGAAATGGCAGAACGAAAGTTGTTAACCGTTCTGTAAGCCAGTCCAGAAGATGCCACAGAGGCCAGAAAATTGCTAATCAAAGCGATATCCGCTGAAATGGGATCCACCGACCGTTGTGAGCACCAATCACACCAGCGTTTCCAACTTGACGCATAACGCTTGCGTGTGTTGGGGGCCCAAGCTTCATTGATAAATTGGGTAGTGTCTCCCGATAATCCTGGGACTTGCCAGTGCCCCCCGAACAGGAGCTGACCTGACAGCACCAGGGGGTGAGGTTCGCGAAGAGGATCCAAAAGCAGGTTCCACTTGTGTGGAAGAAGGAGCGGCGTCGAGCAGCTCATCTCCAGAAGCACTGGAAACCACGCCTGAGCCCTCCAGAGAGGAGTGATCAGAACAAGTTCCGAAGAAAAGTGACGTGCCCGGGCCAGAACCCGGGTAATCATTAGCAACGGAGGAAACGCATAGCACAGGAGAGGAGGCCAAGGCTGGAGAAACGCGTCCGTGGCCAGGGCCTCCGGATCCGGGCGCCAGCTGTAGAATTGGGGAAGTTGAGCGTTGAGATGGGAGGCAAACAGGTCGAGATGACAAGTCCCCCAAATGCGAGTTCACCTCCGAAAGACCCGAGGATGAAGCCTCCAATTGCTGAAGTCGCGTAGATGGCGAGAATTCCAGTCCGCAATTTGATTGCATGAGCCCGGCAGGTATTCTGCAATAAATGTGATCCTGCGTTGCAGACACAGGTGCCAAAAGTCCTTTGCAATCTCCGACAGAAGCCTGGACTTGGTACCCCCCAGTTTGTTCACATAGCGAACTGCAGAGATATTGTCCATCCTGAGAAGAATGCAACAATTCGTCTGCTGAGGAGACAGACACCAGATTGCGAAGGAACCCGCCAGAAGTTCCAGGCAATTGATGTGCAAGGACAGTTCCTCCGGGGACCAACGACCCCCCCCCCCCGTCGCCACCGACCCGCATCGGGCCCCCCAACCCCAAAGGCTGTTCCATGTGGTCCAGCCACCACAACATTTCCGTGCGGGCATCCTCCGAAAGGGGAACAAGATCGGAATACCGCAGACCCTTCTGGAGGTGTCTGATCTTTAGACGCTGAAGCGCTCGATAATGCTGTGGACCCGGAAAGATCGCTTGGATCGAAGAGGACAGAAGGCCTACAATCCGAGCCACAGAGTGCAAGGAAACAGTCTGTTTGGCTAGAAGCAGTCGCAAGTCCCTCTTGATAGACCTGATCTTCTGACTGGGCAGGAGGAGTTGGCAGGAGACAGAATCTATCCGAAAGCCCAGGAAATCCATTGAATTAGATGGAGAAAAGTCGGATTTCAGAGGGTTCACCAGGAAACTGTAGTAAATGAAGTAATGAGGCTAATAAAAGAATATAAGGCATTTATTATGCACTACAGAGAATAACTGGTGTTCCCATCAGAAAGCAGGGAGCTAACTGACTAGGCAGAACACAGTAGAAAATGACATCAGGAAAATGGAATGTTAGACTTAAAGGGGTACAGCAAAACATAAGTGCAGAGAATACAACAGAAACCCAAAGACTGTAATAGATCTATGGACCATTGTAAATGAGTACGAAGAAGAAGAGGACACTGCGCCAAGAGGAGGATATTGTCTAAATAGACAATCATGCGAACTCCGCGCGACCTCAGAGACTCCATCACAGGACGAAGAAGCTTCGTGAAGCACCACGGAGCCGAAGAAAGGCCAAAGGGAAGGACCTTGTACTCGTACCATCTCCCGAGCCATTGAAACTGAAGGTAACGTTGATGAGGGGCATAAATTGGCACCGAGAGATAGGCATCCTTTAGGTCCAGACGAACCATCCAGTCGCCCTCCTGAAGCAGGTCTCTTAGAAGATGGATGCCCTCCATCTTGAAATGGCGGTAAACTACTCCGCCGTTGAAGTCCCTTAAATTGAGGACTAAACAAGACCCTCCCCCTTTTGTCTCGACGAGAAAAACATTGCTGACGAAGCCACAGGGATGAGGAATCGTGGACACGATGGCTCCCTTGGTCAGAAGGGAAGCGATCTCCGCGGTGATAACCCCCTGATAGTGTTGGGAAAAAACAAGAGGTTGAGGCCGAAGATGCTGGTGGGGGCGAGTGTAAAACTCTATCTTGGTGCCCTTGCACTGTCTCCAGCACCCAGGCATCGTTTGAGATCAAACGCCAATTGTGGAGAAAAAAGTGCACTCTTCCCCTCAACACCACATTGGAAGCGAGAATCGGGCTCACCCGAGGCGAAATCCTGTCGTCCTCCTTGGTTACCGTTGTAACCACCCTTGCCGTACTGTCCTCAGCCCTTTTTGGAGGGGTAGAAATTGGACTTGGTGTTGGAGAAATTTTGATTTCCTCTCTGGGACTTGTTGCCACGCTGCTAGTCCTGATCCGATCCACGGCCGGACGAACGTCCCCTTCGTGTGGCCCTGCCAAAAGTGGGCGAAAAGCTCTACGTAAGTTGTCCTGGGCTTTATCCATCCCACTGAATGTGGACACAAACTTGGTCAACTCCTTTAGAAAAGGAGCCCCAAAAAGCAAACCCTGCACCTGGGATCCTGATCCCAAAGAAGCCAAATCAGTAAGCCTGGGATCTAGCTTCATCAGAATAGAACGACGACGTTCTGAAGACAAAGCGCAGTTCTTATTCCCCAGAATGCAAACTGCCCGTTGGGACCACCCCACCAGTTTGTCGGGGTCAATCAGAGCTCCAGACTCCTTGGCTCGGAAACCCAAGTCGAGAATCTTTGTGAGAGGCCTCAACACATCCAAGAGCTTATCCTGACAAGTGCGCCAAGAACGATCCAAACCTTTAGTAGGATCCTTTGAATAATTTTTCATATAGGTGATCATGGTAGGATCTACCTCAGGAGTGACTGCAAGTTTGTCGGCGAGGTCCGGGCGAGGACACTCAGAGCGCAAACGCGCCCGCACATCTTTCTCGAAAGGGGTGCGAATGTGGGCTTGAACGTAGTCAGCCACTTCAGGTGAGGGCAGCCACGAGGAAGAGTTTGGATGTATAATGTCCGACGGGTCAAAAGTAAGTACTTGTGACGTGGAAGGAGCATCCACATAATGTTCCTTTCTTGCCTTCTTTGAAGGAGGCGGCTTTGCGGGCTCTAATGACGAAGTAGATGAAGAAGATCCGTCGTCTGAATCAGAAGAAGGAGTAGTACGAGCAGGAGCTGGACCTTTCCTAGCTGCAGGTGTAGAAGATAAGGTCTTCGCCAACTTGACAAAATCCGAGTGATGAGGGTATTTGGGCGACTTCTTACTGTGCCCAGAGGAAGGAGGCAACCAACCTTGCTGCGCAGCATAATCAGACAAATGCCGCTTCAAAGGCGCAATCGCCTGGAATAACACCTGACCCATGAAGTCATCCATGGATGCAGAGGGCTCCTCCTCATCATAATAACCATACCCCTCTTCATCATAGTAATCTGCCATGGTGACAAAGTCAACCCAGAAGTGCCCACAAGAAGAACAACAATTTAATGGCCAAGGCCGAATTTGGGGGAGTGGTACCCTTAATGCAAGCCTAGTATGCAGGTACAAAGCCTGTCAACCATGTATATTAAATTGTGGAGGGAGGGCTTGCACCGTAAGAAAACAGTATTGCCACTCTAGGCAGAGCCTATGCACAATTTATACAACCCCTGTATTTAATATCAGCCAAGGGCGTTCTGGAGCTCAAGCGGCAGGTAGTAAGGGGCACGTTTCTTCAGAAAGTCCTGAAACTCCTTCTGAGGCGAGCGCGAAGGCAAGCGCGCTGTCAGGTAAAGTAAACAAACGTCGTCGTGCATGCGCGAACAAACGTCCTGCCGATAGGGGAGTCGCGCGAGGCACACGCGCGTCCACCCAACTCCTAATCTCCCGCTCCACAAACGACAACAGCGACGCAGACACAGCGCGTCCTATTCGGGAGGTGACACACGCTCCCAAACTCGCAGCGACATAGAATGTCAAAGCCCAAAGCCGTACACACGCGCCAAAGCCGAACACGCATCAAGGCAGACGCGGAGACAGCAAAACGCTGAAAGCCACGAAGAACAAAGCGGCGAAGACAAAGATAGTAAGCGCACAAAGCGTTAAGAAGGTAATAACAACAACGGTAAAGCCAAAGACAAGTAATAGTAAAAATGCATTTAACTGGCTGCGAAGCAGCAAAGAAAGAGGAAGTTGTAACCTCTGTGACCCTATTTATACTGTGTGCATTCATGGGTATTGTAGTTTCTTTCTTTACTGTGTGCTGATTGGCTGCTGTGTTTCAGTAAAGAAATAGAGAAAGCATAATCGGAGCCTCCGTCCTGCCATAGAATAGTGTTGTCACAAGCACGCCCACACTCGCCCCTCCCCTCAATACACCAGTTGTGACAACAAGCTTAAGATCTTTATGGACAAACTGTTTAATTATTATCACGTATTTGAATCGGATGCTCTGCAGACCACAAACTAGATACACTACCCCGTGTGCGCGCGCACCTCTTTATGCAAAAGAGAACAGTCAGAGCAGACAAGCTTGAGGGAACACCAGGCAAGATGGCGCCCGTCGCGGACACATAGGCAGATCCGTCTTGCTCTTACTCATGGCTTTGGAGAAATCTTCTACAGTGTTGCAGATTTAATTTAGGAGTGATACTTCTTATCATTTGCTGACACTGCCAAGCTCAGGAAGTGATTTATCTGACTTTCGGCTGTCCCGGATTCAGCTTTGTTTGTTCGCGGTGCTTGCTGTAGAAGTGGCAGGCTCGAGCTGCCTATCAGTACAGCGTGAGGCGTGTGGGCGGTCTCAGTTAGTCGGCGGCGGGTGTTGTGTGACGCTGGTTACCGGGAAGAAGGACAATGCTGAGGTTCTTGTTCCTGAGTGCTGAGTGCTAAGGGGCTGGAAACGTGTCTGCTGCTTCTTCATTATGCCCCCAAAAGGAACGCGTGGCGGACCCCGCGCACCGGACACGGCTAATACGGATGATACGCACGCTAGTGCTGAGGTGAGCAAGGCTACGGTTGCATACACTGCTCAATCAGCGAAGTGCGCTGGCGTTGGCCCGCATGTTGTATCGGATGCCGTGTCCATTAGAAGTAAGGACGTCGCTGAAGGGAAAAAAATACCGGCAATTTTCTCGGAAGACAAACGCAAGGGTAAACAGCCAGTTTCCCCCACAATTGACTGTGCCCAACTGAACCTAATCGGAGATTCTACTTTCCATAACGAGGCTAGTGTCGCTCCCACGCAGAATGTTGTTCTCCCCCTTGTTGTGACTGCCGTGACTGGAGAGGGGAACGCTGAAGTAGACTCTGCGGTTGATTTTGAGTCTCATGTTGACACTACTACCCCCCTAATTTGTTCTAGAGATACCGTTGGGGGAGAGAGTGTTTGTGATCTGGTGACTCAGGGGGCCTCAGAACTGGGGTTGAGTGAGGGTAATGATTTTCTAGTGGGCTCCCCCATTTATCAACGGTTGAACAAACGCATGTGCCTAATACAGAATCAGCTGATTTTTACTCACTGTCTGATCACTCAAATTCATCTTGCAAGGACCTTGCACTGCAGTATGCACTGCAGTATACAACGCAGATGAATGTTTATGACGGTAGTGAGCACAGCAGCTCATTTTTGGAGGAAGTGGGGGATCTCAATGAAGAACAATCTCTTACTGCTCGTAAAAGATTAGAGTTAACTCTTTGCAATGGTGGCAAGGCTGTAGAACATCTTGATTCTGAGCAATCACACCGTCCCGGAGAAGATGAGATATCTCTTTCACTCATTTATCATTCAATCATGTCTCATCGTGCCGAAACACGAGTAGAGAGTCAGAGAGTCCAGAACACATGCAGGAAGTTACAAAATTCAGTCCGACGCATGTCCAAAGCACATGCAGATTTTGCTTCTAGGTTCAATGAAGCTGAAACACGGATTTCCAATTTGGAGGATGAACGCGCAACAAAACATTAAGACTGCTTCTATTCAATCGGTTAAGGATGACTGTGGAAGCTAGCAGACATTGAAAATCGTACTTGTAGGGAGTGATACAGATTCCTGAGGGGAAGGAAGGGCAGGACTCACTGGGTTATATTGATAAATTATTTACAAAAGCATTCCCGGAGTTGTCTAAATGGGATTGGGACCGTGAAATTGAGACAGCGCACCGTTTTCCATTTAATAGGCATGTTCATACTGGTACGGGTAATGCGCAGTCAGATGAAAGGTCTAGAGCTTTCTTAATTTCACTTAACAACTTTCTGGAATGTGAAGATGTATTCCGCTTAGCACGGCCTAACAAAAAAAGATCTGGGGGAGATTTTGGGTTTTTTGTGCAGCCGGATTTTTGTCGACATGCTGTTGAGCTCCGATGGCAGCTGCATGAATCGATTTCCCGATTTCTGGCCAAAGGTGCTCAAGCGTATTTATTGAATCCAGGAAAGTTGAAGGTGATTTTCAAGGATCGCACCCATTTTTTTTCTAGCGAAGGTCCTGCTATTGAGTTTCTGAATTCAGTTCAGTGAGTGCTGGGGCTATCTAAAATAATAGTGCTGCAGCAGAGTAACTAGTGTGGTTATATATTTTGGTGCTGGTATAGTCTTATTTTATCTTTTGATTTTCTAGAGTAAGGTAGAGTCATGAGTAGGGGCAAGGGGGTGTACGATCGCCTGGATCTACAGGACCACGTGTCCTAAAGCCTTGTTAAAGGGGGGGTGGGGTGGGTGGGTTCGGCTGAGGGGGAGGGCAGAGTCCTCGGGGGCTCATTAAGGTGGGGTAAAAAGGGTCTAAAAACCACAGTAACTCAAGGAGAAAATAGAGTTAGAGTTGTTTTTCTGGTTTATTGTGTAATTTGTGTTATTATCATGTTTAATATGATGCTCTGGATATATGTGTTTTCCAACTGTCACCATGACAGCTAAGGCGATAAAGATTTGCTCACTAAGTGTCTATGGCCTCAACCACTGGCATAAGATAAATAGAGTTAAGGCTGAGTTACGTAGTATTCAGCCAGATCTGGGATGTCTTCAAGAGACACATTTACCTTGGTCACAACGGGCAATTTTAGAAACATTGGGCTTTTCTCTAGTGGTGTCTTCAAAACAATCTTCTATGATCAGTGGAGTGGCGATATTAGCTAAATCTAATATGGTCATTATGCGACGTAGTTTAGCGGACATAGCAGGTAGATGGGCAATCGCCGAATGTTTGATTGGGGATATTAAATATTCAGTCTGTACAATATATGGCTCCAATTTGGATGGTACTTCTATTTTTGAAGAATTGAATATAGAATTAGCGAATTGGGGGACACCTTTGCTAGTATGTGGGGATATAAATATCAATGTATCTACTTCTGACTTGCAAAAGGGGCCCCGGAACTACAATGGTCGGAAACCAAGAGTGTTTTCAGCTCTATACAACTTTTTAAAGGATCATGGTTTGGATGATGTTTGGGGTAAATTAAATCCGACAGATATTGGGTTTACGCATTATTCTTTTCCCCAGAAAAAGTTTGTAAGTTTGGATGACTTCTTTTTATCTGCACTGTCATTAGGTGGGGATTCAATTAAAATCTTGCCAAGGATTTCATCCGATCATTCTCCAATTGTACTTGTTGTTACAGCTCTTGCCCTTTATGTGCCGTTAAAAACAATTTCTTTTGATCGGAAACTCTGTTTGAATGAAGATTTTCGAGGTCATATGACTAAGTGGATTTATAAGTTCTTTTCTATTAATAGACATTGTGCCCACTATGCAATAGTATGGGATTCGTTTAAGGCATGTTTCAGAGGCGAGGTGCTAAGTTTTGTATGTCAGCAGAATCAGAAGAGAAAGCAAGAGATGCTGAAGTTGTATTTGTTGCTTAGAGATGCTGAGGGTAAACTAATTCAGGGAGTTATGTCACAAGCGGGCAATATTCAAGAGCTAGAGGAAGCCACTGAGTTAGCAAGGGCTAAAATCCAAGGAGTATGGAACATGGAAAATGCTAGAAAATACTTGGCCCATAAAAAACAAATTTATGATTTTGGCGAAGCCGTGGGCCAATGTTTGGCACTACGGCCACGAATGAAAGAATCTTGGAGCCGTATTAGTGCTTTGATAGATAATGCCGAGATAGTTTGTCAGGATCCTAAAGGGATACTAGTAATTTCCCATCAGTTTTACTCCGAGCTATATACTCAACAGGCAAAGCATAGTGCATATACCATGCAGTTTTTAGATCTCAGTGAGGGGGCAATGTTGGACAGCCCGATCAGGATGGAAGAATTAGAAGCAGCGGTTATGGAATAGCTCTGGGGAAGGCTGCTGGACCAGACAAACTTCCGGCCAAGATATATAAGCTTTTTTTCAGTTTAATCCAAGACGATATGTGTGTACATTCAGGAGGGCACAGGAGGGATCTGCTCCTAAATCTTGGGCGGAAGCCACTATTGTGTTTTTTTTTAAAAAGGGTAAAGACCCAGAATTGGTGGGCTCTTATAGGCCGATCTCATTAATGAATTGCGATGGTAAAATTTATTCAAAGATCTTGGCCACCCGATTGTCTAAAACTATTACTCCTTTAGTGTCGCAAACTCAACATGGTTTTATTCCTGAACGCAGCACAGTAACACATGTCAATAAGGTAGTGACATTGTTCGATGTTGCCCAGACTTCTGAGATCTCCAGAGAGAACTGCCAGTTATGGGGTGATGACAAATGCAGAGATACACAGAGGCACAACAAAAGGAGTGGCTGCATATGAGGGTATAAGGTAGTGCTCGGAAGCACCAAGAAGAGCTCCATGCGGGCTAACATTTATTTATTTTAGCATTAAAACGGAAATGGGCTAACTGATAGGAAACGGGCTAATATATATTTTATAATTAAAACGGAAACGGGCTAACTGATATCTTGGACTTACCGCATCAATGACAGTGCGAGGATGTGGCTGACTGATAGCTCTGCCGACTTTGGTGTTGGCAACCAGGGTTCGAGCCTCCTATCAAGTCGCCATACTTTTATGTATTCACAGGCTACATATGTTATTATCACTACTGTCACTACTGGGTGCATGAATGGATAGGTGCTGGGTGGATGGATGAATGGATGGCGGATCGATGGATGCATGGATGAGATGGCTGTACGGAAGGATGCATGGATGGGTGTATGGCTGGATGGATGCATTCATAGGCGGATGGATGAATGAATGGGTGGATGAATGTATGGTGGATGGATGAATGGATGGCTGTATGGATGCATGGATGGGTGGATGAGTCGCCACACTTTTATGTATTCACAGGCTACATATGTTATTATCACTACTGTCACTACTGGGTGGATGGATGCATGAATTAAGGATGAGTGGAAGGATGTGTGTGTGGTGAGTGGGTGGGTGGAAAGATGAATGGATGCAGAAGGTATTAATGGATGGCTGTATGGATGGATGCACCAACATTGTGAGGTCCCCTCTTTCTCACCAATTACATGGGACTATCGTGGGGGCCCCACAATGATGAAGGGTTTATGGGCCTTCTGCTCTGGAGCCACACAAGCTCACGGCTGCCACCTTGCTGCGCCTGGCCACGCCCCAACACTTTTCCTTTGTGGTGTGCACATTAAATGCAACCCTGCTTCTAGGTTACTTCCAAAATTACCTGAAATCTTATTTAATTATATTCTATTTGGAATGTTCCACATCTCTGTTGTAATTGTGTGCATTAGGTTGTATCAGGACAGATTTTGATGTGTTCTTCTTTTTCTTGTTATTATACTGTTTGTGCTTTTATTTTGGAGTGTTTAATGTTGGAATTTAATTGATGAACACCATGTTTTACGTTTATTTACCATGTTTTCCAAATGCACGTCATTATGGGATGGTTGTTTTAGTGATATTTTGTACTCTATGTGCCACCTCTAAATCAGGCACTGAGTTTGTTCAATTGGGTCCTTCATGTATGTCATATGACTGGGTACCGTTCATTTTCATTTGTTCTTAACGTATTTTCTAACGATTCTGAACGGTGGAGACATACATGTTCAGAGAAGATACATGCAGCCCAGTTCTCATACAATAAACCATGTGAGTGAATTTTAAATCCTTTCACTGATCAAGATACGAGGAGAGTACAACATCAAATTTGGCTACTTCCCTCGAAGGACAGGATAACATGATTAAATGAAAGGTAAATAAGGTTAGCTACAAAAATGTAAAGTAATAAGGCTCATCCATTAAAAGAATATATATAAACTGTTCTATAGTCATATTTAAGTTTCATTATTAAGTAATATTGAAGCAATGCATACAAAACTTCTGCAAAAGTACATCTAAAAATTTCACAACACAAACCTTCCAAAAACACACGGCGCAAAACCAGGAAGTAGTGATGGGGAAAAATTGTGCTGTGTTTAGAATGTCCTGTGTAGGAAATGTTGATTGGGGTGTGTGACATTCAAAGGCGTGCTCCAGACCCGCTGCCGTGAGTCTCGCATTACTTAAGTATGTAGAGTTGTGGACAGTGTGAGTGTAGTGACAGTCGTGCAGAACCATCTATTTGCGTACATCATATTCTAGATATTGTAGTTAAGGTGATGGAAAGAGACATGTTTTTAATGCTTCCTGGAGTTGGAGATGGCTGATTTCAACGTGTCGGCTCAAACATCGCGTTGTCATGTCGCGCGATGTAAAGTCGCGGATGTGAAACGCTATGTAATTAAATGGCCGCATTTGCGTAGTAACAGCGTGCGATGAGAAAATTGCCGATGTGACGGAAGTTGCGATGTAATTGCCGCGATGAGAACTCCCGCGATAAGCTTGTTTACGATGAATCGTCATACAACCGTTTATTGCGTCCCTGCAGGTTTTTTACACTTCACCGGTCGCTAAGATAGCTTCAATGGGCCTATTATAAATCAGTTTATTGAACAGCAATGCAACAATTCTTTATTTAAGCCCTTTAAGGTGCATAATGTCCCTTATTCAGTGTTTGCATATGCAGATGACATTGCAGTAACCACTTTCGATCCTCTTTTAGTGCTCCAAAGAGATTGAGCGGCTTACTTCTTTATTTGCCCATGCATCCGGCTATAAACTGAATGTCACCAAAACGCAAGTCTTAATCACTGAAAAGGTGATTTGGGAAGATACTCGAGTCATAAAGGAAGTAATTTTCCTGGGCATTAGAATTAGATCATCTTTACATGAATTAGTTGATGCCAATTGAACCACGTTACTGCGTAATTTTCAAGATTTACTGGATAAGTGGTCTAGATTGCACCTCACAGTGATTGGCAGAGCTAACATTATCAAGATGAATGTTTTACCTAAGGCTCTGTATGTGTTTCGAGTTATACCGTTAGAAATATCTGTGCCCCAGCTGCAACACCTACAGTCCATTTGTTCTAAGTTTCTCTGGGCATCAGGTAAACCTAGACGGGCTATGAGATTCCTGACTCTACCCATAGAACTTGGGGGATTAACTATCCCAGATTTTGTCTTGTACTTTTACGCTTGTTGTTTGTTAAAAATGCGGATTTTATTGACTGGGGAAGATATTGGTAACATCTTAGAGGGCCCCTTAATTTTTCAGTTCCTGCTGGGACCAGAGGTATGTCAATGTGTTTTTTAAACAAATCGATGGTAGCTATTCTAAATGCAGACGGTTCAAGGTGCTGATATCTGCTTTTAATGTATGGAAAAGAATACGGAAGCTGTGTGTAGTTGAGAAACTGTCCCGGTATGCCCCTATAAATGCCGTAAAGCTTCTACCCCCTATTTGTTGGGCTAGTGTTGCTGTGGGTTGGAGGGAAAAGGGCATTCCTCAACTTGGGGACTTTTTTGATATTGGTGGCTCCCTTATGTCTTTTAAAGAGTTGTCTAGACAGTATAAGTTGTCTAAAACTAATTTTTTTAATTCCTTCAAATTCGAGACTTTATTTTTGGGAAAAAAAATTACACTTGCCTCTAATACAGTAGTTTTGGCCATCCAACGCCACATTAAAATTGGGGAGGTGTATAAGTTATTACTGACGTGCAGAAAGGATGATTTAGGCAAACATGATGTCAAATGGGCTTTGATTTTGGGAGTTGATAATATTTGTTTAAAAGATGTCATTATTAGATCTAGGGAAGCCCTGTTGTCTGCCAACTTAAAAGCACAATGTTTTAAAACTTTTTTTAATTTATATTATATGCCGGCACGCATGCTCAAATGGGGCACAGGACAAGATGGCAAAGGTTTTCGGTGTGGAGGGGATAATGCGGTTATGTTGCATATTTTTTTTACGTGTGGTCATTTGACAAATTATATCACTGGTATAGAGAAATTTTTGTATAGAGTTATTGGGGATCCGATTATTATAACACCTGCAACTATGCCTTTGGGTATGGGGCCCGAACTTGAGAAGGGTACTCCCCTATATAAACACCGTTATTTGATTTTTATAGCTATGACTGTAGCCCAGCTTTGTATTATGGTGGAATGGCTACAAGTTGAACCTCCCTCTTTCGAACGATGGAGGGCAAAGATGTACAATTTATTTCATTTAGAGTTTAGTTTGTATTCTGTTAAAGGGGTGAAGAAATGTAAGATCGGTTTAGGTATTTGGGGGTTGTTTTCCGATCATATGCAATTATGATGATGTGATAACTGTATATTCGTCTTTTGAGTTACTGAAAAAAAAGAGAGAAACAGTAAAGCGCCAAAAAATAAAAAAAAGAGTTAAAGGACAGCAGATTGCGTGCCCTTAAGACTCTTTGATTGGAGAATGGTCGATAATGATCGTGTTGTCACAAGCACACCCACACTCGCCCCTCCACTCAATTCATCAGGTGTGACAACAAGCTGAAGATCTTTACGGACGAACTGTTTAATTATTATCATGTATTTGAATCGGAGGCTCTGCAGACCACAAACTAGATACACTCCCCTGTGTGCGCGGTTGCCTCTTTATGCGAAAGAGAACAGTCGGAGCAGACAATCTTGAGGGAACACCCCTTCCGGGTCACACTATCACCCTCCCTATAAGGAGAGAAGAGTTCTTACCCTGCAGTTTTGTACGGTTATACCTTCCAAGTGCTACCATAAGAGAGCTTTTTGGGTGTACCCTGCTATAGGTGGAACCTGACACAAAAAAATTATATGATGGTAATAGATGATTTCTTTAACGTGTTGTGTTTTCTGTTTATGTTTTGCTCTCCATGGAAAAGCAGAAACACAAAAAACAGCCAACCCAAAACAGTTAAGACAAAGGAATGGAATCAACCAAGTATGCGAGTTGAAACCATGTTGCAGGCGATCATTTCAACTTTGAGTGTGTAAAACAATAAGGTAACACAGAAACAAACTGACAAACAGGGACGAGCTCAACTTCACATACACAAACGCCTATATACAGATGCTTAGATATACACTTCTATACAAGCACACACAGACACTTTTACAGAAACATGTAAAATAAACCACATAAAAAAACGCCCCCATGCACAGACTGAGGCATTCACAAACCAATGTGCAGCCCCTTGGAAACCAACATTTCATGAAGTGGGAAGCAGTGCTGCAACCACAGCTAACTAAACACAGAAGCAGCGCTATGTACTCATGTACACTCAGGTATACGTGCACACACTATTTATCAAGGAAGGCCTCCGTCTTATCTTTTGGGAATCTTTGTTCCGCTCTCATCCTTTGAGTGACTGTATTTGACCTGAGAGCAGGGAACTGGGTGAGCATCGCTGCTCCCACAACCAGACTGTAGAGTCCCACGCTCCCTGACCGCACTTCGCAGCGCTCGCTCTGGCTGCCTGGGTATCGTAGTGTGACTGCCTCGCATTTTCCTGATTATAGAACTATTAATTGTGCGCTCGGATTTGCTCAATTGATTTGCTGAATTGTTACTATTAATTGTGCGCTCGCATTTGCTCAATTGATTTGCTGAATTGTTACTAATAATTGTGCGCTCGCATTTGCTCAATTGATTTGCTGAATTGTTACTATTAATTGTGCGCTCGCATTTGCTCAATTGATTTGCTGAATTGTTAACTGCATCGTAGCTCGGACTGCCCGCCTGGTTAGCTGTTTGTTTATATTACACGGCCATTTTGTTTGTTGTGCCTGGTAGCGAGGCTCCCCAGCACGCACCCGCCTCCCAGCTGCTCCTCCCTCGCCCCTCCCCTTTCACTATCCATATATGACAGATGCCTTTGCGCGCAGCATTCACGCGCAGCGTACGCACCCCAGTCGCGCCGAAGGTGCGCCAAAGGTAAGCCCGTCTACGCCCGTCCGCGCCTAGACCGCGCCAGCTCCCAACCCACTAGAATCACATATGATGCCGCTACTCTCCTCGCCCTCAACCCCGGACGTACACCACTATGTTGCGGAGCTACTCCAGGACGTACTCACGGCCCATTCACCTGCCTCTCCGGCAAGTTCAACTGCCTCTGGACCCTCACCAAACCCACTTCCTCCACACACAGCTCCGACTCTAACCGCCTGAAGTGCATCCTGCTTAACACCCGCTTGGTCCACAGACACGCAACAGAACTCTGGGACCTACTCGACACTGCGGCACCGGACTTCGCCTTCCTTACAGAAACATGGATGAACACATCATCAGCACCCGACATCGCCATAGCCATACCGGACGCTTACAAGATTATCCGAAAAGACCGCACCAATCAAACAGGAGGAGGCATCGCCATCATCCACAGGAACACCATCAAAATCACGACCAGCTCCGACGACAATCTTGCTACCGCCGAACATCTCCACTTTCAGATCCACACCGACCCCAGGACCACACTTAGAGGCACCCTCATCTACAGGCCTCCAGGTACCCGCACTCAATTCAGCGATGACATCACGGACTTCGTCAGCCCACACACCCTCGCCTCCGAGAACTACATTCTTTTAGGATAGACCTCAACTACCACCTTGAAAACAAACACAACAGCAACACCACCACCCTTCTGGACAACATGGCCAATCTCGGACTCAAACAACTTGTTGACACCCCCACCCATACAGCCGGACACACCCTCGACCCTATCTTCACCTCCAGCAAGCATATCTCCTTCGATCGCACCACAGCTCTCCACTGGAGAGATCACAGCTGTGTTCACTTCAGCTACAAAACCACCCTGACCCACAACCGTCCACAACCTATTTCTCGGAGAAACTGGAACAAAATCACCTCCGACCAACTCCTCACATTACTCAACCAAAACCCTCCCACCCTCTCATTGGACCCAAACCAAGCGGCCACCAATCTCAGGCAATGGATTACCCACAGTGCTGACAAATTAGCACCCCTGAAAAAGCACCAGATCAAATCAGCCAGCAAAAAGGCTCCCTGGTTCAATGATGACCTTAAAAAATCCAAGAAGCTATGCCGCACCCTGGAGAAAATATGGAGAAAAAACCCAACCTCCGACAACATGGCCACCCTCAAGACAGCCACCCACAAACACCACCAACTGATTCGATCCGCCAAGAAATCAGCATTCAAGGATCGTCTCGACAACAACACTCACAACAGCAAGGAACTCTTCAACATCGTCAAAGAATTCACCAACTCCACCGCAGCATCTAACGACATCACTCCCTCCCAAGATCTCTGCGACGCGTTATCCTCCTTCTTCTACAACAAAATTGCCGACATCCACAACAGCTTCGAGAATACTCCCAGCGATCAACCCTCCCCACCCCCCTCAGATCCTACTCCGCCAACTAACAACCTTAGTGCCTGGAACGCAATCACCACTGAAGACACCATTCGCCTAATGAACTCAATCCACTCTGGCTCGCCAACAAACCCCTGCCCCCACCACATCTTCAACAAAGCTGACTCCATCTTCGCACTCCATCTCCGTGATGTCATCAACTGCTCGTTCAACTCTGCCACCTTTCCAGAAAGCTGGAAATACGCCAAACTCAGCGCCCTTCTGAAGAAACCCACAGCAGACCCCTCTGAACTAAAAAAACTACCGACCCATATCCCTCCTCCCATTCCCGGACAAAGTCATTGAGAAAGCCGTCAACAGCCAGCTCGCCGCCTTCCTTGAATCCAACAACTCCCTTGATCCATCTCAATCCGGGTTTCGAGCCAAACACAGCACCGAAGCCGCCCTCATTGCAGCGACCGACGACATCCGAACACTACTGGACAACGGAGAAACAGTGGCCCTCATCCTACTCGACCTATCCGCCGCTTTCGACACAGTCTGCCACAGCACCCTTATACAACGCCTCAGCAACATCGGCATACAAGGAAAAGCCTTGGACTGGATCATCTCATTCCTCGCTGGGAGAACTCAAAGAGTCCGACTTCCCCCATTCCACTCAGAGGCCACCGAAGTCATCTGTGGCGTACCTCAAGGATCCTCACTCAGTCCCACCCTCTTCAACGTCTACATGAGTCCACTCGCTTCCATCGCGCGTCAACACAACCTTAACATCATCTCTTACGCCGACAACACCCAGTTAATCCTTTCCCTCACCAAAGACCCCAACACCGCCAAAACCAATCTTCACGAAGGCATGAAAGAAGTAGCAGTATGGATGAAACATAGCCGCCTAAAACTCAACTCAGACAAAACGGAGGTGCTCATCCTAGGATCTTCCCCCTCTGCCTGGGACGACTCTTGGTGGCCTTCTGCTCTGGGCACAGCACCCACACCCACAGACCATGCACGTAACCTTGGCTTCATCCTAGACTCCTCTCTCTCGATGTCCAGACAAGTCAACGCAGTCTCATCCTCCTGCTTCAACGTACTTCGCATTCTCAAAAAGAACTTCCGCTGGATCCCCCTCGAGACAAGAAAGACTGTCACCCACGCACTGGTCACTAGTTCACTGGATTATGGTAACACACTATACGCCGGAATCACAGCAAAATTACAGAAAAAACTCCAACGCATCAGCGAGACTCATATTAGACATCCCTCGCCAAGATCACATCACCGGACATCTAAAAGACCTCCACTGGCTTCCCGTCAACCAAAGAATTACTTTCCGCCTTCTCACCCATGCACACAAGGCCCTCTACAATCTAGGACCCGAATGCCTCAACACTCGACTGTCCTTCTACAAACCCACCCGCCAACTAAGATCATCCAATCAAGCCCTCGCCGCAGTCCCGCGCATCCGAAAATCCACCATGGGTGGCAGATCCTTCTCCTTCCTGGCTGCCAAGACCTGGAACTCACTCCCCACTCACCTCCGCCTTACTCAGAACCACATCTCCTTCAGAAAAGAACTTAAAACCTGGCTATTCGACAAATAATGTACCCCTTCCCCAAGCGCCTTGAGACCCTCTGGGTGAGTAGTGCGCTATACAAATGCCCGAACTTGAACTTGAACTCGGGCTCTCCCTTCATATGTATCCACTTGCCACGCATCCCCACACCCCTCGGGGCGGGTCCGCGCCGAGGGGATAAATAAACCTGCAGGAGACCGCTCGGGGTCTTCCCGCCCATGCCAAGTAATCACTATCTGGTGTGCGTATTATTTAAGGTTCCAGGCCCAGCCGGGGCACAGCAGTCCCTACACTGGCGACGAGGCCGGTACCGACACACGTGTACCTGCCTGCCTGCACCGGAGCGCGCGGTGCCCACCCGCGGCTAACCTACTCTGGCGCGATCTCTGCGAAAAGGGAAGAAGACGCAGACCTGCGGTGCACCCCTGACGAGGCCCGCTGTTCATCCGCCAGCCGGTCCGAGCCCGCCCACGCGTCTTCCCCCGAGGGAACACCTTCAGCTGGCGGAGCTCCCGGCGGCGGCCTGGTGCAAGGGTGAGTGCGACGCACATCCCTCCCCGCCCCTGGGCTGCCGTGAGTCCCCCATCCGAGACCTACCTGCCTTCCTGGTTCCTCCTTCGGCGTCCAACACCGCGCAGCTACCTTGTCAGGCCGCAAGACCGCCTGGAAAGACAAGACACGGGCCATAGGCACCTAAGAGAGGCTGCCTCCCACAGTGCCTGCGCCCCTCACGCCAGCGCCGAAGATAAGCCCCACGTGCACGGCAACAGAGTGTGAGACACTTGAAGGCTTGAAGCTCACCCCTCACACACAAGGGACAGACTAGGCCGCATTCAGGTTGGCTGGATCACGCACAAAAATAATAAACAAGCATTAGCCGCACCAAGAAAAAATATTAAATTACAAAGGGAAAGGAAGTGTAAAGCATTGGCAACCTCACTCACCGGCCAGCACGGTATCCCTCCTAGCCTAAAGGCTCAACGGAAGTGCGAGAGAGAGCACGAGGACCCTGCATGCCCACAGAAGACCAGTGGCGCAGTAGCAAGACCACGTGCACTCAGCTTGGCAGCCAGAGAAGACGGTCGACGCAGGCAACCACACGGTGACGCCTAGTCAGGCCGCAACACCGCAATGAGCAACCCGGCGCCAGGAGCGGCAGCGGCCGCACAGCAGGGAGCCGGAGACAACCCTGGTCCAGCGCTGAGACCCCCACCTCCGGCGAACGCTCACACTGCGGTAGCACCACTGCCTCCATTCAGCGAATATGCCGACCCATCGACAGCAGCTCCCAGATGGAAGGCCTGGGTTGGGAGACTCAACCAATACTTTAAAGGGACACGTGAAACCGACGGAACAGTCAAGAGGTCACTCCTCATCTACTACGGGGGAGAAGAAATCTACTATCTGTTTGAGACACACCCAAACACAGGAGAGGAGGACGACTATGATGCGGCAGTCGCTGCGTTGAACGCACATTTTGACCCACAGCTCAACAATGACTTCGAAAAGTTCCAATTCAAAAGAGCTTGGCAAACCAAATCAGAATCCGTCAACATGTTTTACGCAAGTCTCCGCCGGCTGGCTAGCACTTGCCCCTTCACGGAGCCAAGGGAATAGATCAGAGACCAGATCATTGTAGGGTGCCGCTCCAAGCTACTGAGAAAGCTGATCCTACGACAACCAGGGATCTCCATGGACAAAATCCTAGTCCTAGCCCGAATTCACGAGCTGTCCGACGCTTGGGCGGAAGTGATGGAAGCACCCCTGTAGCCACTCCGTCAGCAACTAGGCTAAGGAAGAAAAAGTAGATGCCATCCAGAGAAGGCCCACCCGGACGCGCCAGGCGCCAAAGTCCACGCAAAAGCACCAGTGCGGATACTGCGGGGAAGACCACCCAGCGGAGGCCACGTGCGGAGCAAAAGGGAAGACATGCTCCCGTTGCGGGCGGCTAAACCACTACGCAAGAGTATGCCGAGGAGGCCGCTTTCGAAAGACGGCACCAGGTCCAGAGGTTTGTCACAGCGCGTCCGTCAGGTATCACTGGACGAACAGGCACCACCACCTGGCGACCAAGCTCAGGGGAGACGTGCAATGTACGAAGACGATGACGATGAGGAGGTGTTCGTCATCTCGTATGTCAACCGGGCAGGAACCAAGAGACAACCACCGCCAATGTGCTCCATTACCATAGACGGCACCAACATACTGGCTCTAATAGACACTGGACACTGGAGCCTCAGTAAATGTGATGGACTCGGACCAGTACGAGAAACTATCGCCAAAGCCACCTCTCGCACCCTCAAGGGCAAGAATCTACACCTACGGAGGCACTGACCCCCTGCCGCTGCGAGGGGTAATACAAACTACCATCGTGAGCGGGAAGCTCTCCACTGAAGCAAAATTCCATGTGACAGAAGGCAAGAAAGGGACCCTACTCAGTTGTCACACAGCAAAAGATCTAGAGCTCGTCTTCTTCGCAAACCAAGTACACGAGTCCCACGCTGAGGCTCTACTTGGAGAATTTCCGGAGCTATTCCAAGGATTGGGAAAACTCAAAGTGAAGAAATTCCGACTGCACATCGATACATCAGTACGACCTATATCCCTTTGGCACCGGCGCGTGCCCTTCAATCTCAGACCGCAGGTAGAGGAAGAACTCAGGAAGTTGGAGGAACTAGGAGTAATAGAGAAGGTGTCCAGGCCCACACCGTGGGTATCTCCCCTGGTCGTGGCCCCAAGCCCAAACAACCTGGAGCGATTCGACTGTGCATCGACATGAGGCTGCCCAATACGGCGGTGAAGCGGGAGCGGCACCTCACCCCGACCATGGACGACATAGTGGCCGACCTAAATGGCCCAAAGTGGTTCTCCAAGCTCGATCTGAATGCGGGCTACTATCAGCTGGAGTTGGAGCCGGAAAGTCGATATATAACCCCCTTCTCGATTCACGTAGGGCTTCGCCGCTACCAAAGACTCAGCTTTGGAGTATCCTCAGCCGCCGAGGTTTTCCAGAACGCAATCCGTGAAGTGTTGTCAGGACTACGCGGCGTCATAAACCTCAGCGACGATATTCTGGTATATTCGGACACACTCGAGGAACATCACGCACACCTGAGGGCGACACTGCAGCGGCTGGTGAACAGCGGTCTGACCTTGCACAAATCAAAGTGCTCCTTCTACCAGGAAAGCATAGACTTCTTCAGGTACACATTTACACGTGAAGGACTCAAGGTGGACCCAAGGAAAGCTGAGGCAATCCGGGCAGCGAGCACCCCACAGAACCCCACCGAGGTGAGGAGTTTTCTGGGCATGGCCACTTACTGCGGCCAATTTATCCCGATTCTGGTGGCAATGTCGGAGCCCCTGAGGACCCTCACGTGCCAAGACCGTAAGTGTGAATGGTCTGCGGCAGCGAACAGAGCATTCAATGACATTAAGACCAGCCTGCTCGACAAGACAGTGATGGCGTACTTCCAGCCCCAACGCAAAACGGAATTGGTCGTCAACACGAGTCCGGTAGGACTAGGGGCGGTACTCATGCAAGATCATGGCTCCGAGGTGTGGAAGCCAGTTGCCTACACCAGCAAAGCACTGAGCAACATTAAGATATGCTACCCACAGATTGAACGCGAAGCCCTGGCCATTAAATGGGCGTGCCAGCATTTCCAACTATACCTGTGCGGCCAAGAACTCACCGGGGTCACCAACCACAAGCCTCTGATACCCTTGTTTGCAGGCTCGACACGACTGGCTCCCCCGCGCATCGAACGATGGGCGGTACAATTGCAAGGCTATAACTTCAAAGTTGTTTTTCGCCCTGGGGCTCACAATCCTGTGGACTACCTGTCCCGACATCTGGAGGCAGATGGCTCAGTTCACTCTCCAGACGCCATTCACAGCATAGAGGCATTCGTCCACATGGTCTTGCAGTCCGCCTGCCCCAGAGCTATGACACTGGCCTAAATAGGTCAAGCCACCCGCGAGGACGACACCCTGTCCAGAGTCAAAGAAGCACTGGAAGGCAACAGCTGGGCTCACTTCATGGACGGAGCACGAACCCTCCGCCTGGAGGTTAGTCACGCTCGACAACAAATATGGCAAGTGAGGCATGTACTGAGCGTGGGGGAAGACAGAGTCGTTCTGAGGGGTCACCTAATCGTGGTACCATAAAGTCTACAGAAGAGAATTCTTGCTTTGGCTCACGTGGGACATCAAGGAACGGCCAAGACCAAAGCGAGGCTGAGAAACAAAGTCTGGTTTCCGGTCATGGACGCAATGGTGGACGAGATGGTGAGGTCATGCCACGCCTGCACTATCACAGGAGGAGACCCCGTGCCCACACCCATAATTACCGAGGAGCCATGTACCACCCCGTGGACGCAACTGAGCGTGGATTTCGGTAGCTTCCCCGATGGCCGTCAGATGATGGTGCTCGTCGACTCCTTCTCAAAATTCACGATTGTGGAGGTCCTTTCGTTGACAGCATTCCCACATGTGAAAACAGCTCTGGACCAGGTCTCTGCACTAATGGGCCTGCCTGCCGAAGTCAAGTCAGACAATGGACCCCTTTTTCAAGGGCGAGAGTTCCAAGAATACCTGGAGAACCTCGCCATCCAACACAGAAAGATCACCCCACTGTGGCCCCAAGCCAACAAGGAGGTGGAGAGACTGATGAGGACTCTTAATCGGGCATTGCGCATCGCCGTCGACCACGGAGAAAGCCCAGAGGCCGCTCTTGACCAGTTTCTGGGGGCATATCGCCAAACGCCTCAAAGCACCACAAAGTGTGCTCCTGCACACCTAATATTCAAAAGAGCCCTGAGAGACAGCATACCGGAAGGCCCATCATGGGCTCCGGAACCAAGGAATGACGAGGCGATCCAGGCAAGATGAGAAACAACCAATCGGAAGGCGAGCGAGGCTCGTCGCGCACAAGAACCAACGATCGCCGAAGGGGACTTGGTGGTGATCAAAGACCGACACCCCGGGTGGAAGTTTAGGACACCCTACGAACCTGAGGTCTGGACTGTGGAAAGGGTCAAAGGGATGATGGTGACGGCCCGTTGAGAAAATCAACTAGTCACACGCAACGTCTCCAGTTTCAAGAGAGCCTCCAGACCGTAAGCAGATTCTGGAAGTGGGGCCTCTCAAGACATAACAACAAGAGAGGATCATTCGTGGTCATCGCCGGCTTGGAGTCCGGCAGCGGATAGACAGCCGCCGGTAAGCCCCGGGAGCTGGGGAAACCCAAGTACACCTAGTTCACCTGGGGACGGCGAGGAAGCCCCAGAACGCCCAGTCGAGATCGGGGCATCTCCTAGCAGCCGCAGCCAACGCTACTGTCTCAGGCCCAATCTTGGTCCCAGTCAGAGACTCCGAGGCTTTGTTTGCGCCTCCCCGTGAAGAAGACCCAGGTGTCCTGATGTCGGACTAAAATGAAGGAGGGATGTAGAGTCCCACTCGGGCTCTCCCTTAATATGTATCCACTTGCCACGCATCCCCACACCTCTTGGGGCGGGTCCGCGCCGAGGGGATAAATAAACCTGCGGGAGACCGCTCGGGGTCTTCCTGCCCATGCCAAGAAATCACTATCTGGTGTGCATATTATTTAAGGTTCCAGGGACTAGCCGGGGCACAGCAGTCCCTACACAGACAAGACTGTTTGTAAACAGAGGTAATCCGGCCTCTCTAGGAAGCTGCACTCATTTCATGGATATAAAAGTTATTTACACTCGATATCCCAGAAACCTTTCCATAATCATACTCTTTTGCATCTCCCTTTTTTATGGCACACACCTTGTATCTATTTTCCAAGCAGCCCGTCTTTACTTTTCACAAATCTTATCCTGTTTTCGAACAGTGTAGGATAGCAGAAATCACTGTGATAGCACAAGGCTTTAAAATGCATTAAGTGGGAAGATAAATCATATCTCCACGTTCACCTGTCTGTTTACCCGTGCCTTGGGTTAGTGTGCCAAAATACCGGGAACAAGACACTTAAGAGCCAATCCGCCCCCATTTACAAACGCAGCCTAGTGCTGCTCACAGAGGATCTGGACACATGCTCAATCAATATTAGTTGAACTCACTCACAAATTCTCTGCCTATGCAAATAGTCAGGGCATGACACATAAATCTTCTGTGCAGAAGGAACGGCTGTTGGCCTCACCCTCTCGCCTTCTGACTAAAAGAAGTGGCCTTTCTGCCCACGCCATATTGTTCATGTTAATATGTTGGTAAAAGTGTGCATGTGGTCACCGATCTGAACCCCAAAGTTAATTTAAAAACAGCCTGGATCCGTCCAAGATATTTGCGTGTGTCTTTGCATATGAGGCCCAGTGGAGCGTTCGGAATCCTTGGCATCTACCTAATGTGCCAGCCTGGTTCCTGTTCCTGTGGTCTCTGGGCTCTCAGATGCAAGCATGCGGCTCTTTGACTGCTCAATAACAGAATGGCCAGGATGCGGCAATGTCTGGACTGGGAATTCTAGCCATAGTTAGCGAGGAATCAACATGCACAAAGACCGCAGAACACCCCAAATCTGCTTTTTAAGAGTACAGCTGGGGGTGCAGGTGTCCACGTTGCTGCTGACCCCTCTACCACTTAGTGTTTCTCTTTCTGTGAAATGGATTTTCTGAAGGGCACCTGTGAGTCTTATATTTGTCTCCAGGTGTAATTAGAGCACATTGATTTTGGTGCCATCGTCACAAAAAAGCACTGCACATCAAGCAGTGAAGAGTGGACAAGGGTCTGAAGTACAGGAATGGGTAGAAAGGGTTGAGGGCTAATATAAGTGCCAAAGAAAGGGCGCAGTTTTATTTTGATTGACATTTAGCGCCAATATCTGTGTGGTATTTCACTTTACAAAGAACAATTCCCTGTTTTTGTGTTGCGCACATATAACATGTGTCTCAATTGTTGCTGTTCGCTTCTGCAGCACCCTTACTCTCTGATATTTCCTCACCATTAAATCCATAAAAAAGAACTTGTCATGTGACCCATCAGACCTCAGGGTGTGCCGGGCATTTCACAGGAGACAAATAATTGCCTCTTTTAACACTTATCACCCTCTTAAAACAGTTTAATTTATACAAAACAATTAGTGGCACAGAGGCTTTTGTGATGAATTTCTAAGTTGGCTTCAGTGTAAAATACCCGGCGGGTGCAGACCAGGGCCATCAATGAACACAGCGAGATCTCGAGAGTGACTCAAGTTTAAAGTTCACTCTGGGCGTGTAGGTGCTGCTAACTTTCTAAATAAATAGCAAATTAAAGCTCCAATTCAGCTGAAAATCTTGACTAGTTTTCCATGTCCTGCTGTGCAGCCTAGGAGCTTGTTTCCTTTCACGCCGTAGTACGGGTTAAGAAGATGCCATGGGTTCCCCACCAAAGGTAAAGCGATCCTCCGCATTGTACTCTTAATAATACTTATGGCAGACAACGGAGAGAAGGGGGGGTTTGATGTTGGCGCCTGTCCCAAGTCCACAACAGGACACTTCAAGGAGTTCATTCAAGGTGTGTTTATTAAATACATGTTTATATGAATCTTATTCAAAAAGGAAAACGTCAATATTTGCGAAACACTAAAGTATCTGAATGCTGTATTTTTCTCTCTCTCGCGGCAGTTACATATAACACATATATTTAATGTCCAGTATTGCAGAGATTTAAGTAAGGGCATTTGTAAATAAATTTATTTTGATCGACATATAGCGCCAACATCTGTGTGGTATTTTGCTTTACAAAGAACATATCCCTGTTTTTGTGTTGCGCACATATAACATGTGTCTAAATTGTTGATGTTCACTTCTGCATCACCCTTACTCTCTGATATTTCATCACCATTATATCCATAACAAGCATTGGCCGCACGGCTGTAAAAGTAACGGCCGTGAAAATGAAAGTGATCGCGGGGGAAGCAGGCGAGTGGGTCGCGTGCAGCAGTAATCATGCCATATGGCGCCTCTGCTCAAACGCGCGCCCACGCACATGCACTGCAAGCTGTAGCCAGTGGGACCATTTTTTGAAGCCCTTACTTAACCCCTTCCATGCTGATGACGAACCCCAGCCGTCATGCACTATGGTGCTCGTGTGCTGATGACGGCTGGGGTTCGTCACGGCCCGCCCCTGTTCGTGCTGTTTACAGCACACCAGGGAAATCGCGGCCGCATGGAAAGGGTTAAAGTCTCCGCAGACCAGTGCAAGTGCTGGGACAGTCGAGACCTAAAAATGAATGGGTCCGTGATGGACCCCTGAGCCCCGGGGCTTTGTAAATGTTGGGAGGGGAGCCACTGGCCCCCCTCCTGGAGCCTTCGATGTCCCTGGGGACTGCCACCCCCAGGGCCGACTCCTGCAGTGTCCCGGAGGTGCCCAGCCCTGGGACACTGCTGTTTGCTACGGTAGGGCAGGAGCACGTCTCCCACCATACCGTAGCAAACTTTGCTTTGGATTTTGGAAGAGAGAGCAGGGAAACCTGCTCCCTCTTCCAAAATTCAAAGCAGAATTGCTTTTCCACACGGGGAGCTGCATGTCAGCAGCTTCTCATGTGGAAAAGCAATGCCGGCTCCCGGAGGACGCGGGGAGCCGGCGGGACCATGGGGGGCATTGGGGCTCCCCCCACGGTCCCTATCTTTGTGTATAGGCCCCGGGGGATGGGGTCCCCGGGCCAAATAGAAATTAGTGGTAGAAGGCAATTTTTTTTACGGAAAAATTTGAAGTTGCAACGCTCAGCGCGCTGGTGTGAACATGCTGGATGCGCAACTCCCAGCGCGGCCCCCTGGTGTGAACGCGCTGGGTGCACGACTGCCAGCACAGCCCCCTGGTGTAAACGCACTGGGTGCGCGACTCCAAGCGCGGTCCCCTGGTGTGAACGCGCTGGGTGCGCGACTCTAAAACGCGCTGGGTGCGCGACTCCAAAAATATATATATATTTTTTAACTATAAATATAACTTATATATTTAGATCTTGGGTGGTTCTAAAAAGAGCCCTTGTGTTTATTGGGAGATTTTGGGACCTACAAGTAAGTACCTATGCAGAGTCTAAAGTTGTTGAGAAAGACTCTGTTACCCTCATCTGTGAAATGTACACAGCTCTCATGTCGATGCCATCCATATTAGAATGCAGATTTTTGTTGTAAATGGACCCCATCCTGTAATCTCTGAGATAAGCAGAAACAGCTTTATTGACATGTTTCCTAGCTTTCTCAATCTGTGGACAAAATTGATTGGACCAGTTCCATTTCTGTCTTTGGCATATGTTAGAGTAGACAAAGGCAGTTTGGGGGAAAAGTAACAACATTTCTGCAAAGGTGTCCTTCATTAGCATTTCCAGACCTCCCCCAATCAAAGTGCCTAGGTCATTGCCACCACAGTGCACAATTATGAGGTTAGGGTGTTGGAGATGCAAAAAGGATTTAACCAATGACATCCATTGGTGCCACTTTAATCCCCTCTGTCCAATCCATTTAATGTCTACATTTTGCAAAGCTAGCTCTTTGTCAATACCTCTGCTTTGCACCATAAAATATAACTGTGTCCCACACTCTAATCCTCTTGAAGGGAAGTCTGGATGCACTCAGAATATGTCTGTAGGTGAAGTAGGCAGTTTCTAAAATAAGATGTTTCTAAAATGGTGGACAAGAAGAAGTTAAAAAAAGAAGAGAAATTATTGGCTGATTGAGAACATTATACAATGAAAAATAGGGTACATGTTTCTGTGTTTAGAAAGCATTTTTTTTATTGGTTAGTAAAAACTGTTTGAAAAGTACATTAGATAAGATAAGCCTGTACTTTGGAAAGTCAAGCACACTTGCTGTTTGAATTTGCAACAAGGTGACCTGTGTGTTCAGTTGAGTGTTTCATGAACTGTTACTATGGTAACAGGCATTACGTAGAATGGGGGTAGTGTTGGAAGTTATGTGTGGCATTAAAATGTGTATTTCCTATTAATATTACAGTATTATGTAATTGCAGTGAGATTTCCCAAGACACTGCTATAGTTAAAAGTAGTGTGTTATGAATTAAAAATTGTAAAATTATTTGTCATATACTTTTGAAGTCTCGTCTGGATCCGCGGTTCCATCGCTTACAGTGCACGGACCAGGCGCGACTCCACAAAATAATCCAGAACAATTTTGGTTCAGTTAAGGGTCAGTTGACAAGGGTTGATTTGTGTAACCAATAGAAATGTGTGTTAGAATTTGAATTAACCTGGGAAGCAATGTGATTTGATATTTACATGTATATGTGTGCAGAATGAGAGGGAACGTTTGGAATAATTTGGTTTTGCTAAGTGTCGTGCACTACATTCATTGTGTGAATAAGAACATTTGGTGTGTGATTAAGATACTTCATAATCTACAAATCAATTTGAAAGGTTAGTTATCAATTTGGGAGGTGTTCTATGTTATGCCTTTGTTTTTAATCATAAAATATAATTCATCAAATTTGGAGTTAATGATATATTTTTTAATGAAGACATATTTATTACAGTTTTTTGTAATGTGTTTAAATGTTTTTTAATATACAGTTTGTAAAATATTATGTATGTTTTGCAATAGGGATGCAATAGGATGAGCACCTCCGTTTTGTCTGAGTTGAGTTTTAGGCGGCTATGTTTCATCCAATGACTTATTGTTTTAATGTGTGCATATGTACATTGGTATTATAGTGCATAATTTTAGGTGTTGATTTGAAATTAGAAATGTATATGTTGAGTTAAGGTATTAGTAATGACAGTAGTTTTTATATGTGTCTACAGAGGTATAGTTAAAATATGTGACATAATTTTTGGTGTCTGGTTTAAAATTGAAGCTTGTATTGGGAATTTATGTGATGTAGATAGACTTCTGTATAGACATACTCATTTATGTTTTTCAGTGATATGGTGAGAGTTACAGTAGAAAATTGTGAGAGGTTTCTGATTTGTATTTAGCTATATGTTATAATAAAAGGTAGTTGTAGAAAGGTAATGTAGTAGTAGAGATTAATGCAGTAGTTTTATTTAATATAGAGATTGTTTGCTGAGCAGTTATTGTCTTGTTAGTTTTCAATAAAAGTATTTATTGAACAGTCTTATTTCTTAAGCATAAGAAATGCACTGCTACAATTGAAATGCTAGTTAAGAAGCACGAGGCATATAATACGAATAGTATTATAAAATAGTACTGTAAAAGCATGATATGGTTTCCAAGCCATAAACATAGAATCCATCAAATGCATAAAATACATACAGTGATAAAATAATAGCTAAAAGTACTCAACTGGTGCTTCTATAATACGCCTACCCCGGTGTAGCTAACCTAAGTCTAGTACGAGGGAGGAGTAAGAGTGGTGTAGCTTAAGTTTAGTAATTTTTGTCAAGAATCTGTTCCAAGTATTCTCTAAGGGTCTAATCAGCTCCGTACCTTGGTTTTAGAATGATAGAGGTTTTGTATCTCTCTTTTAGGACTCGATCTCCCAGCAACCCACAAGGGTAGCCTGGAAACACCGGAGCTGGATTTCTTGGCAAGAGAAAAGACAGCGTCTTTTCAGTGTGTCAGTTGGAGGGTCGGCTTCCTTCAGCACTTGCAGCAGCAGGGCGTCGGGCAAGTAGTTAGTCGATCTGCTCCTAAACCACTGTGTGTTTGACTGGGCAAATGTAGGCATATTTATACTTTGAAGGTGCAGAGTTTGACGTAAGATTGGACATAATATCGTCACTAGTGTCTCAGTTCCTTGAAAACTCCAGGAGTTCTTGGATAAATTAGTATTCAAGCATGGGGAGGTACCTGACTGCTGAAGGCTGATTTTTCCAAGAAATCGTTGTGGATTCTCGAAGTTTAGTGGAAGTAGCCATGCCGTATTTGGGCTGCACAGGCTAAGACTAAATAAGGTAATGACTCCTTCTGCCTATATAAGGATTGGGTGAATTATACCTATATATGGGCATGAATCAGGATAATTTCACTAGGATCCTAGATTCCCACATAACACCCACTCCACGATTATTAAATTCAATAATACATAAGCACTGAACATATCTAAAGCAAAATGTTCACAGTCCCACCCCAAAATACAAAAATGCATTTGAATAGGCTTGTGCACATGAAATGATTATATACTGTATGCAAAATTTATAGGCGTGATTTGAAATCATGCATAAATTATGAGCATATATCCTCTTATTAAATAAAACGAAAGTACATTCATCAATTTGATACCTGAAATTTGTCCTAAAGCATAAGTTTTTTAACTGTGTTTTTTTTCGAGGTTGAAGCCAAATATTGTCTTTTCAGGAAGTTCAAACATGAAATCTTGTTCTCTAAGAATAGTTCTACTTTAAGCAGATTACTCTGTGCCAAAAGTTCTATTTTAGAAAAAGTTCAAATCAGTGGATTGTTTTGGAAAAATGAAGGCCGAATTGCAGAGTTCAGGGAATGCTGTGTGAATTAATCAAAAGTTGTTCTCAGGAGTGTCAGGAGAAAACATCAGATCATCTAGGCTGGCAAAGAAACCGTCTACCGTAGTAGGTGAAAGTGGAACCATTTCAGTTAGCAGATCAAAAGGGCAGAAGTGTGGATCATCGCCGTCAGCGTTTGATGCATTAGCAACATCCATTCTAGATGGTACCTCTGTGCCTGTAGTTTCTCGTATCTCACCCTCAGTTAGACTTGCCGGTGAGACCTCAATGAATGCCGTCATCAGAATAGGCAGCCGTTGGTGGCAACACGATGCATGAGCCGTTACAGGACGTAGCAAAGCGTCAACATCCGTTGGCAGTACTGATGGAAGTGTAAGACAAATGTCCAACATGCATTCCTGTCCACAAAGCAGACATCGAAGAACAGGTAAGATGCAATCTTGCCAGATTGGTCTGAACGAAAGAAACTAATTTGTGTTCAGATCTCTTAAACGAGCCAAGCCAAGAATCCTTGAAATCCTTTCACGATACCTTATTGCTAGGAGGCATTGTTCCATGGTGGTCTGGGTGTTTCTGGTGGCCGGACTTGCCATGTCGGAGCAGAAGGAATAAAAATAGAATTCCTGCTACTAGTTCCAAGATGAGAGGTAGACCGCCGAACACTGAGTGCACGAAATTTGGAAAAATGCCAGGGACTGCTTCGAATGGTATTAACAGCCCGAAAAAAATCATCTTAAATACATGTGCGATGCCATTGGTATCAGACATGCTTAAGATTTGACTTAACATTTCTACGAAATGTACTGGGCAGTTTGTTGATAATAAAGCATGTATCTCTACAGAAGACCTTGCTACTTGCAGATCATACGTTTCTTTAGACGAGGTCAGTGGCACATTTTTTTGTAAAAGAATTGCTTTCACTCTGCTTAAAGTATCAATTCGTATAGAAGAGATATTCAGTGAAGGCCATACAGCCGTCTCCCTTTCCGTCTCGCTTTTTGGATACAATACTTGCATACAACAAGTGTCCGTGGATGACACAGTTACAAGATAACTTTTTCCTGGCAACATGCCACAACAGCTGTGATCATTCAGCATAACGTTGCTTCCATTGGATAGCTGCCTAAAAATCGGTACTATTGCTGTGGAGGGGGACCCGTGCAGGTGGCAAGAGAGATTATTTACAGAACCGTCGCAGGCTCCGTGCAAATTAATACCCTGGCACAAAAGTGTACCACTCAGTGAGTTTTCACAAATATTACCACTAAGGAACACTTCATGTCCCCTATTCCAATATCTGTGTGTGTATGGTATAACCCAGGTCGACTTAATGTATTCTTTACCCAACCTTTCATGCAGGCCCGCTGGTATATGCTCCAGACAATACTGAAACGGGAAAGACGTCACTGATATCGTAATGGTGTCATGAATTATCCATTCAATGACAGGTTTCTCAGAAACTGTTAATTGTAATCTTTCGAGTTTTTCAATGCTCAGCACTGTATAGTCTGCTCCTCTTTGTGCCAAAGAGATTTGTTTATCTGTAAGGTTAAATAAAGCAAACAATGACGTGGTATTGATTAGAAGCCATGGCCCTTAGCCAGAACGCAGATTTTGCAACGTCCAGCCTAGCAGCATGATAGAACATAATTGAGACTGCTCATGTTGTAACATTAACAAGTCTTGTTCTATAATGTCAATTGCAGATGACACGATGCTGTCCAAAGAATAAATTCTGGAGGACAGAGTCGTTAACCCATTGTCCACTACAGATAGTGTTTCTTCTAAATTAATACGACCAATTTCTCGGATCCTTTCTGCAGTTTCTATTTGCGTCACTTTACATATTTCGTTGTATGTAGCATATATTCCGGCGTATATGAAACTTTTTTGCCGTGGTTTGCGAGGTCCCATTAAGAAATCTCGCAAATCATTGCTTTCTTTAAGTAAAGATAAGTGTTTTTTATTTCTGGAAGTGTAGATTTCTGAAGCCACTCAAGGCACAGTTTCCCTACACTGTAAGTTGTTACTATCCCTGGATGTTGTCTCTGGGAATATCTTGGATCTGGCCTGTTCATTTTTAACCCCTGTGTTTTGTTCGGAAATCTATCTTGACAGTTATTGGTGTTTATGGGCCAGATTAACCATTTTTTCCAATCAGGATTAGTTCTGTTCTAAAATATAGGGTATGTCTACCTCCTATTCTGTAGCGTTATTACTATCAGATGCGGGTTTAGGTATAGACGGTTTATTTAAGTCTTTTATATTAGCTAAGCCAAGACATGAAGTTTGTTGAACAGTGTCATTCAAAAAAATTATTTGTTCTGGTATAATGCAGGCTCTGAACAGGGCTTCTAAACCTTGTACCTGCCAGTCTTTCGTGCCCCAGACAGTTTTTGTCTCGATTTTGTCTTTCCAAAAGTCAAAACCGAATGTAGACAGCTGAGCATAAAAGTTTGCAGAATAAATTTGTTTAGTATTGGTCAACATTGTTTTCATACCTGTCTTATTCATATTTTTAAAATAAAATGTTTCAGGATTGGTAACATTAAACCCTGAGAAGTACGAAAACTTTTCTTGAAGTGTTTTATAACTGCCTTTTGGCGGCGTTGGACAATGTTCCCACTGATTGTAAAGAAACACATTTCTAGGGCTTGCAGATTTATGCAAATAATGGTGACCATAATGATTAAAACAATACATTTGTTCATAGTCTGATGACCCTTCTCAGTAGTCATGTTCTGTAAATTTAGCTGACATTTCTAAACCTTTCATCATGTTGTTAACAGTCTCAAAGTCCCAATCATCATAAAATTTACTGGGTGCGACAAAGACACTCAAAGAAACCTTAAACTGATGTGAAATCTTCAAATATTCCACAGGACCATAGATGTCATGATCAGTTCTGTCTCATGCTATACCCCCAGGTATAGGAACGGCTGTGATGTTCACCGCTGACAGGCCTCTTCTTTCACGATGAGATGATTTGTAAGGTTTCAGGAACACGTTGATTTTCTTACTTGCTGTGTCCTTAGTACTATATTTCCCATCAATCATCCTTTCCAAGCTTAACACCAGTATGAGCCCGAGCAGGAGGAAAAATACACCTAACCCAATCCAAAATTCAATCCATGGTGAAACAAGATATGTTTTTTCAAGTAGATGAAAGAGTTTTGTTATTTTTTCTTTGAAGTTTGTATTTGATGGCTTATCCTCAAGTTCACTGGGATCCTCAGAAAAGTTATCGAAGTTGATAAAGTAGCCAGAAGCAGTTCTGTCAATTGTTGGGATTGCATCAGGATTACTTGAAATCACTGGAGCTGCTTCTTCCTTTGTCATATTGGTATAGTCAGACGCTACATCATTGTAGACAGGTGTATCTTGACGAACTGTTATTTGGGTTTCCAGAGGTACCAGTTCCATGGCTTTGTTGCATAGTCCTTCCTTTCGTACTGCAGGTTTATCAAAGGTGATAAGTCTTTCAGTTTGAACCTCTTGGATTGTAGCAAGGTTTGGTCGTCTGCTACTTCTCGAGAGTCCATTGGGCCTACTACTTATTACCGGCCACATGTTGTGGTTTGACCAGGTCGATGGATACAACTCTGTTCTCCCTTTTACCAGCAAGGGCGGTAGTACTACTGATCTTGTTCCTTCGATTGCCAAGACAGGTACTGCTTTTCTGTAAGAAGGCGCAAATTTCTTCTTTACCGCAATTTCCTCCCTGACCAGATCCCCAATATTTGGAATCCAGACAGGCCTTGCTGGGACAGGTGGTTTTTCTTCAGTGGTAGTTTGCTTCTGTATTGTATTACTCAGACTTCTTGTTTCATTTAAGTCCTGTAAAACAGTCAAACGATCTTTGACATCAAAGGGTTTTTGTTCCACCACTGAAGTCTGACAATCGAGGTCTTCGATTATCATTCTAGTACCAAACATTAGTTCATACTGAGTGACTCCACCCAGAGAATTTCTTGGCAGATTAATAAGACTACGTTGGACACTTATTAGATGCTAGACCCACCCATTACCCGAACCTAATACCTTAGCTGTTATGGATTGCTTTATGTCACGGGTTTTTCTTTCCACTACCGCATTATCCTCAGGATGGAAGATACTAGAATACCGCATGCAATGACCAAGCTAGCCATGGCCTCTTTGTAAGCTCGAGAGCTAAATGCAGGACCCTGGTCAGAATGTAGCGTGCCAATTGCGTATGTGCCGATAAAGACTCGCAAATCCTTTAAAGCAGTTCTGGCGTCAGCCGAGCGCTGGGGCCACATCCAAATAAATCTTGTCCTAGTAGTTTTGGGGCCGCATCCGTTCAATATAACGTTTGTGTGTAGATAGTCTAATGCTGTCTAACAACGGTATCCGGACTGGGCTGGCTATTCTGTAGTCAGGTATCTGGTGGTTTTCGTTGCTGCGATCTCTGTTGCAGTTAGGGCAATAAATTGCAAAATTGTACACGTCAACACCAGTACATCTTTTCTAATTCTATTAGAGATTTCAAGATCCCTTGATGTCTCAAACCCACTCCATTTGTGCTTCTTCAACCAACTAAGCTCTCCTCTTCCTGTTTGGAATTACTCTATCCCCTACTCCAGGGATTTGAGCAAATGGAACGGAGTTTGTATCAATTATGTATGTATTGCCGAGTGGATAGTTCAGAGGTAACGCTGCATGATTTCCTTCCATTGAAGCTTTAACTGCTAATAGCGTTTCACCATCTATTACTTTTTTTAAGCTTTTTATTGTAGCTACGGAAGCCGTTTGCACAGCTCCCTTTGCGGCTTCATCAGCCAATGAATTCCCTGCAATGTGAAAGCCATCACGCTGATGACTCAGTGTATGAATCACGTGAGTCTTTTGTAGTTCTTTTTGCAAAAGAACTACTTGTTCCCAAAGCATTTTATGCTTGATTGTGCTACCTTTTGTGTCTTTGAAACCATTTTGAACCCAGATCTGTAGATACTCATTGTAAGATTGTACGCAGTAACATGAATCACACACTATTAGTGTGGGGAATTCGCGATCAGTATTTTCAAGGGCCATCTTGAAAGCCTGTAGTTCAACTCGCTGAGCTGTACAGTCTCCGAGTGATTGAGTTTTAGTGACCATAGTTCTGAATTTACCTTCGCGCCAACGACCTTTAATGATCGCGCATGCAGCACTATAGGCTTGTTTACCCCCTACCGTGGGCTGTGCTGACCCGTCTGTATATATTATACATCCATAATGTTCAAGAGGCAGAATTTCAGTTGGCAGAGGACATTCATATTCGTATTGTAGGAATTCTTGTGTCTTTAAGTTGAGGTCAAAAACGTATTCAACATCTGTTGCAGCAAGAGAGTTGACCCATTGTATCCATCTTGGATGTAAAGCTTTAGCATTTGGAATGCTTGCATTTGTCACTGCCTCTAAGGCAAGTACAGGTGTAGCGTTTACCCTGTGCTAGAGCTCTCTCTTTTGCTACTGCAGTTTGAACCACTGTCAAAGTTTTTTCTGTTGAAGTGAATTTTGTTTCAGCTTGTGTGTACAAGTGTGATTTGTATGCTATTGGTACCTTTTCACCTTCATTAAAGGTCAGGTATGTGAACCCGCATCTCCCTGGGATGATTCGGATCACAAGATTACGCACGTTTTCGCGTGTCTGTAATTTTGTTTTTACTAACATATCTGTTTGTACTGAACGCAAGATTTCTGTATGCATTTGAGTCCAATTAGTTGGTTTGAACTCAGGTTTGATTAGTTCGGAGAGAGGTTTAACCCTTACTGCGTAATTCAGAACGCAAGTTCTTCCAAAATTCAGGAAACCTAGAATCGACTGTAAGTTTTTCAGCGCTTTAGGAGGTTGGAGCATGGCACATTTCTCAAGAAAGTTTGCTGCCAAGCTTTTGCCTTCACTTGATAACTCGTATCCTAAGAATAGGACGTTGAGGTGGGCAATTCGAGATTTCTTGAATTTGTACCCGTCTGAAGCAAAACCAAGTATTATGGTGTTTACTCTTTTCAAGTGCCTATCCAAATCATCATCTGTAAGATAGATGTCATCGACATAAGATAATGCCTCATCATCGTACATTTGTAGTAACTCTGTTACCCTTGCGAAAAATAACCCTGGACTATTCTTGATTCCCGGGGGGGGGGGGGCGGCAAAATTGTCGCTGTGTCCCCAAGATTGAGAAAGCGGTCAAATGCCTGCTTTCTGGTGCAATGCTTTGACGGAAAAACCCATTTGAAATATCTAAAGTGGTTTTATATTTTTTGCCCACGATGTTATTCATCAGTGCTGCACTGTGTGCATTTTGTACTGCAAAAGTTTTGCAACAAGAGTTTAAGTGTCTGTAATCCAATACCAGACGATATTAATTGTCTGGTTTGGAGCCAGGAAACAAAGGAGTGTTCATTGACGAGGTGCATGTTTCAATCACCCCTTGGTATTCAAGTTGATTTAATATCTCCCTGACTTGTTGTTTAGCTTCTTGCTTAACTGGATACTGCCTCTGTGCAGTGGGTTGATGTTTTAACTGGATGTTGTGGTGCGGAGAATCCTCATCCCATCCTACATGATTTTTATATAATGCTGGGGCTTGAGCTACTGCCCATTTCCTGGCAAATGTATATTTTTTATGAATTGAAATGTGATTTGAGAAGGCTGGCATAATTATCTCTTCGCCGTGTGGGCACCCCTAACAACTGCATGTGGCCAGTCTTGTTCAGCTAGAAGAATGTCATAGCCCTTAGAGAGCTTCTCCCAAAAGATTGCTCTTATTTTTCTAGTTATGTCCCCCTCCATCCGGAGCATTACTTCATATAACTTGTGGGGTGCACTAACCCTGGTGTCGGCATTTTCAACTTGAATGTACTCATTCAAGTCCACTGTCTCCAGATGATCCTTCAGGATCTTGCGAACTATGGTTACTTCTGCTGCACTGTCTAGCATTGTCTGGGCCCACTCCCCGTTCTTGAGTTGTGTCCTCAGAATCCTCGGCATGTCTGATCTTTATGCTTGCTACCTTCTTTTTGGAAAATGTTGCTTTTTTACTTTGGTGAACGGGTTCTTTGTCTTTGGACTTGACGCGTTCTTCCTTGTGTTCTGAGCGTCCTCTTCTTTCCGATTTCTGCGAGGAAGTCTGAAAAGATCGAGAGGGACGTATGTCATTGTCTTTATATCTGTCAGGTTTTCTTAAAGTATCCCTATTCCTAAGGTTATACCTTTTTTCAGAGGGCTCCCGTTGGGGAGACCTGCCTCCCTGTTCAGGAGACCTAACTCTCCTTTGGGGAGATCTTCCTCTGGACTGAGAACGCTTCTCTCTAGGAAGTGTTTTTTCAGGATTTTCTGTTATTTCAGGTTTTACTGGTTTCCCACCCAAACTGTCTCTACCTAGTCCTTCATAGGATTTTTCAATGATTCTGGCAAGCTCATACGGTTGCTCAGTAATGTCTGTTTCTTTTAATTTCTGGTGGATTGCCACGGATGCTGCTTCTCCTCTAATGTTTGCTAATAGTATAGCCGAGACCTGTTTGAAATCCTTCAGTAATGTCATTCCTAGATTTAAGGCCGGTTCTGGACCGTATTCATTTTGAATCTGTCTTAGAACGTCTGGTATCACCACCATGGACGGTACACCATGTGTTTTTGCGTATATTGAAGCAAAGACTGTGCCCCAAGTGTCACAATCCTCTACGTGTGGTGCAATCCCCATAGGTAAACAGATTGTCAGAATCCTGTGTTTTTCATGAGGTGTACTATCAGGAAATACTGCCTCTATCTGAGTAATTTTTTGTGCTAACCAGAACGGAATTTGTTCTCGTTTCGCTGGTAGTTTACCAATGACTGAATGTATAGTCTGTGGTGGAATTTTATTTGTATTCCCCTGGTGCGGGATATGCTGTGGAATTCTTACAGCTGGTTGGACTGTTAATGTTCACATGACATATTGAACCAATTTTCTATGTATTTTAATTAACTGTTTTAGCTGAGTTAATAATTCTCCATCCGACATCCTTTCAATGTCCGGATGAGGTGTATAGCTGGCTAGTACCGGCCATGTTGCTCCTGGTCTACCTAGTGGACCGAGCCTTGTAATGTGATTTTGATGTTTTAGGGCGCCATTAAACCAGAGCTGATGTTCTTGGTAAGTTAGTGGAATTTCAACGTCCTCAAAAGGAACGTATTCCGCTGGAGGTTCCTCTGCTTTGTAGTAGTGGAACTCACATGTTCCCGCATTAGCTGCTGGAAACTGAATCCATGAATAGAATACTTCTGTATGCCGATATTCAATGCCTCTATTACAAAGATTACTCTGCCACCTTTTGATGATACTCCATTATTTATGAGTCTGTAAGTTATACTTTTCTTTACATTTACCGGGAGCGGTATAGCATCCGTGTCATTTTCTAGGATAGCAGCGTCATCTAAAACCGTTTGAGCTGCTGCTGCAGCTCTCTCTAATTTGGTATCACTATCCGGCATTTTAGTCGGCTGAGAGTTTGCAGAACAAGTTTCAAGGAAACAAAGATTAGGTGCACAATATTTTGTATCCTTCAATGTTGAATAAACCAAAAACGAAAATTTAGTATTTTTCGTCCTACTCAGTTTTGGCGGATAATAAACTTTTACCCACTCCAGACGTCTTTTGGAGTTTTTACGGAAAAAAGGGGTCTGTGTGAAAAGCACGACTGAGTTACTCTAGTATGTAGCGTTAAATTATCGCCTTACCAAACGTTGGGTGCCATGTAGTGTAGTTCCTATATTACCAATAGGCTCTGCGCATTGGAATAACATATACTATAGTTTAGACGTAGGACTGAAGTCGACGAGGTCTCTATCGTATATATTAGACTTAATTGTGTGTGCCAGCTAGCTCAGAGGTCACTAGAAACTTTCTCGAATAAAGAAGAAGGGATTAGTCTCTGACAACTATGTAACATGACAACTTTGTTTCCCCAGAATGAAACATATCTCTAGAGTCACGGAAACAATGGACGGCTATTTCACCTAGTCATTCGTGCATGCTTCGTTTCACCAAAGTTGCTTAGAGAGACAGGCGTTTTCAATAAAATACATTTACCAGTCTTATTTCTTAAGCATAAGAAATTAGCTGCTACAATTAAAATGCTAGTTAAGAAGTACGAGGCATATAATATGAATAGTATTATAAAATAGTACTGTAAAAGCATGATATGGTTTCTAAGACAAAAACATAGAATACATAAAATGCCTAAAATACATACAGTGATAAAATAATGGCTAAAAGTACTCAACTGGTGCTTCTTTAATACGCCTATCCCGGTGTACCTAACCTAAGTCTAGTACGAGGGAGGAGTAAGTGTGGTGTAGCTTAAGTCTAGTAACTTTTGCCAAGAATCTGTTCCAAGAATTCTCTAAGGGTCTAATCAGCTTCGTACCTTAATTTTAGAAGGATAGAGGTCTTGTATCTCTCTCTCAGGACTCGATCTCCCAGCAACCCGCAAGGGTAGCCTGGAAACACCGGAGCTGGATTTCTCAGCAAGAGAAAAGACAGCGTCTTTTCAGTGCGTCAGTTGGAGGGTCGGCTTCCTTCGGCACTTGCAGCAGCAGGGCGTCGGGCAAGTAGTTAGTCGATCTGCTCCTAAACCACTGTGTGTTTGACTGGGCAAATGTAGGCATATTTATACGTTGATGGTGCCGAGTTTGACGTAAGATTGGACATAATATCGTCACTAGTGTCTCAGTTCCCTAAAAACTCCGGGAGTTCTTGGATGAATTAGTATTGAAGCAGGGGGAGGTACCTTACTGCTGAAGGCCGGTTTTTCCAAGAAATCGTTGTGGATTCTTGGAGTTTAGTGGAAGTAGCCATGCCGTATTTGGGCTGCACAGGCTAAGACTAAATAAGGTAATGATGCCTTATGCCTATATAAGGATTGGGTGAATCATACCTATATATAGGCATGAATCGGGATAATTTCACTAGGATCCTGGATTCCCACATAACAGTAATATCTATGTAGTTAAAATTCTCTATGAACTGTGTTTGTATACAGTGAAATGTTCACTATGTATGCACTCCCCTAACCCCTTGCAGACTACTGAGTCTCTCCTGCACAAGTCCAGGGAATAGTCATGCCTGTCTGGAATCACACTGTGAGTCTGTGTCCACTCCTACAATCATCCTGACAGACACATGTCCTTATTTAATCTCTCTGTTCACGAATATGTGCTTATAAACTTATACTGCTGTCAACTACTAGTAGTGTGAGAACCCAGTCACTGTCATTGCACTTGCAGAATGAGTCAGGCATTCAGACAAGCAGTGGTACAGTCAAATGTGCACAATGTTTACGGTCCCCTAACCCCTTGCAGACTACTAAGTCTCTCCTGCCAAAGTCCAGGGAATAGTCTTGCCTGTCTGGAATCACACTTTGAGTCGGTGTCCACTCCTACAATCATCCTGACAGAATCATGTGCGTATTTAATTTCTCTGCAGATACATTTGTGCTTATAAACATATCCTGATGTCAACTACTAGCAGTATGAGAACCCAGTCACTGTTTATGCATTTTGAGAATGAGTCAGACATTTAGGCAAGCAGTGGTACAGTCAAATGTGTAGAATGTATGCGGTCCCTTAACCCCTTCTAGACTACTGAGTCTCTCCTACTAAAGTCCAGGGAATATGCCTGTCTGGAATCACAGTCTGAGTCTTTGTCCACTCCTACAATCATCCTGACAGAAGCATGTGCTTATTTAATCTCTCTGCAGACACATAAGTGCTTATAAACTTATCCTGATGACAACTACTAGCAGTATGAGAACCCAGTCACTGTTTATGCACTTGGAGAATGAGTCATGTATTCAGAGAAGCAGTGGTACAGTCAAATGTGCACTATGTATGCGGTCTCCTAACTCCTTTTTATTGTCTTTCACAGATTCTGATTCTAAAGTACGACATTTTAGGAAATTAAAATGGTAAAAAACAAGTTAATAATTGTTAAGCATTTTTATGTACTACTGTCAAGGTAAGATTAAGTAAAGCAAACACTATCATTGCACTACTACATTCAGCTGTGCTTTATATATATTAACCTCTATCCAACTACTAAGTAAAGTAGTACCTATGCAATTTAGGAATCCTCCTGTCTATCTCATGCACTTCTCCAATCACCCATCCAGCACTATCTACATATTCTATCACTTCACCAAAACCTAAACACTTATCATTTCAGCATGCACTCTCTTTGCAGCACTGACATTACTCCAGTTACAAGTCATATTATTAAGGAATGGCGCCAGACACTCGTTCCTACTTACAAGGAGAGGAAAAGCTACCTTGTGTAACTTTTCTTCTCCTTGTAAATACAACCCCTTCTTACACAGCACTTTGTGTTGAAGGGGCGTTCATTAAGTGTTGTTGTGGATGTTCCCACGCAACACTCATAGAGCAAGGCACATCTCCAGATTCATGAGAAATCATAAATCTGGAGATGTGTGTGAATGCTGTGGCATCCTAGAGTTAGTGTAGCAAGGCACAACGAGGAGAATTGTTTTCATTTCTCCTCACTTTTTTCACTTTCAAAGCATGCTGCATTCCAAAGCATACATTGAAGGAGGTACACTTTGGGTGTGCAACTCCCATATAAATGTGAAAAAAATAATAATAGAGAAAATAATTAAAATATAGTAAATACAATTTTTTTTAAAAATTAAACAATATTTAAATTGATTTTTTTAAAACTTTTTTTGCAATTTTCATAAAAAATATATAATGTTATTTCATAAATAAAATATTTAAAAATAAAGTTAAAAAACTGTAGACAATCAGTACCAAAAATAGATATTACTATTGCAAGTGATGTCATTTGATATGTCATCAGTGATGTCACTTACCATGTCATGAGTGATGTAATATGTGGCGTCATCAGCAGTGCATTGCGGGCGTGCGAGTTATAGTTAGCTGAACTAACTATAACGGGGAAATTTCTATGATTTTGTACGAGTGAAAAGTCCAGCTCACTATAGCGCCCCTGAAACCTATGGTTTTTTCAGTGAATTTCTAAGGTTTTTTAAATGCTAATTGCTAACTATAACGTGGCTGAAACCTATGATTCTTTCAGTGAATATATATATATAGAGAGAGAGAGAGTATCAATTCAAATAATTAATAGGACGAGTTAAAAAGAAATATCTACTTTAAATCTAATAAAATGCAAATGCTTTACCTCTTTCTGCTTGACAAAAAAAGCATCAATCAAACTTCGCTGGTCATTGGCATCTAATTGTTGGAGATATTTGACAAACGTGCTGGACAAAAAGGCATTGATTTCTTTCACGTTCTTGATGAGTGTCTTGTGTGCTCCTGGTAGGAATCCGATGAAAGGATAGGCATTATGCAGCTGTGGGAAACAATAAAATTAAATAAATTGAGCAATTATGACGTGTAAGGCCAAAACTGACAGGAGTTGATAAAGCCAATGGGTCTTGTTTTGTCATTGGACACTCAAAGACATTCAACACTTTGAGTACCCGTATCGCACATGGTCTGTGCCTTCCTTCCTGCAACAAACGTACACACAGGAAATATTCAGACAGGCACAACTGTTCAGACAGACAAACAGGCACACACAGTCACATCTCCAAATGCCAAGTTATTTTGTTGTTAAAGGAACTAAGGTGAAGTACATGTTATTCGATAGTTTATCCCTCACATCTGTAAAAAAAGAGACAGCTGCATGGAATTCAGGAAGTAAAAGGGTGATTATGCATGCATACAACTTAGTTTGACCTCTCTAAAGATTAATGTTAGCTTTGGACATCTCATTTTCTGGAACGGCAGTATTATGTAATTGATCTTTTAATCTTACTCCTATAATATTCACTTCCTAAACGGCTAAAATAATTGAATGGTTTTATCTTTATGTCTTGCACATCACAGGTTTGAATCCCATCAGCATTAAATGATTCCCCCAAGTTGGGTAATTCTAACTTCTTTTGTACACTGAAGCCACATTACTTTACACCTAAGTAGTTGTGGAAGTGAGATTTGGAGAGCAGTTTTATTCTGTATGATCTAGCTGTTGTGCAAAAAGCAGATGCTCTGAACTCACATGATTCTGCAGTGCCCACGAATCCCAGTTTTGCATCACAGGCTGAATCTCTTGGGTCTGAGTGAATTATGCTTTTTTGTTGACAGAGAGTTGCCACGCCACCAGATGAAAGTGAAACAAACCAAGATGAATTCAATTTCACCCCGTTCTACTGCTTCCATGTACAAGATAAGCAGTTATAATATATGGGAGCCTGCAATCCCTGTATAAAATCCATCACTAATTTCCTTGTTGCAAGCAACTTGTGACGTACCTAGTTACCTTTAATAAAGAAGTGGCGTAGCTGCTTGTCTGTAATAATATATTACAGTTCAGATGGCACAGAGGCAGACAGGGTGAAAGGCAGGACACAGAGCGCTGTTAAAGACACATTTTTTAAAACAAGAATAAAATCTGGCCTTTCCTCCTTCTGCTCTTCTTGATGGGCAGTTTTAAGCATACAGGCCATATTTATGGCAACATGCTTATTTTCCATGTTTTAGGTAATTATAGAAATGATAGAATCATGCTGCATGTTTTTACATAATCTGAGGTATAATGCTTTTTAAACTGTCTTATATTAAGCGGATTTTGTGCAACAAATATTGTTGGTGAATTTCATTTTGTACTAGAGATTCTAATCGTATTCTTCGTGTTTACAAGCATGCTATCTCTTTCCCGAAGTATATACGAGTTTTGAGGGTATGTTGATCGTGTGGCTATATATTGTAAGGAATCAATTTATTCCTGCTACATAATATAAGGATATTGCAAGTTACCTCGGAGTTCTATGACCTTTTAGAGGAACTCGGCCTTTTAACTTACTCCTGAAGATGGTCACAGAACTATTCAGTGACTTGCAATTTAATTATAATGTGGGGCATCGGGTATTCATCCCATATATAAATATACATGGTAAATGACACCCATCTTAAAACATGCCTATACATAACATTCAGACACACTTAGTAAAACAGCATGTCCAACTACTAAAGTGCAGATCAACAACTGGTCACCTAGGAAACAAGAATAAGCAAAATGATGAATGTGCTGTGGATGGTATCCATGTCAAAAAATTTATATCAAACCAAGCATTAACCATTCCTTACAATGCCTGCCTACTATGCTGACACTCATAGTATTTTTCATGCCAGTAAACAACTGCACTAGTTAAATGGGCATACACCTAGATTTAACATAAAAAAACTCCATAGGTTGCAATCAAACAAACAGCTAATGGTTGAAGGATTGAGCTTAAAGCCTGTTTATGTAAGGATTGCATGAGCTCTGACTGTGAGACAACTGAATTACTCTCCCACAGCGGTAAACAATATATAAGAATATCTATAAGGATAGACAGCGTTATTGTGGCTTAAACCTTAAATGTATTATGGTAAAATATAAATATTTCTGTACTCTAGTTTAAATTCTGTAATATATTTTTTGTTGCCAGGCTTCCTTTTTGGTTAATCAAACCTAGTTGGAGTCAACCACCCAATGCTTTTCAGTAACCAAGCAACTATTGGCAAAGCCAATAAATTTGCCTTAATGCATGCATAAAGAGGTACACAACACAATGCATGCAGACAGAGGAAGCCAGTTTTAGGATTACAGGCACGCACAGATTAGCTCATGTAGAAGGATTTGTCGAACATTTGTCCACACAGACTAAGGCACACACACAACCGCATATGGAAAGACTTCACACATGCATCCATCGACATAGGCAACACACACATATGCAGACATCACATAGAAAGGAACACAAACACAGACAAAGTGAGCACCGCAGATTAAGAACTTTATGTCTAAGAATCTATTCATATACATAATTTAGAGAAAAAAAAATCCTCTCTATATTTACTAATTAAACTTTGGCTTCTAAAAAGGGTCATCAGGCTTGCAGCTTTCAGATAAAAGTACTAACAGTCACTAGTATACTTCAGTGCCTTCAAACTTATTTTTAACAAACTGGCTGGTGAGTGGCACTATACATGGATGCCAATAATTCTAGCTGCTTATATTACATTTTTCTGCCCTATCCTGTGGCAGGAAGTAGCTAAATATCAATGCAACTGCAGCAGCACAACAGATAAAGATATTTGATGAAAGGTTGTATACACACACACACAAACATAAATTAATATTCATTGAAAAAGCAAAGGCTAACGGGACGTTAGAGATAAGTGAAAATTTCAATTAAAACAAACAGGCTAAACTAACAAACCCACTAAAATTCACCAGTTATCTGAAGCACCCACTACCATGCACAGTGTTTTCATCAATGATATCACTCCAGAAGTTGCAGTGATGTTAAGAGCGATGTCATAGAACATGTTATGAGTGATGTAATATGTGAGGTAATTAGCAGTGCATGTCGAGGGCACGAGTAATAGTTACTTTTGGGCACGAGTAAAAGATAATGCAGCTGTCCCCCTAGGCGGTGACCCATCCCAGGAGGGCTAATTTTTTTAAAAGGGTGGAAGCTCACCATTTGAAATAAATCACGGCCATGGATCCTTGATGTTGATAAAAAACAATTAACTTTTTTCAAACTAGTGGCGGTCCATCTTGGACCCCCGTCCTTAGGACGGGGAAGGGTAAATCTACACTGCTCCATAAATGTTTTTTATAACTTTTTGTAGGACAAAGGATGACTTAATACTTAAAATGGCTGCCACCACAACTTTGTTGAGGTGGTGGCATCCAACCAGATAATTTATTTTGATTTGTCAGCTCTGCGGATTCTCCAGACTGTTAATTCTGGAGCAGGGTCAAGACTGATCTGCATATACCTTGGTCCAAACTGAAATGGCATGGTGAACAAATAAACAATGTGTTGGTATGCTATCTCAAGTGATTGCCATTGGTTAGACAAATTGCAAGCATTTCTCCCATCATCTTTTGTGTTTTTGATGTATGCATTAAGTGCCAAGAGTATGACCAGCCATGGGAACCCGAATTAGGGCAAAACCGGCCAGATTAGAACCAAAACCCAGAAAAGGGGGAAGGTTAGTCCAAGGGGACAAGTAGGAGGAAGCTGTTTCTTTATGTGAGATTTCAATAAGGTGAGATACCCTGTAAATGATCCAGGCGTTCCCTCACGAGTAGACAGGGCTTGCTATACAATCCCAAAGTACTCTATTAGGGGGTAGTGTGATTGAGCAGCTTTAGGCTTAACACAGAGGATTGCAAGACATTTGAAAAATACATACAATGATTAATGAATGATAACACGACTCAAGAAGGAGATCTACACCAATTTATAAAAATACCAAGTACCTCTACATATTATTTGGCATCAGAGAAAATCATTAAGGTAACTATGTTTCTAAAAAGTGAGCACTGCAATTTTTGAGTTCTACAATGTTATCCCATGGGAAGAAGAACAGTTTCTGCAAAAAGATAGAGTACATTGACTTACAGGGCTGATCTCCAGGAATTAAGGTGAGTGGTGTGGAAGGTCCAAGTCAGCACCAACAGTACACCACCAGCATCAAGAGTGTGGCTGGGTGCAGGGTGCAAATCAGTGTTGGGAGTCCAATGCTTGTCAATGGGGATCGGTCCTTTTAAAAAGAGACCTCTGGCTACAAAGCCAGTTGAACTGAACCAGCAAGCGGGCTCAGGTCTTGTGATGCTCGGGACAGGGGGACACTTTTGATCCTCTTCTCCAAGGCCCAGGGGTGACAGATCCAGGGACTTCCTTAGGCGTTGGGCCTTTCTTTACTGGAGCAGTCACGGTTGAGAGGGCCTGTGTGCAGAGGCTGCAGACGACGTCGGGCATCCCTGAGGGGTGAAACAATGATGGACTTAAGCTCTGAAGGTTGGGCAACCATGTTGGCACCTGTGATCCACTTCAACTCAGGCAGAGGCGGGGGGTGCAGTGGTGACTTCAGGTGTTTGGTTTTGGTGGTTCCGGGGGCCTCAGAGTCTTCTCTTTTGGAGATTCTTTAGAACAGGTCTGCTGTTCACAGGAGGTCTTATGTTTTTTTCAAAGATAGGCAGTTCTTCCAAGTGTCTGGAGTCACAGCTGCAGGATGATTTGACTTTGGTGCCATTTTCGATGAAGGATACAGAAAGGCCGGCAGGGTTAGTACCAGGTCAGCTCTATTCTCAGCTTTTGCGTCTCATCAATCAATCAATCAATCAAAGCATTTGTATAGCGCGCTACTCACCCGTAGGGTCTCAAGGCGCTGGGGGAAGGGGGTCCGCTACCGCTCGAACAGTCAGGTCTTGAGTTGCTTCCTGAAGGAGAGGTGGTCTTGTGTCAGGCGGAGGTGGATGGGGAGGGAGTTCCACGTCTTGGCAGCCAGATAGGCGAAGGATCTCCCTCCCGTTGTGACTCTTCGGATGCGGCGGACGGCGGCGAGGGCGTGGCTGGTCGATCGTAGCTGGCGGGTGGGAGTGTAGAAGGTCAGGCGGTCGTCGTGGTATCTTGGGCCTTGGTTGTGGAGAGCTTTGTGTGCGTGGGTGAGGAGTCCGAACGTGATTCTCTTGCTGACGGGGAGCCAGTGCAGGTTTCTCAGGTGTTCAGAGATGTGGCTGTGTCGGGGGATGTCCAGGATGAGGCGTGCCGAGGCGTTCTGGATGCGTTGGAGTCTCTTCTGAAGTTTGGCTGTGGTTCCGGCATAGAGGGAGTTGCTGTAGTCCAGACGGCTGGTGACGAGGGCCTGGGTGACCGTCTTCCTGGTTTCGGTGATCTTACGTAGCATGCGGAGGATGTTGAAGCATGACTAGGAGACGGCGTTGACTTTTCTGGTCATGGAGAGGGAGGAGTCCAGGATGAAGCCCAGGTTGCGTCCGTGGTCTGTCGGTTTGGGTGCGCTGCCCAGGGCAGGGGGCCACCAGGAGTCGTCCCAGGCGGAGGGCGAAGATCCCAGGATGAGGACTTCCGTCTTATCTGAGTTCAGTTTCAGGCGGCTGTTCATCATCCACTCGGCTACGTCTTTCATCCCTTCTTGTAGGTTGGTTCTGGCAGTGGCGGGTTCGTTGGTGAGGGAGAGGATCAGCTGGGTGTCGTCGGCGTAGGAGATGATGTTGAGGTTGTGTTGGCGTGCGATAGCCGCAAGGGGGCTCATGTAGATGTTGAACAGCGTGGGGCTGAGTGATGATCCTGGGGTACGCCGCAGATGACTTCGGTGGCCTCGGATCTGAACGGGGGAGGCGGACTCTCTGGGTTCTTCCGGCGAGGAAGGAGATGATCCACTCCAGTGCCTTCTCTTGGATCCCGATGTTGCTGAGGCGTTGTACTAGGGTGCGGTGGCAGACCGTGTCGAACGCCGCGGAGAGGTCCAGGAGGATTAGGGCCGCTGTTTCTCCGTTGTCGAGCAGGGCTCTGATGTCGTCGGTGGCTGCGATGAGGGCGGTCTCGGTGCTGCGGTTGGCCCGGAAGCCAGACTGTGAGTGGTCGACGGATCCATTTGTCTCGAGGAAGGCGGCAAGCTGTCTGTTGACGGTCTTCTCAATGACTTTGGCAGGAAAAGGAAGGAGCGAGATGGGTCGGTAGTTTTTGAGTTTGGTGGGGTCCACTGATGGTTTTTTCAGTAGGGCGCTGAGTTCGGCGTGCTTCCAGCTCTCTGGGAAGGTGGCGGTGTTGAACAGGCATTGATGATGTCCCGCAGGTGTGGTGCGATGACGGAGTCGGCCTTGTTGAAGACGTGGTGAGGGCAGGGGTCGGTTGGAGATCCGGAGTGGATGGAGTTCATCGTGCGGATGGTGTCTTCGGTGTTGACCGGGGTCCAGGCGCGGATGGTGGTGGTGGGGGGCGTTGGTGCGGTCGTAGGGTGCGTCGGCTGTGTGCTGAAACTGTTGTGTATGTCTGCGATCTTGTTGTGGAAGAACGAGGCGAGCGAGTTACAGAGTTCTTGCGATGGGGTGATGTCGTTGTCACCGGCCCTAAGGTTAAAGAGCTCTTTGACGATGTTGAAGAGTTCCTTGCTGTTGTGGGCATTGTTGTCAAGTCGTTCCTTGAATGCGGTTTTTTTGGTTGTGTGGATCAGCTGGTGGTGTTTTCGTGTGGCGAGCTTGAGGGTGGTCATGTTGTCTGTAGTTGGGTCTCTGCGTCAGGCTTTCTCGAGGGCTCGGCAGTTCTTCTTGGAGCTCTTGAGTTTGTCGGTAAATCATGATGCTTTTTTGGTGCTGGGTCTGGCGGGGGGGTCTTCAGTGGGGCGAGGTCGTCCGATCTGTTGCTGATCCACTTCGTGAGGTTGTTGGCGGCTTGGTTGGGGTTCGTTGAGCTGGCGGGAGGGTTCTGGCTCAGGGATGTGGCGAGCTGGTCGGCTGTGATCTTGTTCCAGCATCTGCGGGGGACCTGTTGTGGGCGGTGGTGGATCGTGGTCCTTCTGAAGCTGAAGTGGACGCAGCTGTGGTCCGTCCAGTGTAGTCCGGTGGCGTGGCTGAAGGTGATGTCCTTGCTGGAGGAGAAGATGGGGATGAGCGTGTGGCCGGCGTAGTGGGTGGGGGTGGTCACCAGTTGCTTGAGTCCGAGGTTGGCGAGGTTGTCCAACAGGGTGGTGGTGTTGCGGTCGTTGTTGTTCTCCAGGTGGAAGTTGAGGTCCCCGAGGGGGATGTAGTCAGCGGAGGGGAGGGCGTGCTGGCTGATGAAATCGGCGATGTCTTCGCTGAATTGTGTGCGTGGTCCTGGGGGTCTGTAGATGAGGGTGCCTCTGAGGGTGGTCTTGGGGTCGGTGTGTATCTGGAAGTGCAGGTGTCTCATCAGTGTCCTCTCTCTTCTTAGGTTGTCAGGATCTGCTTTTCTGATGCAAGGAACTCCCCAAAAGTTTGAATTTAGGTGTGTTAGAGGAATGTAGAGTAATAGCCGATGGGCTACTTACCCTTGGTGTCACTACACCCCCTATAGGACCACTTCATGTGGGAAGTGGGCATAACCCTGTCCAAGAATTGCTAAGTATAAAATCACAAAGATGGCTACATCTAAAAAATCATGTCCATCTCACAATAGCCCACCTTAGAAGTGGTACTAGCCTGGCGGTGGCACGCCTACCTGACTTGCTAATTTTGCAGTAGGTGCATGTATTGGTAAATCCAACATTGGCACCAGTGTGGGTTTACCAATACGAGGTGTTTGATACCAAACACCTCTTTTTTTCACCAAGCTATCATGTAGCCGGGGGTACTCATTTTCATCAGTGTCCAGCACGTTTTAAAATGGATTCCCTGTCCACTTGCACTAGCAATAAAAGGCAAATGTGCTCCTGCAAGTATGCTCTCACATGTGATATTCAACATCTTGCCTTAGGGCTGTTAATATCAATTTTCCAAGAGCGACAAGCTCTCGAGTCCCCTTACCTGAGTGGGAGATACTTTATTCTTGCATCCATGGGGTGTAGACTGGGTATATCGGAATTTGATGCCCCTCATAGTATAGCTGGCCTTTTGTACGAGATAATTGCAGGAGGAAATCCCTTTCTCAGAAATTAAGAAAGTGGGCTATGATGGCTCTGGTGGGTGCCCCTGGTTATGGAGGAGGCACAAGTGCCCTGTGGCCTCAGATGCCATTGCAAACTCTGGAGCTTCATTGCCAGGACGACCGATGACAAGTAACGCAAGCGAGGACACTGATGCCTGATACAGCTCAGTAGAGGGGGCATTTGATCTGACCTGTGCGTGGGCACTACTGATCGGTAACATCGACCCAGGGAAGTTCGGGGTTTGATAAAGGGGAAAATCCTCTGCATCACAACATATTTTCCACACGCATTATACTGTATGATGGGGGTATGCCCCCCTCGTGACTGGTGACTGTCAATGGAGTTGGAGGCTAAACCTCATACCTCGGCGGTTTAACACACTTCTTTGGAATAGTGTGGGCGGTGGGCATGTGCATGACTGTGTTGTTGTTGTTTATAGTTGTACTATTTCTTTTCAGAGAATATACTGCAAGGCAATGGGGCAGTGTCTACATGCCTGCATTGAGTGAGGGTTTGCCAGGGAGGGAAATGTGATAGTGCCCAAGGGGCGGGGGATGTTGGGATAGTTCTTTGTTGGGATCATCGGACCTTCCTTCATGAGGAACAGCTTGTGGATTACCATTTGTTGCATGAGTGGGGGACATTGCTTAATGTCTTAACCCCTTCCATGCTCATGACGGAACGGTTCCGTCATGAGCGTCGGTTGAGCTGTGCTCATGACGGAACCGTTCCGTCATGAGCCGATAGGCTCATTAGAACCTTCAGCACAGCGCGAAAATTCGTGCCGCGCTGAAGGGGTTAAGAAATGGGCTCGATTCTCCTGGGAGGAGTACTGATGTGGGTGTGCTTTGGCGTCCACCATGACCAAGTTACTTTCCTGGAATGTACTAGGCATTGCTACATTCGACAAATGTAGACAAATATTTGCTTACCTAAAGAGGTAAAAGGTGTCGGTGGCATGTCTCCACAAAACCCATATTTGGAGTGATTCAATAAAATTTCTGAAGAAAAGGTGGCGAGGGCAGCTTTATGCCAACTCCCATTCTGAGTTTGCAAGGGGTACCCTCATATGGGTAGCACCGGGAGTCCCATTCCAACACTTACATCATGTGATTGATATCGATGGATGCTATGTTATACTGCATGGGATACTTGATAGCTCAGAAATTTGGAATATAAATGTGTATGCCCCGAATGATGGCAATTCTTCCTTTTTTAGTAATATCTTGGAGGCGGCCTTTCCATATCTTGGAGCTCCAATACTGTTGGCTTGGGACTTTAATTGTGTAATAGACGGTACACTATATAGAAAGCCGCCTAGAATGCACACAAAACCAAAGATGACACGGGAGCTCCAGGGTATATTGCAAGGACTACAACTTCAGGATGTATGGTGAGAACGTTACCCCTCTGCGAGACAGTTCTCATGCTATACCCGAGCTACGGGCACTTCCCATAGACTGGACTATTGGTTCTTATCCTCTGGTTTGGGTCAAATGGTAGGGGTGAGGTTCCGTGACAATTGTAAGTGGTGTTTTTGACTCGTACGAATATGGTCGAGTCTGGTATCTATGAACCGCAAATGACGAGTTTAGTAAGTGTGCGCAGTTTCGCTGTGCTAACTTAAACCGTTCGTTTGTTGCATGGGTTTTTCATCTGTACCCACAGGTTCCATCTTAGATACGGCATCCATTTTGTTTCTTGCCCTCAAGTAGCCAGCGAACGGACGTTGTCCGTTTCGCGACCCTGGGATTCCCAAGACATCCGGGGAAGACACATGTTCTTTGAAAGTGTCTTTATGACGAGGGGGATGATACTGTAAGGCAGATGGCCCCGCTCGAGGCTCATCTTGCCGTGCTGGTTTATTGTCCCAGCCGTGCATCTCATTAGGCACGTCCATTTGATGCCTGTAGCTCGTGTTTCCTGATACCACCCCCTTTTACACCCTTTCCGATCTCCCCACTGTTTCCATCTTCCTCTGCACCTGTCCTTGTTCCTTTTTCGATCTGTTTACTGCCGATTGGAATGTACTAATGGTGGGAAGATGGGTTTTTACAGTTGGGAACCGCCAAATGTTTCCGCACTTATGCCCCGGACCCTGAATGTATCAAAGTGACCAAAGTAACCCCTCTCGGGGATAATTATGGGAACTGAGTTGTAAACCTTTGTGTACCATGCAACCCTATGGAAAAATTTGTATAAAAGGAGCGATCCTCAGTAGCAATTTGAAGCAGTCTCCTCGAACTTACACTCGTTGTACTTCCTGTGACTTCTGTGTTCCCTGCAGTAAATAAACCTCGAATCTTTGACGCCGAAGGAAGTGTCCCGTGTCTCTGTCATTTGTACGCCGGAGCAGGTTACCCACGAAGGTTTCAGGTGTTGTCCCCTGGCACCGCTGGGTCTTAAATAACCCAGTCCTTCAGTTGGCGCCCAACGTGGGGCTGCATCAGTGGTACCGGTCCAAGCCCGACGATCGTGAGGAACTTCGTGTGAAATCTCCGAGGGAAGGTGCACTCCGCTTCATCGATCCTGTTGTCGAAACAAGTGGCCCGGAGACTTTTCCCGCGAAGATTCCCACCTCCTGACGGCTGCGACGGACTGCTGCCCTGACTGTAGACCTGTTTTGGCGCCTGGCGTAGACCTTGGTATAGCGAGACGATTGACGGGCCTTCCTGGTGACGCCATCGATCTTTGAGTTAAGTATTTGTGGGTCGCTCCCAGAGTCCTTGGTTGTGGTTGCTTAGTTGTTGCATGGTTCCATTGCATTTGTGGTTCTTAGTACTTGGTTCTTTGTTGTGTTGTTTGACGCCTGCAGTCGCCAAAAACCGAGGGTTTTTGCTTTTTGCTGGGACTTGGTAAATCCCGTAACCCTTGACGTTTGTGAAACTCGGCTAGTGTGCACGATGCCTGGTCGCAGTACTTTGTTTAGTTGTTTTAGACGTTGTGGTACGGATTCCCGACTGGAGGACTCGTGTCCGATACCTCCGGTTGGAACTCCCACTTATGAGCTCTACAGTAAGCACGGGCTGGGCCCGATTACTTTTAATGAATACTGGATTCGTTATACTAAAAAAGATGGTGCCCTTAGTTGGCCACCTCATGGTAGTTTTGAGACCACGATCTTAGATAATCTTGAGGCTAAATTGTTTGAAAAAAAGTCAAGGGGCTGTTTGATGCTTTTCGGTTGTGGCGTAAAGAAGCCCGACAGAAAGAGATCAGACAGACTAAACGTAATCAGAGAGATGGTATTGCTACTATTGTAAAGAAAGCAGAGCAGTTTCAGCGTGATAAGGAGGATAAGGAAAAGGAAGTGTTTGATAGGCTACAGCGTATGTCCATAGATAAATGCTATCCTGCTTTGCCAACGGAGTCGGATAAGAAGGAAGAATCAGTTGAGGATCCTTTAATGTCTTATCTTATGAAGTCACCACCTCCGTACGTACAGGGTACCGCAGCTCCTGTGGTCCCCCCTGTACCTGTTCCTCAACCTGTTCCTGTTCCTGCACCCGTTCCTCCGACTGTTCCCGTTCCTTTGCCTATTGCTATTCCTACTGCTCCTCCGCTTCCACATACTCCTGCTCCCGCTACTGCTCCTGCTCTACTTACTCCTGTTGCTTCTTCCGTTTCTACCCCTTCTCTCGTCAGTCCTTTGTGCTATACTTCTCCCTCTACTCGAAGTCGTACCCCTCCGGTTGCGGCTAGTTTCTTTAATTCTCTTGGACCTGTTCTTGGGTCCGCTGGTTCGGACGTTCCTCAAAGACGTAGTCAGCTTCCCGGTAACAGGGAACGTGCTAGGTTATATAACATGGCGATGGGTTGGATGATGCATCCTCTTAGAAACCCTCCACGTGCTGTACTTGATACGTTCTGTCAATTTAATGTACCGACACAGAGATACGTTTTTGAAGAAATGTGTAAGGTTCTTCGCGACCAGATATCGGCCGATGCACCTGATGATGTGTTGACCTCTTTGTCTGATCTACAGCTTCAGTTCTCGAGCGGAATGATAGTGGATACCAACGTTCGACGCGCTGTTGAGCGGTTGTTATCTTTCCGACCCTCTCCGATACCTCAAGCATTGTTTGTTGAGGATGTTGAGAGACAGTTAGATGCGTCTGGTCAGTTTCCTATGCGTGAAGTTCCACCAGTGTGGATGCCAGGTGATGCTGCTCAAAATCCACCGATCCTGCCACATTTCCAGAGAGTATGGATCCATCTCCCATGGAAACGATCAGAAGTTTTACAGGTGAAGCAATCTTTGCCTGACCCTCGCAAAAATCCTGCAGGGTATTACAAGGAGTTATCGCAGCTCGTAGATGCTACGATAATGAATCTTGCCGACATTGATATGTTGTTTGGCAATGTTGTACCGCAACCGGTATGGGCTAAGATTCGGCATGAAGATCATGCAAACAAATTGGGTGGCGATTGGGCTGCTCTTGCTGCGGCCGATGCGCAACAAGTTGGCGGGGCTAAGCCTGAACAGCTCATTACTGCTCTCCCTCAAAGAATAATTACACTAATGAAAACACTTATGCCAGCGATGAGGGTGAACTGGGACAAGTTGTCAGCCTGTAAACAGAAGAAGGACGAGAGTGTCTCCGATTTCTTTACGAGATTTGAGGAGGCATTTATGGACCATAGTGGTCAGGATATGGGCACAGAGGGTGGTCAACGGTTGTTTGTGGATAAATTTGTCTCTAACTTATTGCCCGATTTGAGCAATAAATTAAGAAATTCTGAGAGTGCGTGGGCCGTCTCTACATCTGCTCAAATATTGGCCACGGCACAGTATTATGAGAACAGAGAAAAAGAGGAGAACGACCGCGCTGATAAAAAGACGAAAGAACTTAAAACAAAAGTGTTGTTGCAACAGGCCTATCCTCCGCGTTCGAATCAGAATGTTCCTCAGCAAAATAGACCGCAGTCGCAATCGAATAGGTCGCAACTTCGAAATGACTCCTCTTCCCAAAGGTCTTCGTTAGGGTACAATCAGTGTGCCTATTGTAGACAGGAGGGTCATTTAAAATTCAATTGTCCTGTTTTAAACGATCGTAATAGTGGTAACTCATCTAGAGGAGGCCGTGGTGGTTCTCAGCAGGCATCACGTGGTAGGCGGGCGCTCGGCGCTGAATTCATTTTGGGCGCCATCTTGGGTAGGGGTAGGATCGCGGTCTAGTTGATCGGCGATCCCGCCCTCCCAGGATACAAAAGGAGTCCCTCTACACTCAACCGAGGTATTGTCATACTCCTTTTTCACCCCTGAGGCGGAAGCCGGGGGCCCTTGAGCACTCTTGCTCCTCTTGAATAGTAAAAACGAACAGGATTTATTGAATGCAAAGCTTTATTTTTAAAAAACTGTAAATATTTTAACGGGTCGATTTTAGAGATCCTGTTGGCCCTACCTTTGGTGCAAGCACTACGTTGCCCAGGGCGGCCTTACACCCCCTCCTCAGCTGGAAAGCCTCGCTAGTTCGGGCGCTCGGCGCTGAATTCATTTTGGGCGCCATCTTGGGTAGGGGTAGGATCGCGGTCTAGTTGATCGGCGATCCCACCCTCCTCACGCCCCCTACACTGGATATAAACATCAAAGTCCCCTGTCCGCGCAGCGGGCGGGCGCAGCGGGCGCGCCGGCGGCGCGCCGAAGGCGCGCCAAAGGCAAGCCCGTCTGCGCCCGTCCGCGACCGGACGGGACCAGGGGCCACACCCCCTGTGCGAGGTGGTACAGAGCGGGGCAGATCGGTGAGGTATGATGCTATCACTCTAAAAAACTTAATGCCTCCGATCACTCACACCTGTCAGCACTCTATCCTCCCGGACTCTCCTCCCGGGGTCTGTTCACACTGTAAATTTTCACTGACCAGCTATCTAGATAAGTCCCCTTCTAGCAAAATCTTCAAAATGTTTCTTCTAAATTGCCAGTCACTGACCAAACATGCCACACAAATGTCTCTCCTGCTGGAGGAAAATGACCCAGATGCAATATTTCTGACGGAGACCTGGTTAAAAGACGCCTCTGACATGGATATCACCTCTATTCTGCAAATGGGATATACCTTGCAGAGACTGGACAGATCAGAAGGTAGAGGAGGAGGCCTAGGCATCCTTCTTAAAAATCCCTACCTCTGCAGAATCTCATCGGCCGGTATTTCCAACTGTGAGAGTATGCTATTCACTCTTGAACTTTCACCCACAGATTCATTCTCTGGTGTACTTATCTATCGCCCCCCCAATCATATATGGGATTTCATTGAATCACTCCAGTCAAAAATAGCTAACTCTGTGGTTAGTAGATCCAATTTCTCTGTATTAGGAGATATAAATATTCACTTAGATGATCCTAACAACTCCATGGCTAAGGCATTTCTGGACAGTATGGCAGCTCTCCAGATCATACAGAAAGGCTTTGTGCCTACGCATGAAAAGGGCCACCTTCTTGACGGTGTTTTTAGTAATGATAATAGACTAGAAGTAGGGACCCCATTACCTCTTACCTGGACAGACCACTGTCTAATACCTATTCAGTGGACTCCAGCCACGCCAACTCAGCCCTCTCCTCGTACAACCCTTTTTGGAAGAGACTGGTCCAAAGTCTCCCCAGACCAATGGGCCAATTTACTCTCGGCCGCTCCTCCCCAAAGGGCAACAGACCCAGCAGCACAATATGAGAACTACATCAAATGGCTGTGCACAGCCTTGGACTCTATCGCACCTATCAAAGCTCTTAAAGAAAAAACTAAGTCCAAGGAATCACCTTGGTACACTTCTGAACTTAAAGAACTAAAAAGGGCATGCAGAAGATCTGAAAGAAACTGGAGGATTTCTCGTAGTAAGATAGATAAAACCACACACCTTGAAGCCATTAAAAAATATAAATTAGAAATCAAACAAACCAAAACTTTATACTGCGAGGAAAAAAATTCTAACTGCCTCCAACTCTTCTAGAGAAATCTTTCAGATAGCAAAATTCCTGGTTGATATCCCCCTGGTTCTTGCTGATCCGAGTACAGCTCAGGCCCGCTGTGAAAGTCAAGCTGAGTACTTCCACAGCAAAATACAAAAAATTGCCTCTGCCTTTAGCTCACCTAATTTTCTCCCAGGATACTGGAACCAGCTCACCTAACATCACGACTCCAAAACTAGATGAGTTTCCACTGCTGGATGAGAACTCACTTGCGACTATTATGACGAAAATAAAATCCGGATCTCCTACAGACCCTGCCCCTCCCTATCAGTTAGTAAAAATTTAGAAATTATCAAACCTGTCATCCTCAATATATTAAACTCATCTATTTCCACAGGTTCAGTACCTACCGCATGGAAATGTGCACAGGTTAGGGCTTTGCTGAAGAAACCCACTCTGGATCCGGGTAATATGGCCAACTATCGGCCTATTTCCCTCCTTCCGTGGATCAGCAAACTCCTAGAAAAACATGTTAATTCATCTATCACTCAATTTTTAGAGAACCATCATCTTCTCCACGACTCCCAAGCGGGTTTTCGCCCAAAATTGGAAACTGAGGCGGCCCTCCTGGCGGTAACTGAGCTGGCCAGGAAGCAAATGGATCAAGGCGGCACCACAGCAATTATGTTGCTTGACCTCAGTGCCGCTTTTGATACCGTTAACACCAACATTCTTCTTCACCGCCTCAATCAGATGGGAATTTCTGGGAAGAAAAACACACAAAAAGAGTAGAACAGGTCAAAGGGTGGTGTGTGACTATATCAGTGACTATGGTACAGCAGGCTGCATATGCGGACCAGTGTTGTCGGGAGTTATTGGAAAACAAAAAGCTATTATCCATCCCATCAGACCACCCCTTCGGTGGAATATACGTCATGTGGGAATTGCTGATCAATCCGTGTCTTGGCCGGCCATATAGTGCCAGTTTGGAGTTGGATGTCAGAAAACAAGCCATGATGTTTGCCAAAACAGTGGACAAGATGGTGTGCAGTGCTGAAGTGGTGGTGATAGATAAAATTGACTACACTGGCTCTGAAACAATGTGTATACAGAAAACCGTGTGTCAAAAGATAAAAACCGCGCCAGGTAGTATGACTACCTTCTGGCGCTTGTGTATTGCGGTCAACATGTTTCTGCCAAAAGGGATTTTCCCAGCATTCTTCAGGACCTGTTACTGTGAATAAGCTACTGCAACTGTAACTACAAATGTCACATTAGATGAAAAAAATGGCGATAAGTTTACTGGTAGAAGGATACACATCCACCAGGAACCTTAGTGGTTAGACGTCCACTGATGGTAAAGAAGCATTTCTTCTTCCTATCAATAAAACAAAAGGATGTTGGATAACAACACTGAATAACACAGACACAACCAACTGCACTCAGAGAGACAGTATAGACAAAACACCTGCATGAATAATTGACATTCTGCATGAATGAAATAGGCATAATAGCCACATCACTTAGAGGCATTTCCTCACAGTGATACTCACCCAGCATTGTGTGGGTGAAGACCTCACCTCACCCGGCAACCGCTCGGGAGCATGAGGCCCCGCTCTGTGGTGTAGAAAAAAGACACAATGAGCTCACTACTCTATCGTGTCCAAGCCAATTGCTCTACACACAAACCCAACGAACTTGTGCTCGGTACCTAGCTATTCCACTGAGGTCCACACACAGCTAAATGCCCCACTTGTTAAATAAAGCATAGTATAGATGCCCCACTTAGAGCTACATGCCCCACATGTTAAATAAAGCAAAGTGTAGACACTGAAGAGTTCCTCTAGAACATCTTGTGATGGTATTCCAATCTGTATTTCCAATATGTACACTGAATTAACTTGGTCAGGTAGCGCTAATTACTATAATGGCGCTAATTAGAAAGGTGGAACACAGTCCACACTAGCCCCAATGAGGAGCCCCTTTAGTATCAAGGGGTCTGGGAGATCGTAGACCCATTGTATAACACTGCCAAGACGGAGTCTGTCTGAACTAATTCCATCTTGCAAAATCTAGCCAAAGTGAAGAGAGTCCATAGGGACACTCACCTGTCCGTCGGTACCTCCTTCGTGGAGCCAAGCGGTAGTGGAGGCACTCATAGGGCCGCCATCTGCTCTTAAATAACCGCCAGCCGAAAGGGGCGTACGGGGTATCTTGCAGGACAAAACTGTCAGAAGCCAACAAGCGCGAGGCGAGACACTACTCTAATGCGCATGCGCATGCAATTCTAAACGTGCCGATAAAGATATTTTCTTCATGCACAATACATCATCCTTAAGGGAAGAGCGTGTGGTCAGTCCCTACCATGGTATAACATTACACGCATTGTATGCACTCAGAGCCTCGTGTCTCCATTAAATGTTATGCCGCAGCTAAACTGTCAGGCCTAATAACGAAGGAAACACTATTCTATCGCGCATGCGCGTATGATCAGGAGACGTAAAAAAATGCTATGTGTGCAGCATCAGTCACTCTGCAGGTAACTATCCCTAATGCATTAGCGCTTAAACAACGTTATATCTCTTTAGTAAGAATGCAATCTACTTGTCATTCTAAAAGCCCCTTGCCTCATGCACTTCTGGCCTAAAGGGAAAAACAATCTTACCCATAGCTGGCATCGGGCGAGTAACTTTGGACCAGGATTGTAATTAGAAAAAAGCACAGACATGCTTCTAGCAATGAAAGAACCACATGGAACAAAGAATCTTCTTGTTGTAATTGTAAAAAATATATATGAACCGTGCCGGGCGAGTAGCCCTGGACCAGGTTGGTGAATAGTACCAAATGCTCAAACATGTTTTGTGCAAAAAGGGTAACCACATGGAACATAAGATGATATTGTAGTGATTTTAACAAATGTGGAACAGATGATGTGTTATCCTCCAGCGTCTTGTGAACGGGGAATATATGGTGGTGGCTGGGTGGACAGGAGGGTAACGCACACACTTAGGTTAGGTGAGCTATTAAAGATACAAAATTACAGTATTTGCATCTGTCTTCAATTAGACCCGCAACTAAAAAGCTGCTCTGACCCTCCACACATCCTGTTGTTTTTTGAATTTCTGGGAAGGCCATGCACTGGCTCCAGTCATTCCTGGAGAATCGATCTTTCAGGGTAGTTGAGGGTACCCCTTACTCAAAAGTCTGGCCCCTGGATCAAGGTGTACCTCAGGGCTCTTCATTGAGCCCTACTCTTTTTAATATTTACATGCAGCCGTTAGCCGACATAGTGCACTCTTTCGGCCTTGATATAATAACCTACGCCGATGATACACAATTAGTCGTATCTATGAATCAAGCAGACTCTTCCCCGTCCAATTTAAGTAACTGTTTGGTAGCGGTGGCCCAGTGGATGGCCATCTCGCATCTAAAATTAAATGGCGAGAAAACTGAGCTCATGGTGCTGGGCAATCCAACCATTCCCAGCCCTCTGTCAGATTGGCCACCGTGCATGGGGCCCATACCCCAACCAAAGTGCCACATAAAGAGCTTAGGCATCTGGCTGGACTCCAACCTCAGCTTTATGCAGCAGGCGACCACTCTCTCTGACACATGCTTTGGGCTAATGCGTATGCTGAGAAAAGTGCTGCCTCTTCTCCCTTTTGAAGCCCGCAGAATAATGGTTCAAGCCATTATCCTGTCCCGTCTAGATTACGGGAACTCGTTATATCTAGGTGCCCCCGCATTTACAATCAAAAAGCTACAGGTGACCCAGAATGCTGCAGCCCGCCTCCTGCTGGGCCTCAACAAACGAGAGTCAGCCACCACTGCCCTGAGGAAACTGCACTGGCTCCCTGTTAAGGCCAGAGTGCTATTTAAATCTCTTTGCTTTATGCACAAAGCTATGTGGAAGAATGCCCCCACTATGATCTGTTCCTTGGCAAAACCTTATCTTCCTCACAGATCCCTAAGATCCAGCACTGCCTTTCTGGCTACTGTCAGCAAAATCAGATGGACCAGATGGGGCGGGCGCTCCTTCTCCTGGAATGCTGCGAAGGAATGGAACTCTCTGCCCACCTCCCTTCGCAGTGAACCTAGCCTTTTAAAATTTCGGAAGGACCTGAAAACGTATCTGTTCATTTAATCTCTTCCTTTTTAGTATGACGGTACTTAGCGCTACGAGGCCTCCGGGTTGTCTGCGCTCTACAAAACCCGATTAATAATAATTAATAATAATAATAGGGGTCGTGGTGTTCCAAATGATCGTTCAGATAACTCATCGAATTCCAATAACTGTTTTGACCAACGTGGATCATCGCAAGGACGATCTGCGCAGTACAATGTAGATGATTATTACGTCAATCAGGGAACTGACGACAGTAATTACTAGGATAGCCATAGACAAGGAGAGGGAGTGGTATCAGTTCCGGTTGATCAGAGAGGGCCTTACGTCGCAGTTGCTACATCGGGCGTCTTTGAGCCTTTTCTGTTAGACACTGGTGCAGCGAAAAGTTCTATAATGCATTCGAAACTCCCTGGCGCACCTTTGTCTGGCTTAACCAATGTTTCCGTTGGATTCTCTGGCGCCCCCATTAGCAATCCAGTTTCACACCCTTTGCCCCTTACAATTGGGTCACGTGAGCTTCAATCTCCGTTGATTTTAACTACTGGTTGTGGTGAAAATCTTTTGGGCCTGGATTTGCTAAAACGTTTGTATGCAACTTTGTATTGTTCTCCTGTGGGTGTAAAGCTTACGTTAGGAGAGAGGGTTGTCTCTCCTATGTACTTGTCTCTCGATAAGCTTCCACCGGAATTGAGTTCTCTTCCTGTATCTTTGTGGGCAACGGGTCCCAATGACGTGGGCCTGCTTGACATCTCCCCTTATGTTGTTCAGCTGAAATCTAATGTACGGTTGCCACGTATTCCCCAGTATCGAATCTCTCTCGATGGTGAACGAGCACTGTTAGCGATCATTTATGATCTGATCGAGAAAGATGTTATTGAGGAGACTCGGGGAAACGTGTGCAACAGTCCCGTACTGCCTATTTTGAAACGTACTGACCCTTCAAAACCGCCTATTTATCGTTTTGTTATCGATTTACGGGAAGTGAATAAGATTGTGATTCCTCAGTTTCCTGTTGTGCCTGACATCACGGCGCTACTGACTCTGATTCCAGCTTCTGCATCCTGGTTTTCAGTGATCGATCTGAAGAATGCGTTCTTCAGTATTTCGATTGCTGAAGAAAGCAGAGACCTTTTCGGTTTCTCTCTCAGTGGCCGTAGCTTCCGCTTCAAACGTGCTCCTCAGGGCTACGGTGAGAGTCCATCTATTTACAGTCAAGCCTTGAAGGGTCAACTAGATGCGTTTGTGTTGCCGGCTGGTGCGGCTTTGATCCAATATGTCGATGATATATTGGTGGCTGCAGATACTCAGGACATTTGCAAAATTGCTACGGTGTTGTTGCTGCAACATCTCTGTGACTTACATCACAAGGTGTCACCTTCTAAACTCCAATATTGTTGTCAAGAAGTCACCTATTTAGGTCACTTATTGTCAAAGGAGGGAAGAAGGTTGACCCCAGAGAGAATTGCAGCCATTGCGCGCATATCTGTGCCAACAACCCAAAGAGATGTGCGTGCCTTTCTAGGTATTACGTCATATTGCAGGCAATGGATTCCAAATTTTTCATTGCTAGCGAAACCATTGGTGGCTCTTACGTGCAAGGATGTTTCAACTCCTTTACCATGGACGGAAGAATGTCAGAAGAGTTTTTCTGAATTGCGTGACGCATTGTGTTCGGCTCCTGTGTTAGGTACTCCTGACTATAGCAAGCCGTTTACACTATACGTTCACGAGAGGGAAGGTTGTGCGTTGAGTGTCTTAACGCAACCTTTCGGTGATAAGCAACGTCCATGTGCATATTTTTCCTCGACCTTGGACCCGGTAGCTAGAGCATTGCCGAGTTGTTTGAGAGCAACAGCGGCAGCCGCGGTCTCCATCCGACAATCAGCAGGATTGGTCATGGATAATATGCTTACGGTGATGGTTCCGCATGCAGTTGACACTCTTTTGAATCGTACGAAAACTCAGCACTTGACGAGTGCGAGGTTGTCAGGGTACGAGCTGACGTTGTTGGCAAGCCATATCCAGATAAAACGATGTAATGTCCTAAACCCGGCGACTTTGTTGCCAATTAGTACAGAGTCAGATGAAATAGCAGCCCATGACTGCTATCTGAGGACTGAGGAGGAAACAAAAGGTCGGGTGGACCTTGAAAACACTCCTTTGGAAAATCCAGATGGAACTTTGTATGTGGATGGTTCATGTTTTAAATTGCCGAATGGTGATGTGACTACTGCGTATGCTGTTGTGACTTTGAATACTGTTGTGGAAACTGCAAGATTGAATCAGAACTCTGCCCAGGCTGCAGAGCTGATCGCTCTAACTAGAGCGTGTGTGTTAGCGAAAGGGAAACGTGTGAATGTGTTTACCGACAGCCAATATGCATTTGGCGTCGCGCATAGCTTTGGACGGTTGTGGAGAGAGAGAGGTTTTATGACGTCGCATGGTATGAAGATTCAGCATGGACAACTTGTGAATGATCTTTTGGATGCACTTACGTTGCCTAAACAGGTAGCGATTGTTAAATGTAGTGCACATCGTAAAGTGACGGATGATGTTGGTCGTGGTAATGCATTTGCGGATGAGATTGCTAAGGAGACTGCCCGGAACCTTAGCACTACAATGTATGTGACGAGTTCGGTTAGGTGGCCTACAGAGACTAGTATGTGTGAGGACACTATCGAGAGTGTGAAAGCGATTCAAAATGAGGCCACCGAGACTGAAAAGACGAAGTGGAAAGAAAGTACGGGAAAGTTGGATGCGAATGGTTGTTGGGTTGATTTGTCGGAATATAAGAGATGGATGTTGCCAGACGCGTATGTGCTAGCTGTTGTGACAATGGCGCATGGGTTAGCACATATTAGTGTGAAAGGTATTTGTAAGTTGCTGTCCCATGTGTGGAAGAATGATGGTATCACGAAATGTGCTGAACGGTTGGTTAAGAATTGTATGGTATGTATGTTGTACAATCCTGGTAAGGGAACACCAACTCCTCCTGGCCACTTTGCTCCCCCTTCATGTTCCTTTGAGGTGATTCAATTAGACTTCATCCATATGGAGAGATGCAACAACCTGAAATACGTTTTAGTTGTGGTTTGCGCGTTCTCCCGATGGATTGAAGCCTACCCTCTTAAAGACAATACTGCCCTGTCTACTGCGAAAATCCTGCTGAAGGAATACTTTCCTCGTTACGGAATGCCCAGAATTGTGTGGTCTGATAACGGAAGTGAGTTTGTAGGGAGTGTGATGAAAAGTGTGTGTAAGGGCCTTGGAATTAATCAAAAATTCCATAGCGCCAATCATCCCCAGTCAGCAGGTTTGGTTGAAGGGTATAATGGCACCCTTAAACTTAAACTGGCTAAGATTCAGGCTACGACTGGTCTTTCGTGGCCTGACGCTTTGCCCCTTGCCCTGTTGTCAACAAGTTAAATGTAAAGAGGGGTCCCCGTGGGAAAAGGATAGAAACGATACCAATTCAGAGATTTCTCAAAAAAATTAAGGTGGTAACTCAAGAGCGAAAGAATGTTGTCATTTATTCAACAACACAACATCAAAATTTAGTGAAACATTATTGCAAACATTACAGGAAAAATACGAATCGGAAAAATGAAAGGCCCCAATATGGGAGGGAGGAGGGGAAGGGGGTGCTCAAAGGTTGTGAAAGGATAAAGAATAGTACACAGATTTGTAAAAAATGTACATCAATACATGGGTACACAAGGACTTAAGAATTATTCAAAAACCAAAACGGCCATATCAATTAAGGCCAATCTCGCAAAAGCACTTCAAGTAAGGACGTTCAACGGTCACAAGAGTGGTTTAATGTGGAACAGGGATGTGCCGGACGTCCAAAGGTGAAGAGGCGTCGACGTTTCGACCCCTTTGTATAGGCTAAATTCAGTCCTTTGCCGGGGTCTTCATCAGGACCGATACAATGGGGGAAGGAACGGAAGGGGGCCGTCCTGTCTGAAACATTAAAAACCAATATCAAAATTCAGGTATCATAGTTAGGAACTATCACAGTCACAGTCCTGTACACCCAAAAGGGTGGCATATTTTGAAATGAACTAATACCATGGAGTCCGGGTCACATAGACCTCTGGACTAGAGGGACCAAAGGTTGAGTAAGTGAAAAATCAAAATCAACCCCATTCGTGTGCATAGGAAATGCACTGCTTGTTAAAAGAGAGGTAAACATTAGCCAACAGGGATCAGTTTAAGTGGATGAATTGCAAATGCAATCAGTGGGGGAAACCGGTGCACTGCCATAATGGGTAGTTGCAAAGAGTAGTGAGTCAATACCTTGAGTCAGAGTAGACACACGTCGTCAACGATAAACGTCTGCAGGAACAATAAACAGCGTGCTGGTATAATAACAGCTGAACAGCTCTGAATCAAACCAGATATAGTCGATTAATACTAAATGGGACACTTGCGTAATGACCTGCCAAATCTTAAAGGGTTAGAAATTACCTAAATTGCAGTTGACCACTTAGCAATAGAAGGAGCATCAAAGTACGCAATCACTGTGAGAAGGTGGGCGTCACACTTGTGAATTAGCGGAATGGTAGGTTTAATCTAAACAAAAACAACAAATGTCGGAGTATTAATTAAAGGAACATTCATTACTAATACAAAATATAAAAGTGTATCAAGGAAGGGGCCACATGTGCGTGGGTGCATACCTTATGGTGTCCCAGGTAAAGTCTGGGTGTATGCAGCGATCATCAGTATTACTGTTACACCTAAATCAGGCCAAAAGGTTCAGGATATTAGGTGAGGAAGGTGTATATAGACTACACATCATCGCGATACGTTAGTTAAAAAACATAGTGGAGATGACCCATACCTTTAAAGGGTTCCAAACACGGTCTGAAATTCACGAGGACGAGTGCGCTGGAAGTCGCCGAAAAACCAAGGTCGACTGGCTGCTAGCGCTGTTGTCTAAAGGGTTAGAAAGGAGGGGGACGTTTAAACTTTCTACCGCTAACGAGAATCTGTGCACATGAACGTGTATGATTGCCGAGTGCACAGGGGCGTAAGGGTACAAAACTTACAAGGAACGCCGAGGTCGCGTCAACCGGGCTGCTTGCTGCTACGTGAGTCTCCAAACTCCGCCAGTTGCTACGCGGAGTTTTAGGGGCGGAGCCTGTGGCTGTTCTTATAGAGGTAGAAGAAAGCTTCTCGTGTGTGCACCGAGTATGAGAGGAATCGGGTTATTACAGTGTGACGTCTCCACCACAAATAATAATTGTGGGTGATCTAAGGCCAAGAGAGGTTGCTAATGCTATATTTATAATTAAGCACAGACAGTTACCAAATTAATACACTTGGAAAATGCATATCCACATTAACACATGTAACGCGATAATGACTGGATGAGAGAATTAAATCATATTATAACACATAATGCTCACGCACTACCCTTGCAAGGGAGTGAAGGTGAGCTAGCACATAGTAATTTGCCATGAGAGAAAAATCAATCAACATTACTGGAAAAAAGTTCAGAATCATATCTGTGAATACTTCTCGCGCACTACCCTGGCACGGGAGTGAAAGCGAGTGAACACTTGATTGTTAACCATTAAATAATACACAGTTAAAAGTCAGCTGGAGAGGATGGGAAGTGTGTTACATTATGGTGAGAGTACTCGTGCACCTATCACACATGATGATGTAGACGAGTAATCCGGGGTGAGCATAATGTATCCCATCAGGATTAAGTCTCAAAGTTTGCAGGAACCTTTCATCGTAGTGCAGCCCATTGGGCAAAACTGCCATCCTGTTCATTCAGACCATTTTTAATGGAGTCTAGAAGAGACATCCATTTGCACTCTCGTAGGTTAAGGACAGCAGATAAATTTCCACCTCTCCTGCCTAGAGTGACTCTCTCTATTACCAGCCACTTCAAATCTGCAAGTGAGTGTCCAGCGGTGTGCCAATGGTCCACCAGCGGGGCACCTAAAACCTTACAGCGTAATCTACTGTGGTGTGCAGAAATGCGGGATTTAATTTTTTGCTGGGTTTGCCCTACATATATTTTGTCGCAAGGGCATGTAATTATGTAAATTACGCTTTCAGTGTTACAATTAGTATGGTGTTTAAGTTTGAAAGTCTGCTGACCATGGGTGAAAGTTTTAGTCTGAATGGTTGACTCACAAGCTATACAGTTCCCACATCGAAAGTGACCTATCACAGGTGGTAAGTGCCATAGGCTAGTAAGTGTGGGGGGGCTCGCAGATTCCAAGTATGAATGGACCACCATGTCACGGATGTTTTTGGACCTCTTGAAAGAGTGGAGCGGAAGCTGTGGTTGGTCAATCTCATTGGCTATTAGAGGCCAGTTCTTGTTAATCACTTGTTTCACCTCGTTACTTCTTGTAGTGAAAGTAGTGACACAAATCATTCGATTCATTTCAGGATCAATGCGAGCTTCAGGATTCAACAAATTCTCTCTCGGGTTATACCAAGCTCGCTTTCTAGCACGTCTCACCATGCGAGCCGGGTAGCCTCGTGAGACCAGACGCTCATTAAGGATCTCTGACTCTTTGATATAGTTGGTGCGAGAAGAGCAATTTCTTCGAATTCTCAGAAACTGTCCTACAGGGAGATTGTCTCTGAGGCCTCTCGGATGGTGGCTCCCATATTGTAGCAGAGAGTTCCTCTCCGTAGGTTTTCTGTAGAGCGTGGTTGATAGATGCCCATTTTCCACGAAGATGGAGATGTCCAGGAAAGGTATGGATGTGTTGCTTGATTCCAACGTAAATTGGATGTTGGTGTTACGTTGGTTGAGCCAAGTGTGGTAGTCCTTAAGGTGGTCACTGTTACCATGCCAGATGCACAAGACATCATCGATGTATCTGACCCACAGGGTCAGCATAGATGAAAAGGGATTATTAGGTGAAAAGACATGTTCCCGCTCAAAGTGGTCCATATAGATAATGGCCAGATTTGGGGCAAATGTTGCACCCACGGCTACGCCCTTGGATTGTACATAGAATTTATCCTGAAAAATGAAGAAATTTTCCTTCATGGCTATGCTCAATAGATCAATTATGAACTCCGTTGGGACTTGGAACGGTGCAGGTCTTTGATTCAATGCCACCTCCATGACATCTAGGGCCTCCTGTTGATAAATTCTATGTACAATCCAAGGGCGTAGCCATGGGTGCAACATTTGCCCCAAATCTGGCCATTATCTATATGGACCACTTTGAGCGGGAACATGTCTTTTCACCTAATAATCCCTTTTCATCTATGCTGACCCTGTGGGTCAGATACATCGATGATGTCTTGTGCATCTGGCATGGTAACAGTGACCACCTTAAGGACTACCACACTTGGCTCAACCAACGTAACACCAACATCCAATTTACGTTGGAATCAAGCAACACATCCATACCTTTCCTGGACATCTCCATCTTCGTGGAAAATGGGCATCTATCAACCACGCTCTACAGAAAACCTACGGAGAGGAACTCTCTGCTACAATATGGGAGCCACCATCCGAGAGGCCTCAGAGACAATCTCCCTGTAGGACAGTTTCTGAGAATTCGAAGAAATTGCTCTTCTCGCACCAACTATATCAAAGAGTCAGAGATCCTTAATGAGCGTCTGGTCTCACGAGGCTACCCGGCTCGCATGGTGAGACGTGCTAGAAAGCGAGCTTGGTATAACCCGAGAGAGAATTTGTTGAATCCTGAAGCTCGCATTGATCCTGAAATGAATCGAATGATTTGTGTCACTACTTTCACTACAAGAAGTAACGAGGTGAAACAAGTGATTAACAAGAACTGGCCTCTAATAGCCAATGAGATTGACCAACCACAGCTTCCGCTCCACTCTTTCAAGAGGTCCAAAAACATCCGTGACATGGTGGTCCATTCATACTTGGAATCTGCGAGCCCCCCCACACTTACTAGCCTATGGCACTTACCACCTGTGATAGGTCACTTTCGATGTGGGAACTGTATAGCTTGTGAGTCAACCATTCAGACTAAAACTTTCACCCATGGTCAGCAGACTTTCAAACTTAAACACCATACTAATTGTAACACTGAAAGCGTAATTTACATAATTACATGCCCTTGCGACAAAATATATGTAGGGCAAACCCAGCAAAAAATTAAATCCCGCATTTCTGCACACCACAGTAGATTACGCTGTAAGGTTTTAGGTGCCCCGCTGGTGGACCATTGGCACACCGCTGGACACTCACTTGCAGATTTGAAGTGGCTGGTAATAGAGAGAGTCACTCTAGGCAGGAGAGGTGGAAATTTATCTGCTGTCCTTAACCTACGAGAGTGCAAATGGATGTCTCTTCTAGACTCCATTAAAAATGGTCTGAATGAACAGGATGGCCGTTTTGCCCAATGGGCTGCACTACGATGAAAGGTTCCTGCAAACTTTGAGACTTAATCCTGATGGGATACATTATACTCACCCCGGATTACTCGTCTACATCATCATGTGTGATAGGTGCACGAGTACTCTCACCATAATGTAACACACTTCCCATCCTCTCCAGCTGACTTTTAACTGTGTATTATTTAATGGTTAACAATCAAGTGTTCACTCGCTTTCACTCCCGTGCCAGGGTAGTGCGCGAGAAGTATTCACAGATATGATTCTGAACTTTTTTCCAGTAATGTTGATTGATTTTTCTCTCATGGCAAATTACTATGTGCTAGCTCACCTTCACTCCCTTGCAAGGGTAGTGCGTGAGCATTATGTGTTATAATATGATTTAATTCTCTCATCCAGTCATTATCGCGTTACATGTGTTAATGTGGATATGCATTTTCCAAGTGTATTAATTTGGTAACTGTCTGTGCTTAATTATAAATATAGCATTAGCAACCTCTCTTGGCCTTAGATCACCCACAATTATTATTTGTGGTGGAGACGTCACACTGTAATAACCCGATTCGTCTCATACTCGGTGCACACACGAGAAGCTTTCTTCTACCTCTATAAGAACAGCCACAGGCTCCGCCCCTAAAACTCCGCGTAGCAACTGGCGGAGTTTGGAGACTCACGTAGCAGCAAGCAGCCCGGTTGACGCGACCTCGGCGTTCCTTGTAAGTTTTGTACCCTTACGCCCCTGTGCACTCGGCAATCATACACGTTCATGTGCACAGATTCTCGCTAGCGGTAGAAAGTTTAAACGTCCCCCTCCTTTCTAACCCTTTAGACAACAGCGCTAGCAGCCAGTCGACCTTGGTTTTTCAGCGACTTCCAGCGCACTCGTCCTCGTGAATTTCAGACCGTGTTTGGAACCCTTTAAAGGTATGGGTCATCTCCACTATGTTTTTTAACTAACGTATCGCGATGATGTGTAGTCTATATACAACTTCCTCACCTAATATCCTGAACCTTTTGGCCTGATTTAGGTGTAACAGTAATACTGATGATCGCTGCATACACCCAGACTTTACCTGGGACACCATAAGGTATGCACCCACGCACATGTGGCCCCTTCCTTGATACACTTTTATATTTTGTATTAGTAATGAATGTTCCTTTAATTAATACTCCGACATTTGTTGTTTTTGTTTAGATTAAACCTACCATTCCGCTAATTCACAAGTGTGACGCCCACCTTCTCACAGTGATTGCGTACTTTGATGCTCCTTCTATTGCTAAGTGGTCAACTGCAATTTAGGTAATTTCTAACCCTTTAAGATTTGGCAGGTCATTACGCAAGTGTCCCATTTAGTATTAATCGACTATATCTGGTTTGATTCAGAGCTGTTCAGCTGTTATTATACCAGCACGCTGTTTATTGTTCCTGCAGACGTTTATCGTTGACGACGTGTGTCTACTCTGACTCAAGGTATTGACTCACTACTCTTTGCAACTACCCATTATGGCAGTGCACCGGTTTCCCCCACTGATTGCATTTGCAATTCATCCACTTAAACTGATCCCTGTTGGCTAATGTTTACCTCTCTTTTAACAAGCAGTGCATTTCCTATGCACACGAATGGGGTTGATTTTGATTTTTCACTTACTCAACCTTTGGTCCCTCTAGTCCAGAGGTCTATGTGACCCGGACTCCATGGTATTAGTTCATTTCAAAATATGCCACCCTTTTGGGTGTACAGGACTGTGACTGTGATAGTTCCTAACTATGATACCTGAATTTTGATATTGGTTTTTAATGTTTCAGACAGGACGGCCCCCTTCCGTTCCTTCCCCCATTGTATCGGTCCTGATGAAGACCCCGGCAAAGGACTGAATTTAGCCTATACAAAGGGGTTGAAACGTCGACGCCTCTTCACCTTTGGACGTCCGGCACATCCCTGTTCCACATTAAACCACTCTTGTGACCGTTGAACGTCCTTACTTGAAGTGCTTTTGCGAGATTGGCCTTAATTGATATGGCCGTTTTGGTTTTTGAATAATTCTTAAGTCCTTGTGTACCCATGTATTGATGTACATTTTTTACAAATCTGTGTACTATTCTTTATCCTTTCACAACCTTTGAGCACCCCCTTCCCCTCCTCCCTCCCATATTGGGGCCTTTCATTTTTCCGATTCGTATTTTTCCTGTAATGTTTGCAATAATGTTTCACTAAATTTTGATGTTGTGTTGTTGAATAAATGACAACATTCTTTCGCTCTTGAGTTACCACCTTAGTTTTTTTGAGAAATCTCTGAATTGGTATCGTTTCTATCCTTTTCCCACGGGGACCCCTCTTTACATTTAACGCATAACGCCCAGGTCCCCGCGACTGCATGGGTTCTACCCCCCTCTGTAATGGCTGTTGTCAACAAGGGCGACAGTACACTCCCGAGTAGGGCTCAGTCCCTATGAAATAGTGTTCGGTCGTCCTGCAAATGTTTGGGGGGTCCCTAGACCAAGTGTATTTTCTAATCTTGAGTACCCAATGCTGATTGATTATCTTTATGATCTGACTGCTAAACTGAGGTTAATTCACCAACAGGTTTACGAAGCACTGCCGACGCAGACGGAGGGTCCAGGCCACCAGCTCCAACCCGGAGATTGGGTGGTTACCAGAAACTTTGCTCGTAAGAAGAATCTGGAATCCTGTTTCACTGGACCCTACCAGGTCCTCCTTGCCACGAGAACTGCTGTCCGTTTAGAGGGCCGAAAAAATTGGGTGCATGCCACCCATACGAAGAAAGTTCCTATCCCATTACCGGCAGACTCGTGGATGAGGAAGGGCATTGCTTCATCTGAAACCGAAGGACCACAGACTTTTGTACCCTTTAGCGACGCACAGCCTGTCGGAGAATCCTCAGTGCAGCAGAAAGACATTGTTGAGCGTTTGCCATCAAAAGACTCAAGATTAGAACAATCAACTGATCGACAGAACTCTGTTCCTTCATCAGATTCTTTGTTCAACGAACAGACACGTCCTGGGAAAACTCGATACTTTTTGCGTTCTAGCACTAAGGACAAATAAAAAGATTTTGTTCTGTCCCTTGACAATTGCATTATCCCGTTTTCCACGATCAGTCTGAACACCCGTATCATTGTAATTATTTTTATATATTGAGTTTCGTTCCACATGTATTTTTGCTTCCACAGCTGAGAGACATTTTGCATATACATTGTAAATAAAGGCCGTAGGGCCGCGCGTGTACTTCCTTCTGGTTAGTAGGTCTTGACGCTAGGTTAAGGACCGTCGGTTCCTGGGAACTCCTAGGGATTGACTACTGCTACACAGAACGAAGTGCGTCAAGAAACGTTGCGGACGGTAGTAGGGGATGGCGTTTTCGAAGCTGATGGACTTGGAAGAAGCTCAGGCGCAAAGGTTCAAGCTGCAACAACTTATCCGTACCAAATGTTTTATGTTTCAAATGTTTGTATTGCTTTTGACTGTTTCTGCACTATTGGCGGGTGGGGTGTATTACATGATGTCGTACTTCTTACCTTCTGCCATACCTACTCCTACTTCTGACCCTAAACTTACCTCCACTGCATCCCCTCATTCTTTCCATATCCTACCTGAACACGAGCAGGCTAGACGTGCAGAATTCCGAAATAATTCCTTTATTCAGCTCCTTCATCAGCACCAGCTAGTGGTTAATACTACTAATTGTTGGGTGTGTGGACTAATGCCACATACCACAGATAAGGGAATTCCATATCTGGTCTTACCATATAGTTCCCAGGGTTCAGCTCGAGCATTCCAAACAATGTTTCGAAGCGCACTAGAGTCTTATCCCAGTCGAGAGCCACGTTCTCCCTACTTTGGCCCTGGCTCGTATCATAAGCCTTTGTCCTTAGCGATAGAAGATTTAGATAGAGATATCTATGAGCCGTCGCTCATCCCAGAGGAAGAGATACAAGCCTATAGGGTCCTGAGTAAGGTCGAGTATAGTGCGCTCATGAGTGAAAAGCGGCTTAAAAGCTCGCCTCCGATATGGGTCGTACCCCACATTGGTAATTTTTGTCTAATGGGTCGTGGCCGAAGATCGAAAGCCCGACTTGGAGAGAGTGCTTGCACCGAGAATTACATTCTGCCGATGGTCTCGTCCCCTGTGTTTCTGGCTGCCAAGGGTACATACTTTGTTTGCCATGATCGTGCGTATGCATGGTTGCCCTCCGACTTTGTGGGCTCATGTTTTATCGCAAATCTGTTGCCTCCGACGTTCACTGTCGATGCAGATTATCATAAAACTAGAGTTGTGAGAGGCGTAATTAGCGAAGAGGACACTGCCGGTCAAGAGGCAGGAGACTTTTTCAAGGGTTTCCTCCCGTTTTGGGGGCCTATGGTTAATAGTAGGAACCTGAGACAGTTGACTCGAGTGGTGGAATCGACAGCTAATATTACTGCCAGTGCCCTTGGTAATATCACCACAGAACTTCAGGCGGATAGACTTATGACGTTACAAAACCGTATGGTTTTAGACGTGATCTTAGCAGATCGAGGCGGGGTATGTAAGGTGATCCATTCGAGCTGCTGTATTTTCATTCCAGACAACGCTCCGACCGTCTATCAAGCCATCTCAAAGTTGCATAAGATCTCTGAATCCATACACGTGGATGTAGGGGATTGGACGCTACTTGGGTGGTTTTGGGGCCTAATGTCGACTTGGGGTTGGAAGATTCTGATGATTATCGGAGTTGTCGTGGCATTCCTGTTCACGTGTTGCCTTTGTGTGCAGTGTGGTCCTGCCTTATGTGGCCTCTGTGCTACAACGTGTATAAGACAGCCACCTGTTACCAAGGGGACTCGGTTGGACAGAGCTATGTTACAGCAACATCTAGATGGTCTGATGAATATCGAGTATGATTCTGACTAGTGCTTGCCTACATGAGGGCAAAAGGAGCGTCTGAGGTTCCGTGACAATTGTAAGTGGTGTTTTTGACTCGTACGAATGTGGTCGAGTCTGGTATCTATGAACCGCAAATGACGAGTTTAGTAAGTGTGCGCAGTTTCGCTGTGCTAACTTAAACCGTTTGTTTGTTGCATGGGTTTTTCATCTGTACCCACGGGTTCCATCTTAGATACGGCATCCATTTTGTTTCTTGCCCTCAAGTAGCCAGCGAACGGACGTTGTCCGTTTCGCGACCCTGGGATTCCCAAGACATCCGGGGAAGACACATGTTCTTTGAAAGTGTCTTTATGACGAGGGGGATGATACTGTAAGGCAGATGGCCCCGCTCGAGGCTCATCTTGGCGTGCTGGTCTATTGTCCCAGCCGTGCATCTCATTAGGCACGTCCCTTTGATGCCTGTAGCTCGTGTTTCCTGATACCACCCCCTTTTACACCCTTTCCGATCTCCCCACTGTTTCCATCTTCCTCTGCACCTGTCCTTTTTCCTTTTTCGATCTGTTTACTGCCGATTGGAATGTACTAATGGTGGGAAGATGGGTTTTTACAGTTGGGAACCGCCAAATGTTTCCGCACTTATGCCCCGGACCCTGAATGTATCAAAGTGACCAAAGTAACACCTCTCGGGGATAATTATGGGAACCGAGTTGTAAACCTTTGTGTACCATGCAACCCTATGGAAAAATTTGTATAAAAGGAGCGATCCTCAGTAGCAATTTGAAGCAGTCTCCTCGAACTTACACTCGTTGTACTTCCTGTGACTTCTGTGTTCCCTGCAGTAAATAAACCTCGAATCTTTGACGCCGAAGGAAGTGTCCCGTGTCTCTGTCATTTGTACGCCGGAGCAGGTTACCCACGAAGGTTTCAGGTGTTGTCCCCTGGCACCGCTGGGTCTTAAATAACCCAGTCCTTCAGGGGGAATAACGTATCAAAGAAGATATTTGTCAGAACCTTCCTCGGTCTTGATGGAGTTGGAACCTAACAGGGTCGGGTCTCAGATACCTCTATGGTGGTTGAAAAGAGAGGCATTAACGGACCCCCCTTTTAGGGCCACGGTATCTGCAGAATTAAGTAACTATTTCAAGAAAATTCGGAAACAGCATCAAGCCGAGCTACTGAATGGGAACCTATGACGGTTGTTATCAGGGGTGTTTGTATTAAAACTGCCTATGGAGTGCGGACTCAGTTGGAAAAGGATGTGGCTGCCCATGAATCCAGGCTGGGGAAATTACAGAAGGAACTTAGTACAGCGCCCCAGAAATTGAAAGAGTGGACTGTAGTTAGGGAATCACTCATGAAGGACCTCCGCAGACTGGAAAGATATGTCTTCATTACATATAGACAACGTCTCTACAGTGAGGGTGATAGAACTGGGGCTTTACTAGCACGCCTCGTAAGGCAGGAGACATTGACTACTCCCATACTGCAGATAAGCACTGCGGAAGGACACTATACTACGCGCAAAGGACCGTCCCAGACACACTAGCAGCACATTTAGAAAATATATACACCAATCGCGTAGAGTCAGACTGAGCAACTTGATCAACTACTTGGATGCTATACAGCTACCTTCTGTTATCAAAGAAGAGCAGGAGGTGCTGGGCTCCATAAACACTAAAGAAGAAATAATTGGGGTAATAGGGTGCCTCAAACTGGCGAAAAGTCAGTGATCAGATGGACTCCCTGTGGAGTTTAATAAGAGCTTTGCACAGCTCTTGGTAGACAGACTGCTAGCAGTTTACAATGAAGCCTTGCAGACAGTTTCCCTCCCAACCACTGTGAGCCAAGCCCTAGTCGCGTGGTTCCCAAAAAGGATACAGATCCAGACCTACCGGGTTCATATAGACCTATATCCTTATTGAACATAGATGCCAAGATATTGAATGGTATTATGGTGGCACGCCTTCTTCCATATATGATACATCTGATTCACACTGATCAGGTGGGGTTTATCCCTGGACAGAATACTTCATATAATCTAGGATGTTTAGCAAATGTCTGGCAAGCTCCCAGCCTGGCAGATTCCAACAGTGTGGTTGTGTCCCTTTATATCGAATAAACATTTGACTCTGTGGAGTGGCCTTATATGTGGCAGGTTTTGGGACGTATGGAGGTTGGCGATCAGTACCTTAAATGGGGGCAACTGCTTTATGGAGGCCCAACAACCATAGTGCGTGTGGGCAGGACTGTGTCGAGACAGATAGGACTACGCAGGGGAGCAAGACTGAGTCGCCCGCTGTCGCCTCTGATCTTCGTGATCGCCCTGGAGCCACTGGCAGTCGTATAAGAGCAGTCATGGATAACTGGGGGATACAATTAGGTAACACCAATTGTGATCTCATTATTAACTGATGATACACTGGGATATCTACGACAGCCAGAGAACTCCATCCCAGTGCTTTTACGAGAACTACAGCAATTTGGGGAAATCTCGGGGTGCATATCAATTCCGGCAAATCCACCCGGAGATACAGCCAAACATAGACCTGCCATGGGCTGCAGAAGGGGAAAGATATTTGGGAATACGCTTAGCCTATGGCACAGATACCTTTCATGCGACCAACATGGGACGTGTCCTAGAGGGACTGCATGGCACGATCCACTTTTGGGCTGATTTGCCATTATCGCTTATGGGACGTATAGCAATTGTTAAATTGATCATTCTCCTGTGGTGCCTATACATCCTGCAGCACTCCTTTTATGTGTTACAGAGGTCATATTTCATTACCCTGGAAACTCTAATTGGCACTCTCCTGAGGGGCGAAAAAAGACGAAGAGTCAGACTAACAACATTACAAAGGATTTGGGAGAGAGGTGGACTAGAAGTCCTGCGGTTGGACTTGTATTATGTGGCATCTCAACTTCAATATGCAGTTCACTGATTGGACGAGGAAGATACTGGGAGAAAGACCTGTTGGCCGGAACGTATGGAAGGGGTTAGTTGAAGGAACTGTTAATGATGGGGTCTTTGATCCCTGATAACCGGACCTATGTGATACGTCATGTAGCAATCGTGTGGGAGCAGGCGCAACACAGGGTAGTCTGACACGCCCGTATGCACCAGATATGCCCTCATAGCTGGTCAAGCCATTTGCCGCGATTGTGGACTCTATGTCGGTTGGTGGCTGGAAGGAGGGGGACAGTCTATTGATGGGGGACCTTTACAAAAATGGACACTTCCTAACTCGTGAAGAGACACAAATCAAGTTCGACCTGGGCCTAGGCTAATTTTTACAACTTGGCAAAATATTGAGTGTCGCACAGGAGCTATGGCAGACTTCCCAGACGAGCAACCCATTACTAACATTCTCAAAACAATGATAAGATGGTACAGGGAGGGCGATTAGTCTCCCACTTGTATAGAGCAATGAGAGAGGATGTCCCGAAAGAGCCACCAGGCCATCAGCAGAAATGGGATGTGATCCTGGAAGAACCCCTAACGGGGGCAGAGTGCCGAAAGATACATGGGGGTACACAAAGAAAGCACAAATGCTCACTTTAAATTACTTCATTATAACGTCATACATCAGTTGTACTTAACCCCAGGCACATTATATATAATATGCCCTGCTCAGGAGGACTGTTGCCCTAGGTGTACTACACAAGGGACAGATTTCATTCACATAATTTGGCAATGCCCCACATTCCAACCCTATTGGGAGAGTGTCTTAGAAAGTCTGTGGAGGGCCACGAGTGGACTATCACACGGGATGATAGAACGGTTTTACTGAGCCTGCTACTAGACCCCCCCAAAAAAACTGAGCAGACGCTTTGTCAGCCTGGGGCTGGTGCTGGCCAAGAGACGAATTGTAATTGCCTGGATGCAGCCAAGCTCCCCGAAATATTCAGATTGGCTATGGGATATAAATGAGTGGGCGACAGCAGAGTTGGTCCGGATGCGGTTTGTAAGAAAAGATGTAAATATAGAGGGCGATAGATTATCCTGGGCGTCCATGATAACAGACCTTCAGAACGGTCAGAGACAACCTACCCAGAAAACTAATGAAAAGGATGTCGCCCAAGGGGATAATCCCAGCAGAAGCCCGAACAGACGTACCCCAACACCCGATTGAATAAAACACCTTGTTGGGAACTAATAGTAATCGAAGTGAAATGGACTTGTATGGAGGTAACAAACTAATCTTTTCCTATTAGCTTTGTAAAAAGAATTGGTGTCCAATATTACAACTAGAGGTATGGATTAATCTTGAATAATATGTGAGTACAAATTCCAAAATTGATTATTCAGCGAACATTATATACAAGGTAGATTGAATATCATATTATGTTGTAGTGTTTTATTCTTTCTGTAATTCTTGAATGTCTTCAAACTTTGTTGCCTTTGTACAAGAATTTGAAAGTTTTGACCAGCACAGGCTTGAGGCTTTTTCAAGGCAAAGTCATGATAAAGAAAAGATTCCAATGTTTGATGTGATACAGGTATTTCAATTAGTCCAGTACGAGAAAAATTAAATACTTTTGTTCTCCTCAGGAATTGATAGTTGCTTTGGTCTTAAAGGGGGATATGGTGTCTGCATGACCACAGGAATGCCTCTGTGTGTTGTACAAAAGCAGTATTGTTATTGAGGGGGGGGGGGGGTAAGCTCCGCTCCGCTGGCAGAATGTGCTGAGTCTTTGCAACTCCGCGCTCCACTTAAAGCGCGGAGTTCAGCAAAAAACTCCATGAATCGCCGTAGTGGAGTTTACCACCCACCAGTATCAAGCATTATATTCTGGGCAGTAGAATGTGTACACTTTCCAGATGCCTGAGGGTTAATATTAACTTTTAGTCCTTAAGCTATTCCCATGGCTCATCCCGCACCCTCACATTCACCCAGGTCCTTCTGTGTGGAGGGAGACGGTGATGTCACTGCTTGAGCTCCGCCCCTGATGTAGTACTGGCAGCTTTCCTTTGAACCGGCAGCTGCTGTGGCACACCTAAGCAATGGTACAGGTGGCCGGGAGAACCCATTGCCAGCCATACATTGGTAGTACGAGTGGCCTGGCTACACCCCTGGAGCTACAGACCAGGTGCAGAGAGGGGGTGACCCACCGCTCCCAGGGCCAGCAGCAGTACCTGGGACATGATGGGCAGCGCTGCAGAGGGAAAGCAGTCCCCAACACCCTCCCAGTACACAGGCCTCGAGACGTGGCTGTAATGGAGCTCGAGCAGCTTTGAACTCAGAGTAACACCAGGAAGCACAGCAGCCTCCACTGACTGAATGCACTGCTTGCTTGTATGTCAGGTTGGTGTGATTAGGCTGATAGCGCTTACAGTGTTACACTTTCATGTGAAATGTTTCATGTCTCCTATGCAGGTGTACACAGGTAGCTGGGGAGGTGAGGCAGGTGGGGATCCTTGTTGTCTGTGACACCAAAGCGAGCTTGGCAATTTACATCAGGTTGCCTTACTTGCCTACTACGCCTGGCTCAACTGTATTAGGTGGAGTTTTTTGGTCACTACGTGGAATTCCTCGGAGTGGAACTCCATGAGCTGCGCCCGGGCCTAGTTGTTAGAGCCAGGGATAACATCAGAGCTAGTTCCTTCTAGTGATTCCTCGTCGGAGCTACTTGTGGACAGATTGTGATTGATTTCTGATGTTTTAAATCTCCCCAAGGGGATTGTTGTATGATAGTGTGTTGTAACTGTGAAGGAATCAGAAAGATACGAGTATACGTTTTCGTTTGAATAATGATTTTTCTTTTGTTTTGTATTAATGATTTTGTACTGTTCAAATAAATTGAATTAAATGATAGTCTTTCACGTTTCTCCAGTACCTGCTTTGTTTTGTCTACAACATAAGACTTCAAACTGTGTGGTCCATGTCTGCGTTCCTGTGAGGAGGATGGGCGGGCCTTAGTAAGCGTGATTTTGTTTATATTTTACGTTTCCAGGTTGTCTTTATTTACAAGAAGCCTTTGAAGTGCAGCCCTCGGTTACACCCCTCACTTTCAGTCTCCAGCAGACGCACCTCAAGGTCCTTATCAACAATTCAGGGACTGTTGGTGTTAAGAAAAAAAGTATGAAAAGTAGGCAACTGTGATCTTGAGCATGGGGGGATTCAAAGGTATGGCTAAAAACAACAAAATATTCTATAAGTATTTGGTTTTTTTTTCGATTTCAGGCGACTGCATATTAAAAATGCTTGAAGCATAAAAGAAAAATAAATACAAATTAAACTAATTAGTAGGAAAAAGCACTTTTATAGGTTATGGAAACTTAGGGCCATATGTATCATAGTTCCGTTTCGCGATTCCTAAATAGCGATTTTTAAGGAATCGCTATTTAGGAATCGCAAAATGGTATGTATGAAGAAAATCGCTTTTCATTAGCGATTCTTTAAGCTTCCTTAATTGCGAATTCGCATTTTGCGAATTCGCAATTAAAGAATAATTTCCAATGCATTCCTATGGGCCAGGAGGCCCATAGGAATGATTTCCAAATAATTCTCAAATTGCGAATTCGCAATTTGCTAATCGCAATTTGAGAATTATTGCAAGGGTGCAGGGGTGTCTCAAGGACACCCTGCTGCACCCCTGTAAATTACATGTGTGTGCATATGGCGCACATACATGCCCAATGGGCATGTATGTGCGTCATATGCCACCCTCACAAATGCACAATTGTGCATATTTACAAGAAATCGCAAATTACCACCAACTACAAGTTGGTGGTAATTTGCAATTTCTAAACCTGAAATCGCAATTCTTAAAAGCTTCATACATAGCATTTAAGGAATCGCAAAATTGTGATTCCTTAAATGCTATGGCAAATTAAGGAATCGCAAGTATTTGCGATTCCTTAAGATGCGATTGTTTCATACATATCAAATTATGCAAAATAGCCTTTTGCGATTCACAAAGGCCGAAATTCGGCGAATTTCGGCCTTTGCGATTCACAAAAGGCTTGATACATATGGCCCTTAGTTGGTTATTGCGATCACTGCAGATGTCTGTTTCTGAGACTAGAGATTCACATAATTGAATCCTCATTGGCACAGTGTAGAACAGTGATTTGTGTATTTATAATGCTATGAGCAGGGCTTTGGAGTTATGCTTCACGGTAGGACCAAACTATGCGGCAAGGTTGACTAAATTATGCAGCAAGATAAGGAAAATTATGTGGCCTTAGGCGGTATATTTTGTGATAGTATTACTTCATTATTTGGATATTTTTACTCATGGTAACACCGTCTGGGTAAATATTTCATTTTATTTGTGCCTTTATAACAACTAAATGCAGCAATAAGCTACTGACAGATGACTAGTGAACTTTTGCAAAAGGGTTTCCACTGTGCGGGAATACATGTTGCCACATTTTTTGTAACTTTTGATCCGTGTGAACTAGATTTTATTTTTGTTCGAAATCACAAAATTAAAGTGTCCCTGGCCATGAGGTCCCAGCCTATAACAAAAAGTATTGTGAAGGTAAAAGTCATTATTTTCAAGTTGTATTACACACAGGGTAGGAGAGATTGCCACAGAATGATTTAGTGTTTAAGATAAATCAAGGGCTTAAAAAAAAAATCACATTAGTAATAAGTTGCCAGACCGTTCCTGGTGCAAACATTTTTACAAGTCCATTAAAAGGATGCTTTCAAAAACTCTGTACCCTTACACTACCTCTCAAAAAGAATACATCTTTGTCACCATGAATCTTCAATGGACTCAAAGGGGGCACTGTACGGGGACTTGTTTTTTTGTTTATAAATGGACAGAGACCGCTTACTCAGAGGGATGCCCTAAGGAAGGTGCCAACATAGGTGGGCCATTTTTTTTTATAGGGCCTTCACTACCATTATTGCAGCAGGTGCAGAATCACAGGGACAATGGTGTGAAGGTGCACTGCACCCTAATTATGGGGGATGGAGCCATTTTCCATGTTAGCATTGAGAGCCAGGTCACTCTTGCTGTGAACGTGTCTCAAACAATCAGGGGGGAGATTTAGGGCTTTTTCCCCTTTGTTATTTTTTGTTTAAACACCAAGTGGCAGACTGCCTGCTTCAGGCCTCAGGCCTAAAGGGATGATCCAGTGGAGTAGGCTGGGGAATACATATAAGTGGTGCTATGTATGCAGTGGAACTGTGGCCAAAGTGTTTGAGGTCCAAGCTAAACCCCAATTTTGGCTGTTTTTCTATGCTTCCTAGTACATGGTATAAATGTACCTTAGCTCTGCCATTGTAGATGTGGGCCTCAGAGCAATGGTCCAGAAGAGTGGAAAATTGAAGCAGGTGAGACATCTTAGCTTACGCCTCAGAGAGATAGCAGAGTGGTGGGTTGGGGCAAGAAATAAGTCTGTGTTTAATAAGCTGCAGAGGAGACTTCATGCTTCACAAGGTTTAGCTCCCATTACTGAAGCTGGTTCAGTAGCACTGTGTGGGACTTGGCCTTTTTTGGCTAAAGTTCCCTAAACCTTTTGCTTTCCCCATAGACCTTTTACTGATATGGTGTTGCAAACTTAGATGCTTTAGGCACTTTACCATTGCTGATCTGTGTGAAACTGCAAGTGCTTCCTGTGTAAAGTGTACTGGTAATAGGTTGTCCATTTTTGTTATGTTTGCCTTACTAGTAAAGTGCACTATGTGTGCCAGGGCTGGTAATGCAAATGCTATTAGTGGGCCTGCAGCACTAACTGTACCACCCGCACAAGTAGTCTTAAAGAGAGAACTCAGGCCTGCCACTGAAGTGCATGCCCTCAGTTTTTTATACTGCCATGTTGTCCTGACAAGTGCACCCACTTGCCAGGCCTTACCCTTCCCTTTCTATGCACATCAGACACCCCTATGGTAGGTCCAAGGTACCCAGTGTGCAGGGTGTAATGTATGTGAAAGGTAGGGCATGTACTGAGGTGTGTACCATTTCCTGACAGTGAAATATTCTCTATTTTATTTTTCACTGTTGAAAAGCCATCTTGCCCATAGGACAGAATGGGGAGGCTGTGTAATATATTTTCCAGCCTATCTTCCCAAAGGCTTAAGATGGAGAGGTGAAGTTTAGCGTGCATGAACTCACAATGTAAATATACATTTTTTTAGGAAGGTGGTTTTTGCATTGTGTGTTTAGAAACCACTTGTTTAGAAGTGGCTGGGTTTCTGTGCTCTAACAGTTCTATGTGTCTTTGCCTGGTGGTGGATTGACTGTCTGGATTTGAAAGTGATAGGATCTGAAGAATGTCTTGACCCCGGGAAGGAGGTGAGACACCAACAGGCTGACCTGCATCTGGAGTGTAGAGGGGAGGAGTAGCCCCTGGAGTTGAAAAGGTCTGGGTTGCTGCCAGAAACAATGGCCCTATATCTTGTTGAATGATTGAGAATCCAGACCCCCACTAATCAAAGGAAGAATTTGTCACTGGCAGGGAGGCACCCGGAACTGGTTTGAACAGGGGTCAGTGCACCCTGAACACAAGGGATTTCAAAGACATTTAGGGGTATAACTATGAGAGCTGAAGCCCCTGAACATTGGAATTGGATTGATCAAGCCTTAAAAGGATTGAACCTACTTTGTGGTCAAGAGGAACCTCTGTCAAGGAGGAAACAGCTGAAGAGACTGAAGGAAAGGACTGACACTTCCATTGTGTTCTGGGGCTGGCCTGCAGTTTGCTGCTTTAACCAAGGAGAGGCTAAATGGACTTTGCTGTATGCTGTGTCCAGAATAAAATTTATCCCAAGGGGCCTGAGGAGAGCTGGCTCACTGTTTCAGAAACTCAGGAACACAAAGTTTCCAGGAGAGTCCCAGCAACACTGTGTGCGTGTGCTTTTTGCAGTCTAAGACCCTCGTAAGAATTGCCCTGTGAGCGTAGGCACCTGGAGTACAATCGAGTCTCAGCAATCCTGTGTGCGTGTGCTTTTTGCAGCCTGAGCCCTTCGTGAGGAGTGCCCTCTGACCGTGCGCACCCAAAGCTCAAGTGTGTCTCAGCGATGCTGTGTGCGTGTGCCCTGTTGCAGCCTGAGATCTTCGTATCGCCAGCGGCCTGGACCGGCAACCCCAGAGGAGCTGAGCCGCCAGCCCAAGACTGCTATTGCCAGAGTGGGACCTCGAACCAACCCCGTCGGGGAGGGCCCGAGTCCCACTGCCCAGAATCCACATAGTTGCATCGAAGGCCCAAGTCGCAGGAAGAGGAGAGCGAGGTCGCACCCCCCAGGTAACGTGTGTCACCGCCTGGGGCGGGGTGTGGGCTCAGAGAGACACGCTCTCGGCCTCTCCCATTCTTGCAGCGTGAGGCTCTGCTTCGGCTTGTATCGTGGCCTGTACTTGCCAAGGAGTGGCAGTACAGGGGCCGGAGTGCGGAGCTGTACTTTGGTTTACACCATACCCTTGTTGGGGGCATCTGTTGGCAGAAGCTGACCACAAGTCAGTATGAGTGGTGGAGAGACCGTCTAAGGACCCGTGATCGGTGCTGGAATGTATTACGCATTACGTTATTTGTGCATAACGAACTATCTGATTGTTGCATTACGCATTGCATTAGTTTGCATAACGAACTGCTTCATTTTTGCATTATGCATTGTGTTATTTTGGCATTACGAACTGCTTGATTGTTGCATAACGAACTGCATTATTTTTCCATTGAAAAGTGCCTGATTCTTGCATTACGAACTGCATATCATTGCATTAGGACTGCAGTGGATCATTTACAATTGCTCATTAATATCACCAGAACTTACAAAGGCTGGCTGGCCTAATAATTGGCAGGAGGAATATTACAAATACGCATATGTTGGATTTATATTGTGTGGTATCATCGTATATCGTTTTATATGAATTTATACTTGCTTTTATGACACTCGTGTGGACCGAATTTGTGGTGTCATCATTTGGTTACTGAGATCGTGGTTGCAAATACTTTACACACTTGCCTTGAAGATAAGCCTGGCTGCTCGTGCCAAGCTACCGAGGGGGTCAGCGGGGGCTATCTGAGAAGGTGTCCTTCCTTTCCCTGACATGGAAGCAAGTGTCCCTATTTGGCCTAAGGTTCCTAACTCAGCCAACTTGCAACTCCCAGGTCTAACACACTGGGATCCAGGAATGTCACGGGCCCACTGCATCATAACTATGACTGATTTTCTTTACAAAAGAGGCATGGGAGATCATTATCCATGCTAGCATTAGAGCTGAGGGCCTCTTGCTGCAAAGAGGCAGGCAACAAGTGAGAGCTATTTTTGTTTCTGAAAGGGATGAAGGGTCTTTTTCAAGACTGGAGTGATGGCCATAGATGAAGGGATAGAGTGAAAAAAGCAGAGAAGATAGCCTGCTACTCAGAGTGCATTTATATACAGTGCAGCAAGTGCAGTTGCATTGGGGAAAAGTAGTGGAAGGGGCTCATATCACTCAAGATTTGTGTAGCAGTGTTTTTTGGTTAATTTCTGTTTTTGTTTGATGTATTTGCTCTCTTATAAATCTCACAGTTAATATGGATTATGAACTACAAAATAAACACCCCAGAAAAAAATCTAATAAGTCCCATCACCTGCATCCCCAAGTCTTGCCATAAAGTTTTGGAGGGGACCCTAGTGGTCTACACCATGCTCTGGCCTTCATTCCCTCTGGTAGTCATACAACACTGTTGATTCACCTTGCCTAACTGTCAACATCTTCTATCTTTTCTATAAATTCATTTTGTTCTGTGAGGTCTTGTATTTGTTGGTTTAGCTCTGTGGTTTGAGGCATCAGTGCCTGTTGTGATTTTTTCAGCCTCCTTAACTCTTTCTGCAAGCTTCTGTACACCCAGTCAACAAATAGGGACTATTTTGGTTTCAAAAGATTCTCTTGTCCTCTATTTTCTTCCAATATTGTGTTAACCTTGTCTTGTTTTAGCAGGGGTATCCGTTGATTTGCTTGAGCTTCCATGTCTGAATGAGAGTTCTTTAAGTTCTAGTGTTTATGTGCGACAAGAAGGTTCTATTTTGCTTTCCTTGGGATCACCCATTTGCTGGCTCAATTGATTTGGGTGCATTTTTGGGAAGTCACTTCTTTTCAATTACGCTGCTTAGTTCATCTGAGTACAAAGGTCAAATGTTCTCAGAAACTTCAACCTATTGCCAACTTTCTACCTCCCATTAACCCCTTTAGTGCTGCCATCGGCCAACTGTCGTCGCGAGCACTACCTTGCCAGTGCTGCGCACGTCCGTTGGCCGACCCAGCCGCACCAGTTTCTTCGAACGTTCAGCACTGGCGCAGAATGTTCGAAGCAACAAACGGGTTAAATTCTGAGCAATCAGGACCACTGCTGCACAAGCAGTCGACTGTGTTGTTTCTGTTATTTCCTTCAGGGACTGAGCAGCAGATATGTGATGAGTTAGGCTTCTATTGTTGTTGATTATGCATCATTGGCAATGTGCAGCTAATGCCCCACCCCGTCCTGTTTCCAAGTCGTCAATCTTGATCGCAAAATGCTGTTCCAATACACCGAAATCCAACTTTCTCTAGGCAACTTTCCCTCATGGGATGAGGACCCAGAGTGTGAGGAATTGAGGTGTTAATGTCATTTGTTGTTCAGTAAAGAGCAAAGGTTTTTGCTAGCAGATCCTGGGTAGGTAAAATTACTCTTATTTTTCACTTTAAGCCTCTTAGTACTAGTGGCTGGTGTAAAACCAACAAATGCAGTATGTGGAGTAGTATTAATCTCATAAATACACTACAACCGGAATAATCAATATATATTCAAGGGCCCAATTACGATGTCAGATGGACCTGAGTCCAGCCGACATCTTTTGGGTACTGGGACCGACGGACCGCCTGCCGGTGGTGGTCCCAACCCAGCAATTAGGATGCGACCGAACACTGTTCGGTCGCACTCCTATCCTTTACAAAAGGGAGCATGCATTCCGACCGGAATGCATGCTCTCAGTGTAAATTGAAGAGGTGCAGTTCATCCCTGCAGCCCACGGCAGACACCTTAAGGTGCCTGCCATGGGGTGCAGGGATCAACAGGGGGGCACAATAGGTGCCCCCTCTGCCACAATCCGGAGGTCTTAAACCCATGGGGTGCTGGGGACCCCCAAAGTCGACTTCCAACAGCCTTTCTGTGTCAGAACGACCTGCACAGAAAGGCAGTCAAATCCGACATTGTAATCCCTCGGGCAGAAAAAGCCGCCCTTGGGATTACTGGAGGCTTTCCGAATGGCAGATGGGCTCGGAAGCCATTTGGAAATCCAGTTTGGATTAATTTCTGATCGACTCCATTCAAATTAATGCAAACTGCTGATTACGATGCAGTCGAACCAGCTCTGACCGAGGGTCAGAGCCATTTCCTACGGCATTGTAATAAGCCCCCAAGTCGGAGAAGACTTACTGAAATCATTGGGTTGAATGGGGTATCCAAAAACAACTGACTATGTAATTACTGTGGAAAAGGCTACTTCAATGAAACAGGTGCTCAAATCATTTGAACAAGCTTGGCTCTCCGCCTTAAATACTAAAACACTTTAGCCTCACCATATATGTTTCATAACTATCCACAAAGCCCCTCCCACCTCCCCTAAATCTAGTCTTCCCACGAAAATCCCAAGCAAAGTTCAATCACCACTCTTGTCAGTCAAACCCCTGCATCCAAGCCTCGGGCATTGAGCACATTCATAAACGCCCCTCCCCACAATCTTCAACTGGGTCTCAACATGACCAACGAAGACTTACTGAAACCATAGGTGCTGCCAGAAGTCTCAGGTTTTCATTGATCAAACTCAGGAGCCGCATGAATGCTGGGTTGTTGTGCTCGTATCGGTGGCCAAGCACAATAGCTACAATGATATTGGCAACTGATGCATTCATGATCATCATGTTATCAAATGGTTGGCCTGGAAAGGAAAACAAAAGCTTAGTTGAATAAAATGGGGCAAATATTGTTCTATATTCTTCATCTCTTCTCCCTGAAAATTCACGGTCAGACTGGGACAGACAATAGGCCCAGGCACCAAACTGAAAGTGGATCCTCTTAGCGAATTAGATACCTCCATAAGTTATGTTATGTTATTAAAATGTGTAGAGCGCGCGTATAACCGTAGGTGTCGGCGCTATGGACGGGCGAGGAAAACTGCACTGTCGGCTAGTTCTGGAATAGCCAGGTTTTCAAGCCTATCCAAAAGCTGAAGAGAGAGGAAGAATTTCTGAGCTCAGGAGGGAGCGCGTTCCAAAGTTTGGAGGTGAAAAAATGGAAACTACGCCCACCCCATGCACAGTGCGGGTTATTGGTACCTGGTGTAGTTTAGAGCCTGAGGACCGAAGATTCCTGGTGGGTTCATACCAGGAGAATAGGTTTTGAAAAAAGGTCGGCCCTTTGTTGTTAAGGGCCTTGTAGGCTATGGACAGAGCCTTGAATTTAATAAGTGGTCCACATTTGCAAATAGGTAAGTTTTCTCCTTGTGAAAAGACGTTGTATATGTATTTTGCAAGATATGGGAGGCTGTATGCATTTGTGCTTGCTACAGGCAATGTTTGTGGTAAAAGCAGGGAAATCAAGAGTAACAAGCATTGGCAAAGCCAATAGGTTTAGCCTATTTCGAGATCCTTTGGCTTTGCCAATGTTTTTACAGGTGTTGCACATCAGCCCGGGTTGGTGTGCAACATGGCTTAAACTAAAGTGCTCTGCTATGCAACATGTGTGAAATTTAAACAAAAATAAAAAAAATAAATAAAAGAAAGCAACACAAATGTAAAGGAAAATGGTGCATCTCTGAAGAGTCCCGAGGTGCATCATCAAAATGAACCGAAAGAATAAGGTGCCCAGGCCTTGTCAATATTCACATTGAGACATTAGTTGTCCCCCCTTATAAAGTGAGACCAGCACAGGCTACAGAGGAAACTAACAGTCTCGATTCCCAGGTAAGAAATAATTATTACTTTCATTAGATCCTACCTAGGTGGCATTGAGTTATGGAGAGCACAGTAGGCACTGGTAACTGCTACTGAGTAAATATTTTATAAATTAGATGTGGAAATTATGTATGTACAAAAGAAAAAGGTATTCAATTCTGATTGGAGTAAATGATGTAGTCTTTAGAAAATATACTTTTATAATATAAATATAAAAATAAAAGCACTGGTTGTATGATATAAATTCAAAAGTTGAAAAAGGAGATAAATGTGAGAAGAGTGAGATTTTGGGGATATCATAGGTGATGGCTTTAGCAAGAAAAATGTGCTGTGCATCTGCGCATTGTATACATATAAGCCATCACATTAAACTCTGCAGTCAGATATCGGAAAATGGGCGCACTTGCTCCAGAGCTCTATATGGAACCTATTGGTCACAGATCCAAACTCCAGGAAGGGTATTTCAACCCTGTATTTTTTAGAACTCAATAAAGTAAACACATTTACATGGGTAAATGAGGGATTTCAGACCTAGACTATACTTCTATATGTTAGGGATGAAGCCAGTCATACGTTGTGTTCATTTTGCAGCCAGCACCCTGCATCCTACTATTGGTAAGCTAACACGTTGAATTGTTAATGTAAACGTTCTAGATTGCAAAAACCTGTCGGCTAAAATCACAGGACTGCATGAGGTATCACAAATGAGATGACGGTACATGACAGCTGATGAAAAGGCCTGTACATATCTATCTTGGCAGTTTGTAGTTTGCTTCATGAGTAGCTACTTGGCTAAGGGTGTAGACACCAGGTTGATTTTGCTGTCTGAGACAAACCACATAAGCACGTAAGAGTAATTAACCCTGACAGTGTCACATAGTTTCCAGTGAATAGCTGATTGTGGGACATGCTTTGAAATATTCAACACTATGGAGCTCATTACGATGTCGGTTTACAGTCTGACCACCCAATTATGATGTTCGGGGTCGGAACATCAACTGGCTGGTAATTCCGTCTCGGTTCCGACCGACTCGCAGGGCATTCCTGTCGGTTGGAATCGCATTGTAACCCTCTATGGACAGCGTTTCCGCATTTGGAGTTATGATGTCAGTTTCCAGCAGCCATTCGGCACCAGCCTTTCTGACATGGAAAGGCTGGTGGAAAGTGACTTTGGGTCCCCCTGGCAGGGCCCCCTAGCTTCCGTGGGCTACTGTTGGTGACCGACGGGGTACCTTTGGAACCCCCCTGTAAAACCCAGCACTGTGTGGCAGGCACCGTGGGGTGCTTCCGACAGGGTGCAGGGTTTTACACCCACACCCCATTTTGCGATAGGAGCCTATATTATAGACAGTTCTTGGGCATAACTCAAGCTCCCATAGGAAAGAATGGGAATCCGACTGAACACAGTTCAGTCACATCATAATCCAGCGGTCGGAACCACAGACCGCGTGTCGGTTTGTCCCAAGTCCGAGATGTTGTCGGTAGGAGGTCATTCCAACCGACATCGTAATCGACCCCTATGTGTATTGAACTTTCTGCTGGCTGCACCACTCATTCACTGTTATAAACGACTCACCAAAAAATTGGGAAAGTTCACAAATATTACAGAAACATGCAGCTGGCTTAAAGGTGGGTTGAACTAATTTGAACAGGATAACACTCAATCATTTTATTGTAACTCTGATTGTTTTAAAGATATTTTAATCAAATAGATATGATATTTTACCTTTGTATGATTCAAAATGCTGTATCAAATAATCACATTCTTCCATAATTTTGTCTTCTATGGTTGACTTGCCCATGCCAAAGTCCCGTAAAGTTGTTATTGTAAATCTTCTCATCACCTTCCAGTTCTCCCCATGAGAAAAAATGATTCCTATGTAGAATTATGATGACAGCAACCTTTCAATATTGAATTTTCATACAACGTAATTTATTAATGCAATTACATGAAAATTAGTTGCACAAAGTGAGCATATCTTAAATTTGTATATCATTATGATAACTTAAAACACTACACACTTAATAAAGAATTCTGTGCAGGAGCATCCCAGCTTTCCTATTCATATATATATTGACTTATAAATAACGTTAATTGTCATAGCACACGCTGGACTGAATTACGCAATGTGCATGTGACTCAAAGCTTTGCAAGACTGGGCCATTTGTTTGTACAGTCCAAACTCTACCTCCATATTACCCAATGCATCAATTAAGTGGGCTGGCAGCTTTCAGATGTGTCTTGGCACTTGAAATGCAAGTTATTGTTGTGGTGCTGGAAAAAGGTTCCATAAGATTCACCCCCACCCGCAATATAGACAGAATTTGCACCGTAATCTGGATCAACCTAACTGTTGCAAAATGCCTTTGTGGTACTGACTACAGAGTGTAATTTTGGGTGCATTTATCAGACAGTGCAAACATTAATGCAAATTTCACTAATGCAATCTTTGTGACCTGGAAAAGAACACACACACAGGTAGCGACTCTTCTTAGATGTCTATTCGCCCCTACAATAATAAACCTTTTCTACAATGGAGGTTTGAGACTCAACTAATGAATAATCCCATGTTGCCCACACAACTGCTGTGATGAGACTCGAAGTACCAAAGGGAAGAAGAAAAATAAATAATAGACCTGCTCCTCTGAAGCCACCAAACTCCAGAATAAATGCTGTATTCTCTCCATTTGGACTGGCCTCCTCAATATTTTAGTGTGGGATGCTGCTCTCATATAGTGTGCTAAAACGAAGTACACTTTGCAGAGAGTCAAGTCGGTCCCCAATAAGTTTGCAGAGGATCAAGTAGATAATACTAAAGCTCTTGCATGACCCTTAATGCTGTTATCCCATCCAAATATAATTAAAGGGAGTGTAATAGAAATCGAGATATTGAAGATAGAGACCAAAGTCACTTTTACCTCATTCTAGAACTGTAGTATGCTTGGACATTCTTTAAACATATGGATGTCCGAAGCTGCGATGCAGTTACATTTATTGCATTTCTTCCCTGGGATGAATTTAGACACTTTTAGAGGTGTGAAATAAGCTCGGTGTATTGTAAAAAAATGATTGCGCCTAAGCCATGCAGGTTTAACACATTTATATAGCAGGGTGCAGGATTTTTGCCACAATTCGATACTCTGGGCTCCAAGTTCTGTGCCCCATAGTTGTTCCGGGAGGATGAATTCTCCGTCTATCTCTTCTAACAGGCTCCAGTACCTCTGCGAGACTTCTTTGCCTCCTCCTGATCTAGCTACTAATTTCTCTTCAGTGATACTGCACTTCCCAAGTGTTACTCCTGACCTGGCCAGTGCTTTGAACCAACTGTCTAATTGTAAGAACTTAAACCACGAAAACTCTGAACCCAGTTGATCCCGTAAATCCTCCCAGGGCCTCAAGGATTCGCCTACCAATAAATCTCCCCATGTTGATATTCCTCCTAGTCTCAGCGGGTTTGCAAGCCTGTCTTCTAGACAAAGCGGCAGTCCTGGAGAATCCCAAATGGGTGCAGAGTTAGAGTAATATGGTAAGCCTAGTTTCCTCCTAATATGTAACCATGTCTTCGCTTGGGACATAAGAATTTTTAATTTTACTTTTTTGAAATATTTCTGGTCACCATATTTAAACATGTATCCGTTAGTTGGTAAACCAGCTCCAATCAGCATGGCGTTAAACATGAGACCAATAGAGGTATTAGATGGAGTTTTAGGAGCATTCTGGAGTGAGACAATTGGAATGCCCACGTATAATATTGCAAATCGGGCAAAGACAGGCCCCCCTTTTCCCTCATCCTTCTCAATTTCATCCATGCCACTCTTGCCGATTTATAACACCAAACAAAGGAATTAAGCTCTCTCTGGCATTTCTCCAAGGCTACGTTATCGAATGCAAGGGGGATGGTGTTAAAAATGAAAGTAAATTTAGAAAGGATGGACATCTTCATCAGACTTATTCTACCAAGGATAGTCAGTGGGAGATTGGACCAAGATTTTAATAATTTCTTGCTTTCATTAGACACTCTCTCGAGGTTGACTTGAGCGATTTTGCTGACATCTTGCACTATCCGAATACCCAGGTATCTCATTGAGTTGGTTATGTTTAGCCGTAAATCGGGGATGTTCCAAGCCATGATATCAGTTTTGCTAGGGTTAATCTCATAACCCGAGATCCGGCCAAACTCTTCAGCTCTCCTTATTACCTCTGGGAATGTGATCTCCGGATCTGAGGTAAAAACTAAGATGTCGTCTGCATACAGAGCTACCCGCTTTTCACACTCTCCAAATCTGAAGGATGGAATAAGTTCATCTCTTCTTAGGACTTCCGCAAATGGTTCAATATACAGATTGAAGAGGAGGGGGGAAAGCGGGCAGCCCTGTCTAGTACCTCTCGATATCCCAAATGATTCAGACAGTGTACCATTTATTAGGAGCCGTGCAGATGGTGAGTTGTACATGAGTTCTGTAGTGCGGCAAAATTTCTCCCCAAAGTTAAACTTCCTCAGTACATCATTGAGGTGGGGCCAATTTACCCTATCAAAGGCTTTAGCCGCGTCTAGGGTGAGTGTTGCCAACGGAAGGGAGAAAGATGAGGCGATGTCAATTGCCCCCACTAGGTCGTACGTTAGATCGGAAAGCTGGCGACCTTTGATGAAGCCCTTCTGGTCCTGATGTATAATTTCACCCACTACTGAACCCACTCTAGCTGCTAAGATGGAAGCAAAAATATTGTAGTCGCTGTTCAGTAGTGATATTGGGCGATATGACCCGCATAAAGTTGGATCTTTGCCAGGTTTGGGAATCAATACTAAGGTGGCCCCGCTCCATGATCGAGGGGGATCATGACCTTCCCTCAAGATATCATTGAAGAGGGCCGTTAAAGTGGGGACAATTGCATCGTCCAAGGTGCGGTACAGTTCTCCAGGAAGACTGTCAGGACCTGCAGCTTTGCCGTGTTTAAGTGACAAGATGACCTTCCTTACTTCTATTTCAGAGATATCCATCTCAATCCCCGCGCTTTGTGCGAGTGAAGAGATGGTAAAGCAATCTGATTTAACCATTTCTGTTTTATGCAATACTGCTTGCAAGAAGGGAAATATGAAAGGTCTGGATAGAAAACTCGGCACCAACACATGCAAATTGGTTATCATCTCTCTATGCAACCTCTAAAACAGACATGTCGAGATCAGGTGGCCCACGCAACCGGCTTTCTGGAACTTCTTGGTTCAGTGGAGACAGTAACCGGGGTTTTTTTTTTTTTTTGGTTTTTTTGTTCCCCGGTCCAATGATTATGCCTTAGAACTCCAAGAACTAGGCCCCCCTCACTTGGTGCCAAGGCTAGTTCAACTGGTTAAACACCAAGTTTGGAGTCACAACCCGCTTTCTCTTCGGGCCATCTCCTGCTGATTCTCATAAATCGCGTTTTCTGGAGCAGTGGAAAATTTGCATCCTAATTTAACACGCGCATGGCAGTTGGAGGCTGAACAAGAGGAGGGTCCAGGCAAAAAAAAAAAAAATGAAAAAAAAGAAGAAAAAAAAAATACTAAAGCTCTATTTTGTGTTAGTATGGGCGAGCAGTTAGGCTTATCAGAGAGCTGTGCTAAGCATCTGTTGTGCTCACAGAGGCAATAAATGAGACACACAATCAAAGAATAAATCCGAGACCAAACTAAAAAAATAATACTTCTTTCAAAGATAAATACTTTCCTTTATAGCAATTTGTACAAGGATATAAAGCCTTTATGCACAATGCAATCCTATGAAAGGAAAAGTCAGTAATGGATAAAGGTAAGTACAATACGTTTTGCCATTTCGCCTTTGGAGTTCAGGGTTGTAGTGGGCTGAGGTCCAAATTGCTTCAAGCAGTCTTTAGGAACTGCCCAGGTTCTGCCGGTAGCAGGGTGATGGTGAGGCTGGTAGATGGTGCTACAGAGAAGGGGGGCCACCTGAAAACAGGATGCACAGGGGGACTTGCACACAAACGGGGTCTTAGGTCGCACAGGGTCTTGGAGCAAGGGGGCACAGCCGATTCGTGAGGACCAGGGTCAGGTGGCTCTGGTACAGAGTGGTAAGGGTGGCTGGGCCTGGTGTGCAAAGATGCACCTTGTGGTCAGGGACAAACAGCTGGCAGGGACGAAATCAAAGTAGCTGGGCAACTCTTGAAATGGGTCTCAGGGATGCTGCTGTGCTGCTTTGTCCTGGTCCAGTGAGAATCAGGACTGGACCCTTACTGTTGGTGTTTGGTGCAGGGCGTCCAGTACTCCGGGGTTGGTGCTGCACAACTCCGATTAGTCCCGGTGTGTTCCCACTCAGGGGGCTGACAGATTGGACCTTCCAGAGCACAAGTGACTTCTTCTGGTTGTCTGTGGCATCGGTTGGGCCGGGAACTGCGAAACGGTGGACCGGCCTCTGCTTGTCAGTTCAGGTAGACAGCAGGGGAGTAGCTCCTACACTCCAAGGTAGACTATTGGCAATTTTCGAACTGCTGGCAGGCTACCCAAGGCTTTGGTAGTTCTCCAGCTCACAGAATGAGTTAATCTGTCACGATTGTTGAGAGAGGGTGAGGGCAAGCAAGGTTTTGCACCAAGGTCCAAAGTTTTACTGCAGTTCTCACTAGGCAGTGATTCTTCTTTGTCCTTTTTCGTTGATCTGTCTAATATAAATCTTGGATTCAGGGGTGCCACATAAATACTCAATTTAGGGGCATAATGGGGAGTGACAGGTAGTAGCAATGGGCTACCTACCTTTAGCGTGACTACACACTCTATATGACCACTTTCTGTGGGAAGAGGGCATAAACCTCAAAGCCTATTTCTGTCCAAAAATAATATGGAGGAATCTGAAAAGTGGGGTTAACATCAGCTGGCATGCCCTAGTGGTGGTGCTGGCTTAAGATGGGCTCACCTCCTAGTCTTACAAATGTTTCTGCCTGTCTTGCCACCAAAAGTGGGAGCAGGACAGTGGGTTGGGTATCTCCACTATCTGGAGAGGCCCGGGTCACATAACAAAGGCAGCAGGGCCTTTGAAGCTTCCCACCATGGAATACCCATCCTACTGGGAGGTGGTGTGAGCATCTCCGCCCAGATCAGGCTTTTCCCTGGCCTTTGAGAGTGAAGGCTCTTACCTCAGAAGGTGAGAAACCTGTCTATGGTGGCTTGCTGGTCGAGACCAGTCAGTCAGCATGCTAGTAGTCGGTGGGTTTTCAGGGCACCCATCTAATAGGTCCCCTGAGTGCATTGCTTAATCAGTCCATCACTGTCATCAGTGAGGATTTATCAAGATGAGATGTTTATTACCAAATACCTTGGGATACAGTGAAGTAACCATGTTGCTGAGGTACTCGTAATGTGTGTACAGCCTGTGTACTCGTTGTGGCTTCCCTGTGCACTAGTAATATCTAAGGTTTTGCTTAGATATCACAGGGACACATCTACTCATGCAGATATGCCCACACGTGGAGTATAGTCCAACCTGCCTGAGAGCTGTGAGGCCTACTGCAGGGGTGACTTGCCACTACCACATGCAGTGTTTTGCTGGCATGGCATACTGGGTGTGTGCCATGTCAACTCTTCAGTTTTCTCTGCACAAAGACATGCAGGCTGAGATGGCTCTTTACACAAGCTTGACGAGGGGCCCATAAGGGTGGCACAATTCATGCTGCATCCCTTAGGAGCCCTCCTTAGGTCTAATGGCCTAGGTACCACTGGTGTTATTTACAAGGGACTTACATGGAGCCTAAAGGGGGAACCAATTGTGGACTAAAGGGTACAGTTTTAGGGAAAGAACACTGGTGCTGGGCCCTAGTTACCAGGACTCCAGCACACTTCCAGTCAAAGTTGCACAAGATACCAGGCAAAACGTGTGGGGTAACCATGTCGAAAGAGGTACTTTTCTACATTTTGAATGTATTTGTATTAGCATTTGGTCAGGCTCTGACCTTTTTGTGACACATTCAATTACCAATCACAGTGAGCTATATCAAACATTCTACATTGTTGCTAACCCTGATTGGTTCTATCACATAATTATGTCAACTTTGACAGTGAATTTTACTTTCAAAAGTGTACAGTAGCCATGGGCTGTCTAAAGATGGGATGTTTGGAGTAAAACATGCTTGAGAATACATTGTGTGCAACATCTAGGCATCTGGTTAGGATATAATAATTATATTTGCGTGGTCTAGAGTGGGAGTAAACAACGCTTTGATAGATTTCTGGGGTTCTTGAACAACAACTCTATTACCAATAAACTCATGATAACTAAAAGTAATAAAAAAATGGTTTTCTTGACACCATAATCGTTAGAAATGGAAAGCTGGAAGCACACATTTATGGAAAAAAGAGAGACTGAACTATCTTGCCTCATTGACACCCAATTTGCAAACTGTAATTCCCAAGAAAAAATGATAAAAAGAATCACAGGACTAAGAAGCGGTAAAAAAGTACACAATATATTCAAGAATTGAAAAGGCAACCCACTTGCAGTGAAGAAAAGCTTACTCTTTAAAGGTTCAATTAGAAAACAACAAACCTAAAAACGACACGTCTGATGTTCGAATATAATATGGATCAAAGAGATCAGACAAATAATATGGAGATAGTGGCACATTCTGACACATGATATGGAACTGGTCCTGAAGAGCCGCACACATACGACCCTTATGGTGTTAGAGGCGCAAAACATGTCGGCCTATGACCAACGACACCCGGGCATATTATGCCATAAGGGGAACATTTTATTTTAGCAGTTAGATTCTGCTAAGGGTACATCAGTTTTACACTAGCTGAATGATGACCTCTTATTAATCTTCTACACTATTGCACACACTACCTTCACCCTCCACAGAGGACCCACTCTCCACACACCCACATGCATCACCTGGCAGTCCTTAAAAGATCTCCGACAAAGTGACCATTCAGGGGGCCCAAAGGGGATTGCAGCGCTGGCCCTATGAGGAGCACCGCCCGATGATGAAGCATGACATCCTACGGGGTGTGTGAGGGCAACAGAGGACAAAGAGTGGTCTTCCATTAGCAGAGTGGGTCCTTCACCTAGGATTTCTTTCACTCTTCTTTCTCCCTTTTTTCTTTGGGCATGGGTAACTTTTTGCACCTGGCCATAGGAACAGTGTCCTCTATGGGTTTACATAATAGAACATGTTGACATTCAATTGTGTACATCACCCATTGGCTCTATGACTTTTTATGTAGTCAGAATGAAATCCCCATGGAATGTGCAATAAAGAAATTGGTCTATTAAAAATACAGGGGCTAATAAAATAGTGTGCATCGCAGATGGGCAGTGTTTGAGCTACATTTGCTACATTTGTCACAAATTCCCAAATAGCAATGACCTAAAATCCCTGTAAGACATTTTTTTAGCCTGGCGAATGGGAGGATGATTGACAACCCTACACAAGCAACGACTAAATTCCTTATCATGGTGACCCACAAAAGTCACTAAATTAACATGCACTTAAGCCTCTGGTAGTCAGGCTTAACTTGGAGGCACTGTGTTAAGTATACATGCATGGCACAAACAGTAATTAAGTGAAACCAACACATGAAAAATCTCACATGAATTTCAACTTTTGGTTAATTCTAGTGCCAAAAGATCAAAGTGCTAACCATGGGTATGGTGTCAAATGAGGCAGGGGCAAAGTCAAAAGTTTAGGCCAACCATGATGTATCTTGGTTGAGACACACAAGGTGGGTGGGGCCTGGTCTCGGCTTACCATTAGACTTGGAAGAAAATTTGATAGAAAGTTCAGCAGTAGGTAGAGTTCAGCGAGGTAAGGCAGCAGGATGTGTCCAATGAGTAGTTGTCATTTCTGGGGTGTTCTGGACGAGGTCTTCATAAAGCCATTGACGATGGTGGGAAAAATCTCTGAGCTGGAGAAGCAGGATTTCCAGGTCGAAGTCGTCAGTATCATTAACGGGGAGACTGTGCTGTCAAGTCCGGTGAAGACTTAGACAACATTTGTGAAGTCGAAAACTTCCAGTGGTGTAGCAGGGTTTCCGTTCTCCCACAGAACTGTGCATAGAGATCTAGAACCTCAGTGAGTTAGGATGGTCCAAAACTCACCTCAGTGTCAGAAATCCCCTTACCTAGCTAGCTACAGTGTCTCATGGCTCATTATGGAATGATCCATGTCTTAGACAAACCAGAACATGAACTTTAGAATACCTCAGGAATCGTGGAACACATGAACACTCTTTCGTTATATAATCATTTCAAACCAAAACTGAGAGTCAAAGAACACAAGTGCAAGTTTGAAATATTTATTATTCAATGCAAAGTTCTCAAACGCAGTATCTTGTATAATACCAAAATGCAGATTATAAAAATCAGAGTCAGCAGCATAGTCACTAATCCATAGTAAGCAAAAGGTGATAGCATGTTACAATGCAAAATCTATCGAAATCTATATCACCTATATTTCGCGCACCCTATTTAGCATATTATTTTATATCTAAGAAGGTCTCATTCGGGCTTTAGCAGGGCGAACCCATACCTCTAAATGTCAGTAGGAGTAGATCACATCATCAGCTACCAGCTCTCTTCATGCGCAGCACCAAGTGTCTACGTTCATTCCGTGTAACTCTATCTTAAACCCGCGTAGAGCCCAAAATGTTGGCATCAACATTATTTGTGTTATGTCTAATGTGGTGCGAGGATCAGGCCTCCCAGCAACCTTGTGTTAGGTTATTCTTAGAGTGTGCAGCTCTCAGTGTGCAGACAGTTGTACCAAGTGTACCAGGCAAAGCTGATAGCATAGAAATAACATATTATTCTAAAATAAATCACCTCACCGCTTCTAGGGTGAAAGCGACAACAACAAGTAGGTGTCGTGTGCAAAACTGAAGCCGAAGGAAAAACGGCTGTTTAAACATGTAATACACTCATGCTAACTTAACGCAATATATGTAACGAAGTATCCATATGACACCCCCCCATTGATCCGAGCACCGTCAATCATAAGGGAAAAGGCAATACTAAATCAGATACATAAAATGAAAGCAAAGTTCAATAATCTTGAGCTAAAATAAGCTAAAAAAATATGTATGAATGAACATGTATGAATGCCTACAGTGGCCTCAAATCTAAAAATAAAAACAAAACTTTCGAACCAAAAGTTATCCGCTAGGTCTCAAAAATATGCAATGTAGGACCAGGTCGCATTAATTCTAATGTCTGTAAGAGAAAAAACAAGGCACTTATCCGATATCCAAAGTCATGTGCCACATTGACGTTATTCTCAGCGACATCACATGATTGAACTCTCCATCATCTGAACACAGTCCATCCCTCCAATTTAGCAAGGGGAAAGTCATATTTCATAGCAGTCCTCCCAGGCATCTCACGATTGGACAGTATATGCAAAGAAAGTTGCAACAGCCTCCAGTATGAAATCACTGCCATCATCCGAAAATAGTTCAGCAATCCAATTCAGCAATGGGAAAGAACATACGTGCTCCTCCAGCATCGGATCCTCCTGTAACGTCAGAGGACAACTCGGTGGGTTCACCAGATCGCTGTGTGTCAGAAAGGCATGCGCCGCTGCAGAGATCTCCCATTGGCCCAGTACTCCATTTATCGCTGCCAAGGCCATAACTCTTTCACCAGAACAGATCAGCTCGTGAGCCACCACGGGACGCATTAGCTGATCAAAATCGACGTCAGGAGCAGTCCTCAAGCATAGGCACAAATCAATGGCCCAATCGAACTCGCAGCTCAGGCAGTGAAACACAGGTTGGACACACGTGAAGTCGGTGAACCGAAATGACAATCTATAAGCCGTGCTTAATGCTGCAAGCGGCAATGTTCCATAGTAATTGAGCATCCGATTACGGCACAGTGTCAGGAGGCGTTGAATGGCTTCTTGCGCAGGATGGGCATCCATGTTTTATGAAGAAAAACACCAACAAAATGCCAGCGGCTACAGCCAGTAACACAGGTAGTCCACCAAACAAACTCGAAAAAATAGAGTGGAAAAACGTGGGAATGATACCAAAAACTTTTTCAAACGTAGTCACGAGGCCACTGCTAACCAATTTAAAAAAATGTGCAAGCCCAGACGTGGAAGATGCATTAAATATCTGATGCACCAGCTCACAGAAATGAAACGGCAAATCAGTATTTAAAAGCGCCTGCACCTCTGTGCGTGTGTTAGCTATGTGAAGGACATAATTTTCCCGGGCCGAACTCAGGGTCACTTGTTTTTGAGACAAAAGGGCCCTTATTCTGCTTAAACCATTGAACTTTGCTTCCAAGGTTGGAATCCGTGGCCAGATGGAGACATCTGAAGACCCATGCGTGGGTGGGTATAGAACATTCTTGCAACACACCACACGCTCTGATACAGTTACCACATAAGCCACACCAATTAATAACCCACAACATAACTCGTTGTTTAAAAGCAAATAACTACCATTAGTCAATAATGTAAACGTGGGAACTACTGCTGGAACTGGCGTGCCTTTTAAAACACATGCTAAATTTGGGCAGTCCTGATTACAAGAACCGTGTAACTGAATGTGTCTGCATATTAATGAATGGTCAGGTGACTGTGTGCATTCCTCACCATTAAGATTCACTTCTTTTCCACCCTTCAGACATCTGTATGTGTATGGTAATGACCATGCCTCATGTAGGAATGCATTGCCTAGTGGTTCATATCGTCCTATAGCAATATACCGCGTACAATTAGTAAATTTGTATAAGGGAAATGGTAACGTAATTAATCCATGAATAAGCCATGTGGCAGTAGTGGTTTCAGCAACAGAGAAAGGTAAGGATTCTAGCTTTTCAATATGTAACATAGAAAATGACGCATCACGCATAGAAAGCATGCGTTGCTTTTCAGTCAGATTAAAAGGGGCGAAACGGGACGAAACGTTCAACGAGTTCCAGGGAACTCGACCAGCCTTAAGTGTCTGTAGGGTCCATGCAAACTGCATTACAGAACGTAACTGATTTTGACCATGGTATAACGTGGACACTTCATCATGTACAATATCAACAACAGAAGAAACAATATTATCCAACGTGTAAATCCTGGAAGAAAGCATGTTAATACTGTTATCGACCACTGCAAGCACTTTTTCCAAATTTGCTTAATCAATAGCTCTCAGGCGTTTAGCAGCCTCAATCTGTGAAAATTTCCAAATTTCATTGTACACAGCATAAAGCCAGCGTTTAGATCTACCCCTAGCTGGGCCTTTTATAAAATCATTTAGCTCTATGTTTTCATTCAACTGGGACAGATGCAGTTTAACTGCAGCCAAAGTGGAATGTTGTAACCAGTTCTGACACAATTTGCCTACTGAATAAGTAGTAACAGTGTGATCTGTTTCAAACCTGGGATCTGGCCTGACGTGTATAAAACCTTCAGACAAACCCAAAAAACGACGTTGGCAAGAATCAGAGCTTCTTTGCCACAAAAGCCACCCCTCTGGATCAAAACTGGAAATATTAAAGGAGGAATTGTGCAAAAGTGCTCGTATCCCACTGATGGACAATGTAGTGAAATTACTCCAACCTGAATATTCTTCCAAATCAGGGATAGTAGGTGTATTTAATTTTTTAGATGTAGCCAATCCAAAGCATGTTGTTTGGGAAATAGTAGAATTTAAAAACAACATGTGATTCGGGATGAGACATGCACGATGCAAAGCCTCAGTGCCTTGTACCTGCCAATCTTTGGTACCCCAAACCGATTTAAGGTCAATATCCTCCTTCCATAACTCATAGCCATCTATAGCTAACTTGTCTAGAAAGGACTTCGAATACAGCAATTTTGTATCGGTAAGTCTAACTTTGGACATAAATTTCTGTTTCACTTTAAAATAAAACGACTCAGGATTTGATTGATTAAAATCTGTAAAATAAGAGAATTTCCTCAGAAATGTACTTGAGCTCCCCTGCAAAGGAGCAGGACAATGTTCCCACTGTGTGTAGTTCACAGGAACCCTCCTGGAACTTGTTTTGTGTAAGAAGTGATTCCCATAATGTTGATAACAAAACAAATCACCATAATTGACAGAATCTAAGTACAACTCCTCAGCATCAAAGGCCGCATAATATTTCAAATCAGAGAACAATTCTTCTACGGCCTGAAGATCCCAATCATCAGAACGAATATCTTGCTTAATCACATCTCCCATGTTTACTCTAAGCACATTAGGAACATTAATAACTTCTGTGGGGCCATGTATCTGAAACCTAACTGCATCCCACACAATCCCATCAAGGACAGGCCAAGCAGTAATCTCTACTGTATTTAAGTCTCTCTTTAGTCTTTGTGCTGAATGTGAGGAGGAAAGAGGGGCCAATGTTCCATTAAGGTACCGAATTCCTGTTCTTTCTTTCACATAATGGCCATCGATGAGGCGGAAAAAATAAAACACAAAACCAATTGACATAAAAAGATAAAATGAAAATAGTATCAGCCAAATGTATGTCCAAGGTGGAATTAGAAAATGTTTTTTAAACAACGTGGCATATTTTGCAATAGTTGATGGTTTCTTTGAAAGTTCCGAATCAGAGTCAAAAGAGAATCTGGACTGGTTAGCCAAACGGGCTTGTAAATCGGACATAGATAAATCAGCAGGATCTGCATAGGTCAATTCATCAAAGTTAGTAACAGGAATAGTATTTAATAAAGGACTCGATATAGCAGGCATCTCGAGGGATACCTCCTGTTCTGCACCAGATGTAATAGCCAGCACAGAGTGCCTCACCATGGAAGGACAGGATATAGCCGGTGTCATGCTATGAAGAATCGGCCACCCTGTGTGTCTTGACATTGTCAATAGAAATAAATCTGTTTTCTTTACGACCTGGAAGTGGTGGTAAAATGACTGTTCTTGTGCCCTTCACTCCAAGAACTCGAACCGGTGCTCGATATGAGGGACCAAACTCTTTCTTGTTATCGATCTTCTCTCGAACCAGTTCTCCAACTTGGGGTAGCCAGCCAACTACCGGGATCTGCAACGCATCTTCCGACGTGGAGGGCAAGTGTTCCTTAGCAAGACTGTCTCTGGTCTTTTGTAGATTCTGTAAAACATTGCAATGTTCATCTACGTCAAAGGCCGCGGCCTGGGCCTGGCAGTCTGCACCATCGAGGTCAGGGACGTACATCTTGATACCAAAGAGCATTTCGTATGGGGTCCGCCCACCCAGAGACCTTCTAGGGAGATTATTAAGCGCACGCTGCACGCCATAGAGGTGGGTCAGCCAGTTTCTACCAGTGCCTATAACTCGGGCTGTCAAAGATTGCTTTAAGTCGCGGTTCATTCGTTCTACTACACTATTGCCCTCAGGCCTGTAGGGACTTGAAAACTTGACTTGGACTCCCAACGAAACCATAGCATCCTTATACGCCTTAGAGGCGAAAGCCGGACCCTGGTCCGAATGGAAAGTACCACAGGCAAAGATTCCCACAAAGACACGCAAATCCTTAATGACCGTCCGCGAATCAGCACTTCGATGCGGCCATACCCACACAAAGCGTGTGCATGAGTCAACTGCTACTAAGATGTATTTATACGCAGTATCAGAGGAAAAAGGACCGCAGTGATCCAAATAAACGCAACCAAGCGGTTTATTAGAGATGTACAACTGTGTCTGAGGCGGACGCGCAGCAGTAGAAGGCTTAATCTGCTGACAAATGTCACACATAAGGACATAATCGCGCGTCTGTTTGTACAGTCCCCGCCACCAGAACCTTTGTTGTAGCTGAGTTACAGTGGCTGAGACGCCCGCATGCGCAGACGCCACACCTTCATGAGCCGCTGTAATCAGAGAAGCTCTGCGATCCGAGTTGGGAACTAGACGTTCGCCAACTTCAGGAATTTTCACATAAGGAACCTTATCGGGACTTAAGTGGTATGTGTACTTCGAAGGGAACCCCGCAGGATATTTACCTCCCTTCTCCGTGGCAGCAACAGCCGCCAAGATGTCATCATCTATTTTGCTTTTGGACCTCGTGACTGCTGCAACCAAGTATTTCGATACCGCAGACTTCGCTGCCTCATCAGCAAGCGAGTTACCAACAGCGTGGACCCCCACGCGCTGGTGGCCGAGAGTATGAATCACAAACACGAGCGGCAGCTTCTCCTTAAGTTCCGCCACTCGGACCCAGATCATTTTATGTTTTATTGTGCTACCTTTGGAATCACGAAAATCATTCTGAATCCAAAAGAACAAGTTCTCATTGTAAGACTGGACACAGTAGTAAGAATCACTTACGATTAAAGTCGTCACACAAGGATCAGCGTACTCCAATGCGAGCATAAGAGCACGAAGCTCTGCTAATTGTGCGGTGCAGTCCCCTAGTGTTTGCATGTGCACAACACTGGACTTGAACTCATCGTTCACCATGGCACCGACTACAATGGCGCAAGCGGAAACGTAGGCATGTTTAGAGCCATGCGCAACCTGCGCCGAACCATCAGTGTAAATGATACAATGGAAATCCTCCAACGGCCGCATCGCTAAAGGAGCAGGATGAACAAATTCATACTGTAAGTACTCCTGCGACTGTAAAGCGGCGTCAAAAATAAACGTGACATCCTGGGATGTCAAGGATGTAGCCCACTGAATCCACCGAGGGTGCAAAGCTTTAGAATTCGGTACACTGGCTTTCGTGACCGCCTCCAAGGCAGGACACGGGGTAACAACCAACATGCGCTTTCCCTGCGACAGGGCACGTTCCTTAAGATTTGCCATTTGCACAGCCGTTAAAACTTTCTCCACAGTGGAAAAACGCAGTTCAGCCGAAGTGTACAAGTGTGACTTGTAAGCAATAGCTCCAGTATCCCCTTCATTAAAAGTCAGGTACGTGAAACCCACCGTCCCAGGGATAATTCTTATCACCAGGTTGGTTTGGTTATCACGAGTCTGTAAGTAGTCAGAAGCGAGCAAATCAGCCTGCAAAGACTGCAGAATGGCTGAATGCTCAGGCAGCCAGCATGATTTGGAAAAAGATGGTTGTATCAGCGCATACAAAGGCTTGATACGCTGGGCATATTCCGGAATGTATGTTCTACCGAAATTCAAAAAACCCAGTAAAGACTGTAATTTTTTCAGCGTTGTCGGAGAGCGCAATTGTGCACACTTCTCCAGGAAGTGAGGAGCCAACCCCTTTCCTTCGTGGTTAAGTTCATAACCCAGAAACAACACTGTGTACTCCGCAATGTGTGATTTTGCAAAGTTAAACTTGTAACCCATGTCTGCAAAGTTACAAATTATGCTGTTTACTCGACACAGATGCTCCCAAAGTTCGTCATCTGTGAGATATATGTCATCCACATACGAACAAGCAACTGGATCGAAGCTCTCCAAAAGAGAGACTATGCGGGCGGAAAACACTCCAGGACTATTCTTATATCCCATTGGGAGTCGTTTAAACATTTTTTGTACGCCGCCGCACGTAAAACTGGTCCATTGGGAACTAAGACCATCTAATCTGTGTGCATAAAAACCATTGGAAATGTCAAGCGTGGTTTTGAACCGTTTACGCTCAAGACTATTCACTAGGGCAGAGCCGTGAGTATTCTGTACTGCACAGTTACGGCAATGCGAGTTCAAATGCCGGCAATCCAAAACCAGACGATATGAGCCGTCCGGCTTGTTAACAGTAAAAAGGGGATTATTCATAGGTGACACACACGTTTCAATTACACCTTGATATTCCAATTGTTCAAGGATAGCCGCGACTGAAGCTTTAGCTTCACGCCGTATAGGATACTGAGGTTGTGGCTGCGGCTGTGACCGTAAAGGAATCTCATGGCTAGGGGACAATTTATCCCAGCCACACTGATTTCGGTACACAGCCGGCGCAATCGCCAGAGCCCACTCTTCTGCAAAATGCAGCGCTTCCACTCTCGATACAGTGTGCGCGAAACTGGAGAGGATCACCTCCTCCCCTCGCGGAGCTGCGAGAACAAAAGGTGGGGGCCAGTCAGCCTCCGAAAGCAAAATGTCATACGTAGACGAAAGATTTTCCCAAAATACCCCTTTTACAGTTCGCTGCATGTCACCTTCAATTAACAGGACAATTTCAAAAAGTCGTTCAGGGGGAGCAACATGTGTATCAGCCGTTTCAATCACAACATAAGTGTCAGTCGCTGTCACCTTCAACAGTGGACGGAGGGCCTCTCTCACTATGGTAATCTCCACCGCGCTGTCCAGCAAGGTCAGAGCCCACGTCAGATTCCGAAGCCGCGTTCTCACTATCTGGGGCATATCGATGCGCCGTTAAGGCTGCGACCTTCTTCTTGGCAAACTGCGGTCTCTTTGGCGTAGAGTCGTCCCGCTGATCCCCTTCACTTCGCGTGCGGGGCTGGCCGCGTCCTTGCTGGCCACCCCTGCCCCTGCCGCCCCCTCCACCACCGGTTGACGGAGCCGATGAGTCCTGAAAGGAACGAGGAGAGCGTTGGTCAGAAGCCTGAAATCTTTCAGGAGATTTAATCGTCGCGCGATCGCGCAAATCATAAACTCGATCTGACTGCGCAGGTTGTGAAGGCGCCGGACTAGAAACCTGTGTCTGCTGTTGTTGTTGCTTACCCTGATTCTGCTTTTTAGGCCAATTTTGTTTTTTGGACTTGGGTTGTCCACCCGTTTCCGAAGACTGTCCCTGGGGCTGCTTCTTCTCTTTTTCAGAAAAAGCCTTTACACCCTTAGAAGTGCGGCCAACCATTTTATAAGCCGCCACAATAATTCTTGCTAGCTGACGGGGTTTCTCGGCATCAGGAATTAACGCCAGAGCATTGGCCACCTGAAAGTTCACTGCATCCCCCTTGACATTTGCAAGGATAAGACCGCAAACTGTCTCAAACGAGCCGCTCAGGCGCATACCCAATTCAACCGCCGACTCCGGTCCGTGATCATCCTGAACACGTTTAAGGACCGCAGAAAGGTTTGACACAGATGGGGTGCCATAGCACCTCGAGTAAACCGCTGCAAAAGTCTTACCCCATGTTTCACAGTCAGCAAGTTCAGGGGCTAAATCTTTCGGTAAACTAAGCGTAAGAATCCGGTGTTTTTCACCCGGAGTCGTATTAGGAAACACAGCCTCCAGCTGGTCGAATTTCTCGGCAAGCCAGTAAGGAAAATCATCCTTATCCTGGGGCTTCTTGCCCATAATGGAATTCACCAAGACAGGACTGATTTTCAAACCAGCCTGTTCTGCTCGAAGCTGCGCACCTGCGGATACTGCGCCATGAACATTACGACCAATGTAATGAACAAGCGCCCTAATCACTCCAACCGCGACATCATGAAGACGCCGCAGGTCAGCTACACTACAAGTAGAGCGATTAGGGTGAGGAGTAAATCCACCCAAAGCGGGCCAATTTGTGCCCGGAATGGACAAAGGACCTAACCTCGGAGCCGTTAAAGAATGGGGTAGGGCGCCACCAAACCAAACTCCGTGCTGCCAAGCATCGATAGGTACTTCCAGTGCCCTGTACGGAGCATAAGCCGCCGGTACAGCCGAGGCAGTGTATGAATGGAAGACACCCGAATTAGCGTCCACTTCCGGAAATGTCACCCAGGAATAAAACAATTCGTACGGGTACGCATGTTCCGCACTCACCACTAGAACCACAGCCAAGCCCTCCACAGGGACATTATATGCCCGCAAGTGGTCGCGAACCGCGACGCGGCTATGCTGCGGTATGTCCACAGCCATGGTAGCACAGGAAGAGAAAAAAGACAAAGAACACTTTGTAGCACAACTGGGTAGTAATTCAAAGAAACCGTTTTTTAAAGAATTCAAGCTTGAAAAGACCTATTCAAAAAATAGGTAGGTTATTCCGACACCACCGTTTACCGGAAACGGGAATGAAGGTGTCAAGGTTTGAATGATATACTACTCGAGTGTCATGATATAAGGCCAACAACGTACGGGCGCCATGTAGCAGGGTTTCCGTTCTCCCACAGAACTGTGCATAGAGATCTAGAACCTCAGTGAGTTAGGATGGTCCAAAACTCACCTCAGTGTCAGAAATCTCCTTACCTAGCTAGCTACAGTGTCTCATGGCTCATTATGGAATGATCCATGTCTTAGACAAACCAGAACATGAACTTTAGAATACCTCAGGAATCGTGGAACACATGAACACTCTTTCGTTATATAATCATTTCAAACCAAAACTGAGAGTCAAAGAACACAAGTGCAAGTTTGAAATATTTATTATTCAATGCAAAGTTCTCAAACGCAGTATCTTGTATAATACCAAAATGCAGATTATAAAAATCAGAGTCAGCAGCATAGTCACTAATCCATAGTAAGCAAAAGGTGATAGCATGTTACAATGCAAAATCTATCGAAATCTATATCACCTATATTTCGCGCACCCTATTTAGCATATTATTTTATATCTAAGAAGGTCTCATTCGGGCTTTAGCAGGGCGAACCCATACCTCTAAATGTCAGTAGGAGTAGATCACATCAACAGCTACCAGCTCTCTTCATGCGCAGCACCAAGTGTCTACGTTCATTCCGTGTAACTCTATCTTAAACCCGCGTAGAGCCCAAAATGTTGGCATCAACATTATTTGTGTTATGTCTAATGTGGTGCGAGGATCAGGCCTCCCAGCAACCTTGTGTTAGGTTATTCTTAGAGTGTGCAGCTCTCAGTGTGCAGACAGTTGTAAAAGTGTACCAGGCAAAGCTGATAGCATAGAAATAACATATTATTCTAAAATAAATCACCTCACCGCTTCTAGGGTGAAAGCGACAACAACAAGTAGGTGTCGTGTGCAAAACTGAAGCCGAAGGAAAAACGGCTGTTTAAGCATGTAATACACTCATGCTAACTTAACGCAATATATGTAACGAAGTATCCATATGACAGTGGGACAAAGCTGCAAGCCATAGCTAAAGAGGGCTCCAAAGAGCGGCACACTGTCTCTTGGAGGTCCCGCTGAACAGGATTTGCTTCTGCAGAAAAGAATGTAGTGGGAGCCAATTACAGTCTAGTGACCCAGGACTTAGGCAGCAGAGACCAAATGGTTAAGACAAGAAAATGCCAACTTTCTAAAAGAAAAAAGAACAAATGATGAACAGAATGCTGAACAAATCAAACATTCCAACCCCAGTCTAAGACTGGGCTTAAACCATAGTATCTTGCTCACCACGCCAATCCAGTTTGGACCCAGCCATATGCAAATCAGTCTTGACCCTGCTCCCAATGGAACACTTCAGCCCGAACTGCCAGGCCCAGTCCTCCCTGGGCCAAAAAAAGCATCCTGGGATCGGTTTTGGGGTGTCACCCAGCATCAGCCAGGCTAGCTTGAATAGAGTGGCACAGTGAGAACAGGATCTATATCTGGGCATACCCTTCCCACTTAGGGCGACAAAAGCAAAAAGAAAAAACAATGGATGTAATGCTGAACAAACCAAACATTTACCCCAGTCAGAGATCTGGGTTTAATCCATTGTTAGTGAAGTGTTGGGGGAATACCCCTGTTATCCCTTGCTGCCCTTGAAGACCTTTGTAGACTCCATTCCCCAGCTCACAGCGTGCCAGGAGACACAGATGCTGATGGCATCTCCTGAGGGGGCGGGTCTCCTCTGGTGATGAGCTGAAAAGGACTCTGGGCTTCCCGCAGTATGGGACACTAAAGTGAAGAAGTGTTGGGAACGCGTACCCCATTACCCTTAAAGACCCCTGGGAACTCCATTCCCTAGTATGCCAGGAGGTACGGCTGCTGATGGCGGGCCTCCTCCAGTGAAGAGTTGAAAAGGGCGCTTGCCTTCCCTCAGCACGGGGCACTGAAGTGAAAAAGTGTTGGTCAAGGCTTACACCAGTTGCCCTTTTAAGACCCCTGGTGGCTCCAACCCCCAGCTCATAGAGCAACAGGAGGCATTGTTACTGATGGCTTCTCCTGAGGGGAAGGGGCTTCCTGCAGTGGTGAGCTGAAAAGGATTCTTGGCTTACCGCAGCAGGGGTCACTAAAGTGAAGAAGTGTTTGCGGGGCTTAGCCCTGTCACCCTTGAAGACACCTGGGGACTCCATCTCCTAGCGTGCCAGGAGTTGCAGCCACTGACAGCATCTCATAAGAGGGGGGGGGGGGTGCCTCCTTGGGTGAGGAGCTGAAAAAGGCTCTTGACTTCCAACAGCGTGGGACTCTAAAGTGATGAGTGTATGGGGGACTTACCCCTATTGCCCTTGAAGACCCCTGATGACTCCTGCCCCCAGCTCACATCGCACAAGGAGGTTCAGTCGCTGATGGCTTCTCCTGATGGGGTGGGCCTCCTCACCTGACTTACAGGCCCTTGCTCCAAATTCTGAACATTCTCATGCATCTGCGACTGTTCTATCGTCTCAAAGGTAGCCAAAGTCCTCCATGTTATGTAGGCGCTGCCACGTCTGTACTCTATGGTATTTGTATGACCCCAGTTGCATGGTGCTTGCACCACGCAGCTTAGTACATGCGCATCGGAACTCAAATATGATATTTGTGAAACCGCGTAAGTCTAACTTGCCTAGCCCTGCGTTGCTTTATAAATCTCAAGTAAAGCAATATATCGCAAATCGCTGCATTGCCTTTCTCTGTAATAAGAAGGCATTTCTTGGCCATTGCATGGATGTTCCCATGCAACTCTCATGGCAACTTTCATGGTTTAAAAGCCTTTCCAGACTTACCAGACTTGGTAAACTTAGGAATGCGCAAGAAAGATATACCTTCCCAGGAGTGGCGTAACAAGGAGTGATATCTTTAATTATCCTGGTTACTTCTTCTTTTACTGAAGGCTGCATTCTACTGATAGACGAATCTGTCCCTCTGGATTTGTTTTTGCTGGAAGGTGCCTCCTCATGCACAAAAACAATCCTGCATGGAACTCAAACACCCTTGCACTGTGGTGCAAATGTGTCCGCATTGGCGCTTTGCATCAAAAAAGGCACCAGCGCTAGCGAATAGGCAAGAATGTGCCGTAATATTTTAAATATAGCACATTCCTGCCCTTTACCTGTCAGGCAGTGAAGCCCATGAAGGTAAAGCTGCGTTGCGTGACAAAACTTGTAAATCTACCACGCTGTTTAGTTCGACATTACCATTGAACTGTAGTGTGTCACGTAGAACTATGTTTGTGTAACTATTGCACAGGCACATGCATTCTTCTCATGGTTTTATCTTGCTCTCATTTCCTGAGAAACCTGATGTTGGGCAGGGGTGAATGTAACACACAGCAACAGAACATTCGAAGAGGTATGTGAGCTAGGAGGCCTCACTGCAGTGACCCAGGGTTGAATGGGAATTTACACTGCTACTGTTCACTACACAGCATGCTGCCACTTCACTTTAGCTCTGCATTACTCTTGGCAAAGGCAGTAGCGTGCATCTACTATGAGGGCAGGTGTTTGTGTGGCCTTCTGGTCCAAGCAGACTGCAATCCATGACAGGCCTATGTAATTGCATACATGCATATTACATGTTCCTCTTTGGGTTTATACCAGAGTTAGTGAGCTACACAACTATGCAATTGGGCACTGAGAGCAGGGGTATACTGCTCTTACCATGCTGGGTAATTACTTACCCAACACCTCCATAGTACCATGTACAATGAGACTGTGTATGTACACATACATTTGTGCTTGCCTTTTGACATGGATTGTTGCAAAATGGCAATCTCTGAAGGGTCACCCCAACTTTTTGCCTCCCTCTTCTTCTTTTTCTGACCTCATTTTTGTTGGCTTTAGATATAAATGGAATTTACAACTATGCCTTCCACTATGGCTCCTGATTCTTTGGTGAACATATACTTTTACTGCCTAGTGTGACACATTTACTGAGGATCATGTGATTTGTTCAGCACATAATATTTTAGTGGAGCTTTCACAAATGACCAAGCTTAGATACACCAGTGGATTTAAACACATCTAACACTTACCTAATATGTACCCTTTCTACTCATATTGACTTCACTTGTGAACAACATGATTATTGTGTTGATTTACTACCGAGTCTAGAAAAAGTGGTTCTGTCCAATCACTTAGTGTGAGTTGACAATACTTCTTATAGTTGATTTTGCAGGATCAGTGAGGGAATGATGACACAATGGAACATCATCATCTACATGTTGGAGTCATGTATTATTACTAAGTGCATAATACACAAGATTCATACAAAAACACAGAAATGCCACTTATGTCATACAACACAACTGCTTAGTTTGTATTAAGTATAGTTATGGTTTCCCTTCCAATGAGTAGACCATTTCCACATGCAACACTCTGGAACTGCTCATTAATGATACTGTGGTGGAAGATGAAGGCATCATGTACACTCCCAGGTTATATAGCCAGCACATTTATGAACATTCCGTTATGGTCCTCTGTGGCCTGGACATTGATGGAGTATGTGTGTTTGCGGTTCCTGTTCAGATGAGATGTAGCAGCAGGGGACACCAATTGCACATGTGTGCAATCAATTGCACCAAGCACATGAGGGAAATCTAGCTTCGGCATAGAATCCTTGCTTGGTGTCCAGTTGTTGTGCAGTTTTGGGGAAGAGATGGTAGTAGGATGTGAGTTTGATTATGGCATTTAAAACAGAGGGGAGGAACACTGAAGATGCTCCCTGTGAACTTCCTGCCAATCAGGCTGTTGTGATTTGGAAGGTACCCGATGCCAGCTTGTGGACCACAGCCATCAATTAGACCTGTGCTGCAATGTTATTACGCCTTGCAGTTGGTAGCTGGAGACTTGGCACAATCTTCTCCGGCAATTCCATGATGGAGTTTCTCTTGAGTCTGTAGAACTGTATGACCTCCTCCTCCCTGAGGTCAATGACGGATATGCGCTGCCAGAAAACATGCTCCCTTCTCCGTCCCTGCCTACGTGCAGGTGGTCTCCTAGCTACTCGAGTTGCGGTATGACAACCTCCATGATGTATTTGATATTGCCAAAGTGTTTTTGTTGTTCATGTTTATATACCACAACCACTGTGTCATTTCCTACACATGGTTTGACGATGTGCAGCATTTCTGGTGCATCTTTAGCTTTGCGCAGTGCTTCCACATTATCCGTGACGCAGTGTTACAGCCATAAATATCACTGAGTTACAGTTGCATTCAGTTTTGCATACATTTAAATGTTGCATGGCGCAGTTGCTTTCAAATTGCATTTTTGCAAAGGGGTCATTTTACGGATATGACTTACTGCTTGTGCCACTGTTGCGTCACAATTCGTGGTACAACGCTGGCACAAGCCTATCATAAATATGCCCCATAGTAATAAATGCAGTATTACGTTCCTTATAATAACTCCACGTTCAACCTCTACTCTTCACTTGGCTATATTGTGGTAAATGCTGTATGTGATGTATCTTTTTTGTATCTTGCTGTAGTATTTTAGTTGATTCGGTATGATTTGCCTTTTTCGGGTTTTTTTGTGTGCTGTATATTGATATATTTTAATTGTACATTTTGAAGTTGTATATCATTTATGTCTTTGTTATGTTTGTTCTGTGCTTATATTTTCAATAAAAATAAAAAATAAATAATAACTCCACGTAATCTTGCACACTTCCAATGTAATTTCAAATAATGAAACTACAGCAAATCATATAAATTACGCTCACTCCTAATTTCTATTATGCTGTATTTTGAGTTCTTGCCTGTTTTGTTACTTTAGACATTTTCCTAAACTAGGTCTGTCTTCTCTGTGCCTTAACTACCAGAGAGTTAAGTCCAGCTTTAAGGTATTCAAACTGTGTTTAATCCTGGCATGTTTGTAGACATATTCCTTGTAGTGGACTCACACCTACCCCATTTATTAACCTGCTGTCTTACACTGCCTAACAGAACAAGCCGCCATATTGTTTGGATTTCAACTCTTACATCCATTATAGTGGCCCTTTCACGCTATCAGTCTCTGTGGGCCACCATGTTTCCATATGAATTAGACTTTTATAATAGCTAATTTGTATGTCCTAATTCACCTTGATACCACGCCCCTCTCTGCTCTGATCCTCTGATTCTGAGAGCTTTTAATTTTGTTCATGATATAATTCTTGGCTCTAATCAAGGTAGAGAAAACAAAACAAAAAAGCTAGAATTCTAAAAAACAAATTGTATTACAGTTTCTCTCATAGACCCATGGAAAGAAAAAAGAGAATACACATTTTTTGGGTATTTATTTTTCTTTAGCTGAGTACATTATATATCAGTATCAAGTGACACCTCCATGTGGGTTGTCTGATAATTCAGCGGTTCAACTAGTAATTACAAATCCCATAGAGAAGTTGGACTTTAGGAGATGGGTCTTTAATAACGTTTTGCTGGGAGATCCACAATGTGTTAATAGTTCAAAACAATTCACAGAGGAATTTTTAAAACAGATTATGACAACAGATATTGCAACAATTTGGGATATTTTTAGAGGAAGAAGCTGATTATTTGATTACTAACCTGAATGCTCGAATATGTAAAACACAAAATCGATTACTCATCCAATAAAAGAATAAAATCCAAACTGGCAAAACTCAATTTAAATGAATTCTATAATTAAATAATTATCCTAAATAATAAAATCGATATGCAGAAGGGCTATGAGGAATGTGATTATATGGGGCTATTTCTCAATGACTGTAGCACCCATTGTGTCACCATTAGTGAAATCAGACAAAACATGACTCCCAGACTGCCACTGCAAACTGACATTGCAGTTTTTAAACTGATACCAAAACACCACTTACAGCCTTGGGAAAGCCCAAGCCTTCCTTTTTAATATTCATAAGTCAAACCCTGTGAAGGCCTAAGGCATCCAAGAGCATATTTTTTTTAAGGTCTTTGCATTTCATGACAATAAAACCAATCATTGTTATTTTTATTGCAGTAAAACTAGTACCCAATTTGACAAATGGAGTTACACTCTGACAACTCAGCAATGCTAACTTCCAGATGGGACTACTAAATCTGATACTTTAATGGATCAAAAGAATCGCTGCAGTAAACCTGACTTCTTGCCCAAGACAAATTTAATTTAACTAATTTTGAAAAGGCGGTGAACAACCTTTACAACAAAACTTTTACAACGCACTACCATTACAACGCGGTCATTACAACTCAAACCATTAAAACACATTGAGCTGGGGGGCCCTCTAGGATAGGGAATAAGTTTAATTTTCTATCCAACTCCTTCCCTAGTGTCCACGGGGACTGGAGTTGGAATAGAAAATTAAACTTTTCACTATCCAGCACCTCTAAGCGCTATGCGTTGTAAAGGTATGCGATGTAAAAACCGCGTTGTAAAGGCAGGCGTTGTAATAGCCTGCATTGTAACGTCATACATCCTGAAAAGGAAACTAGAAATTCGCCACTTTGTTGCCCAAGTTTCCTGTGTTGTGTAGTTCCTATATTACCTACACAGGATCTGCGCGTTTGGATAACATAAAATGTGGGATTGGTACAGACGGCTTCCGAGCCCCCTTACCGGATATGTTAGCCTGTCTGTCTCAGCTACCTCACAGTGCCACTAGAATCTCCTATTATTGGGGAGATAATAGTTTCTGGCAACCTCAGAACATGACAACCCTGATCCCTCAGAATCGTGGAAACAATATACTACTTTTCACTCAGTCACTTGTGCTCACTTAGTTGGTCCCAGAGATACACAGATTAAACATACTGGGCATTTGTCAATAAGGATTTATTCTAATGTAGAATAGATGAGCTGTAAAAACCATTACACAGTAGCAAAGATATATGATTAGCAGTACCACAAAAGTAAAGGGATGGTACAGTTCTACCATTTTGCAATATTCATGAATATATGTAATTACATAGAATAATTGTATATATGATAAAAAGTGCATACTATTATGATTCCTCCCTAACGACATGTACCTAAATGTCCCTAGCATCTGTGTAGGTGTTACGCCATGAATCCCTCTAGGATCTAGTCAACCACATTACCTGAGAAATTAGAGAATATGGGGCCACGTCCTGGTCTCGAGTTGGACACCCCGCGAGGGATGTTAGGCCACTGCGAGCTGGAGTGTCTGCATGCAGGAAGCTCAGCATCTCTTGTCAGTGTGTCAGCCAAAAGTCACAGTCTCCTTTCTGAAGCAAGACATGATGTATATATACCCACTTGTCTCCCCAGGAGTCCTACCTTGCTGTGTTACTGTGTCAGCCTAGATGATGAAGTTGGGCCTGATCTTTATTCAGAGATATTATAAAGGAGATGGTAGTCATGCTGTGCTTCCAAGAAACCTCATGCATAATGTATGAGATTTGAACTAGGGAAAACCTGCATTCTGACTGCAGTATTGTATCTAGGTAAAAGGTCAGTCCCTAAGAACCGTTATTTATGTAATGTAGGGAAGATTATAGGTGAAAGTTTGCAATGTTACCGGCGCCTATACAGGGTAGCTATATGCAATATAACACCATAAGCCATTTTCTGTTGCAAACAGCTGTTGTCCTTGAGACAGACTGCTACCCTGCTTCGGAGAGGTGAGAATGACTCTCTGAAAGCCCTACTGAGGGAAGAGGTGTGACGTCCTCCTGGCAGAATGGCCAGAGCTGTTGTGAGCATAGGTGATGAGCTTCAAAGAGGAAACTGCATTTGAAGGGCAAATGCAAGTCACACTAACAAAGGGATGTTCTTCTCTTTAGGCAAACAGGCTCTCATTTTGAGGATGGAGTGGAAGCCTATGTCAGGCCGGTTTTCAACACCTATGGTTATGACTAGGGAGCTCCACACACTAAAAGAAGGGTTTTGCCATGCTGGTAGTGGGCAGAAAAGTGCATTCTGGGATAGGTACATGCCATAGACATAGGACATAGTAATCAGGGGTAGGAACTGGTAGCCCATTAGCTAATTAGTCACCACCACCAGCTAAGTTTTTAGCAGGTATAAAGTGGCAAACCTGGTACCAAGACCTCAGACCACTACTGCCCTGAAAAGAAGACCGAACAAGGACTGCCCTGCTGCTCCTTGGGCCCGTCCCAGCAAAGACAGGTTGCAACAAAGACTGAAGTGTAACAGCTGAACCTAAGTACTGGCAAAGAGAGAACTGTGCCTGCAGTACCCAGTTAGGGAAACATTGCCCATGTCTGCCAGACTGATGCAGTGGCTCCAAGAGTCAGTTGATTGAATCCTTGTTACAGTCACCAGGCCATACATGCTGACAAGCATGCACCCTTGAGAGCCCCGCACCAAGAACTCTAAATGCTGCAGAACGCCAAGGAGCAGCCTGGGAAAGATGACCATCGCAAGTTGCCCCAGAGTTTGTTAGACCTGTGAAGGCCATCAGAGTGTATTCCAGTGAACCAGCAAGAAAAGGTATTGCCATTTAAAAGAGACCACTGTGTTTGCTGCAACTGAACCTGTGCTGGACTTTGCCTGGACACAGTGGGAAGAAGACGAGGAGTGGGTGGAGTTGCACTACACAGAATTCCGCAGAGTTGCATAAAAACTCTGTGGAATTCCACAGAGTGCTGCTCTTTCCTTATTGATAGTTCAGCTCTTTTCTATTGTAGATTGCGCCTTCTGAAATGCGGTAGGTGAAAGACCTCCGACTGCCACACAGCACACAGGCCAGCAATCCAACCCCTGACTCAGACTCCCAGCTCTTGGTATGGCTGGATAAGTCAAAGGTCTAATGTGAGCCATTTTTCAACAGTGTTATTCATTGGCTTGGAATCCCCCTCTTTATCTTCGCATGCTCACTACATTTGAGTTGCAGCATGAGTCTAAACAAACATAACACTGTCTAGAATGTGGAGCATCAGCCACTCACACCAAGCAGCTCCAACTCTCCGGCTCGGCAGCCGGAGAGCAACACCACACTCCACAGCACGCAAAGGTCCATGCTGCTCAAAGTCAAAGAAGTGTGCAGCCCAGAAGGACCCCCAGCGTCATGGGGCCACGGTGCTCGCCGCATGGCTTTTCCCTGAGGAAGACAGAGTCCCGACATCAGAGCCCACTTCTAAATCCCTTCAAAAAACATCGACCAAACTGCGACTGCGCAGAAGTCAGACCTGACAAGTCCTCTGAGAATTCAATTCTAGAGTCAGGAACAACGCCATTGCCCAGTTTGTTGCATGTGCAACCGCTGCAAGCAATGCATGGGCACAGATGAACTTGCGGGGACTCCACATGTTGGTGAAAGAGTTTTTGTAAGTCATTGTCAATGTCATCACCATGGATTATCTGCTACAGCCACCGTCGGGTCACTCACACGTGATCTGGTGAGCTGGGCTATGCAAGCCACCATCGGTGCCAGGCTGGTAGCATCTAGCCTGCCAGCCAGTTGCATGTGGTGTAGCGCTGAACTGCAGGCTCATGGTATCCAGCCAGCCTCATGCCTCCCAGGAATCCTGCACTGCCCCTGCGACGCCCTCGCAGGTAAGTGTCACACTGCATGCTACGCCATGTCAGGTCCCTGGCCTCCTCTTACCCAACAGCCTGCCAGCCAGGTGTGTGTGGAGCAAAGCCACATCAGGCAAGACAAATGGCACATCTCCGCCACCTGAGCTTCTCATAAACCTATGAAGGCTCTTGGCTGGCTTGGAGCATGACCAGTGGGGGTGGGGAGGCAGCAGATTTTGTTCCGCAGAGTTTGGCAGAGTTTTTACTGAACTCCACATTCTAACAGAACATGGAGTTTCAAAAACTCTGTGAACTCCACCGACAGACGGAGTTCACCACCTATCTCTATAGAGGACCCTGAGGCCAAAGATGCCCCTCTGCCCCCCAAAGGCAAGGGCCAAGAGCTGGCCACAGGAAGGCCCACTGAATGAGCCTCCTAATTCCTAGCGCTCTACTGCTTCCTATATCCCTTGCATCAGGCCCACTTCCATTGACTTCAATAGCAGTCATACCTAAGGATTGATTCAAAACTGAACTGGAAACTGCTAAAAGTGACAGGTAATTGTCCCTAGACATGTAGGGTCTCAGTGAAGTGTCCCCTATCGGAATTGGCCCATCCAAGAGTGTTCAGTTAGCCATTTCTAACCTGCATGTCTTAGCTAACCCAAACAGCTGTTGTGGTCCATTAGAATGATTTATTGCATTGAATGTTTCTCTTAAAAATCATATGTCTGGATCTCTCAGTTGAATTTTTGTCATTCAGGTCTCTAATTTATTGTGTGGTGGTTCCTTCTTATTATCGGTTTACTTCGTAATGCCGTACAATTGTTCCTTTGATAAATCATAAGTGATCCATGCCACAACTACCTAGAACTGAACTAAGGGTTTACAAACAAACTTAACTGGACCTTTGAATGAAATTGTGCCATTATTGTGCAATGAGGTCGCACAACCACAAATTACAATAATCCAGTTTCTCAAACCAGAAAATAAATTGTTCACTTAACTATTTACAGTTTCGTTTAATAACTTAGCACATACATCAATGAATGAAAATCAGAAAGGATTTGTGGCCAAAAGGCAGCTAAGCACAAACACAAGCTACCTAATTGAAAACATTGCTAAACATAGACTTAATTCCTGCCTTCATGATGCAAGATGCAGAAATGTTTTTTGACCTAGTGAGCTAGGACAGTTTATTTACGATAATTGGACTTTTGTGAACTCCCCACATAACTCACTGGGTCAATCCAATATTCATATGATGAGGCTAATGCAAATCTTTTAAATAATACTGTATTGGCCTGTGAAGTGTCAATTAAACAACAAACGAGACACGGTTGTCAACTATCCCCAGTATTATTGTCCTTTTTAATTGAGCCTCTAGAATTTGCATTATGCACCAACTCTTGAATATAACCTCCAATTGAAGATGTATCAAAAAGTTAACTTTAAGCAAATGAAATCATTTCATTTTTATAACTGGAAGAGTACTCAACCCACATGACACTTATTACTTTTTATAAACTTGGATGATATAGAATCAACACAGTCAAGACTGCATTGGTATTTTTAAATTCCTCAAAAATTGTTTACCTCAGTAATAAGATATATTGGTATGCTTATAAATTCAGACATCAAAAGCATGTATGAAGTAAATTACATATCATTTTAAAGAAATCTTAATCTTTAATAAATGGACTGAACTACCTCTATCAGCTATTGGTTGGGTAGCTCCAAAAAAAATGACAATAATTTAATTGTTTAATTTCTTGTTTACTTCAGCACCTTGAAGTTTATATGACATTTTTTTCACAAAGTCAAATGTTTATTTATAAAGCTTTTATTGTGATGTAAATCACCCAGAATGTTCCTAAAGATAGTTTATTTGACTAAAGTAAGTGGAAGATTGAATATGTGCAATACTGAAATGTATTAATATACCTAAGTGTAATACATTTAAAGATGCTTTTTAAGAGTCAATAAAGATCCATTACTGAGCATAATTTATTCATATAAATAGAGAAATGTCCTTAAAATAACCAACACCCAAAGAAAAAAAATTTTTTTGTAAGTTTAGAGTATTTTCATAAACATTTTTCAATCCCATGGATTAATTCTTATGTCAGGCTTCAGGCTATATCTAGAGATTTTAAATATGTAATTATTGAAAAAGATAATAATGATTGGAAAACAAAATGGTAAAATCCGATTGAACATTCTTTAACAACTAAAGGATGGAACACATGGCCTGAAATTTCACAAAATATGACAGTTAACATCCAAACTATTTAGTGGTAGTCCCATAAAGTAAAATCTGATTTAAATCACATCAAAGGTGGGCAATTCGATAACTATGTTGACTTAGCCAGTGGCGACCAGCATGACTTGCGGGTGGCAGGGCGGAGATTGGCACAAGGGTCGTGGAAGGGGAGGGTCGCACAAGGTTGCGGGAGAATACGCATAATAAAAAAGAAAAAAAAATGTATTAACTTACCTCTCCACTGGGTCCCACACCTCTGCTCCTGCTCTTCTCGAGAAACAGGAAGCACAGCCAGGTCCCACTGACCAATCACAACGCTGCAATGCAGCGTTGTGATTGGTGGGCACCCAGGCTCCCCTAACCAATCTCAATGCTGTAATGCAGAGTTGTGTTTGGTTTTGAACGTCCTGGTTCGACGCTCGACAAGGGAATGGGGGCCTGGGCTTGTTCTCCACGCAGGCTGTAATGCAGCCTGCATAAAGAACGGGTAAAGTGCATATGACTGGTTTGGGCGGCCCTTAGGGGACAGACCAAACATTCATTGCACACTTAGGAGTGGGCAAACCACTCCTCCCCTGCCATGCTCCCAGAGCAGAGCAGAAAAGCCCTGCCCACCTGCTTGTCCGCAAAGCAGAACCAACATAACATGATAATATTTTAAAAGTTATTATCACTTTATATTTCTACTTTGAAATGCTTGAAAGCATAAGTTGAAATGCCTGTTGATGAAGAACTTCTAGTTACAAGGACTAACACTTTTTTTGCCCTGGGGTGTTGCAGATGAACGTGATGAATTATTGATTGTTTTAGAACCTTGAAAATTGTCGTCCCCATAGAGGAGGAGCTGCCACTGGATTTAGCATATGAATACATGGAGAATCCACAAAGAATATAGATTGGTTGTTGCTATAGATCACTGTTGCAGAATTAGCCAGAAAGATCTTTTGAGAAAGTAAGAACTAAACGGGAAAAAGAAACCCAAATCTTTCCATGACAACAAGGATGGAGGAAAATTAATTGTTATCATTTTAGGATGTTGCATACAGCATATTATAGGCATATGGAGCAGTTTGCTAAGAGGATGCTGTATAGGACACCACTGTTTAACAACAGAATAAATGACCATAATAAACCGAACAGTTTTAGGTGCTATAATGCAACTTGGGCCAAAAGTATCCTCTTTTTGGAATCTGTTTTGGTATATATGGAGAGCAGTATTGAAACCATGGTTCCAAGAGAAGCAACAATAGCTTTACTGGGTGATTCATCGGTATTGTATAAATATAATGTTGGCATCACAAAATCTGTACGTATATCAATGCTCATAACCTGATCTATGTTAACAAAGCTTTGGCGAACTGATCAACACTCTAAATGTAAAGAGTAGAAGAGTAAATTGGAAAGGAAGGTGTTTACAATACTGAGAAGCTATATACAACGCAATTAGGGTCAAAGGAAAAAACAGAATAGATTATGCCAGTTGGAGCCAGTTGATTGATTTTTACTTAAAATACATTTTAAAGGCTGTAGGCTTAAGATGTTTTTATTCAAAAGGGTCCTAAATGGTCATAATTTGACTTTCTTTATAGCTGTCTACAGGCATAGCACTTTATTGCTAGTCCAGATAGATTATACAATATGATGTGGATAGACTGTGAATTTCAGTATGGATTAAAGATGTTTATTCAATGCATTGGGAATTTTAAGATCTAGCAATGAAATGAAGTGCAATTAGTATGTTTTAAAATGTGACAAATTAATGGTTGTCCAGTAGCTGTTATCTGAAATCTCATTTAGTTTTAATTGTGCATATTGCATTTGGAATTTTGTAAGCACAAATTCTTGGAATATAAAAAAGGGATTAGACTTTCCCTATTTTCATGTATATATTTCCATAGTTTGAATTTGATACCTCAGTGATAGGTTCAGAGCCCAGTGCTCCTTGGCCAACTAAAATCAATGTCCTCCTCACCTCCATCTCATTCCTACTTTCATTAGAAAGTCTCATATACTACTCCTGCTGCTTTCTAAGATTACTGTGACAGATTCAGGGAGTCCTGTAATTCATTTTCAAAATGTTGGGATCCTCAATTATATACTTATTTATATTGTTTGTTTTTAAAAGTTGTAAAAAGTTAACACCACTCTCATATTTGTAAGCAGTGTGTACTTTTATAAATTGGAGAATGTAGTTTGGTATTTTTAGGATTAAAAAAAAACGATTAAATGTATTAATTTTTTTTTTTTAAAAAAAGGTAAAATTGAAGGTTAAAACATTCTAAATTGTAAAACAGTTTTACATGTTGGAATTTGTTGAACTTTTTCACATTTTTTGTAAGTCTAAATGTATTTAGACAAGCAGAAAAGCTATGCATATATTTATTAGTATTTGTGATTCTAAAACGTTCAGAAGCAATACCGTTTATTAGCATGCAAAGTTCAAATTTTTATTCTGGTGTATCTATTCACTCAAAGAAACATTTTTTAACCAATTCCCAAAGTTGCTAAAACTCTTATCTTAAATCAGTACATTTGTATTCGAGACTGCCAGTCGTTTTAGTAAACCATTTTTACCTTTCTCAAATAACAAGTTCATATTAAATTAGATCTGCCAAGAATGTGGGTGGGGTTCAATGTTTCTCAAAAATGTTGACAAGGAAAGACAGGAAAAATAAATGAAACTGTAATTTACAATTTATCAAGAAAGAAAGTGGATGTCTATTCATATATTTGTACATTAAGTTGCAGTGCCTGTTGATGAAGATCTTCTAGTTACAAAGACTAACACTTTTTTTGCCCTGGGATGTTGCAGATGAACGTGATGAATTATTGATTGTTTTAGAACCTTAAAAATTGTAATGATAAGAACAGAACAATAAATAGAATATTATTGCAGCTTTTTAAAAAGTGCCTGCATATGTGTATGCAAATATATGTAAGAGTAAATGTGTCTATATATCTATATATGTACATAGGATAAAAGATGCTCTTGTGTTCCCAGTTTTATTATTTTGTTATTATTTCTTTCCTTGCACAAAATATTAAGTCTCAGAAATTGCATATACTTCAGGAAATCCAATCTGATGTTATGCTAATGCAATCAAAATAAAATGTTATGCAAACTGAAATATCAGAGATGTTTGCATTCACTCATTCATAGGTAAGTGCACATTGCTGATTCTGAGTGTATTTGTGTATGTTGACTGTTAAAAGAAAATTAATCTTCTTTGATGTGAACTCTAAAGGATGACAATACTAAATGATTTTTTTACCACATGAATCTCTGTATAGTAGTATGATAGGTAAAGAAGCGTGCACTTACCATGGTTGTCATCAATTTTCTTAAATAAATGCATATTTTCTCTTTCCCCAAATTCTTCTGCATGATTTATGAGAGCATCCTTCACTGTCTTGTAACCTGCCAAAACAACAAATCTCTTCCTTCCAATCTGAATGCTGAATATTGGTCCATACTTCTTATGTAACTAAAATGAAAAAAAACCATATAAACTTTTGCAAAAAATCTCACAAATTTTATTTGATATATTTTAGAACTTGCCACACATAACAATATTATAAAGAGGGGTGCGACAAGGGTGCATTTTGGCCCCTTTACTTTTTACATTATATATTAACAGCATTGATAAAACCTTAGGGGAAGCTACCCTGGACACTCCGCGTGTAGGAAGCCAACCCATCCTGGTTCTCCTATACGCGGATGATGCCGTTTTACTAGCACGCACCCCACTAGGTTTACAAAGACTCCTGAATTCCTTTGGGGGCTTCATGAGTTCTTTGGACTTGGTTGTTAATATAGCCAAATCGCATGTCCTAACTATTGGACCCCGAAAAGACAAGGTTAGAACATTCTATTGTAAAGGGTTGGAAGACACCAGAGTTAAGGTTTTTACTTACTTGGGGGTCCTGTTTGATGACAGAGGTTCATGGGTCCCCCAGTTTTTAGCTAAAAGAAACAGTGTAAGCAGGTCCTCATCTGCTTACACTGTTTCTTAAGCTTTGCTCGTCGATTGGGCGGAAAGCCTTGTGAGGCGGTTCTTGCAATCTATAAAGCTAATTGTATTGCAGTAGCAGCGTATGGCGCAGGAATATGGGGGTACAAGAAAGCAGAGGGGGTACAGCAGGTCGAGAATAAATTATTTCGCTCCCTTCTTTCCATTCCCCAATCGTCATCAACCTTTGCTGTTCATCAGGAGCTGGGGATGGGATATGTCTCTGATTTGATAAGCATGGCCCCTCTAATCTGCTGGATCAAAACATGGTTGAACCCCGAACTTACTATTAATCGTTTGATTTTAAAAGACTGCATGCTTTTAGATAGAGCAACCAATATATCCTGGCTCTCTTACATTAAGGAAACGTTTCACAAACTAGGGCGGCCTGAAATGTATGTTAACCCGGAAGTAGTCACCAAAGCTGACGTTAGCTGGGTCAAAATACATTTTTTGACATTAATGGCACAGGAACGTGAGAGCGAGGAGTTAAAAAAAACCTGGTAAGGGCCCACTTTTTATTATTCACATCTCCATCTATTGAACCTTACCCAAAGTTAGTAACTAAGCCGTTCCATCGCTGGTTATTGATAAGGTTACGTTTCATATTGGGGAATTATCAAGGCTGGAATAAACCAGAGGATACAGCACTCTGTGAGTGTGATCACAGTTCAATTCAAGATACTGCTGATTTTATAATATTCTGTGACCTGTATTCTGACTTTAGAAATGCGTTTATTATTCCACTTTTACCAGGGAAAGGGTTTTTACAGGTGAAACTTGCCTTAATGTATCTGCAATTACTGGATACCCCATGGGTTATTTTTAACATTGCAAATTTTCTGGTAGCTGCTGCTCGGAAAAATAAAATAAGATACCCTGTACTGATTATTACATGAATTTTTTCGTATTTTTATTGTATCTTTAACACAACATATGAAATATGTTTGAAATATGACAGTTTTTTTTATAACATTTTGTCACCCATATGTATTTGTAACATAATGTGATTTTTGATGAACTTTTATGATTTTATTTAATCGATTAAAGTGGTTTTGACTTGACTTGACTAATAATATAAAAATAAGACCCTGATTACTTACATTATTCTCTACTGCACATGTTACAATCATCCAATTCTTGATTAAATGAGATGACAACCTTGCAAGACAGGCACCAGATGCTATCACTTTAAATAAATAAAGAACACAAGCCACATCTAAATCTCAGTATGGTATCTGTATATCCAAATGCACTGCAGAACTAAAGCTAAACATAGAAAATCTAATGGAATTGTATTTTTGAATATTTAAGTACATATATTTGAATGATTGACAGATTCAAAAACATGCATGAACCCAGTAAAAAAAATTAAAAACAAGATTGCATCAGAAATGGGTAACCCCAATGTGCAACCTGTGCCTGTGTATCTTTATTATTGATAACATTTACACAGAAGATGCATATAGTCCTTAGGTTCTCAAAGTCCCAGAAAAAGATGTGTAAACCAGAAACAATTACACAAGATAGGGGAAACAAGTACTGTCCTGAAGAAAGGAGGTACCTCAAAAAATGAGAACGGATGTCTCAATCCAAATGTAATCACAACTCCAGTCAAATAAAATCTGTCAAGGAAGTATGACAAGCCACATGTATCCTCAGTTGGTAAATTGTATGTTAGAAGCCTTGATAAACTAAAAGAAATATGAAAATATACATGCGTACAAATGTTACATGTGCGCATTCCTTGTATGTTTTATAACTGATAAAGATACACAGGCACTGGTTGCACCTTGGGGTTCCTCATTTCTTATGCTATTCTCTTTTTTTCCTTTCAAAGGTTCACAGGTTCTAATGTGGTGTATCATGGTTTTGAGAAGTTTTTTAAAGGTTCTTCACAGGATGCATGCAGGTTTTGAATTCCATGAACCATTCACATATATGTACTTTTGGATTAGTGAAATACATTCATAACAATTTTAGAACATTTTACATTTGATACAATGTATACTTCATAGGTATATTTGCACCCTGGAAAAACTTTAGATTATTGAAAAACATTTCGGCCACTTGATGTGTTTTCAAGATTATCGCAAAATTTGAAGTGGTAGAAAACAAAAGAATAGACTATGCACATATGGACAGTCTTTTGGAAATGTGTTCTTCTTTTCCAAAAAGTAACAAAATTTTTCAGTGCTCCAATGTCATATAATAAATGTGTCCTCAGGCCATGGCTCATGTCCTTGTAACCATCACAACTTCTACTCATACAAACCTCTTGCCCTCCCGCTCAGTGAGGCACAATAGTGTGGATGATGGCTTGGAAGTTGTGTCAAAATATCATTGTCAGAAATATCATCTGACATAGAAAGACACAATAGTGAAGTGCTCCAATGTCAAATTATTTCTTTGTTGTTGGATTAGGATCTCCAAGGCAATGGACATCTAAATGGAACAGGTTGTGCAACATTGTTTGAGCACCTTTAAATAGAGTTGGCACGTTGAATACTCTTTGCGTAGAAGAGAAGCAGAACCCATACTGTTAGAAGATGTGTGATTTTGTATACCATAGCTGCCATATATTTCGTGTTTTTGTTCTTGTTTGAGGAAGAAGGTCAAGCAGTAATTGAGTTACCAGAAAGCTATCAAGAAATGATCTCCTTGCTCTAATTACATTTACTGTTCCCTGCTAAACAAGGATATTCTCAGCCACACAGTCTGCAACTGGATACCTCAACAATAGACTCACCTATGGATATTTACTAATAATAAAGGGACTTTGTCTACCCACTTTGAAGTGACAAAGTGTTCTGCTTTTTTGCTCTCTATATTTGGATCTTACCGAAGGACTGATCCTTTTCATCTGGACACTGTCTTTCATTCACTGGCAAATGACTGTAGCCAGGCAACATTTGGTCTGTACAGGTGCATTTCGCTGGACCTAAAGTGTACCATTCTATTAGCAACTGGCTTGTCTGCTACCAATCTTGTGTCACCCCTGGACTGTTTTTATAAACACATGGAAGTAAAATCCTATTTTGAAACGCATTAATGAACCTGAAGGGGTTTCTTTCCATTTGATATGTCAAAAAGTGGAGCGATAGTTTAAGGGGTTGAGAACCCACTTCAAATATTCACAATCCTTGTCAGAAGGAACCACAAAAATCACTAAATAGAATATTGTGTTTGATGGCAAGCAGGATCACTCAGCTCCGAGGCAGGGACAGACCGGTGCCCTTTCTGACAGCACCCAGCAGTGGTTTCACGACTTGCGTCTGATGGACATATTGTGCCATTTCCTCTCTCATTGGAATGACTACACCTTTTACTCCCACCCTGCGGCACCTACGCCCGCTTAGATTATTTCCTAGGGTTCCGGTCCCTTCTTCCTCTTCTACAAGACTCGATTATTGAGCCGCAGATGCTATCAAATCATGCAGCACTGACCGCAACTCTGCTAACTCCCCCCCAACCTCTCGCCAATCCTTTTTTTGGAGGCTCAGAGATACACTCTATCACCGTCCCGAAGTTATTGGTTGCCTCACCAAGACGCTAGAGGACTACTTATCTGTAAAAGACACCACAGAAACCTCAATAGTATCCTTATGGGAAACAGTCAAATTAGTGGCTGGGGGTGATCTAATAGCCACATCCTCTGCAGACAACAGGATACACAGGGAGAACAGGGAAGAGCTCTCTGGGCAGGTCTCAGAACTACAAGGGATCCATAAAAGAACAGGGGCTCCAAGGGTATGGAGGCAACTGAAAACAGCGCTAGCTCAACTAGCCAGCTTGGACCTGGATCGAGTTGAGTATGCAGCCCTACATCTGAAACATATGTTCTACTCAGGAGGAGACAGGTGTGGCCCCTTGTTAGCACATAAACTGCACACGCAGTGCCAGGCAGCGGCCGTCCCAATACTCATTGATGCAGGGGGCACTGAACTTTCTCGGGAGGCGGATATCTCTCGTGCTTTTAGGGATTTCTACACTGATCTTAATTCACCACAGCAAATACCAGAGCAGAGCTCCTCCGCATATTTTCAGGGTATAACATACTCACCTCTGTCACAAGATCAGGCTGCCTCTTTGGACAGACCGATTCGAGTGGAGGAGGTAATATCAGCCATTGCTAGGCTTAGGCTTCTCAAGTCTCCTGTCCCGGATGGGTTCACAGCCATTTTTTACAAAATATTTTACTCTATTCTGGCCAAAATATGAACACGGCTCTTCAATGCGATTGGGGAATCTGTGGCCATGTAGCCTACGATGCTTATGGCATCAGTGGTAGCCCTGTCTAAGTCCAGAAAGGATGGCAGATTCTGTGCCTCACATAGGCCTATTTCCCTGCTAAATAGCGATTTTAAGACCTTTTCTGGGATTTTAGTGGCCAGGTTGCGCCCGCTGATGCCTGGACTAATTGAACCGGACCAGGCCGGATTTGTGGTAATGAGACAGTGCAGCAATAATACTAGGAGGTTGCTTAACCTCCTAGGCAAGGCACATAGCCAATCAGTGGAATGAGTTGTGCTGTCTGTACATGCCGGGAAGACGTTTGAAAGGGGACATTGGCCCCTTTTAGAGACCTCTCTGGAGCGATTCGGGATAGGGAATCATTTTTGCATGTGGGTCCTCAGTGAGTATAGCCATTCGCCGGCCACTGTCCGAATGAATGATTTCGGCCTTGGCACCCGTTTGGCCTCTAGTGGCTAGGCCGAACAGCATCCCTTAAAATGAATCTACTCCCTAAAATCCTATACCTCTTTCAGACCTTGCCTGTGGAGTCGGTACCGGGGATGTTGAAGCAGCGCCAGAAGGAGTTCTCTTCCTTCATCTGGGCGGACAAGAAACCACGGATGAGAAGTGACATGAGTTTCAGATCTCCAGGAGAGGGGGGTTTGGGGATGCCCAATTTAGACCATTATTATAAGGCCACTCAGATTCACTGCTTGTTGGAGTGGGCTCAACCCGAGTGGGAGAAGCACTGGCTTTTCATGGTTTATGTGGCTCCCTGATAGTGCGGGCCACTCTAAATGCATGAGATGCCACGGTCACGCCTAATGGCCTCACCACCTTCTGATCACCTCTTACCCCATCACAAACAATCCTGACTTCACTCTGGGCCTCGAACAGGTTGTGTTTAGCCATTGGGACAAGGAGGGCCGCAGATCTATAGGGCACTTTTTTAATGAACAGGAACCCATGTCCTTCGAAGATTTTTGATCTGATTTTGCTACGCCTGAAACTGAGCGGTACCACTATCAGCAGATATGGCATTGAGTGATGCAGCCCCAGGTGGGTCAGGGAGCTGAAAGAAGGCTTATCCCGAATGAACGGGGGCTGCTCTCTAAACATTCTACCAAACAACTCATCACATAGCTCTATCACATCCTACGTCCCCCAGAACAAGCAACAAAATCTGCAGGTCAGAACAGGTAGGAGGTAGAGCTAGGGTGGACAATGACCCCGAAAGAGTGGAGCAATATCCATTACAGGGCCCGACGCTCAGTGCGCAACACCTCCAGCGTAAAGTCTGCTACCAAGATAGCTACATACTGGTACCTTACCCCTCCCAGGCTATATAAGAGAGACCCTAGCTGCTCTCCGAGCTGTTGGAGAGCATGTTGAGCTGCAGGCACACTTTTGCACTTCCTATGGAATGTCTCACTCTCAAGACTTACTGGACACAGGTTCTGGATGAGATAGATCAACATTTTGAGACTACTATCTTACGCTTCCCCGAATTGGTTATCCTGGGTGTGTCTGACAGACTTACACTTCCCCTCAAATCATGCAAAAGGAGGCAAATGGGCATAGCTATAAGGGCGGCAATACAGAATATTTTGTCAGCTTGGGGCTTTGATAAAACACCTTTGATTGTGGAACGTGCTGGGTATGGAACCTATTTCCTTCTCTCTCAAAGGAGATGGGGGCCTCCTTTGCAGAACTGTGGCACCCCTTTATCGCCCTACTATGTTCCGTATTTCACGAGCTTACCTACCTTAGGTATATGCGCATCCTGCACCTTCCTGCATTAGCGCAGGATCCCAGCCAACCCCATGATCACTAATTTCTGTCCTGATCAGTCACTTCTTATGTAGTTTCTAGTGCAAGGGGAGGGGGGTGGAAGGGTGGGACTAAAGGAGGGGGTGGCCGGGATGTTTGTTGATTGCTTTTGATGCACTTTGTAGCATTTTGACAGCCTATGGCGCAAGTGTTGGGCATTTATTGCTGGCTGCATCTTGAGTTGTCCTTCATTTCTTAAATCAATAAAAAAATGTAAACTTAAAAACCACTAAATAAACCTGTGCTCAACCCCTTTGTAGCTGTGGAAAGTATTTATGTAGTACTCAAATGGTAATAAAGTAAAAAGATTTAAACTTAAAAACCACTAAATAAACGTGTGCTCAACTCCCTGGTAGCTGTGGAAAGTATCTATACAGTACTCAAATGGTAATAAAGTAAAAATACAACAGAAGAACAACCTCCAATTTGGAACAATATAGAATACTTTAATAAATACATTGGCACCAAAATGGTAAAAAATCCAATCAGTAGAACTGGAGGTATGAATTTTTAAAGCTTGAATTAAAAATAGCACTAAAAAGGATGACGCGCCAACCTGGATATGTCTTAATGTAAGGAACAATTAGAAGTATTTGCTGAGGAACTGCCACTGCCCCCTTGTCCAAGGCACACATGGGGCCCCCTCACAACCTATTGAATGTCACAACCAGTTGTGATATAAAGTATAGTGTGCTATATTGGTTGAGCATTGGCCTTTCACTGCACCCATCCATGTAATCTGATACACACTCATATCTACTAAAGTCAGAGACATGGGTACGCATGTAAAATGGTAGGATTACCAGATGCTGGCATAACAAAGTGACATATGTTTATTTATCCTTGTGATTTCTTGTCTGCATGTGCAAAGAGGAAAGAACCTCAAACAATAATTTTTCTGTGCTATCACACAATGTGTGTCCGGCTATTCATCAGGGTAAACGGGAGAGGAGGGTATAGTGTCAGCGGGAGAAGAAGAGAAAAAAGAAAAAGAGTGAAAGAGTGAAAGGGAGAAACTCCTTTCGGGACAAGAACCCTCACTCACCTTTGGGTGACATGCTTCATCATATGGGTTCCCTCTTCACACCAAGGTGTGGGCTACGACTCACCGAGGTGAGGAGCTGAGGTGTTTTTTTTCTCAAGATGAGTGTATTAGATGAGAGGTGAATGTGGGGCAAAGTGCAAAGGAGGTGGTGATTTAAAATGCCTCTTGGGTTCCACTAAAACTTTTTTGGGTGGCTTCAAAACTATTCCCAGCACAACTCAGGCATCCTTGCATCAAGGTGCCAGAAGTTCATCATTGGTATGGAAGAGCAGACCAGCGCTATCTCCTAGTAGATATGGCCCATTTCTGCTCTGTCCTTTTGACACAATGCAGCAAGCACAAATTCCCTTGCTGCTATGTGTAACATCAGAATTTAGTAAATTCGCCCCAACATATACATGTCCTACTTGTAAAGGCCATGCCCCCTGCCATAAGGGATTTTTAGGCCTTCCTTAGGGCTAATTATAGGTATTAAAAAGGAGGGTTTTGGGTTGGCAAAAGGTTTTTTCTTTTTTCTTTTAAACACACAAGATGATGGACGGAATGTTGCACAATGGCAAAACATTCACTCCCAGTCACAGATCTGGGTCTAATCCATCGTTATTTTGCTCACCAAGCCACCCCAGTTCAGACATGGCCATATGCAAATTTGTCTTGACCCTGTCCCTCATGGGAACAGTCCAGACCGAACTGCCAAGCCATGTCTTCCCTGGTCCGGAATTAAGCGTCCTAGGACCGGTTTCGGGCTATCAGCCGTCTTCAGCCAGGATAGCTTGACTCCAGTGGCGTAGTGAGCAAGGGACCCACGTCTGGGCATGCCCTTGGCAGGGAAGACATTGCTTGGCAGTTCGGGCTGGACTGTTCTCATGAGGTACAGGGTCAAGACTGATTTGCATATGGCCATGTCTGAACTGGGGTGGCTTGGTGAGCAAAATAACGATGGATTAAACCCATATCTTTGACTGGGAGTGAATGTTCTGCCATTGTGCAACATTCCGTCCATCATCTTGTGTGTTTTGCTGTTCACCCTATGTGGGAATGGTATGCCCAGGCGTGGGTCCCGTGCTCACCAAGCCACTGGAGTCAAGCCATCCTGGCTAAAGACGGCTGATAGCCAGAAACCGGTCCTAGGATGCTTGATTCCGGTCCAGGGAATACATGGCTTGGCAGTTCGGGCTGGACTGTTCCCATGAGGCACAGGGTCAAGACTGATTTGCATATGGCCATGTCTGAACTAGGGTGGCTTGGTGAGCAAAATAACAATGGATTAAACCCAGATCTGTGACTGGGGGTGAATGTTTTGCCATTGTGCAACATTCCGTCCATCATCTTATGTGTTTTGCTGTTCACCCTATGTGGAAAGGGTATGCCCAGACGTGGGTCCCGTGCTCACCAAGCCACTGGAGTCAAGCTATCCTGGCTGAAGACAGCTGATAGCCAGAAACTGGTCCTAGGATGCTTGATTCCGGTCCAGGGAAGACATGGCTTGGCAGTTCTGGCTGGACTGTTCCCATGAGGCACAGGGTCAAGACTGATTTGGATATGGCCATGTCTGAATTGGGGTGGCTTGGTAAGCAAAATAACGATGGATTACACCCAGATCTGTGACTGGGGGTGAATTTTTTGCCATTGTGCAACATTCCGTCCATCATCTTGTGTGTTTTGCTGTTCACCCTATGTGGGAAGGGTATGCCCAGACGTGGGTCCCATGCTCACCAAGCCACTGGAGTCAAGCTATCCTGGTTGAAGACGGCTGATAGCCAGAAACCGGTCCTAGGATGCTTGATTCCGGTCCAGGGAAGACATGGCTTGGCAGTTCGGTCTTGGCTGTTCCCATGAGGCACAGGGACAAGACTAATTTGCATATGGCCATGTCTGAACTGGGGTGGCTTGGTGAGCAAAATAACGATGGATTAAACCCAGATCTGTGACTGGGGGGAATGTTTTGCAATTGTGCAACATTCCGTCCATCATCTTGTGTGTTTTTCTTTTTTTTCTTTTGCCAGGACAAGATTGCAGTTTAAAACTGTTCATTTAGGCATTTAGATTACTGGCCTGGTGTACAAGTAGTACCATATACTAAGGAAGTATAAGTAAATTAAATAAGTCAGTCACATGTATGCCAATGTTTAAAAAAGAGCAAGAGCACTCACTTCTGATTAGCAGCTGTAAAGTGCACAGATGTCCATATTGAGCCAGCAAAAATAGGGTTCTGCCAGCTCTCATGCAATTTACTGTGTCCAGGTTTGACCACAATTTAGATATTTATAAGCTAATACAAAATCTTTGGAAGAATTTAATGGGAATACTTGTGGAATATAACTCACTGTTGCTATGAAAAATAAGATCACTTTTAGCCAAGTTGCTGCCGAAAAGCCACAGAGAAATATCTAGTGCCTGATTTTGTGTTTGGTTTTTCAACCAGTGTAGGTCTGTCCAACTGACAAGACACTCATAATGAAGCTAGTTTTGTTGTTGCCATGTCTTCTGGTATGTCCCACCTCTAAATCAGACCCCTAAGAACTGTGTACCAATAGGTCACTTCTTAAAAATCCGAATTGGAGTGGGTCATAATACCAACCTGCTTCATGAATACAAATGAGGTAGTTTGTAAATTGCGACTCAATATGATTGAAGGAAATCATAGGGGTGATGGCCTGCTGGGGACAACAAACCACCATGTCTGTGTGTGCTTTTTCTTTTATGCAGTATTACAATTCCATTATATCGAATGGAACTTGTAATACAGCAGATGAAATGTATGTTATGTTTGTGACAGAGTATCCCATTAGAGAACCTTGTAATCAGACCTATACTGTTTACGATCTTATAGAGCTCAATTTCATTGCGACTATGGGCCAGATGTAGGAAGGCTATTACCGGTCGGTAACGGCCGAAATTGGCCGCTACCGACCGGTAATAGACTTTTCGTATGTAGGAGGCACATTTACCGATTCGGTAATTAGCAAATCGGTATTTACAGATTCGGTATTTACAGAATCATCATTTACTGATTCGGTATTCACCGAATCGGTAAATGAAATGTAGGAAGCACTTCAAAGAGTGCTTCTGGGCTTTAAGGATTCGTTATTTACCACCAACTATTAGTTGGTGGTAAATAACGAATTCCTATGTAAATGCAAATTTGTGCATTTACACCTGTGCCATGTGACAGACATACATACCCTTAGGGCATGTATGTGTGCCACATGTGCACTCAAGCACTAATCAGGGGTGCAACAGGGTGTCAAAGTGACACCCTGCCACCCTTGACTTTTTCACAATTTTACCGAATCAGTAATTACCGATTCTGTAATTGACATTCATACCTATGGGCCTCCAGGCCCATAGGAATGAATGGCAAATACCGAATCAGTAATTACTGATTCAGTAAATACCGAATCTTAACAATTCGGTATTTTTTACTGAAAAATTATCTACATAGCATTTACCGATTCGAAAGTACCGAATCAGTACAATTCAGTATTTTCAAATCGGTAAATGTCAATTACCTACATCTAGCCCTAAATGATAAAAATGCCAGGGACCCGCCGTAGGGGCAGCTAAAGTGCCGATATATTATAAACACCAAGGGACCCTGTTTCATCCAGGTTCATGAAAGCTTTTTAAATAAAACCAAGCTCATCAAAACAAATTGAAATCCAAGTGCTTAATTGCTTAGAACCCCTATTTTAACAAGGTTAGCTATACTTTTGAAGCTCTATTACGTTGCAGCTAGGAAGGAGAGCTGTAGGGAATCTATTGCATAAACAATTGAAGTGCAGAGACCCTCCCCCCTCACTAAGATCTACTAAAAACTGCTGTATGAACAGATTTTCTGTGAATATGCTTTAAACACCCAGGAGCCCTTTATCATCAAGGTCTACACAAAAATGCTAAAATAAAGGCAGGCTATAAATACTAACCGACCCCCTGTCATCCAAATGTGATAGCATCCAAGAGGAAGCAAACTGAGCTTTAAATAACCTGCAATATAAACATTTAAAGTGTAAAATGCTTGGAACACACAGGAATCCCAACTAGTCTAGATCTACTAGAAACTTGTGAAATGAAGGCAGTCTATGCATGCTAAAAGCCCTTCTGTCATCCAACTCCATTAAAAGTGAATAAATGATGTACATCTAAGTGTTTTCAAAGAAGTAGCAAAAAGGGAGCACAGCATTTTGATACAGAGTTAAAATAGCACCTAAAAGAATACAAGGCACAGGCACCCCATGTTAAAAACAAGTACATTGTAAATACTATTTAGCAGCAGGCTTCAGCAGTTGTTACTCAGTTAAACAGCAGCCAAAATGTGCAAGGGTGTCAATGTCCCTCACTGAAAATAGGTGTGGCACAAGTGCAATTTTGCCACCTCGTCCAACATCGTTACAGCAGAGCACACTTCATAAATGTTAGAAATCTCACAGATAATTGACAATAGTCCCCCTTTCAGCATGTGACTACATCTGCTGAAAGAGCCTAAACATGTGCTTTAAAAATTTCTTTGCTAATGGAAAATCTGCCTTTGCTTCAGAAATGAAAAACTGCATTTGAAAAGTGACACACAGATATTTGTGCCACAGAGTAAAAACATGAGCTCTGAAATTCACCGACTTTAGCCAGATGCTTTCCATTTAGCAATTTATGTAACTCATGTACAAGTAATTCCTAGCTTGACTTAAATGTGTTTAGCTAGTTTCTGTCCTCAATGTGAAAAATGTGATTCTAACTTGTGAAAGTGTTAAATGTGCATTAGTAGAAAATTACTTGTATTAGAATTAGGACAACATTTTAGACTGTAGAAAACAAAACCAACTCCTGATCCAGCCCTTGCTCTGTTAGTTTCCTTTGACCTTCAAGATAAGCAAAGGAATCGTTTTCTCTCTGTGTGAAGAGAAGAGTGGCATAATTTACAGCTGTGACCTCGGTCTGAGCTTGATCTCTGTAGTTGCTGGAAATGTTGCACAAAGCCTCATTTAATTCTTTGCTTTAGTGAGAATAGAAACCACTTGTATTTTAAAAATGCATTATCATGTTTAATGTGTCTTGCTTAATTAAATAGGTTCTTTTGAAGCTCAAGTTATGTGTTCAGTTAGAAATTAACAGCCAGATTCATGAAGCTACCATTCTGCGATTAGCAAATAGCGAAAAATTGCGATTCGCTTTTTGAGAATCGCAGAATGGTGGAGTTCTGGACTTTTTGGTACCGTCCAGAGGTGTCAGGGACAACACCCGAAGACCCCTGAGTTCTACCTGTCTCGGTGCACAAATAAACAGAAACACGGGCTTCTCGATGGTGGCGTCAAAGACAAAAGGTTTATTACTGCAGGGACACAGAAGTCACAGAAACTACACACGGGCAGAATCTAGGAGACTGTTCGAATTGCATTAAGTGGTTGCTCCTTAAATACAGAATATTTGGCTGGGGGCAACATTCTCCACATACTAGTGTGTTTCTCAAACATGATGTCCTAAACAATAAATATTTGGCGTTTACACAGGAATTGTCAACCATATCTGATGTCAAAACATTACGAATAAGAGGTTTCCCACTGTTCCATCATAATCCCATGTCATCTTTACATTCAAGAGCCGGACCGCCTCATCGTAAATTTCGTTACCTCCCCCTAATAAAGGCCCAGAAGGAAAGGAGCAGAGCCAGGTTCAGAAGATAGAAAGGCAGGATAAGAGATGTTTGTGGGTCGTAAATGGGCAAGGCTACCAGCTTCGGCCACCTAATCATGATCAGGCCAACGAACACGAGAACCAGTATAGCAGGACTGGCCTCGGGCAGAGGAGGCAGCTTCTGCCGAGTCATGCGGCCACAGCGTTTCTGTCCTAAGGTGCACGTGTCATAAGAGAGGTGAATCGTCGGCTAAAGCCTACTTGTCCTTAATTGAAATCAAATGATCAGAGGTCACTGCGTGTTCATTGACTATGTGAGGGCAAGAAAACAAGATGGATGCCATGATCTAAAATGGATGCCGTCGGTGTATTGGAAATGTGATTATAACAGGAGTGCTCTTGCTCGTAGCATAGCGAAAACACCAGGATATACTAAATGGATCATTTGCGGTTCACTGGTACCAAAATTATGAGATTACGACAATGTTGAAAACACGGGTTCAAATCGTCACGGAACCTCAGGCCCTCCTTTTGCCCTTACATAGGCAATTACTCAATCTATGTCAGAGTCTATCTCGATGTTCATTAGGTCAGTAACATGTTGTTGCATCATCATCCTTTCTCGCACCTTGTCTCCAAATACAGGCGGTTTTCTAAAACAGGTTGCAGCACAGACGCTACACAAAGCGGGACCACATTGGATAATAAGGCAGCACGAGAATAGGAATACTAAGATAATACCAACGACCATTGGAACCTTCCATCCCCACGCTGAGAGTAGAGTCCAGAGCCATTCCATTAAGGACCAGTTTCCCTTGTCTACATGGATAGAGTCGGAAATTTTATGAAGCTTAGAGATCGCTTCGTATACTGTCGGAGCATTATTGGGGATAAAAACACAGCAGCTCGATTGGATCATTCTGCATACCCCACCTCGATCTGCAAGTATTACGTCTAGAACCATACGGTTCTGCAACATCATGAGACGATCCGCCTGGAGCTCAGCTGTTAAATTACTAAGGGCACCCGCAGTTTCTGTAATAGTAGACTCAACTACCCGTGTTAGCTGACGTGTATTTCTACTATTGGCCATAGGCCCCCAAAACGGAAGGAAACCTTTGAAGAAGTCTCAGGCTTCCTGACCAGCGGTATCTTCCTTGCTGAAAACACCTCTTGCTACTCTGGTCTTGTGATAATCTGGAGAGGCAGTGTATGTCGGAGGCAATAGTCGAGCAATATAGCATGAACCTGAAAAGTCAGCAGGCAACCATGTATATGCCCTATCCTGACAAATGAAGTAGGTACCCCTAGCAGTAAGAAAGGCAGGGGAAGAGTTAGCCGGATACACGTAAGTCTCAACGCACTCACTCTTCCCTAGCTGAGCTCTTGGATTTCTCCCATTTCCTTGCAAACAGACTTGACCTCGGTGAGGTACGACCCAAATTGGAGTGGAGCTCTTACGCTTGCTTTCACCCAAACAAATGCGATACTCCGTAGAATTCCAACTCAGATATACTCGTAATTCATCTCTAGGACAAGATGGGGTGTTATTGACGTCTTTAATCATGTCAATGATTCCCTTGACTAAAGCTTTATTGGCAGAGTTATATTTAGTGGAACGTGGTGGACGCGGGGGATAGGTCTCAAGGGCATAGACAAAAATAGTCTGAAAGGCCTGAAATGATCCATTATAGCTAAAAGGCAAGACCAGATAGGGGATGCCTTTATCCATAGTGTGTGGTATCAGACCACATACCCAGCAGTCTGTTGTGTTAACTACCAGTTGGTGTTGATGCAGGAGTTTTACAAAAGTGTTGTTTATGAATTCTGAGCGTCGAGCTTGTTCATGTTCAGGAAACGGATGAAAGGAATAGTAAGAAGCAATAGTAGAAGGAACAGGATCAAGGGGAGGTAATGTAGTTGTTATCGGTGCAAAAATCAAATGGACGCCTAAGACGATTCCACCCACTAACATTATTAAAATAATTAAAAACATAACTGCGCATTGCATCAGAAAACATTTGTTATGAAGAATCTTGTAAAGTCTATTTCTGCGAACATAAATTACATTCTCTCGGTGCAGCTCAGGAAGCTCCATCTTCTACAACCGCTCGCGACCACTGATGATGTGTATGTAGTTGAAAATGCCTCTATCAGCCCTGGGAGTTCCCAGAACTAACAGAAAGGCCGACCTTGTGTCTGGCCCCCGCAGATTCAACTAGGCACACAGCCACGACCCTACGGCTACCCAGACGGCAAGGCAATTAAAACAACAAAATATACATAAGGAAAAGCAAAATATTAGCAAACTTCCTGGCTGGAGGCAATGTATCAAATTGAAATATGAAAAATAGGCAGTTTCCTGCTTTATTTAGTCTTTTGATTGAAAACGTAAGTTGTATCTCAGTTTTCCTGGTGCAGTTTGATCCGGAAATAGATTGTGTTCAGCAGGAGTAACAATGTTCAGGTTCGCAGATAACAAGTGTTCGTTTGATGCAGAGGACAAATGTTCAATGTTCAGAAGGGCAGTTTCATATGGGGAGTCAGAGTTCGGTGAATCAGTAATTAGTTCTGCATCGCTGAAAGGAATGTATCTAGGAACTGGTTTGGTTTCAGAGGCACCAATTCCTTTTCTCACCCAGTTATCGTAAGGGAGTGGCAAGGGAACACGCTTGGTGTGCGTCGAGTGGATCCAATTCTTTCTACCGGCCACTCGTACAGCAGTCCTCGTCGCCAACAGCACCTGGAATGGTCCAACGAATTTTGGTTGAAGATTTATGGTTCGTCCAAAGTTCTTTACGACGACAAAATCTCCAGGTTTCAGCTGATGGCCTGGACTTTCCGGAGGTTTTGGCAATGCATCGAAAACCTGTTGATGAATGAGACTTAGTTTAGCAGTCAAGTCAAAAAGGTAATCAATTAACATTGGGTATTCCAGCTGCTTAAACTCCCTAGGTCTTGGTACCCCCCAAATATTAGCAGGGCGACCAAACACTATCTCATAGGGACTAAGCCCTACTCGGGAATGCACAGTCGCTCTTGTGGATAACAGGGCCAAAGGTAAAGCGTCTGGCCAGGCCAAGCCCGTGGAGGCTTGTATCTTAGCCAGTTTCAGTTTGAGGGTGCCATTGTACCCTTCAACTAAACCTGCTGACTGGGGATGATTCGCACTGTAGAATCTTTGCCTTATTCCTAAGCCTGCACACACACTCTGCATAACTTTCCCTACGAACTCACTTCCATTATCTGACCATACAATCCGTGGCATACCATATCTGGGGAAGTATTCTTTGAGGAGAATTTTGGCAGTAGACAAAGCAGTATTGTCTTTAAGTGGATAAGCTTCGATCCATCTTGAAAAAGCACAGACTACCACTAGGACGTACTTAAGATTATTAAATCGGTCCATGTGGATGAAGTCTAACTGAATCACTTCAAAGGGACAGGAAGGAGGAGTGAAATGACCAGCAGGTGTGGGGGTTCCCTTGCCAGGATTATGCATCAGGCATATCATGCAGTTTCTCACTACTCTTTCTGCACACTTACTAATTTCATCATTCTTCCAGACTGGAGCCAACATCTTACAAATTCCTTTAGAACTGATGTGCGCTGCTCCATGCGCCATCGTTACTACCGCAAGCACATACGCATCAGGCAACATCCAACGCTGCTGTTCCGTCAAATCAATCCAACATCCATTCGAGTCCAATTTACCCGTTTCTTTCCATGCAAGTTTTTCCTTTTCAGTCGCTTCCTCTTAAATCATTCTCACACTTTCCATTGTGTCTTCACACATTCCCGAATCAGTAACCCATCTTGCAGACGTTGCAACATACATCCTACTCATTGGATTCCTAGCTGTCTGTTTTGCTGTCTCATCAGCAAAGGCATTTCCTCGACCAACATCATCCGTGATTGCTCGATGAGCACTGCACTTCACAATCGCAACTTCCATTGGTAAGGTTAGAGATTCCAACAAGTCATTAACTAGCTGACCATGCTGGATCTTAGTCCCATGGGACGTAATAAAACCTCTTTCCTTCCACAATCGTCCAAAACTATGGGCTACGCCAAATGCGTACTGACTATCTGTGAACACATTCACTCTCTTTCCCTTAGCTAAAACACACGCTCTAGTCAACGCAATCAGTTCTGCAGCTTGGGCAGAATTCTGACTCACTCTTGCAGTCTCCACAATCGTACTCAAAGTCGTTACTGCATAGGCAGCTGTCACATCACCATTCTCCAACTTAAAACATGACCCATCAACATACAACGTGCCATCTGGATCTGACAACGGAGTGTCTTTTAAATCAATTCGTCCTTTTGTCTCTTCCTCGGTTCTAAAACAACAGTCATGTGGTTCGGAATCACTCGACTCTTGACTAGTCGGTAACAATGTTGCTGGATTCAGTACATTGCATCTTTTGATCTGAATATGACTCGCTAACAGTGTCAGCTCATAGCCTGATAATCTAGCACTGGTAAGATGCTGCGTCTTTGTTCGGTTCATGAGTGTATCCACGGCATGTGGAACCATGACTACCAGCATGTTGTTCATGACCAAACCAGCAGATTGTCGAATGGACGCTGCAGCTGCCGCTGTAGCTCTCAAGCAGCTAGGCAACGCTCTGGCTACCGGATCTAATGTTGATGAAAAATACGCACAAGGGCGTTGTTTATCACCAAATTGCTGCGTTAGAACACTCAACGCGCAACCTTCTCTCTCGTGAACATAGAGTGTGAATGGCTTACTGTAGTCAGGTGTACCCAACACAGGAGCTGAACATAGTGCATTTCGTAACTCAGAAAAGCTCTGCTGACATTCGTCAGACCATGGCACTGGATTCGGAACACCTTTCCCAGTCAAAGCCACTAATGGTTTTGCCAAAAGAGAAAAATTTGGGATCCATTGCCTACAGTATGAAGTAATACCCAAAAACGCACGCACTTCTCTCTGTGTGCTAGGAACATTCATCTGTGTAATTGCTTTTATTCTCTCTGGGGTCAACCTTCTTCTCTCCTTTGACAAGAGATGACCTAGGTAGGTCACTTCTTGGCAACAGTATTGCATTTTGGAAGGAGATACCTTGTGGTTCAAATCAGACAAATGATGCAATAGAGAAATTGTAGCTGCTTTGCAAGTCTCCTTGTCATCGGCAGCCACTAAAAGATCATCTTTTCAAAGTACAAGGGGACCCAACGGATAGCTAAGTACCATGGGTATAACTACGTTATAAGGAACAAAGGTCACTTAGCGTATTTAAAATTCAAATTGATGTAGTATAGGTACACAATGGAAGCTATACGAATAACAAGTTTCCAAACCCAGCCGGGAAAGGAGTTTATTTTCTGGAGGCAATATCCAATCTTACAATATAAACAGTATAACTTGACACAAGCCTGTGCCGTACAAACCAGAAGGAAAAAAACAAGGATAGCGTAAAAGTGAAAGGGGTGTCTTTCAGGCAAAGGAAAAAGGAGCAAGGACAGGGTACTGTAAAGAGTTAAAAATTAATCACAGTATCGCCTGGGAGTTGGGTGTACACAATCACAGTTGAAAATAATATAGGTGTGACCCCACTCATGGGTGTCGACGTTTCGATCCCTTAGCTCAACTAAATACATGGGATCATCATCAGGACTTTTGTAATAGACAAAAACATGCCTGAATGTAGTCAATAACGCCTCAATGAGGTGAAGAACATAATCTCTAATGGTTAAACGTCCTTCTCTTCAAAATATGGTACTGGCTCACGTGGATAACGTGATGGAGAGCCTTCAAGGGGGTCCGGTGGAAAGTTCCTGCGTTATCAAGTGCCTCGAGGTCCGTTTTCAACTGCGGAGGGTAGCAGCTCTTAGTTCACTCTGTATGTGAACACGGAACAGTTTTAACAGTGCAGGCAGCGATGGCCGTGCATGTCGGAAGCCAACAATGTGGCGGTAGGGACGCACGTCTGGATGCGGGCGCGTCTCTCGTGGGCTGCTCGGTCCGTGCCTTGGCTAAGCATCAGGCACGGACCGAGCAGCCCACGAGAGACGCGCCCGCATCCAGACGTGCGTCCCTACCGCCACATTGTTGGCTTCCGACATGCACTGCCATCGCTGCCTGCACTGTTAAAACTGTTCCGTGTTCACATACAGAGTGAACTAAGAGCTGCTACCCTCCGCAGTTGAAAACGGACCTCGAGGCACTTGATAACGCAGGAACTTTCCACCGGACCCCCTTTAAGGCTCTCCATCACGTTATCCACGTGAGCCAGTACCATATTTTGAAGAGAAGGACGTTTAACCATTAGAGATTATGTTCTTCACCTCATTGAGGCGTTATTGACTACATTCAGGCATGTTTTTGTCTATTACAAAAGTCCTGATGATGATCCCATGTATTTAGTTGAGCTAAGGGATCGAAACGTCGACACCCATGAGTGGGGTCACACCTATATTATTTTCAACTGTGATTGTGTACACCCAACTCCCAGGCGATACTGTGATTAATTTTTAACTCTTTACAGTACCCTGTCCTTGCTCCTTTTTCCTTTGCCTGAAAGACACCCCTTTCACTTTTACGCTATCCTTGTTTTTTTCCTTCTGGTTTGTACGGCACAGGCTTGTGTCAAGTTATACTGTTTATATTGTAAGATTGGATATTGCCTCCAGAAAATAAACTCCTTTCCCGGCTGGGTTTGGAAACTTGTTATTCGTATAGCTTCCATTGTGTACCTATACTACATCAATTTGAATTTTAAATACGCTAAGTGACCTTTGTTCCTTATAACGTAAACTAAAAGATCATCGACATATTGCACCAAGGCAGAACCAGGAGGAAGTACAAAAGAATCTAACTAACTTTTTAATGCCTGACTGTAAATGGATGGGCTTTCACAATAGCCTTGTGGAGCACGTTTAAACCTGAAGCTTCGTCCTCCTAGAGAGAAGCCAAAAATATCTCTGCTTTCATCGGCTATCGGAATGCTGAAAAAGGCATTCTTCAAGTCGATCACAGAGAACCACGTGGCTGTAGCAGGGATCAACGTTAACAATGCAGTAATGTCTGGAACCACAGGAAACTGCGGAATCACAATTTTATTAACCTCTCTAAGGTCAATTACAAACCTATAGACTGGAGGCTTGGTGGGGTCAGTTCGTTTCAAAATAGGCAATACAGGACTGTTACAGACATTTCCTCGAGTTTCTTCTACTACGCCCTTTTTGATCAAATCTTGCACGATCAATAAGAGCGCACGCTCACCTTCACTAGAGATCTTGTATTGCGGGATTCGTGGAAATTTGACATTCGCTTTCAAAGTGACTACATATGGTGGAATTTCCAAGAGGCCTACATCGTTAGGACCAGTCGCCCAAAGAGTTTCAGGGAGAGAACGCAGCTCCAATGGGAGCGCATCCATTGACAAATACATCGGGGAGATGATTCTCTTACCTAATGTAAGCTGTACTCCCGAAGGAGAACAGTACAATGTCGCATATAGGCGTTTTAACAAGTCTAAACCAAGCAGATTTTCATTACAACCAGTCGTCAAAATCAAGGGAGCTTTCAATTGACGAGGCCCAACAGAAATAGACAAAGGACCAGAAACGGGGTTGTGAACAGGGGCGCCTGAAAAACCTACAGAAACATTTGTTAAGCCGGACAAAGGTGCGCCAGGGAGTTTTGCATGTATGATAGAACTTTTTGCTGCACCAGTATCCAACGGAAACGGTTCGACTACACCTGATGTAGCTACTGCGACATAAGGCCCACTCTGGTCTACTGGAACTGACACTACTCCCTCTCTTTGTCCATGGCTGTCCTAGTACTCATTTTGCTGAAATTCCTCACCACCTTCACAATAATCTTCAACATGATACTGTTGAGATCTAGCTGGCTGTGTAGACTGACCATTTTGTTGATCAAAATAATTAGAAGGGCGATCATTCGTTTGTGGAGGCATAGCACCTCGTCCTCGACCTCTAGAATTTTGTATAGAACCACCACGACCTCTCTGAGCTGCTGCAGCATTATTCTGTGCCAGTACCGGACACTCATTCTTGTAATGACCTTCCTTTTTGCAATAAGCACATTGATTCCATTGATATTGCGGTCTCTGTGAACCATATTCATTCCTCTGGTATGACCCTTGCTGTGTATTCGTTTGATTCATGCGAAGCGGATACGCTTGTTGCAAAAGGACTTTAGTTTTTAAATCTTTCGTCTTTTTATCTGATTTTTCCTTCTCTTCTTTATCCCTATTTTCATAGTACTGGGCAGTTGCAAGTATCTGCGCAGTCGTAGAGACAGCCCACGCACTTTCAGAATTCTTCAATTTATTACTAAGCTCTGGCAATAGATTGTGCACAAACTTGTCGACAAATAATCTCTGACCTCCTTCTGTGCTCATATCTTGACCCCTGTGATCTACGAAAATCTCTTCGAATCTGGTGAAAAAGTCAGAGACACTTTCGTCTTTCTTCTGCCTGCATGCGGACAACTTGTCCCAATTAACACGCAATGCCGGCATCAGAGTTTTCATTAAATCAATTATTCTACCGGGCAAATTAACAATTAAAGGTTCAGGTTTAGAACCCCCAATTTGTTGACCATCTGCTGCAATAATAGCTGCCCAGTCACCACCTAGAGCAACTGGATGATTTTCTCTACGAATTTTAGCCCAAATTGGTTGTGGTACTACATTACCAAATAACACATCAATGTCCGCTAGATTCATTACACAAGCTTCAACCGTTTGCGCCAACTCTTTGTAGTACCCAGCAGGATTTTTACGCGGATCTGGCAAGGCCTGTTTCACTGCTAACACTTTGGCTCGCTTCCACGGAATGTGTATCCACACTCTCTGGAATTGTGCCGGAGCGGCAGCAATACCACGGACCGCATCAGCTTGCACGGCTTCGCGCCAAATTGGAGGAACCTCCCTCATAGGATATTGTCGACCTTGTTTCGTACTACGTTTCTCTAACTCTCTCGGTGAACGAAGGGAAGGATCGAATCTAAAATCTAAAATTAATTCCATTGCTTCTTTTATGTCCTGACCAACTATCATACCTGCTGCAAATTTTTGTTGAACTTGGATTAATTCATCCGGTACCTGTTCAGATTCGCTCTCTTCCCATTCTTCACGTAAAAGGGAACACATGACATCAAACACATAGCGTTGTGTCGGTTCCTTCCATTGCATGAATGTATCCAATACATCTCGCACACTATACCTTCCAACTTTCGAAATCCACCTAAGGGCAGTGGAGTCTAATATTCCACGTTCTTCACTACTAGGAAGCTGACTACGTCTCTGAACGGAGTCAGAGACAGAACTCCCTATCAAAGTTTTGTAAAAGGGAGAGAGAATATTAGAAACAGAATCAGTGATTCTCCGACGAACAGCAAGCGGAGTCATATAGCTCGCAGAAGTTTGAAGAAGAGTAGTAGTCGGGACAGAAGAAACAGCAACAGTAGGGGTAGCAGGCAAAGTAGCTTGTGAAACAACAGGTATCAGCAGTACAGGCATAGGCAAAGGAGCTGGCAACCCTGGAAGAGGGGGTGCCGGAGGAACATTGATAACCACAGGGACGACAGGAGCTTGATTCAGGGGAGCAGGAGCAGGTATACCAGGCTGTCCAGCAACCGGTAACACAACATTCGGCAGAGGCGGAGCCGTAGCACCCTGTGCATACGGTGGAGGTGATCTCAACAAGTAAGACAACAGGGGATCATTTTCAGAATCCTCCAGTATCTTAGTTGTACTCGATGGCAAGGCAGGGTAGCACTTGTCTATCGCTAAATTACGCTCTCTATCGGCTACCTCTATCGCTTTCTCAGATTCATTGAGTTGCAGCTGCTTAGCAGACTGTTCTAGAGACAACTCCTGTTCTTTCTGTTCTTTCCTCAACTTTTTAGTCTCTCTCTGTTTGGATTCTTTTCGCCAACAACGGAAAGAATCAAACATAGCCGGCCGGGCTTTCTTTTTAAACAATCTTCTTTCTAGATTATCGAGAATTTCAGGTTCAAAACTACCATGTAGTGGCCAACTAAGGACACCATCTTTCTCCGTATAGCGGATCCATACCTCGTTATAAGAGATAGGGCCCACACCAAACTTGCAATAAAGATCATAAAGGGGAGTTCCAATTGGAGGAACCGAACACGAGTCCTCCAACCGGGAATCCCTGTTGCAACCAAAACATGAAAACATACAACTTTTCCGACTTACCATTTTATAAACCGGAACACAGAACAAACACAAACAACAGTGCGCACTCGAACTTAGGCCTACCAAAGAGAACAAATGTATCGATACCCAGACTAAACCAAAAGATTATCATAACTAGAGCAACCAGTGATAATCTTACAAAACCAAACCAAACCAAGGAACTAAAAGGATTATCCGAACCCTTACGAAATAACCAAACAACTCGCAACTACTTAATACTTAACTGAGGTACTGAAGACGTCACCAAGGAGAAACCCGTCATGTCTCGCTGTACTAAGGTCTGCACCTCAGGTCCAAGACAGGGCGACGGTCAAGGCAACGGACCACTGCAGCCGTCCGAACGGGAACCCTCGTGGAAGAGAACGTCAGGCCACTTTTGCGATATGCCGGGATCGATGAAGTGGGGCGCCTCCCTCCGGAATCTTCACACGAAGCTTCTCGAACTCTTCAGGCTTTTGGACCGGAACCGAATGACGTCGCCCCACGTTGGGCGCCAATTAGAGTTCTGGACTTTTTGGTACCGTCCAGAGGTGTCAGGGACAACACCCGAAGACCCCTGAGTTCTACCTGTCTCGGTGCACAAATAAACAGAAACACGGGCTTCTCGATGGTGGCGTCAAAGACAAAAGGTTTATTACTGCAGGGACACAGAAGTCACAGAAACTACACACGGGCAGAATCTAGGAGACTGTTCGAATTGCATTAAGTGGTTGCTCCTTAAATACAGAATATTTGGCTGGGGGCAACATTCTCCACATACTAGTGTGTTTCTCAAACATGATGTCCTAAACAATAAATATTTGGCGTTTACACAGGAATTGTCAACCATATCTGATGTCAAAACATTACGAATGAGAGGTTTCCCACTGTTCCATCATAATCCCATGTCATCTTTACATTCAAGAGCCGGACCGCCTCATCGTAAATTTCGTTACCTCCCCCTAATAAAGGCCCAGAAGGAAAGGAGCAGAGCCAGGTGCAGAAGATAGAAAGGCAGGATAAGAGATGTTTGTGGGTCGTAAATGGGCAAGGCTACCAGCTTCGGCCACCTAATCATGATCAGGCCAACGAACACGAGAACCAGTATAGCAGGACTGGCCTCGGGCAGAGGAGGCAGCTTCTGCCGAGTCATGCGGCCACAGCGTTTCTGTCCTAAGGTGCACGTGTCATAAGAGAGGTGAATCGTCGGCTAAAGCCTACGTGTCCTTAATTGAAATCAAATGATCAGAGGTCACTGCGTGTTCATTGACTATGTGAGGGCAAGAAAACAAGATGGATGCCATGATCTAAAATGGATGCCATCGGTGTATCGGAAATGTGATTATAACAGGAGTGCTCTTGCTCGTAGCGTAGCGAAAACACCAGGATATACTAAATGGATCATTTGCGGTTTACTGGTACCAAAATTATGAGATTACGACAATGTTGAAAACACGGGTTCAAATCGTCACGGAACCTCAGAATGGCATTCATGAACAAATGCGACGAAAAAAAGCGAATCGCAATTGATCGCAATTGGCGATTGCGATCTTGCCGCAATCGCTAAATAATCGCAGAATCAGCAATTTCCCATGCCGAAATTGCGATATCGCTAATAGCGATATCGCAAATTGCTATCTCCCTAACTGCGAGATCGCAAAAACGGGAAGTCGCATTTCGAGCCCACTGATGACATCACAACCAGGAACTAGGCTCACCACACCCACAAACAGAACACAGAGCCAGGGAGTGGCAGCAGGAAAGTGAGGAGCACCAAAAGCAACACTCTGCAGCACCCCAGCCTGAAGGAAAGTTCTCAAAGATGTCCCAGGAAGCAGCAGGGAGCAGTGGGCAGGAGAGGAAGAGGAAACTTAAATTTTCTGAAGCTGAATTGGAGCACGTAATTGAGGGGGTGTGCAAGGACTATGGCAAGCTATTTGGGAAAGACTCCCGGAGGGTGCCAGAGCACGAGAAGCACAGGATCTGGCAGCGCATCCGAGCCAAGGTCAATTCTGTCGGTGTCACCCAGCGCTCCATTGATGACATCAAAAAGCGCTGGTACGACCTGAGAGGACGTTCCAAGGAGCGGATTGCTGTGAGGCTTGGGGATCAACTGGGCTCCGGTGAAGGGGAACCTTTTGCGACACCTAACACCCCATTGGAGGACCTGATCGAGGACACCATAGCGCCAGCAGCCTGCGTGGGGGTCCTTCAGCTGGACTCTTCTCGACCAAGCCAACAACAAACTGAAGGTAAGTGCCATGCGACTGCGACCCAGTCCCCTAACAATGCCCTTAAGTCCTGAACTAGCAACATGACATCCCCAACAATGCAGACCATGCTCACCAAAAAAGCCCAATTGCATTGTGGTAGTTGTAGTGTAATCATTTGCCCGCTGTCAGCCCAACACTGCCAGAGCACTCAATGCAAAGTCAAACCAAAAGCCAGTCAGGGAAAGCAAGGCTGCATGCATGTATCAACATTGCCTGCGCAAGACACATCACTTTAATCATGCACCCTTTCACATTACAGGTGCAGGTGATCAAGCCAGCACGGTCAGCGAGGCGCTACACATCGCTGAGAGCCAGGAGGACACTGAGGGTGAGGGCCAGTCCTCCAAACAACCCGGCACATCACAGCCACCAGCAGTGAAGCCACCACCACCACCCCGTGCCGACAGGGCCACCCCTGCAGCCACTGCAGTGCAGCCACCACCACCAACACCACCACCACCCCGTGCCGACAGGGCCACCCCTGCAGCCACAGCAGTGGTACAGGCTCCACCACCAGCGCCTCGGAGTCAGACGAGGCGCACACCTGGTGTCAGGTCACAGACCAGCGCACTGAGGCGCCAGCAGCGCCAGGGCCCAGCAGGCACCGCCAGGGCACTAGAAACACCCGACCCAGGCCTGGCCATCGCACGCCGCATGCTGGCGGTGCATCACACGCAGGCACGCCACATGGCAGCAATGCTTGCACAGATGCAGGCAAACGGCCAACATATTGCCCAGATGACAGCAGCTGTGAGAGAAAACAACCAGCTGCTTGTATCCCAGCAGGACATGACCCGTCGACGCCACCGCCAACTACTGGCCCGCCTATCGGCCTACACTAGGTCAAATCATGTTGTTGGCAACGTCACATCTCAGCTGGCATGATGGTCACTTGCCATGCAGGCCCAGATGGTGCAGTGTTGCCAGGATGTGGCCAGGTCACTCGACCTACTCACTGCAGCTGTGCTTGGCAGACAGGCCACTGGCCAGTAAGATGCAGAGGGGGCTGACGACGCAAGTGAGGCTGCGTCGACCAACAGCAGGAAGTAGGGCCAACACCGTCCCTCAGGATGCGGATAGATGACTTGGGGCGTCTCGTCGTCACCGTCGGTGAGGACTGTAACACTATGAGGGAGGCCATGCAGTCGACCCCTGCAAACCCCCTACCCTAGCATGGGGAGGTATGAAGCAATACTGTCCCCATCAGACAATTTAATACTTGAAGGCCAATTTATTGTGATGTAACATTAACCCCTTCGATGCTCATGACGGAACGGTTCCGTCATGAGGCACAGTGGAGCTGTGCTGATGACGGAACCGTTCCGTTATGACCACACCCATTGCTATTATCCCTCAGCACCGGAGGGAAATATGTGCAGCAGCGATGAGGTTAAAGAAGAATGGTCAAACTTGATACACACTCATGTCATTATTACATTCATCATGCATGGGTGCAGTGTTGTGATAGTGGAATGTTTGCACTAGAAACAGTTCGTAGTGATGTGGTTGCGGCGCCTGTGTCCTTCAGCAGGATCCTGTCCGCGTGCATGACGTACATGTGGAGGTGGCCGGTTGTCACCTTCAGACTCACTGCCTGATATCTCCACTGGTATCCTGCGCTTGGTAGCAATGTTGTGGAGTATTGCACACATGGCCACGATGAGGCAGCAGACCTCAGGTGTGTATTTGATGGCCCCACCAGTCTTGTGCAGTATGCGGAAACGGCTCTTCAATAGGCCAAATGTCCTCTCTATGCAATTTCTTGTCCGTATGTGTGCAGCATTGTAACGCCGTTGCTGCGGTGTGGCTGGGTTGAGGTATGGGGTGAGGAGGTACTCACGTAGACCGTAGGCGCTGTCACCTGCGGGTAATGAGCACAGGGTGAGTGCCTATTCTGCGCAGATACATGATGAAAGTATAGTATATGGGGACATGTGTACTTACCCAGTAGGTGTCCTTCGCCAAAGTCTCCCCTTGCCAGTCGTGTGTGAATGCCGCTGTGCCGGAAGATGAAGGAGTCATGTGTGCTGCCCGGATATTGTACCACTATGTCGTGATGATATTCTTGGCGTGGCACACCATCTGGATATTGAGGGAGTGGTAGGATTTGCGGTTGCGGTACATGTACTCCATTTGTGCTGGTGGGCAGATGTGGATATGGGTACAGTCAATGCATCCAATTACATGCGGAAAATGTGCAATGTTGTAAAATTTCAGCTTGGAGTCATTTAAGTCCTGCTGGGTGGTTGGGAATGAAATGTAGTGGTGTAGCCTGGTCAGCATTGCATCCAGAAAACTACTGAGGCAGCGGGACATGGTGGGCTTGGATATGCCCCCAGCGACAGCAACTATCCCCTGGAAGCTTCCGGAAGCCAGTAGGTGCAGGCTGCACAATACCTGTACATGGGTGGGGACGGCATTGGTTCTCCTTGTTGGATGCTGCAGCAGGGGGTCTAGGTCCTGGATCAGCTTAATGATCATTGGGCCACTTAGCCTGTACTTAGCATAGATTTGCTCCCTGGTTTGGCCCAGAAGGGTGACCCGCTGCCGGAATATCCGCTCATGGATCCTACGCCTGTTCTGTGCTGCTCGCTGCAGCCTACGCCGCCTGACCACCATGTAGAGTCCTGGCATTGTGAGAGTCCACAGTCTCCAGCTGCATGTCCTTAAGTGTGTTTGGTCAGGCCAGCACCTGTATGCAATTAACTTAGAAAAAATATATTTTTTTCTTTGCTGGTTACCACCTGGTTTGAGTTCTCCTTAAATTGCGCGTCGCTGTTAGAGATTTTCGTGTTTTTCCCAAACTGCGATTTTTCTTGAATGCCAATAGCGAATACTTAGCGACTTCGCAACTGTTTTCGCAGAATCATTGGTTTCGCGCTATTTCAGATTCGCAAATTGGCCGGTTTCAGGATTCTGCGATTTTAATTGCGATTTCGCAATTTTTATTTAGCGATTGAGCACTTTTGCGATTTTCTCTTTCATGAATGGCTTTCACTCAATTTGCGATCGATTTTGCGAATTCGCAGCAATTGCGATCGCAAATTTGCTACATGAATCTATCTGTAAATGTGTTTTTATTAGAAGGTTAGGAGATAAAGTTATATTAAATAAGATGCAGAGTATGCCTTGGGAAAGATCTTTGCCTGTCTGAGCGATGACCTATGAATCTGCCGATGGGTGGAGGCATCCTTTTGGAGAATGCTGGATTCCAGTTGGAGGAAGAAAAATCACGCTACATGCTTTGTAACATTATTCTTTGATAAACGTATTCCTAGTTGGGAGTTTCAGAGAACTCTTTTCAGAACACTTGCAGGAACTCTTTCGGATCCCTTTGAGAGAGACAGACAGAAAGATTTAGAGACTCAAGGCTGCAGAGGAGTTTCAGACTCCAATGCAGAAATGAAGGGAGGAGACAGAAGTGATTTGCAGATACAGTGAAGGAGAGGGCGGACCTTGATGGAGAGCAGAACGGAGAGCAGACGTAGGCAGATTAGATGTAGGTTTAGTTCCATCCTGACTTTTGCTTTGACTAATTGGCTTTCCCAAGGCTTATTCGCTCTATGCTTTGTTTCTTTTCATCGGAGATTCTGCAATTATTATTTATTGATTTGGCTTTATGCTAACTCACTCTTGCTTCTGGAACTCTTCAGGAGTTCTGACTGACATCATTTGAGCCATATTGTCGTAGAATAGGAATTCTTTCCTTATGGAACATGCTGTTTGCAAATTATGATGCTTTGTGCTCACTTCATTTTTCTGTTATCAATTCTGTAACCTGATTGATACCTGACTACTGAATGAAGTGTCAGTGATTCTTATATTTTGATTGGAGAATAAATCCCTTTAAAACTACTCACAACTCTCACTATTGGCTAAGATGTCTTTTTTCATTTTATTAATTGCTTATGTTTATGTATGAGCTCCCTAGTCACAAATGTTGGCAAAGATCCATCAACCTTGAGCGGAAACCAGAGTAACGGTAATCAGAGGTAATGGTGCCACATTTCCTAGATTTTCCAAAGAGAAATTACCGAAGGATTTCCGCTCCAACACTGCTTTACAAGATCTATTGTTCATCCTTCTGAAGATCGGTGCTAGACAAGAGCACTAAGGAAGGATGAAAGAAGTATGCATGCAGATGACATGCTGGAGATTCTCTATTGAGAATCAACCGCCCCTTCATAAAACGTCCTGGTAACCTGCCAAACGTCCATACATCAATCCTTTCAGCGGTGTCAGACCAAGTCTTAAGCAAAGCAGTTGAATTTTATCAAACAACTTAGATTAGTAAAATAAATATGATAGCAGGGTTAGAGGCAGATAGAGATAGAAAATGTGTGGTGCACACACGCTTGAACGGAAGACTTCTAGACAGCCATGAGCTGATATCCGCATCAATTGCTTCAAGGAAATTTCTGCAAACTTTTTGGGTGGAAGTGGGGATTGCATCTGGTCTTTATTTGGAAGCCTCTTAATTAAATCTTGATAAAACGTATAGATTTCTGTATTGTTGTCTTGTATAATGCTTCATAGTAGCAGGCTAATAGACCCCAAATAAGGAGACCAATGTGACATAAAGAGAAAGAAATCAAGCATAAAGAATTTAATCCTGGTGGGTCAGATTGAGCTCAAGACAGATTAGAGCCTTAACCATGCATGACGGAAGATGGAAATTATATCTCTAACAAAAACATTAGACATTAACCAATCAGGGTGTTAAATGTTTTTTATAAACAAGAGACCCATATGTCAAAGTGTGCTTCAACTTACTGTCGCTCACTTTGCAAATTGGAGTAAAATCTGGACTAGAGAGGCTGCTAAGGAGCCGCTGGAAGGCAAAGGTAAGAGCATTTTCCATGGCAGTCAATGCCTCAATTTGTCTGGGAGGATTACTTTGCACATTTAGTTAAGCCTCTAGATATTTGATAGTAGAGACTCTTCCAGTTTTCTGGCCATTTCTGAACCATGACCCATACCTAATACTCCTGCCAAAAACGAAAATCTTTGTTTTAGATTGATACCAAGCTTATTAGCTTTGTAGTGAACTGCCTGGCTGGTCAAAGATTTATAGCATTTTGTGCCATTTAAATGGTATCATCCGTGTGCTGCAGAAATTGCAGACCAGTGCCGCCGATTTTAGGAAGGAAAGCTTTAGCAGTACATGGGTGACTGTTCAAATCTGCCAGATATAAATTGAAGAGTATAGCGGCCGGCTAGAGCCCTGTTTCTAGTCCTTAATAATGTAAATCTTTGTAGATGTAGGCCATTTGCTGGAAACTCTCACCTGTACCCACAAAATTGAATTAAGACTTATGAGGGTCATTAGCAAGGAGAGGGAGGGATACCCCAGGCTGCTAATTTAGACCAAAGCAGCCCTCTAACCTCTTTTTATCGAAAGCTGTAGCTAAGTCAATGAGTGCAGTGAATGGAGAGCCTGCACCCTTTTTATGGAATGATCAACCAGTGCAGTTAAAAATAAGTTCTGTCACATCCTCTGTCCCTTTGCCCTTTTGGAATCCTGTCTGAGTGCCAGGGATAACGTTCTTATTTTTCGCTTACTCATCCAGTTCTTTATTCAGGATTTGCATGAAGCACCTTCCTACCACGTCAAGCAGGGCAATGAGCCGAAGGTTTTCTGGCCTATCATAAGAGCTCTTCTTATGGATGAGGACTAAGAGAGAGCCCCTCCAACTCTCTGGTACCTAGTTCCTACTCAAGCATTTATCAAAAAGTGGCAAGAGATGACTTGTCCATTCTGCTCTTGCTGCCTATATTAGGCTGACTGGGAGCTCATATGGACTAGGGGCACCTAGAGTGCATCTGAACCAATGTACTAGCTATCATTTCCTCTGAGAGTACATTGCAAACTAGGAGGGAGTCACATTCCCTGTTTGCTACTTGAATATTTGCTGAATCATCCAGCAGAATAAAAGGATAGATGTATACCATTTTAGGAGTCAAAACATTTTTATGACCCCTAAAATGGATTTAGTAGATAAGAAAAAGCATTTAATGATGCTAAATGTTGAATTGAACACTACATTGTATGTTTGGCACCCGATCTGTTTAATTGTATTGCTTATTTGAGCAATCAGTTTGTTTGCCTCTAGATGCCCCCTCCCGGTAGGTTGTTGTGGGAGTCTAGCCATGAATCCCAAATGTATCTTTATCTACTTACTCTTCTGTATCAGAAAGACAGAGAAAAGCTCACAGACTAGTGTAGTAAAATATTACCTTGGCTTTTTCTCACAATATAGTAGAAAGAAATATAGAGAGAATGTTCACAAGCACTGTCTCTCTCTTGCCTAATTATGCTGTGTTAATTCTTGTAGAGGTTCCCTACACTGCAATCCAGTATCGTGGCAAAGAGAATTTAAGAACAAATGGCAGTGATAATAAAGCACAGGTCAGCATCTCCGCACTGTCTTCCAAAAAGTCTTTAAGTATATATGTACAAGCGTGCTCAATGTAAAACACTGTGCCACTCAACCAGTGTTATCCTGTATAGAGAAAAGAAAGGTTTTCTCCATACAATTAAAGAAAAAACAATAATTATAGAGCACAAACACAAATTAGCTTATCAACCGACCTTGTTGTCAGTTGGTTTTAGTAAACACAGCACAAAGCAGTATGTACAATAAAATAAACAACCATCTAGGTACAGAAAACAAAAACACGAATAATATTGATTATGTACGCGTAGTATGTAGGGTAGATGCAGACAGCCTAACACATGTTTCATCGTGTAGACTACGTTTTCAAGGCTGTTGACAGAAATATTGAATCCAACACTAAATATTACATCATAGATGTCAATTACGTAAGGTTACGTATTAACATTATTATATACCAGAAATCTGAAAAATGTAGTGTTTTACAAAGCTAGCTGCAAAAAAGATGAACACTCAGAAAAAAGGGTACCAATATATGTCCCAAGGTGCAAATGGAAGTAACACCAACAACGAACAAACATATACTCTAGAAGGCACCAGTGACTGAGTTAGATAAAAGAGGGAAACGGGAACCCATGAGGATCGTGATTTGAAGAAAAGACAAATGAAAAGTTAAAGAAAAAAAACAATGAAAAGTTAAAGATAGAAAACATGCTCCGAAATTAAAAAATTTGCAAAACACGAGTATTGAATAAACGTATACCTTAACAACAAACTAGTAAGGATGATGGGTAAGTTCAATGAATACAAATAAATAAACCTTTTAAGGAGGGTCTAAGGGAATATTTAAAGACCTAGCATGGATATACTCCCCTAAATGTACTTATATAACTAACAAACAATCCATGGGTCTTGAAGGTAACGAAGGTATAAAAACCTATTGAGATGCAAAAAGCCTAGTGCGCTGTATACAGAGAATACTACCTTGTGAAAGGCAAAGAAATACATCTTTAAAGGACAATCCTTTAAAAGGACGGAAATCCATCACTCACCGAGGTGACATGCTTCAACACCTGGGTTCTCCTTCCTGGTTACTCACTATTGTACAAAATAATCTGCGGGTCTCACCAACAAATATATATAGGCAGACGTAGGGACTGCACATACCTGAGAGGAGCATAGTGAAAAGGGAGCCTCAATTAAGAGAACAGAATCCCATCACCCACCGAGGTGGCATGCTACATCATTTGGGATCACTTCTTGGCTGCACACTAGTGCAATCAAGGAGCTACCACTCCTAGCTAGTGTTAAGGAGGAGTTTACGGATGTTTTGATACCATCCAGGAATAGATCACCTAGGATCGATGAAACATTGAGCAGTGTGGTGACAAAATATAGTGCAGTGTATGTGATGAGTGTGTTTAAAATTGACTACCATGAGAGAAAAGGATTTATTGGGCATCTCGCAGTGTCAAAGGTTAAAAAGCAGTAAAAGCGCGATCTGAAAGAATGTGCGACTGAGCGAGTGAAGAGGTCTACATGTTTCAGCCAAACTGTGTCTTATATTAAGCCTGGCTTTCTTCAGGACCAAGTAAGAAGTACTGCACTGTAATTATAGTGAAAAACAGACAATTAACATAAACTGTGTAGAACGATACCACCTTATACCTGTGTAATACTTTAATGTAGCCACTACCAGTATAGGCGTTTCACTCCTGTTAAAAGAAAAAACAGGTTTAAATGTACAGGCTACGTCTAAATATATATAATGCAACATTTCACAACAATAAAGAAATGTTGAAGTCCTCAGAGTGAATGTACGAGGACATTATATCAATCACCTTACCCATATCAAATAGGGAGGCGACCCACCGCTCCTGGCAACAGCTCAGGGCGTGAGGCAACGCTCTGTGAAAGAAAAAAGGAAAAAAACTAAACCTACTATAGATATAGGTATGTATTGAAGAAAAGAGGGCTATCATTGCAAACCCTCTAGAAGTACTTTCAAATTCAAATTGGGGTTTGTCAGCACACTGCTCAGTGCTTCATCGATCCTAGGTAATCTGGATTATATCAAAACATCCGCGAGCTCCTCCTTTACACTAGCAAGGATATGCGTTTTGCAAGGGTATTTGTATAGAATACCCTACATATATGGGTGTTATTTATAACATAAGGAGTGGGAACTTGCTGGGAAACGTCCCTATTTGAATATTTTTGAGTATTATGTATTTGGATTTTATTTAGTTTTTAACAAATTAGATTTTGGGTATTCTACTACTCACATATGGAGTAAAGTAGAATACATTTCTTAGCTTACATTTTGCAGTTGAATTGCTGAGGCCTTAATGGCATTTGATCTCGTAGTAAGATACTGTCTTTAATACTAACTAAGCTCAATTTTATACTGACAGCCTTGCTTGTAAACAAAAATTAGAAGTCTGGACTACCGCAATTGCTGTTGTTTTTCCCAAACAACTAAGGGATTCAATGAACTTACTCATCATCCTTACTAGTTTACTGTTAAGGTATACGTTTATTCAATACTAATGTTTCGCACATTTTTTAATTTCGTTTTTTATCTTTACCTTTTCACTTGCCTTTTCTTCAAATCACGAACCTCATGGGTTCCCTGTTCCTTCTTTTATCTAACTCAGTCACTGGTGCCTTCTAGAGTATATGTTTGTTCAGAGTTGATGTTGTGAGAAGTTGGCCTGGCATATGCTGTCCACTATTCTAGTGGGCACCTAGCACCAGTCCAAACGACCCTTATTGATGGTAGGTGTTTATGCATTGATCTTCGCGATCTAAACAAGAACATTTGGGTTGATCGCCAACCTCTACCAAACATTTCAGAGATGTTGACGACAATGGGGGGGGGGGGGTGTATTTTTAGTGTCATTGATATGTCGTCAACATATCACCAGATTGATCTCGATGAGGAATCTAGACATTTGCCATCATTTGTAACACCGCTGGGTGCTTTTCGTTACCGTAGGATGCCATTTGGATTAGCTTCGGCCTCAGCGGTGTTCCAAAGGGTCATGGGAAAAGTTCTTCATGGTGTCAATGATGTACTTTGCTTCCAAGATGATGTGTTCATTGTCGGTAGAGATTTTGATCATCATGATCAAGTGATGGAAAGTGTCTTGTGTAGAATGAGAGAACATGGGTTGACTATTCAGAAGGAGAAATTTCAGTTAAGGAAGGATGTAGTTAATTACTTTGGTCACGAAATTTCTAAGGAAGGAATCAGACCAAAGAAAAGTATTGTCTCTGCCATTAGAGATGCTCCTGTTCCTACAACTAAAGATCAACTAAGGAGTTTTCTCGGTTTAGCGGAGAATTGCTCCAAGTTTGTGAGAAATTTTACTAATATTGTGGAGCCATTGCGAATATTAATGAAAAGTGGTGTTGAGTTTGTATGAGTGATGCTTGTGGAAAAGCATTCCAGGATGTTAAAGATGGAATATTGTCTGCACCCAGCCTTGGACACTTTGATGTTAGAGCAAAAACTTTTATCACCACTGATGCGAGCGCTATAGGTATTGGTGCAGTTTTAACGCAAGTATGTAATGGAGAAGAAAGAATTATTGGGTTTGCATCTAGAAGGTTACAAGGTGCTGAGAGATCATATTCAGTGATAGAAAAAGAGGCCTTGGGGTGTTGTTAGGGCATTAAACATTTCAAATACTTTGTATGGGGTTTACCATTTAGACTTCGTACTGATCACAAACCTTTAGTTCATTTGTTTAAGGGTGGCAAAGGTTTGGAAGGGAGTGTTACTCCGAGGATATCAAGGTGGATTTTATTAGTTTTAGAGTACAATTTTGAAGTGGAATACATGAAGGGATTGAAGAATATAGTAGTGGATTGTTTGTCGAGAATACCTGTTGTAGTGAGTGATATTGAGTCTGAAGTTGATGTTGAGGAAGTGAGATATACTGAAGAACAAGCTTTTGGGTTGGAGCAATGGGATGCTGCAATGTTGGAAGATGAAGTATTGGAAAGAGTTATGTTTTCTATTTCTAATGGATGGGATGCGCAATTGTGCAATGATTTATGGTTTAAAGGTTTTATTAATGTTGCAGAAGAGTTAAGTGTAAGAGAAGGAAAACTGTGGAGGAGAGATAAATTAGTACCACAGAAGAATCTTAGATCTAAAATTGTCATTATGGCACACGAAGGTCATTTGGGGAGAAATATGACTAAGCGACGTGTACGTCAGTCATTCTGGTGGCCTAGTTTAGATAATGAGGTTGAAGCAGTTGTCAAAGATTGTTATGCTTGTGCTGCTAGTGACAAGACCAAAGTTTTACGTCAACCTCCTATTTCTTCTGTGAAGTTTCCTGAGCGTCCTTGGGAAAGGTTGGCTTTAGATTTCGTTGATCCTATTTCCAAGTTAGGAACAAATTGCAAATTCTTAATGGTTTTAGTGGATTATCACTCCAAGTGGTTTGTGGTTGAGACATCTGAAAGTATTACAACTGAAAAAGTAATTACGTTTCTTGAGAGGGTTTTCTTGAATGAGGGAATTCCAAAAGTCTTGGTGTCAGACAATGGTCCGCAATTAATTTCTAGGAAAATGGTGGAGTTCCTGTGTGGGAAAGGGATTAAACATGAGAGAGTTGCTTTATTCAGGCCACAAGCCAATGGCTTAGTTGAGAGGATTAATCGCCTGATCTTGGACAATATACAACTTTCTTTGTGCAATGGTTTGTCCTGGTCTGAAGAATTGAAGAAGCTAATGTGGTCTTATAGGGTAACACCACATTCCATGACTGGAGTGTCACCTTTCATTTCTCTTAAAGGAAGGGAACCAGGTTTGAAAGAAGTACCAGGGTGGTTGAAAGACAGGGAATGTGTATGGGTGAATCGTGATGAGATTGGAGATCAAGTGCTTAACAAACAAATCATTGCTGCCAAACATTATGATCACTTAAAAGGTGTCAAATTTCCTAACATAAAATCTGGTGATTGGGTTGTAGTGAGACGTGGAGGTTTTATTGTCAAGGGAGATAGCAAGTTCTCTAAACCTGTTCAGGTAAAGGAAGTGAAGAAGAATGTCGTGATTCTGTGTGATGGGACTACTTGGAGTTTGGGAAATGTAGCTAAGTGTTTTTCTCCTTGTAGTTAAATTGATTTTCACTCATTTTTCTGTTCTGTATTATAGTTTCTTTCAAGTTTTTGTTGCGGGATATATAAGGGGGGAGGTGTGTAGAGATGACTAATGTGGAATGTAAATGGTTGCCTAGCAGCTTAGAATGTTATCTTTGAAGAGATGAAACTGAGCTGTGAAGCAGGCTGTGGATGAGCTTGAGGTTCCTGTACCAACTCTTTAATAAAGACTACAATTATAATAATTTTCTTGAACTCATCTTTACAGTAGGTTAAAGACAACCTTTATAGAAAGCTATCCTAGTGGTAGCTGTGGAGAGCAGCCTACAGGCTAAGTCTTGGAGGAATGTAAAGAAGCTTGTTTTACCAGTCTATAATCTTGTGAATGACCAAATGAAAGGAGAACCACACCAGGTATATATATAAAAAAAATATGTATTTATTCTAAACACATCCCTCTAGTCCCTTTATGGGGATAGATGCAAATGTACATTCAGTAAACTTAATATCACACAGTAAATTAGCACAATATACATTGAGCTCTAGGGGGGCCAAACCATATATTAACAAAGTGGTATGAGAACCACGACTTACATAGACACAAGGCCTAGAGCCTGTAGAACTGCTGGGGCCACCAGGAACCACTCGAGGTAGTGACACAGGGGACCCACTGGGGACATGTGCAGTGTGTGAACACAGCCATGAATCACCATTAACTTCTGGGGGAAAGTCGCATTTTAAATTTTAAAGATAAAGGACACTTAGAAGAGGACTTGGAGCAAACCCCTTTAGAACTAGGGGGTTCTAAGCCAACACCCATGGGAGCACCAGAGTACTCGAGTTATCTCACCTAGGGAAGCCGGGTGCATAGGTGTCTTTTAGTATTGGGTTTCGTTGTCGTTTTCAATGGCGATCTGCTGCAAAGTGCTGCTGGCGTCCAAGTGGAAAGTGTCCAGTGTGATCCAAGCCTGGATCGAAGATGAAAAGAACCTAAAAGCATAGGGGACTCACCACACAGTGGAAAGTCAGGGCACATCTGGAGCAATCAGGGAAGTCCAAGGAAAACTAGAGTTACCTTCGATGGGACCCACCAGTCAACGGACCAGGGATCGCAAAAATGCCTCAAGTGGAAATGCAAGAAGCGGGCTCATGGAACACTTGTGGAGTGTAGGCCAACAATCTTTGGTGCAGATGATGCTCGGGGCTTGGGCTACAAGTAACCCAAAGCACGACTTCAGGAAAGCTCGAGTAGTCAATGTACTTAGCAATGTGCACAGTGTCCAGGGGTTCTGGTTCCATGTCACTATTGAGGGCTGCGGGTCTCAGCTTTGCTGGGGACTCGTGCTGGCCTCTGGAAATCCTCTTCCTCTGTTGCAATTACTTCGGAGTCTGGTGGGAGCTTCGGAGATGCAGATCGGCAAATGCTTCATTGGTGCCTGCTTGAGCAGGGGTGTCACTCTTTGACCCCACAGGAAATTTTTCCGTCCTCTAGTCTATACTAGAGCGTCGACGTTCCAGGATTCAGTGTCAGAGTTTCGTCCAGGTGTAATCTAAAGTCCTGTTGCCAGGGGTCCCTTACTTATACTAAGTAAAGGGGTTGGACATACTCTGGGGACCCACCTATGGGAGGGTCTCTTTGTCCAGTTTCACGCCAGAGCAGGGGCTCTGCAACCGGTAGCCCCTACAACCGGTTTGAACAGGGCTATGCACAGGGACACCAAATGTGCCCACAATACAGACTTTCAAAGCACTCCTGGAGTGCACCCCCCCAGCCTAATAAACTAAAGCATGTCTGGGAGGTGGTTACACCTCCCTGTGACAAGAAAACTATTGTCCAGGCTTCCCCTGCCAGAGTTTCGGTCAGCAGCAGGAGGCCAGACTCATGTCTGTGGCTGCAGCATCCAATTGGTGAAGCCAGGGCGTTTTAAACTATTACCAGTTATACCAGTGTGTACATGTCTCTCCCTCTAGGAGTGACTGATAGGTTTATATGTGTCAGTGATTAAAGGTAGATATAGGTAACCTATATCTTAGCAAGGAGTGCATGCACCACCTTACCCAGGCTACAGTAGCAGTACTGTGGTGCCATTTTGGAAGGCTTCCTAGGGATGGCATAATACATGCTTCAGCCCCTGGTAGGCCTCTGGGATACCTATGCCCTTAGTACCTGGTGTACCATATTCTAGGGACTCACAAGGGTACCCCAGTAACCAATCTGGAGTGTACCTAAAGTACATGCAATCAATTTAGAGAGGAAGCCGCTAGACTGGGGTCCTGGCTAGAAGGGTCCCAGCCAGACTAGACTCGAAAAACAGTGAAACACCAGCAAAAAGTCGGGGTAACCATAGTTAGCAGATCCTACTCTCCTACACAACCCCCGCCCCCCTCAAAGCACGGATATTAAACTAACCTTGACCAGTTGAGTCTTCATTTTCCAAGTGGAAATATCTGGAGAGTCCATCTGAATTGGCATATTTACTCCCAGGTGTATGTTCCACTGTATAGCCCATCCCCTGTAGGGAAATAGATCACCTCAAAAGTTTGAGGTTTTCACCCTTCATCTGTTTTAGCCATAATAGGGGCTGATGGTCAATCTGAACAGTGAAGTAAGTACCAAACAAGTATGGCCTCAGCTTCTTCAGAGCCCAAACCACAGCAAAGGCCTCCCTGTCGATAGCTGAACAACATTTCTCTCCAGGGGTCAGCCTTATGCTAATAAAAGCTACTGGCTGGTCCTGGCCTTCATCAATCAATTGTGACAGCACAGCCCAGCCCCTACCCCCAACTGTTTGGACAATGAATTCTTTGTAGTAGTTAGGACTTTGCAGAATTGGTGCAGTGCACATGGCCTGCTTCAGGTCAACAAATGTATTTTCTCCGGTTGGACCAGGTGATCCTCCCAGGTGGAGCTAAAGACAGCAATATCATCTAAATATGCTTCATTATAGTCTTCCAGGCCTGTTAGGACTTTTTTTCACCAACCTTTGAAAAGTGGCAGGTGCATTTTTCAAACCAAAGGCCATTACCACAAATTGATAGTGCCCACTAGGGTTAGAAAATGCTGTCTTTGGCTTTGCATCATCAGCTAATCTGATCTGCCAGTAGCCAGCTGTAAGATCGAATGTGCTAAGAAATTTGGCTGAGGCCAACATCTCTATAAGCTCATCTGCTCTTGGGATTGGATGGGCATCAGTCCTAGTGATTGCATTGAGACCCCTATAGTCTACATAAAACCTCATCTCTCTCTTACCACCCTGGGTGTGAGGTTTAGGTACCAAGACCACTGGACTACCCCACGGGCTATCTGAGGTTTCAATAACTCCCAAATCCAACATTTTCTGGACTTCAGTCCTGATACAGTCCCTGACATGATCAGGTTGCCTGTAAATCTTATTTTTAACAGACAGACTGTCCCCAGTGTCCACTTCATGAGTGCACCAGGTAGTCTGACTTGGAATCAGTGAGAACATGTTCCTATACTGATTGAGCACCAGTTTGTTGCTGAGCAGTGAGGCTGCCTGCCAAGGCTACACCATCAACTGACCCATCAACAGGGTTCTGTGAGAGTAGGTCAGGGAGTGGATCACTCTCTTCCTCATGTCCCTCATTGTATTGTATTGTATTGTATGTGGATTTATAGAGCGCGATTGCTGCCCGGGGGCGTCCAAGCGCTAAGAACCAACAGATCGAGGAATGTTGCCGGGGGATTTTCTGAGGGGAGTTGAAGAGGAATGTTTTAAGCTGTTTCCGAAATGAGGAGAGATTGGGGTTGGCTCTCAGATGAAGGGCAGGGTGTTCCATAACTTGGAGGCATTGTGAGCGAAAGTCCTACCGCCAGTTCTGGATTTCTTTATTCTAGGTGTTGTGGCCATATAGGCCTGGTTTGATCTGAGATTCCTGGTAGGTTGGTAGTGAGAGACTAGGTTGAGGGTGATGAGGGGGCCCGTTTTCCAGAAGGCCTGGTGCGCGATGCATAGGGCTTTGAATTGGATTCTTTGGCGGATAGGTAGCCAATGTAATTTAATCAACCCTGCTTTGGCAGATTGACGCCGAGGGAGCTGAAGTAGTGTGTGGGCTGCGCAGTTCTGCACAGTTTGTAGTCTCCGCAGCGTATATTCTGGGGCAGCAAGGTAGAGGGCGTTGTTAAAATCCAGTCGGGACTGGATAAGGCCCTGGATGGCTACCTGTTTTGCCTCCATAGGTAGAAGATGGATAACCTTCCTTAACATCCTAAGGAGGCCAAAACAGGTAGCTGCGAGTTTGGTGGCTTGGGTGCCAAAAGACAGAGATCTGTCCAGCCATACCCCAAGGCTCTTGATATTGTCCTTGGGGGCTGGGGGTATACCTAAGCAGGATGGCCATAGAGCATTGAAGGAATTAGGGTCGGCAGGGCCCAGGAGCATTAGCTCTGTTTTATCCCCGTTCATTTTGAGTGATGAGGAGGACATCCAGCTCTTAACCTCCTCTAGACATTTCTTGAGCCCTCCTCTCGTTGTCAGGTTAGCTTCCTGCGCCAATGAGACCACCAGCTGAGTGTCGTCAGCGTAGGAAATGATCTTAACTCCAAACGGACAAACAACCTCAGCCAGTGGCCTCATATAGATGTTGACGAGCTCCGGGCTTAATGAGGAGCCTTGTGGTAGTCCACATCTTAATGGTCTGCTGGTAGATGAGGATTCTCCGTCAAATACCCGGAAGGATCTGTCCTTCAAAAAGGATTTAAACCAAAACTATGCTTTGTCTTTTATGCCAATGTTCGACATACGGTCCAGCAGTATGTCATGGCTGACCGTGTCGAAAGCCGCGCTTAAATCAAGGAGGCCCATGCCTGCCCTGTCAACATAAGCTTTCAGTCTGTTGACATGACGCACCCTATGGGGGCTCTTGGGAGTTCCAAGGTCTACCAAATAGGTGACCTCTTCCTTCTGTTCAAAAATTGTATGGGGGCCACTTCAATTGTCTTGGAGGGCTGCTGGTGCCACAGGCTCCATTACCACACTTTCGGTCCTGGCTGGTAAACAGTCAGCACAGCCTTTGGTGATGCCAGGCCTTTTGCAATTCCTGGCTAGCCTCAAGGTCTTTGGTTGCCTTTTTCATGTACTCAGCCATCCCGGAGCGGAGACCAAGTACATAGTCCACAATATCCTGTTTTGGGGGTTTGAGAGGTAACTCCCATCTCTCCTTCACCAGACACAATGGTCCTCTTACAGGATACCAAAACAAAAGTTCAAAAGGGCCGTAACCAACCCCCTTATGAGGAACCTCTCTGCATGCAAATAAAAGGCAGGGTAGTAGGATGTCCCATCTCCGCCTAAGCTTTTCTGGGAGACCCTTGATCACACCCTTTAAGGTTTTGTTGAACCTTTCAACTAAACCATTGCATTACCCACAATGCAATGGTGTGGTGTGGTGAATTTGTAATTCACTCTACACTCCTTTCACATTGCAGTCAAGTAGCTAGACATAAAGTTTGCACCTCTGTCAGATACTACCTCCTTAGGGAAAACCTTTCTTGAGAACACTCCCAAGAGGGCTCTTGCCACCACAGGTGCTATACTGGTCCTATGGGGAATGGCTTCTGGGTACCTAGTGGCATGGTCCACCACCACTAAGATAAACCTGTGCCCAGATGCTGTCTGAGGTTCCATTGGGCCAACTATATCAATCCCAACCCTCTCAAAGGGAACCACCAACACAGGTAGTGGTATCAGGGGGGCCTTTGTTGTACCGCCTCCCTTACCACTGGCTTGACAGGTGACACAGGAACGACAAAACTCCTTTGTGTCTTCAGACATGTAGGGCCAATGAAAGTGAGGTACAAGCTTGTCCCAAGTCTTGTTTTGGCCAAGGTGTAGAGGAATATCATGGGCTAGTGTCAATAGGAAGCCCCTGAATTTCAAAGGTATAACCAACATCCTGGCTGCACCAGGCTTGGGGTCTCTACTCTCTGAGTACATGAGTCCATCATCCCAATAAATCTTATGGGTATCACTAGCATTCCCACCAGCCTCAGCAGCAGCCTGCTGTCTTAGGGGTTCAAGAGAAGGGCAGCACAGCTGCTCCTGACTTAGATCTGTCCTGGAAGGGCCCCCTGTCCCCAAGAACTCAACCTGATCAGGCTCAAGCTCATCTGAGACAGTTCCTTCTTCAGGAGCACAATCATCTCCATCAAGAGACTGATCTTCACTCTGAGTCAGGGGTGAAGGCACTGCCTTAACCCTACTGCTCCATGTTCTTAGAAGGCACCAGGTCCATTATTCCAGAATCCAGGGCCTGTTCAGTTTTAGACATTTTGGCCTATGACCTAGTCACAGCAAACACATGTGCAGAGATTCCTAACATTTCTGCATGGGTCCTGAGCTCCACTTCAGGCCAGGCTGAAGTCTCTAAATCATTGCCAAGCAAGCATTCAACCGGGAGGTCTGTACTTACCACAACCATCTTGAGGCCAGTTACCCCTCCTCAGGAGAAATTAACAACTGCAAGGGCATGGTTGGTCCTGACATTGCTAACATTGGTCACTTGGTAAAGTTCACAAAGTATGATCTGCCCAGGGTCCACAAGCTCTTGTATCACCATTGTGGCACTTGTCCCTGTATCCCTGTATGCCAAAGCCTCTTTTCCATTAATTAAAGGCTGCTGTCTGTATTTTCCCAGATTACTGGGACTCACAAAGAAGGACATATCCATGCCTCCCTTACAGATCAGTACAGCCTGAGTTAGAACTCTGACTAGGCCAGAGTCCATCTCAGAACCCAGGGTTAACCCTACTATACCCTTATTCTGTGTGCCACCATTTTCAGCTGAACTAGGGTGAACAGTTGCCTTAGGGGCAATGGTGGCTGGAGTTGAGTCTTTGGACTTATTACAGTCACTAGTCCAATGGCTGTTGTTTTTACAAACTTTACACCATGGTTTCTTTTGGCCTTTCTTTTTGGATGATTGGGAATCCCCACTATTAGAAGATTGTTGGGGACCTTGTGAAGACTTCTGGTCTTTACCCTTCTCCCCACCCTTATTAGGATCTTGCTTCTTTTAGTCACCACCTTGGTTCTGTACCTTCTGCTTCACCCTGGTTCTGACCCATTTGTCTCTCTTCTTTCCCAATTCTTGGGGAGAGGTCAGATCAGAGTCTACCAGGTGCTGATGCGACAGCTTATTCTGACAATTATTAAGGATCCGCTCCCTCATAATCAAGTTGTACAATCCTGTATAATCACACACCTTACTGCCAAGTAAACAGCCCTCCAGAGCCTGAGTAGCACAATCAACAAATTCAACCCAGTCCTGAGTCTGAGCCTTTTGGTATCTCTGAACTTTATTCTTCTATATTGCTCAGTGGTTAGGCGAAACCCTTCAATCAGAGCACTCTTCAGGGCAGTATAATCATCAGCATCATCTTCTCTAACAGTGAGGAGCTTGTCTCTTCCCTTGTCTGCATAGGACAGCCACAGGATAGCTGACAACTGCTCCTGGGGGGCGTCCTGAACTTTGCAGGCCCTTTCCAGTGCAGTTATCCATTTGTGGATGTCATCCCCACCAGAGACAATCTTGTTTAAATTCCTATGATCATGAGATCTTTCTCTACCACTAGGGACGTTGCTGCCACCATGGGACTCTAGTCTCATATTTTTTCTAGCTCTTTCAAGCTCTAGGGACTCCCTTTCTAAGGCTACCTGCTGTCTCTTTTAATCCTCAGCTGGGCCTCCTCAATCTTGAGTTTCCTTTATCTCTTTTCCTGGGAGGTGTCCCTCCTTTGAGAAGAGACAGAGGTCCCTATAGATACACCAGAATGGTCAGACTGCACAGAAGGAGATCTGGGCCTTCTAGGTGTACCCCCATCTCTTCCTGGGGGGATAAAGATAGGGCCACCTTGGCCTTCTTCTTCATCTCCAGTAGGAGCTGGATTGTCCAGGTCAAGGAGATTACCCACCTTCCTGGTCAGCATCAGAGTCTGCGTCCTGGTGGTTTGTACCACTGGACCCTTTCTCCTCTGCTGCTCCCACCCCACTGCCTACCCTTTCAGGCTCTGAAGCCTTTCTAAGGTCATCTAGCAGTAACACCTCTATGAGGCATTGGGTGTTGGCACTTTTGCCTGTCTTCAATTTCCTCATGGTACACAATGCCCTTAAATCTAAGAATGGGAATGTGTCATACTTGGATGACTGTACTTAACTGACATCTGGCAGGGACCCACTGGTTCCTGGCCTTGAAGACATTACAAGTGAGGTGTGATGTATGCACCTACATACTCTAGTTGTAACCAACTAAACTCTCTTGAGTTATAGAAAGAGTGTGCTAAGCCCTTAACACACAACTCTAACTTACTGTATTAAACTTGTATTATATGTACCTCCGTTACTTTTAGTGGTTTTCAGTTAGTTAAACACTTGAGATTATCTGGTAAAACAATGGCAAGCTGGAATCCCACACACTGCACACCAATGTGAGAAGTTGGCCTGGCATATGCTGTCCGATATTCTAGTAGGCACTTTGCACCAGTCCAAACGACTCTTATTAATTGTAGGTTAAAGACAACCTTTATACAAAGGTATCCTACTGATAAAAGGCTGTGGAGAACAGCCTTTCGGCTAAGTCTTGGGGGAATGTAAAGCAGCTTGTTTTACCAGTCTATATTCTCGTGAATGACCAAATGAAAGGAGAACCACACCAGGTATATATATAAAATATATTTATTTATTCTAAACACATCCCTCTAGTCCCTTTATGAGGCTAGAGGAAAAAGAACATTCAGCAAACTTAATATCACACAGCAAACTAGCACAATATACGTTGAGCCCTCGGGCATACCAAACCATATTTTAAGAAAGTGGTATAATAATCACGACTTTCATAGATACAAGGCGTAGAGCCTGTAGAACCGCTGGGGCCAACAGGAACCACCAAAGGTAGTGACACAGGGGATCCACGGCGGAGGCGTGCAGTGTGTGAACACAGCCATGAATCACCATTTACTTCTATGGGAAAGATAAAGGACACTTAGAAGAGGACTTGGAGCAAACCCCTTTAGAACTTAGCACCGGAGTACTCGAGTTACCTCACCCAGGGAATCCGGGTGCATTGGTGTCTTTTGGTGTCGGGTTTCGTCGTCGTTTTCAATCGCGATCTCCTGCAAAGTGCTGCTGACGTCCAACTGGAAAGTGTCCTTTGTGATCCAAGCCTGGATTGAAGATGAGAAGAATCTGAAAGCAGAGGGGACAGAGTCTGGGTCACTTGCCAGTGACCAGGGGCACGATAGTCGAATGCCCCCCAATGTCGGTGATTTCAGGTGAAAAATGTGAGGCTTGACTCTTCAGCCACGAGGACCATGAGGCGTCGACGACAACCAAGATCTGGATTTGAGCTGTCCCATAAAGGTTGTCGAGTGCTGCAGTGTCGGTTTCCGGATTGGACCCAACAAACCTTGGCAACAGTAACCCATGCAGGAATCAAAGAAATGCTTCAGTGCAGACCATCAAGGTCTGCGGGACTCACCACTCAGTGGCGAGTCAGGGCACGTCTGGAGCAACCAGGGAAGCTCAAGGTAAAGTAGAGTTACTTTCAAGGGGACCCACCTGTCAACGGACCAGGGATCACGAAGGAGCCTCAAGCGGAAATGCAAGAAGCAGGCTCACTGAACATTCATGGTGTATAGGCCCACACTCTTTGGTGCAGATGATGCTCGGGGCTTGGGCTACAAGTAACCTAAAGCACGACTTCAGGAAAACTTGAGAAGTTAATGCAGTTAGCAATGTGCACAGTGTCCAGGGGTTCCGGTTCCACGTCACACATGAGGGCTGCGGGTCTCAGCTTTGCTGGGGACTCGTGTTGACCTCTGAGGAGTCTGGAAATCCTCTTCCTGTGTTGTAATTACCTTGGAGTCCGGCGGGAGCTTCGTAGATGCAGACCGGCAAATGCTTTGTTGGTGCCTGCTTGAGCAGGGGAGTCATTCCTTGGCCCCAAGGGAGATTCTTCTGTCCTCTTGTCTTTAGTGGAGCGTCGAAGTTCCAGGATTCAGTGTCAGAGTTTCATACAGGTGTAATTTAAAGTCCTGTTGCCAGGAGTCCCTTACTTATACTAAGAAAAGGGGTTGGACATACTCTGGGGACCCACCGACCCACCTATGGGAGGGTCTGGAAAGAGGGGTGGTTACACCCATTTCTCGTTGTCCAGTTTTGCGCCAGAGCAGGGGCTGGTAGCCCCTGCAACCGGTTTGAATTGGGCTATGCACAGGGAGACCAAAAGTGCCCCCTGTGCAGACTTTCAAAGCACTCTTGGAGTGCACCCACCCAGCCTAATACACTCAAGCCTTTCTGGGAGGTGGTTACACCTCCCTGTGACAGGAAACCTATTGTCCAGGCCTCCCCTGCCGGAGTTTCGGTTAGCAGCAGGAGTCCAGACTCATGTCTGTGGCTGCAGGATCCATTTTGGGATGCCAGGGCTCTTTTAAACTATTACCGGTTAGACCAGTGTGTACGTGTCTCTCCCTCTAGAAGGGTGGAATTCTACCCCCGCCACCAGGACTGGCGGGAGGGTAGTATTCCAAAGAGTTTGACACCAAACACGACCTGTTTCGAGGCTGCCATTCCAAAGTTAGCATTTACAGTGAGGTTATAAAGCACTTAAGAGTATATGATCTGGCTGCGTCACAGAACAGCTTCAGAGAATAAATTCTGAAAGCTGCAGGGGGGTCCTGCTCATGCATGGGCACCCTCTCTCACAAAACAGAGCACTCTTCCTTCAGGATTGAAAAGGCATGACATAGGAGTGATAGATAGGTTTATATGTGTCAGTGATTAAAGGTAGCTTTCTATACCTAGATGGATGTTTATTCTATTGTACATACTGCATGGTGCTGTGTTTATTAAAACCAACTGACAACAAGGTCGGTTGATAAACTAATTTGCAGCTGGGCTCTGTAATTAATGTTTTATCATGGCAAAGAGGACTGAAATGAATGCATTTTAATTTGCTTAAAAAAACAAAGAATTGTAGTTCTTTCAAAGAGTGTAGAGATAGGATTCCGGAGTTTGATCAGACAAAATGAAAAACCTCAACGGCCCCAGCTGACTCACTTATATTTTGGAACTCAAAATAAGAATCAATTAGTAGAAATGATGGGAGGAAAGAGGGAGTGTGTGTACCGGTTAAAAGAGAAGATGGTCTAAGCCAAAATACACTGTGAACCAAGCAAGAAATTTATGTTGAATACACTCTCTGACCAGTAGCTGATGAAAGTCCTTTCTAGCTGATGTCCCTAGATTTTTGATTTGTAGTAGGTGTTGAACAATTGCTCAGAGCATCTAGTCATATTTCCTTTGACCAGGCAGGGTGAAATACCAAATTATTTCGTAGGATTTAATTTTGATGGTTGGCATACCTACATCTATTGATTTCAAGGCCCTTGTGGTCAAATACTTTTTTTTTCTGCTAGGAGTTATACTGACAATGCATCAAGCATCATCATCATAGTTCTAATACACGAAATTCCACAACTAAAGCAGTGCCATCAAAAGGTAAAGTCAGACATTACATTGGAGCGGCGATAAAGCTGTTACCTGTGTAACACAGCAGGTCATGGGGCTCTTTTTGGAAGTATAAATTCACATGCAGAGGTGCTTTGTTTTAGGATAGCAGCCAGTCAGGTCCTCTCGTTCAACGGGCTATTGGTCTACAGGCCACCGGAACCCAGAAGTAATTTCCTGGTAACTTTGGGTGACCTCCTGGAATTTAAAGTAAATCATCAGAACTTTACAATTCTAGGTGATTTTAATTACCATTTGGATCTGATATCTGACAAAGACTCACAAGCTTTGATGGACCTGGTGTCAGATGCCGGTCTAGTACAGCTAGTAACAGGACACACGCATTCTGTGGGTCATCTCCTGGATGCTGTTTTTTCTGATTGTCCGCTTTTCAAATTCAACAACAATCTACAACTGCCATGGACAGTTCATTTGGCAGTTATGCTAACTCTGGATCTACCGCAGGCAACACGCTCCAGACATAGGCTAGCAAGCAGCGGGAAAAATTACTTATGACAGCGCTTTGATAAAAACACCTTCACTGAGCAACTAATTCTTAGTAAACAATGTTTTTTCTCAGATTCAGAAACTGCATCTCTTCAATATCATGACTGGATCTCTAAAGCAGTTCATTTAACCATTCCGCAGAGAACAGGCAAAGCTAGCAGGACTGCACCCACAGAACCATGGTTTTCTGAAGATCTAGACGAGCAAAAAGACTCTGTCGTGGGCAGGAAACGTGCTAGCGTAAATGCTATGACTCTAAGGAAAAGGAAAAATATAAGCTAAGACTAGCCCAATATAAAGAACTGATAAAAAATACCAAAATAAGATACTACTCAGAAAAAATTGAAGGGGCACAAAATAATTCAAAAGAACTAGTCTCCACAGTTCTGAAACTTAGTCAGGTACAAGAGACTAGTCAAGTCATAGCAGATCAAGCTTTCTGAGATAACTTGGCCTCTCATTTCTGTGACAAAGTCTCCAGTATCTATGATACATTCATGGCCCATTCTGGTAAAACCCCATTGAACCAGACTTTCCCAAACGAGATGGCAAAGCTTTGTCTTGACACGCTCACCATGACACATGGTCATACTTCACCCGGTCTCCCCAATTTTACACCAATGCCTCAGGAACTAACTGTTAAATATTTACTAGCAACCAGGTCAGAGTCCCCACTAGACCCCTGCACTCCTAACATTAGCCACAGGTTAGTTGAGACTTTAGCCCACCCTCTTATGGAAGTCTTGAACACTGTCATTAAAACCGCAACTTTACCTCCCTCATGGAAAAGGACATCTATCCTTCCCCTTTTAAAAAAGTCTGACCTAGACAAACTGGATGTAGGTAACTATCGCCCCATCTCCCGTTTACCCCTGCCGGCGAAGATCCTGGAAAAACACATGAACAAGGAACTAGGGACTTTTATCGAGAACAATCAAGTCCTTGATCCGACACAATATGGTTTCAGACGACAACATAGTTACTGAACTTGCCTTGCTCACCGCTACCGAGGAAATGAGAAGGGCAGTTGACAAAGGCGGATCAGCAGTTTTGATACTGCTTGATCTGTCAGCTGCCTTCGATACGGTAGATCACGGCATCCTAATCAATCGACTCGGTGAGGCAGGAGTTGGTGGCACGGCCCTTGCATTACTGAAATCTTTTCTACAGGGCAGAGAACAATTTGTTGAATCGGGTGGCCATAAATCAAAATCGTTCAGACTCCCATGTGGGGTCTCTCAGGGCTCCTCGCTGAGCCCCCCCTTTTCAACGTTTATGTTGCTCCCCTGGCTCGCTTGATAAAAAAGCATGGGTTCGAATTGGTATCATACGCAGATGACACACAGATAATTATTACAATCTCAAGTAATAAGCAAGACACAGCATTAAAATTTAAGGGCTGCATGAGAAGTGTCAGTGAATGGATGGCCAAGAACTGCCTCAAATTGAATTCAAGTAAAACGGAGGTGTTGCCCTTTGGTAAAGATACCACTTTTTGGTCCACAGACTGGTGGCCTCCAGAACTTGGACCGGTTCCCACTCCCGTGGTCAAAGCCAAAATTCTTGGGGTCATAATGGATTCCTCTCTCTCCTTCTCCCTGCACATAAAAAGGCTTACTTCTTCCATTTTTTTTCGTCTTGGAAATTTTAAGGAAAGTGCTCCCCTTCATCCCAGGAAACCTACACAAAACAGTGATGTCAGCGTTAGTCCTTTCAAAACTCGACTATTGTAATGGGCTTCTCGTAGGAGTAAACAAATCCACGCTGGTTAAGCTTCAGGTTCTTCATAACTCTGCAGCAAGACTGCTTTTTGGATTAGCCAAATTTACATCAGCAAAACAGGCTCCCAAAACATTACATTGCTTACCCATGGAAAAGCGTATAATGTTCAAGGCCATATGTATTGCCTTCAAGTCACTGCAGGGCGCTGGACCCTGCTACGTGAGGAAGCACTTTTCATGGTACACCCCCTGTCGAACCTTGCGATCAACCACACTGAAGCTAGTAGAGGAACCCACGTTTTGTCTTCAAAGATGGGGTGGTAGTCCCCGAGGCCCGTGGCGCCTCCGCGAAACCTTGCTACAGCGACCTGATGTCACTAAACGTATTGGTGAATGCATTGATGCCTACCTGTCCACCAACGACATACCCGACATCTCGGTGACAGCTCTTTGGGGAGCTTTGAAATCGGTCGTACGGGGCGAACTCATAACTATTGCTGCGGCGGAGGCCAAAGAACGCAAGAGCAAACGGGAGGACCTCGCGGGGCAGGTAGCGGAACTGGAGCGAGTACACAGCCGCACCTGCGCCCCCCGTGTGTGGAAACGGCTAAAAGCGGCTCGGGTCCAACTAGCTAGTCTCGATATAGATAGGGCAGAATTCGCAGCTCTCTGCCTACGACATACTTATTATGTCGGAGGAAACAAAACGGGTCGTTTATTGGCTAGCGCTCTGAAAGCCAAGACCCAACGGGCCAAAATCAATACTTTGGTAGGTACCGACGGTGCAGTGCTCACTGACGACACCCAGGTAGCCGAAGCATTTTGTTCCTACTATGCTTCCTTATACGGGGAGGAGGAGACCTCGTCCAGGGATATCGAGGACTTTCTAGCCACGATGGCCATCACCGCAATCCCCGAGTCTACTGCGGAGGCTCTAGATGCCCCTATCCGCCAGGATGAAGTCCTGGCTGCTATATCTAGATTGCGCCAATTCAAATCCCCGGGGCCGGATGGCTTTTCAGCAGGCTTTTACAAGCTTTTTAACCGTCAACTGGCCCCGGTGCTTGCCCGCCTTTTCAATTCCTTTGAGGGGGTGGGAGGTATACCTCCGGACATGTTGGCCGCTGAAGTGGTGGTGCTGCCGAAACCCGGGAAGAAACCCACACATTGCTTCGCATTCCGCCCTATCTCATTATTAAACCTGGACCTGAAGCTCTTTACAGGTATCCTTGCCGCACGCCTGGGCCCGTACCTCCCCGGTATTTTGGAACCGGATCAGTCTGGCTTTGTTCCTGGCCGCCAATGTAGCGATAACACTAAACGAGTGCTCCACCTTATTGATAAATCACATTTTCAGACCTCAGACTCTGCGCTGCTCGCTATCGACGCAGAAAAGGCGTTCGATCGTGTGAACTGGAATTACTTACAACATATACTCCGCCGGTTTGGCCTTAGTGACCGATTCTGCTCACGCATAGCGAGCTGTTACCATCGCCCGCAGGCCAAGGTCCGCTTAGGTAGCCTGCACTCACTCCCGTTCGAAATACAGCGTGGCACCAGGCAGGGGTGCCCCTTCTCCCCCCTCCTATTTGCGATGTATATCGAGCCACTTGCACAGAGAATCCGGGACAACCCAAGGATCGAGGGCATCGATTTCGGACGCGAACACCATCTTATCAGTCTATACGCAGATGATGTCATAGCCACCCTGAACCGCCCTGATTCCTCCATACCCGCCTTTATGGAAGAACTTGCCTCATTTGGGGCGATCACTGGCTTCCGCATCAATATCGACAAATCCCTAATCCTACCTCTAGGCAAACATGCACGTCCACGGGCCCCGGCAATAGGGCACTGTAGCGGCCTTCAGTTGACCACCCAAATACCGTACTTGGGAATTACCTTAACCCCTTCAACGGATCTCACGGTTTCCACCAACTACGCCACTCTCACCACCCAGATCCGATCGGACCTGGTGAAATGGTCCAAACAACCTCTTTCTCTGCTGGGGAGAGTGGCGGCAGTGAAAATGTCCATTTTGCCGCGGATTTTATACCTGTTCCAAACGATCCCAATTATGCCCCCAGCAGGTACTTTGAAAATCCTACAGGACTTGCTATCTAGCTTTATCTGTGAAGGGAAGAGAGCACGACTTCACAAACTACTGACATACAAGGCGGTCTCGGCGTCCCGAACCTTTTTGAGATACTTTCAGGCATCCCAGCTTCGATACCTAGTGGAATGGTACCGGCCCGAATCGGAGAAGAGATGGCTCTTCCAGGACAGGGCCATGGCGCGAACATCACTGTGGAGAATTCCATTTCTAGCTAAACACCATAGACCGAGATACATGTCCCGGTCCCCTATCACCCGCACGACTTTACAGGTATGGGATCGGGTGGCACTTAGACACGAGTTGACCACTTTCCCATCCCCTTTTACTCCCATACTAGACAACCCTGACTTCCCCCCAGGCGATGGGGCAGGCACGTTCCCTCAGTGGCGAGGCACGGAATGTCGAGCTGCAGGTGACCTCTTTGATTTGCAGGGATTTCTTCCCTTCGCGGACATTAAACAAGGGTATGGTATAGAACATCCTCATCTTTTCCAATACCTTCAACTCCGACACTGGCTCACTAACCCTGAAATCACTGCCCTAGTGAGCCGCCCCATGACGACCTTTCAGAAATGGCTGCTCACTAAAACTACAGACAAACACCTCACTTCCGAACTCTAAAAAATGCTCACACCTCCACCAGCCCCGGCTAAATCACCAAGCCAAAGGCGTTGGGAGGCTGAACTGGGAAGGGCCTTGTCACCCAAAGAATGGGGGTACATATACTATAGAGCTTCACATACCACGCGCAACACTAAGGCAAGGGAGACGGCAGTAAAACTTGCCATATACTGGCACCTTACCCCAGTCCGACTACACAAAGGAAACCCGACGCGCAGCGAACTGTGCTGGAGAGGGTGCGGGGAAAAGGGTACCCTGACTCATATCCTCTGGGACTGTCCAGAACTGGGAGACTTTTGGAAACTGGTCCTGGATGAAATCGACTCCACCTTCAAGACTGAGATCCCGAGGTTCCCTGCATACGCTGTGCTAGGCCTGCCCAATGCATTAACGTTCCCCTTAAAATCACTGCGTGGTCGACAGATGGACATTGCCATGCAAGCAGCCACGCAGCATATATTATCACTTTGGGGGTCCACGACTAAGCCTACACACACGGGATGGCTCTACAAACTTTGGTTCACCCTTGGGATGGAGCGCATCCACGCCACTCTCACTAACTCAACCGACGCCTTTCGGAAGGCGTGGCTTCCTTTGTTGACTCTCCTGTCCAAGGAGTTCAATGAAATTACCTGCCCTAAATACCTTAGAGTCCTACGTCTCACCAGCACCACCGATGACTCTCGGTGACTTTACGTTTTGCCACGCCGCACCTCTGCGGCGCATTGCTGGTCACACTGACACTCAAGAACACACTGGTCGGGGAGGGGGGTGGGGGGTTCTAAGGGGGAGGGTGAGGGAGTTTCTAGTTCTTGTTGTTTTCCTTATGTCACTCTTTTGCCTTTACACGCACGATGTCGAACCGCTTCTTGGGCATGTGTACCTTGCTTATTCTGGCGTACTAGGGAAGACATGCTTGTCTGTCCCGCCCGCTATATGTGCCTTGTGCTTGCTTTTCTTGCTGAGATGTCTCAATATATGCCTGTTGAAATCTTCAATAAAAACACTTTTGAAACTAAAGATGGGGTGGTAAAAGCTTTTTTCAGTATTTCCACTAGATGGTGGAACAAGCTACCTTTTGATTTGAGAAACGACCCCGATTTGTTATCCTTTAGGAGAGGCCTAAAGACTTGGCTTTTCTAACTGCAACCTGGAATTGGTCTGAGCTGATGCACACTTAACGGTCACCTGATGTAGTCTCCTCAAGCACCTTGACACCTTCGGGTATATGTTGCGCTATATAAATATAAATATTTAAATATTGAAAATAAATAAATAGAAAAGCAAACTACTTGGTTTTTACTCCCACAAATGAAGTATTATGTCTAGGCCACATTCAGCTTACCTGTGACACAGTATGGTATGGTTGATGTGTTAACATGGAGCAGAGAGACTTATTAAAACCTGGTCTCGGCACAGACTGCCCATAACTGCCATAGTGATCGCTTTATTGCTGTTTGATGGATAAAAGCTGGATTGATGGTAGTCGAGTATTTTGTTAACCTCAATATGTCTCAATTCCACTATCACACTTTATTCTTACAGCTTTGCTAGATACGGCCTACTTGATGTAAAGGTTGAAATTTGGACAACTTTGCAACTGTTGCAAAACAGTCACTCAAATTACAACCCCTGAAGTTGCTATGCTCTATATGCTCTATGGGGCTGTTCCCTTCATTACCAGAGAGATTCAAGATACACTGAGTACATCTCTAATATTTCCAACTGCACCCATCCATCAAGGGTTATGAAAGAAGCTTTCAAATCCGATACACAATGAACTAAATTAAAAAAAGAAGATCATAACAGTGGATGCCAATCTATTTGAAGAGATGAGCTTCTGCCATTAGCAGGACTTCGAAACTAGTGCCAGAGACTTTTCTCAGATGATGGTTCTGGTTAGAAGGGAGAAAAAAGTTTTCCTGATCAACGTAAAAACTAGCAATACATGGTTGAAAGTGCTTTGATATCAGTTTGTCGGAGTACAGCCTCAGTTAAGCCTAATATGCCTGGATGATATAAAGACAAATAGGATGAAGAATTTAACAAATACTACTTTTACAGACATTTTTCTAAAGCATCAAATACAGGAAGAACACTCGGGTAAGAAGCAGGCAAGAGTTAAGCTTTCCGAATGTCTGTGATTATATGGCAGTGTCCTTTACCCCCAGCTAAAGAAAAATGGGTGAATTCCTAAGGTGATGTCTGCTAGGCCTATTCAAAGGTATGTTGCAAGAACTCAGGGATTTGGAAACCCTCAAATGTCCACGAAGCATGTCTTGTAGGACATCTGTGGTAATCATGTAACATCAGGTTGCTTGGTAACCAGCACACTCCAGCTCTTTCAGCATCCAAACAAATAAATATAAACAATGATAACCCTATGATAAGAAGATTGATCAGCTTGGAGATAGTAAAAACAAAAATACTGGTTCTGGCACAAACTAGCATAGAACTAGGAGGAAAATATTAACTATAACATCTTTATTGAACAGGACACAATCACTGTTATAAAGCTAACATGTTTCTGATGTTCTGAGCTCCCCATGCAGAATACTGAAAACAAAGATGTGACATGAAAAGGCCTATCCAACGCAGTGGGATGTATGACATGACAATGCGGGCTTTTACCCCGCGCTGCCATTAAGACGCTGCTTTTACAACGCAAGTCGTTACAACGACTTGCGCTGTAGGCACTGGATTGTGGAATAGTTTAATTTTCTATTCCAACTCCAGCCCACGTTACAGTAGGGAAGGTGTTGGAATAGAAAATTTAACTATTCCTTTTCCAACAGCGCCCTCCAGCACAAGTCGTTGTAACGACTTGCGTTGTAAAAGCAGCGTTGTAATTGCAGAGTGGGCTAATGCCCGCGTTGTCATGGCTGTTTACCACAAAGTGATGTGCAGACCCACTGTGAAACAGGAAACATAACGCAATCTATCTCAGCCCCTTTCCTAATCAAAACATCTCATTCTACTGCTAAATGTAAACAATGGATATATTCCCTTCCATTGCTTTATGGATAATATCCCTTTAACCTCAATGCTACACCTCTTTTCTCTGATCACACTGTATCCTCATCACCAAAGCCTCCTTCTCTAGCTACTGGCATTCAAAGCACATCTCTAAAGTTAGTTGCTTAATGACAGTTCAGTTGTCCTTCTTGGCCCTTTGCATCATTCCTTCCAAATACTGTTTATATTGGTCATGGAAATATATGTTTATACAAGATGTATCAATATCTTTCCATATAATTTTCGCATGCCTTTCATAAACCATGCTGATGGCTCAGACCGCAGTTGAAGCACTGTAGCCATTATCAGCACTCAACAGTACGGAACGTTTCGCCATGGTCAAAGAATTCGCCAGACCCAGCACAGAGTCAGCAGACATCCCCCTCCCAAGACTTCTGCAACACCCTTGGCTCCTACTTCCACCGCAAGATCAGGGAGAATATGACAGCTTTTATGCCTCGATACTCAAGACCCTTCCACCCCACCCGCAACCACGGCACCCAAGACACTGGACCCCAAAAGACCCTACTCAGCTGGACCCCCTTCACAGAGGACAACACCCTCAAGGTCATGGAGAGCATCAAAGCCAGTGCACCCTCGGATCCCTGCCCACAACCCATCGTCAACGGAGCAGGCATCACCATCGCCCCCAAACTCTCCCACACATCAATGTCAAGCCTTCATTGCTTGTAAATCAGGATCCCCATTTGACGCATGTCCCCCTGTGGGTCTTCACAAGATTATAGATATTGTTAATCCAGGAGTTAACAATATAGTTAATTCATCCCTAACTACAGCTATAATCCCTGCAGAATGGAAACTAGCAGCCATCAAACAACTGCAAAAAAAAACAGAACATAGACCCCTCCACACTCACCAATCTTCATCCTATTTCACTACTATCCATTCTTGGCAACATTACTGAAATACTTGTCAAGAGACAGCTTACTGACTTCCTTGAGAAAACAGGATATTACACCCCAGCCAATCTGGATTTAGCCCTAAACACGCAACTGAGTCCTCATTGCAGGAAGTACTAGGTACATTGAAATTAACTCTAGATGAATGAAAAAAGGCGGTACTGCTCCTATTGGATCTGTCGGCTGCATTTGATACCATCTTGCATGACATCCTTCTATCAAGAATCAAACAAAGCGGTATGTCTTCAACAGCTCTGGCCTGGCTAAAATCCTTACTTACCAACCGTAGACAAACAGTGACCCTAGGACATTTCCTCTCAATCGAACGCCCTATTACCTTAAGCTTCCCACAAGGCTCTTCTCACAGCCCGCTTTTATTTAATGCCTACATGGCTCCGCTGATCTCGTTAATATCTTCCTTCAATATCGATACAACTTCATACGCAGACGACACACAATTGATCCTGGCCCTAGATAAAGACACTACCAAAACAGCTTAATTTTAAGCAATGTATGACAGAGGTCATCCGCTGGATGAGGCTAAACAATCTTAAATGCAACACAGATGAAACTGAGATACTTTTGATATGAACAGCCAATCCCTTTAACACGATCCAATGGTGGCCATAAGAGGCACCTGCCCCACTAACACAGTGGAAATTGCCAGGAATCTGGGAGTAAAATTTGACGCTTCATTTTTATTTCGGCCACAGGCTCTTGTAGTGGCAGGAATGTGTTTCAACCTCAGAAAAACCCTCAAAAGGTTATTCAACTATATTCCCTGCTCTGCAAGGAAGACAGGGGCAGTTGCACTTATCTTTTCCAGAATAGGCTACTGAAATAGCCTTTTCGCAGCAACCAACAAACAAGTAGTAAAAAGGCTACAGATTGTACTGAATGCATTGGCCCGTCTCGTGCTGAAAATGCCTCATCGATCATCGGCCACTTCAGCTCTTATAACTCTGCATTGGCTGCCCATACAGAAAATAATTTTATTTAAGATCTTGGTAATTACCTTTAGAGAGTCTCACCCCAAATAACTGGCAGCTAAGTTCATTCATCATATCACTGCTAGGATTCTCCGATCCTCCACAGCAAACCTTCTTAGGCCTCCCACCTTTAGGTATAAAACTGAAGGAGGGAAATCCATTGCGGTCTTGGGAACAAGAGCATGGAATCTCATGCCCACATATCTAAGGGCGATAGAATCAGAGACCCTATTCCGAAAATCACTGAAAACCTGGATATTTGGGGTCATGGATTCATTCTGCACCTCACTGGTATAGCAGGATAATTGCTCATTTCTACCTAATCTCCTTTGCTTCTTCTGTGTAGCGCCAGGATGCCCCCTTCAGAGTGACAGTTGTGCTTTACAAATATCTAAATCAATCAAATCAAATCAATCTGCTCCATCAACTCCGCCACCTTCCCTGTAGACTGGAAGCATGCAGAGATCAACACCCTGCTGAAAAAATTGTGCCAACCAGACTGACCACAAAAACTTGAGACCCATCTCGATTCTCCCCTTCCCAGTGAGGGTCATCGAAAAGGCCGTCAACGCCCAACTTTCCAAGTTCTTCAAAGCAAACCACAGCCGAGGAATCTCCCAATCCAGCTTCCAAAGCAACCACAGCACTGAGACCACCCTCCTCGCTTCCTCAGATGACGTCCGCACTCTCCTCGACTGAGGTGAAACTGCAGCCCTCATCCTCCTGGACCTCTCAGCCTCATTCGATGCTGTCTATCACCACACCCTACGCATTGCACTCCACAACGCTGGCATCTGCGACAAAGCCCTGGAATGGATATGCTCCTTCTTCATCCACTGAACACAGGGAGTCAGACTACCTCAGTTTCTCTCGGAACCCACAAAGATTAGCTGCGGCATGCCTCAGGGCTCCTACCTGAGCCTCAGGTTTTTCAACATCTACATGGCCCTGCTCGCAGACATTGTCATGAACCATTTACTCAACATCGTCTCCTACTCAGATCACACTCAGCTGATTTGCTACCTCAAAAGCAAACCAACAGTCACCAAGAACAACTTTCAAGACAGGGTGAAGGCTGTCACCACCTGGATGAAGAACAGCTGCCTCAAGCTCAACACATAGAAGACGGAAGTTCTCATCATAAGCTCCAACCCCTCTGCCTGGGACGACTCCTGGTGGCCTGCAACACCTGGAACCTCCTCCACTGCCACAGACCACGTGCAGAACTTCAGCATAATCCTGAACTCCTCACACACCATGACCTGCCAGATCAACGCCATCTCTTCATCCTGCTTCCACACGGCATGCCTGCTCAAAAATATCTTCAAATGGATCCCTACAGAATCCATGAAAGACGGGTCACCCACGCACTACCTGGCATCACCTAGACATTCCTCAAGAAACTGCAGAACATCCATAACACTGCTGCCAGACTCATTGTCAACATCCCCCGCCGCACCAACATCACCAGACACCTAAGAGACCTTCACGGGCTCCTAGTCAACAAAAGAATCACCTTAAAGCTCCTCACACAGGCCTACAATGCCCTACATGACGCAGGGCCTGTGTACTTCAACCACCGCCTCACATTCAACGTACCCACCAGTGATCTCCCCCTGCCCAACTGGCCCTGGCTATCATCCCATGTATCTGCAGACCACAACTGGAGGAACATCCTTCTCCTACCTCGCAGCAAAGACCTGCAACACCCTGCCTCTCAACCTCAGGCAATCACCGTCACTGGTTCAATTTAGGAAGGACCTGAAGACCTGCTGAACCACAGCGCCTGGACGGACCTGCAGGTCGCCTCTCCTCTCAACCCCAGTGCCTTGAGATGCTTACGGGTGATTAGTCGTGCTCTACAAGACACTGATTAATTGATTGATATTCAGATTGAGGAAAAGTGTTTTTCTGATTGGCATCATTTGTACAGGGACTCCATTGTTTTTTCATTGCCATCTCGTGTCAAACACTCCCACACAACCCACCTGGTCGTTTCTGCTGATGCCTGAGGAAAATCTAAAAGGACACGACAGAGACCATCTTGCGGCCTGCATTTCTGCCCATGAACTGTCGCACACCCAACCCCCTGTTCTTTGCAGTTCAACAGAAAGCCATGAGATGCCCATGCCCTGTGTAAACAAGCTTGTTTTCCATCTCCTGCTCCCAGCTTGGTAAACATCCTTGACACTGTGATCAGGTTATCTGGACAATGGTCTGACTGTTAGGCCCTGATCAGGGTGATTAAACAATGATTTGAAAGACCGGCTTTGATCAAGCCGAGTGAACAATGATCTGTGTACCAAGCCTTGACCAGGTCACCAACTACAAACATCGTCTGGATCTGGTTATGAACTGCAAACACTGCCCTGATTGAACAATGGATTAACAACCAAAAGACTGGGATGAAAAATGTATTAAAGGCCTGTACGCTACAGAGTGCAGTAGCAGCCTCCTCTGTCTTGTCTCTGAATAGCTTGGCACTCTGTTCCATAGCCCGGGCTATTTAAATAAATCTGGGTTCCTCCTGCAGACGAAGGCTCCTGTGTCTCCTTTTACTAAGTATGGAAGGTATGGAAGACTTGGGCGGTTCCCCCGCCACCGAGACCCAGTAAGTGGGTTATCCCGGTTCTTTAAATGGTGCCCGTGGGACTCCACGAGCACAAAGGTCAGGCCCGGTGGATGTGAGGAGGTCCACGGAGAGACTCCGACGGAGGCGCCCTACCCGCGGGATTCTTGTATTCCGGTAGACCGAATGACTCGCCCGCAATCCGAATAAACGGAAAAGAGGGGGGAATCACAAAAAAGGAACTAGAACCAAGTTAGCGAAGACAGTTGCACCTAGAGCTCTGGCAAATGCCACTAAACAAAAGGGCACCCACCTAGCTGATGCGGGACAGAAAATCTTTTCATTTGACACTATTAATAATGATGATTTTCTGGGGAAAATTGAGAAATTGGTCCAGATGCTCCTGTTGCCCCTTTTAGAGAAAACCCAAATTGTTAACCTAAAGTTAGACCAATTGGAACACCTAATCTCACTTAATACCCATTCCCTCGAAACATTAGCAAACAAGAGCAAATCACCCGAGGTGAGGGGCACTAACAATAATAATATCAAAAATAGTAACACCAACAATAGCAACTCAAGAAAAGGGGGAGAGAGTAAAAATGTTAGTAAAACACTTGCATCTGCTGATCCTAAGGCAGCACCGGTCCCTTTAGCACAAACCAAACCTGTACCACTAGCACGTACCAAACCTGCAGTGGCGGTCACTGTGGGGCCTCCAAGCCAAAATATGGCCAGTACAGTACCAACATCTGAAGCAACATCCACTAAACAGGGAACTACCCATGGGCCCAATCCAATACCATTGCAGGGACCTGTAACAGACAATGACAGAGTACACAAAAAGAAACGACCACCAGTAAATCTGCCCCCAGACTCAGCTCCTTTTATGGTAATTCTTACAGGAGTACCCCCAGTTTTGCCCAATAAAACGGAATCAAATCAGGAGTTAAAAAACAAAGCTATATATTGGCTCAATAATAATAGAGCACTTCCTCCTGATTCTAAAACAAAAATACTCAGTGTACGTAGAGTCCCCTGGGTGGGCCCAAGTGAGAAGGACTTAGAGGGGGACTGTATCCTGATTAACTTCAGTGACACCTGGGTAAAAGATATCATCTGTCGTAAACCAAGGTTTGCTAGAGTTGGGGATATCCAATGTATAGGCCTGGAATACTTTTATCCAAATTTGAATTTTGTCCCCCCGACCAGGTCCCACAAGAATTCTGGGCAGACCCCTTACAGCGAAACATACCCTGGGTGGGCCCGGAGAAATAGGGCGCATGGCTGAATCAAAACAACTGGGGACCATGGCACCAGGGTGATGGCTTCTTTAGGGGTTCAATATGTAATAACAACAATTCCTTGCAAACTTGGCATAATGACCCAAGATCAAGATTTCAGGGAGAAGACTATCTTGGATGGTTCCCAAGTAACATCCCCCTAAGAAACCGTTTTGACCCACTCGTGGGTATGGAGGAGCTAGATTGACCATCACAAAATTCTCCTGGTGATGCTTTGATAATAGGAGAGCCTAGCCAGAGGGAGAAGGGGGAAAGTCGTAACGATAACTTGCGGGAGAATGTTTCCGTAGGTGACGATCGTACTTCCTACCCTCAAGCCCATGAGGTTAGCCTTACCCAAAAAAGTGAACTAACTCTAATCACTTCAAGGCAAAATTTGGAAGCAATACCAGAACTAGTTAGTAAGAATCAAAGTGAATTAAGGTTGTGCCTAATTTCTTGGAACATCGCTGGGCTTGCTTCTAGACTAGAGGATGAGGCCTGGCTAGACTTTGTGGGAGACCGCGATCTTCTGTGTCTCCAGGAAACATGGAGCCGATCTACTCAGAATATTGATGGTTTCCAATCATTTAATGTCTTGGCGGTACCTTCACATGCGGGTAGGGCAAAAGGTGATCTAATGACAGCGATTTCTTTAAAATTATGTAAACTTGTAACTTCCAAGATTGTTGATACCCCATGGTTTCAATTGCTAATGTTGGTCAATTTGTTCCCTGAACCACTATTACTGATTAACTGGTATTATAACATCTTTGATGATAATGAGACAGCTGTAATGTCGAAATTGGAGGAGGCTATAGCCAGGGCACGTCCCGAACAACCCCTACTTTTTATCATCTGGGTGGGAGATTTTAACTGTTCGTTATGCAGCCATGGGGACTCGAATGTGTGTGGCTTGAAGGACTCCCATGATCATCCCCTGACACACTTCAAACACACACCACAGGGGGACGCTTTAAATAATATCATTATTTTAAATGATTTATGTATAGCGGAGTCCTGGGTTGGTCCAAATTCGGCTCCGATACCAACTTTCCAGGGAAGCAGAGGTACGATGAGTTTTATTGACTTTGTAATTGTGTCTAGTGGGTATTTTCATTATGTTGACAAGTTGGAAGTAATTGCAAATGCTGCCAGCGATCATAACCCCCTAATCTTATCCCTGTTTTGCCCTGTTAAACCCAATCATCTTGTCTGGGAGCAACCTATAATGTATAACAGGAACCAAGGAATTACTCTCAAATGGGGCAAAATAGATGCTGCTGGTCTAGAGGCAGAGATCCTAAATGGATATAGCTCTGAATATGAAGCATGTCTAACACCCACAGCTAGTCCCGAAAAAGTCATAGGGAACTTTGAATCTTTATGTAGGCATGTAGCCGAGCGCCTCATAAAACCAATTTGGGAAAATAAAAGGCTAGGTCCCAGATGGTTTGACGCTGCATGCTCGGCATCACATAGATCCCTGAAAACAGCATTAAAACAAAAACCAAGGGACAAAGAGCTGGTTAGAGCATCCAGGCTGGCCTATAAAGAGGCCATAAGAACAAGGAAACAGGACTTAAAAAACCTAGCCTGGGAAGATCTTGAAAAGGCCTCGGAATTAAAAGATAGCAGGCTCTTTTGGGAAGTTATTAACCGTCCCCTCTTTACGAGCAATGGCAAGGATAATATCGTCATGCAGATTACATGCGAAACATGGGAATCACATTTTGGGAAAATCTTTAATCCACATGGAGTCTTACCCCATGAATCATCATTAGGTGACGCTAGGGAGTCGGTGGTCTCTCAATGATCTTTGTCCCTGAGCTCATCCCTTACCTTGCAAGAGGTGGAAGATGCTTTGTCGAAAGGCATACTATTAAAGGCCCCCGGCCCTGATCTAGTGCCTTTGGACTTTTTCAAGCATAATGTCAAGGTTTGGGCCCCCCTGTTGTTAAATGTGTTTAGAGCAGCTGTTATTGGCCGTGTCCCGGCATCATGGAAGGAGGCAGTAGTGGTGCCGATTTTTAAAAAGGGCGATAGATCCGATCCCCGATGCTATCGCCCAATCTCACTAATCGATGCATAGTGTAAGATACTGGGTAGGGTCATCTTAGCTAGACTGGAAATGTGGGCAGATTCGGTGGGCCTTATCGTGAATTCCCAATATGGGTTCAGAAAGGGTAAAGGAACTGTCGAACAGTGTCTGAACCTGGCCCTAATCATAGGGAAGTACATGAAGGCAAGGAATTCTTCCATCCACCTTGCCTTCATGGACCTTTCAAGTGCATTCGACACTGTGTGTCGGAGCAAGTTGTGGCAAATGATGGGGGTTATGGGTTTTCGAGGAACCCTTGGTCACCTTGCTCCGTAAACTGCATGAATCAACAACTGTAGCTGTAAGGTTTGGGCCAGGGGGAGAAAAAACCAAATCTATCCTCTCAACTGAGGGCGTTCGACAAGGATGCATATTAGCCCCTTTTATGTTCCTTGTGTATACAAACGGCCTGGAAAAGTACCTGTTGGATCATTGCCATGACTTTCCGAAGGTCAACGGCAGAAGCATACCAATGCTTTCTTATGCCGACGACACGGTACTTATGACACTCACAGGCAACAGCATGCAGCATTGCCTTGATGCCTTTCACAATTTCATGCTGGACCTAGACCTGAAGGTAAACTTCACCAAATCCTTTGCTATGGTCTGTGGCCCGAAGGGGATCAAATCCAGAAAGTTTGTAGTAAACAATTCTACCATTGAAAAGGTTGAAAATTTTAATTATTTGGGAAACCTTTTTAACAACAAATTAAGCTGGGCCCCGTTAATGAAGACTCGAGTCCAGAGTGCTAGTCGCTCTATAGAAGGTCTGTTCCGCTTCTGTGGCAAACTAGGTCAAAAACCTGTTACACATTTAAAAACCCTGTACAAATCAAAATGTTTTTCGGTAGCTACTTTTGGGGCAGGGGTTTGGGGGACTGAAAGCCCTGACATGATACAAATTATGGAGAATAAATTTATAAAGCGCGTATTGGCTATTCCATCAGGTTCTTCAAACAAATTTGCCCATGATGAAATAGGTCTGAGCTACGTGAGTGACACCATTCGCCTTTCACCCCTATTATTATGGGGCAAAATATGGCTTTCAGAGGACTTACAGCTTTCTAGAGATATCCTCCTGGATTTTTTAAAACTGGAAAATATGAAACAGATCCCCTGGCTATCTTATGTCAATGAAATGCTTCACAAAATAGGCTTGGGTGACATTTTCGATAACCCTGAAAAAATACAGGGAGACATTAAAACTGTCATTAAATCTAGTTATTGGAAATCCTCACATGTACATTCCCTGGCCAGGCCTTACGGTCCTATGGTTACTTTACAGCATCAGTTTTATTTAACCTTCACAAATCATGTGCAATGGCTATTCTATCTGACAAGGTTTAGGTTAAACATCTTGCATTTTTTTTTTGCGTTTCCTAAACAAGGGGGTTGGTGTGAGAGACTGCCCCCCTGTCCCTGCAACAATAAAGATAGCCAAAGCACGATGCATGTTGTTCTCTTCTGTTCCCTATATAAGGACCCGAGAATTAGGTTTATTAAGCCCGTTCTGAAGGAAAAGCAACCCTGTCATTATAAAGAGGGTTATGACTACTTGTTATCTTTGTCATCATCTGGTGTCTGTTAAGCAATGTTAAATTTTATACGAGTGTCACTCTTGATAAGAAAACGGTATGGTTAATTTGGCCCCAAGAACCTTTGTCTTTGCCATGTATGTTGCTGTATCGTGATTTTTCCTCCCTTGCCCCCTTGATGCATGCCCTAGTATGAATAACTTATGAACCATCATAATTGATTGAAAGTAAATGTTATGGGTTCCATCCTTGATTATATTAACTAATGTGTCTTATCTGTTTGTTTAGTGTTTTAATTGTAAAACTGTATTTTAAAAATGAATTCTAAATCATGTTTGTAAATGTAAATGCCTGACTTTTATGATTCTTTTTTTGAATCGAATAAAGTTTTTGAACCGAACCGACTCGCCCGCTGTCCCTCCCCACCCGGTCTGGGCCACATGACGGTGTCCTCGCTGGAGTCCCATAGCAAATATTTTCTGGAACAGGTCACACCCCTACGTCTGCAGAAGAGAACTACCCCTGTAAGGTAAGGGTGGACTGATCATCCACCAAGTCTGTATGATTCTGTTAATGGCTTTCGCAAAAGCCAAGTTGTTATTGACTTTTGCCAAAGCCAAGCAAGCGAGGTGAAGTTTTAAAATCCCGCTGGTGTCTGTCCTGTATGATTCTGCTGTTATTGACTTTTGCAAAAGCCAAGCAAGTGAGGTGAGTTTTAGAAACCCGCTGGTGTCTGTTATCTGTTTTTAAGCATGACATTCAGTAGTAAGTTCAAGAAATGATGTTGTTGTATGTGTACGCAGGACTCCCAGCTGGAGGCGGCCTGTCCGCTTCCTCCAGAAGGGACCCCTGGCCATATGATGTATGTTAAACATGGCCCTTCTGCCATTCCTTATTTTGGGTAAAGTATACCAAACAAAGTAACACGGAATTACAATGGCCACTTTGTGGCTCCTTTAATTCCCAAGTTCTCGCCAACTTAGAGGAACATTTAATGAAAAGAAAAACTCGCCTGTCTATGTTTAAATCTGTCCGATTTTGGAGGAAAGAGATAGAGCAAAGAGCTAGAAAGAAGAAGGCCCAGGAAAGGAAACAGGAACGTATGTCAATGGCCGACCACGCTAGAGAAAATTTACAAAATCAAATGATAAAATCGGTAGAAATAGCTGATAGGGAGCATGGGGCTCGGGTACAAAAATGTTATCCAGCTCGTGAGGAGAAAGGAAAGGGCCACATGGAAGGGGGAGAAGGTGATTTCATGCTTGATACCATGCTAGAAAGCCCTCCTGTATAAGCCCCAATGTACCCTGCCCTGACGCATCCCACCCCGCATGTCCCCCGCCACAGCCCACTCCTGCCCCCACTGCCCCTCCTACTATTCTCCCTGTCACACCGACCCTCCCGACTTTTCTTATGACACCACCCACTCCCGCTAACCCTGTCCTCGCTGCAGGAATGACAACAAGCCTCCATCCGCCCAGCGGACCCCACCGACCTCAAGAACTTCCGGCCCATCTCGCTCCTCCCTTTTCCTGCCAAACTCATCGAGAAGACGTCAACAAACAGCTCGCCGCCTTCCTCGAGACGAGCGGATCCCACGACCCCTCACAGTCCAGTTTCCGAGCCAACCACAGCACCGAGACCCCCCTCATCGCAGCCACCGACGACATCAGATCCCTGCTCGACAACGGGGAAACAGCTGCTCTCATCCTCCTGGACCTCTCTGCAGCCTTTGACACAGTTTGCCACCGCACACTAATACAGCGCCTCAGCAACACCGGAATCCAAGAGAAGGCACTAGAGTGGATCATCTCGTTCCTCGCCGGAAGAACCCAGAGAGGCCGCCTCCCCCGTTCGGATTCGCAGCCACCGAAGTCATCTGCGGCGTACCTCAAGGATCCTCGCTCAGCCCCACCCTCTTCAACGTCCACATGAGCCCCCTCGCTGCCATCGCACGCCAACACAACCTTAACATCATTTCCTACGCCGACGACACCCAGCTGATCCTCTCCCTCACCAACGGCCCGCCACCGCCAGAGCCAGCCTACACGAAGGAATGAAAGACGTCGCCGAGTGGATGAAGAACAGCTGCCTGAAACTGAACTCAGACAAGACGGAAGTCCTCGACCTGGGATCATCCCCCTCCGCCTGGTACGACTCCTGGTGGCCCCCTGCCCTGGGCACCACCCCCAAGCCAACGGACTACGCACAAAACCTGGGCTTCATCCTGGACTCCTCCCTCTCGATGACCAAACAAGTCAACGCAGTCTCGTCATCCTGTTTCAACACCCTGTGTATGCTCTGAAAGATCTTTCGATGGATCCCCACCGAAACCATGAAGACGGTATGCCTCACTTTCTTCACGCCCACCCGCCAGCTGCGATGGACCAGCCTCGCCCTCGCCACCGTACCACGCATTCGCAGAGTCACCGTCGGAGGAAGATCCTTCTCCTACCTGGTGGCCAAGACATGGAACTCCCTCCCCATCCACCTACGGCTGACCCAGGACCATCTCTCCTTCAGGAAGCAACTCAAGACCTGGCTTTTCGAGCAGTAGCGAACCCCTCCCCTCCAGCGCCTTGAGACCCTAGCGGGTGAGTAGCGCGCTATATAAATTGACTGATTAATTGATTGATTCCGGTCCAGGGAAGATATAGCTTGGCAGTTTAGGCAGGACTGTTCCCATGAGGCACAGGGTCAAGGCTGATTTGCATATGGCCATGTCTGAACTGGGGTGGTGTGGTGAGCAAAAAAACGATGGATTTGGGCCCAGATCTCTGTACTGGGGTGAATGTATGACATTGTTCTGCATTCTGTCCATCATCTCTTATTTTTGTACTGGGCACAGTGGCAATGATCTGTGGTCGCTCGCCTTCCTATTCCAGCTACTTTTAGTCTCCTGGCCAGGGTCTTCCTGCGCAATACCCCACTGCCCTCAGGGTAGATTACTCCCCAAACACCTCAGCCTTGCTGCCACTCAAGGGTTTCATATGTGTTTAGGAGGAGTCATTGGGACCCACTCCAAAGGTATGTATCACAAGACTAGTTCATGAACCTAGCCCCCTGAGGCTGATTGTTTACCCAGGTGTCACAACAGAGCATGGGGGTAGGTGAATCTGGAATGTTATAGTCCATGTCCCTCTCCTAGCAAAAAGAAATGCAGGTAGGCCAGAACCCTCTGCTGAGTGTAGTAACGCTATATCGCTTTGGGCCGGGAAACATCCTTTACAATGCAACTTTTACAACGCACTACCATTACAACACAACTTTTACAACGCAAGTCATTACAACAAATTGCGCTGGAGGGCGCTCTAGGATAGGGAATATTTTCATTACTATCCAACACCTTCCCTACTATCCACGGGGCCTGGAGTTGGAAAAGTAAATTAAACTATTCACTATCCAGCGCCCCTAACGCAAGTCGTTGTAACGACTTGCGTTGTAAAAGTTGCGTCGTAATGGCATGCATCCCTTTGGGCCCTATACCGGAATACTCTGGGCCGGGAAATGAGTCTGGCACCAGGCATTACATGATCCTTAGCAGTCCTGTGTGGTTGGGGCTGGGGAAGGCCCATTCAGCAGGTCTCACAAAATGTCTTCATATCCTGACGGACCTTTATTCTCGCACGTGCCATATCCGATCCTGTTAAACTTTGTTAGTCAATCCAGGGCCAGTTTTGGAAATGCTCTCTCGTGCCCTTTTTAGCGGTTTGTGTGACAACCAGTGGCACTCAGCGATATATTAGGTTGCAATCAGGGAGGAACACAATTAGTGTGAGTGATTCTGCAAATAGGTCAGTAATATAAGAATTTTAAGGGAACTAATGACATCACAGTGATTGTTTCTGTGACTGCTATGTCACACTGAGAGTTTGCGCTGAGCTAAGATTACAAGAAGGAACGAAAGTCAGTGTTGTACTCATTTAAGTTAGAGTAAGTAAATTGTGAGGAAACAGTTAAATAGACATTTAAATGGGAAAAAGTCAACTACTGGGCATAGTATAGTTATCTGCTTTCGTGAGACAATAGTGAGGAAAACTGCTGTTAAAGGAACAAGCTGCACTGTATATTTGTCAAATTTCAAAAGTGTTAATTTACAGGTACAAACAAGAACTTAGAGAGTGTAAACTATATTTAAATATAGGCAAGCTTTACTAATAAGCCTGCATCATTTCAGAAAAGTGTGTCCTCATGAACACATTACTTATGTTCGGTAACTCCTTCTCCGGTAGACACTCCTCGGAAATGGACCTGACCCAGGAATCGCCATGCCGGGAGGTTTCTAGGATTGTAGGCATTAGCCTAAAAAGAAATGCTTTTATTACTGAAGAATTATATTTTTGTACCACAGACTATGTATAAATCTTGAAAAAGGATTTCTTCAACGTGAATTAACTAATTTAGCCTTGAGAAAGCCCCGGCGCAATTCGCCAAGAGGGGGCGAAACACGTGTCGGCTGTCCTTATCTCATGAATCAAAATAAAGAAACTTTGCTGCAAACCGAGATGTTTTTGTCCTTCATATCAAAAGCTGAAAAATACGGATATTAATCCTGGGAAAACTTAACCAATCTTATGTGGAGATCACACTCACAACTTTTCAAAACTGTTTCCCTAACCCTGAAGCCCAAGAGGTCCAGAGCTTCGAGTGTGTCTCCATCCACCAAATAACTACGCTTATTCAAGTGTTGTCTAAAGCCTTGAAATCCTTGGGCCTTCGCTACCTCATCCACTCCTCGGAAATGTATGGGCAGTGCACCTGCATGCCAGCAAGTGGCATCACTCAACTCAGCTTCAACCACGCCCAATGTACCATGCAAAGTGCTATATAGTTGCCACCCCAACTCTTTGACATCAGTTTCTTTTCGTGACTTTCCACTCCAGAAGCGCTGAGCCACTAAGAATGCCGACATACTGGTATGCATTACCGAGGCACTCCAAGGCCCTAAGAAGGGTGATCCTAATTTATCAGTTCACAGAGCAGGGACGATGAGAGGGTCAGTATGGAATCTGATGCGAGATCGTATCTACCAGATAAGGTGTTACCGAAGGTATGTAACTTGTTTATCTGATAGGGACTTCTAGCCACAGATTCTTTATCTTAGAATAGATACCCAAGCAAAACCACCCCGGGGGTGGGTCTGCAAACCGATTAGATGAAAAAGTCCTGCTGGACTGAATGAGCAAAGTGCCCATCATAACAGACCTTACCATCTAGGCAGCAGTGCTTGTTAAACATGTGCAAAGATGCCCACATTGCTGCCTTACACATGTCCAGGATAAGGACTCCATAAGATAACACGATGGTCGCAGCCTTGGCTCTTCTAGAATGAGCACACAAGCCGTCAGAGGGTTAACTTTTGGCCAAAACATAGCAGATATTTATGCAGAGCACTATCCACTGTGAGATGGTTAGTTACGGCACTGCATTCCCTTTCTTAGTTTCAACATATCCTGGAAAGAGTTGATCATCCACCAGAAATTTTGTGTGCGATCAATGTAGAACAACAACACTCTTTTTAGGTCCAGGCAGTGGAGTCTCTCCTCTTCTTTAGGAGGGTTAGGCGGAGCAAAGAAAGTAGGCAAGGTGATTGTCTGGCCTACATGAAAGGGTGTCACAACTTTCGAGAGGAAACTAGCTTGCCTAGGTAAAAGGTGGTGTAGGGAGGATGTATCGAGAGGACCGTAAGTTTGTTGTACCCTCCCCCCCCCCCCGGATGATGTTATGACCACTAGAAGATTGTTTTGATAGTCAGCAAGCAAAGTGGGTAGTTGTGTAACAGTTCAAGATGAGTATATATGAGGAAGGTAAGGATCAGGTAAAGATTCCTCTGGGACATGATGAATGGCCTGGGGAGAAAAAGTGTTCCAGTCCTTTTAAAAACCTAGTCACAACAGGTGACTTAACTGAGAAGATTGTTCTGGCAACCACAAGAAAGCAGAAATAGCAGACAGATAACCTTAAACAGTGCCCAGAGCCCTTCTAGTCTAAAGAAAGAAAGAGCAAATAGAAGAAGCTGGGATAAGGGTACAGAAAGGGGGAGTCAATGTTTCTGAGTGCACACCATGCCACAAATGTGTCCCAACGGCAGGCGTATAGGGTCTTTGTAGAGAGCTGCCTAGCTGCCAGAACAAAATCGCAAGCTGGGTGGAAGGCCGAAAGCAGTCAATTAATGCTGTTCAATCTATATGCCTTAAGGTGGGGCATGTGCATGTTTGGGTGTAGAACTTTCTCCTGTTGCTGCAACAGAAGATCCTCCCAAAGGGGCAGCCTGATTAGAGGGCTAATGCTTATGCTCAGAAGCTTGATATACCAAACTCTCTTTGCCCAATACAGAGCCAAAAGATTGGCTTAGGCCAAGTCGCTCCTGATCTTCTTGAAAACTCTAGGCAGCAGTGGTCTTAGACCTGTTATCTTTAGGGTGGTCTTTCCCCAACATTTTACCTGCCTACCTCCTCTGTTTGCAGATTCTTCTTCTTGGCCTTGGGACTCTGAGAACTTTACCACTGCTGACCAGTGCTAAAACGCATGTGCTTCCCCCCTAAACACGGTACAATTGGTATATTCATAATTGAAATATTTAGTTTACTGGTAAGACCCTAGCAAAATGATATACCATATATCCAGGGACTGTAATCTAAATGCTACTTGTGGGCTGCAGCATTTCAAACTTTTCAAACCTGTCTTCTCAGGTCTGCAATTTAAGGGACTGTGAGTGCAGTTTACTGCAACTTTGACTTGCCATTTAAAAATACCTGCCAAACCTTTAACTCTCCTTTTATTACACATAAGTCACCCATAAGGTAGGCCCTAGGTAGCCCTAAGGGCAGGGGGCTGTATAAGTAAAAGGTAGGACATGTACTGTTATGTTTTACTTATCCTGGTAGTGACAGCTTTGCAAATTCATTTTTCACTATTGTAAGGCCTACTCCTGTTATAGATTAACATTGGGAATTCCTTAATACACTTTCAAGCTTAAAATCCTTACTAGAAAGGAGGAGCTGCATCATGTTTTATATATTTGGAATGGTAATGATAAACCCTCTTTACTGGTAAAGCTGGATTTAACATTACTATTTTAGAAATGCTTCATTTATATGCTCTTATTGCTTTGTGTGTCAGCAGTCTGTCTCCAATACACATCTGGGATTGGTGACTGCTATACTTTGTGCATTCTCTATAAACTGCCACAAACACAGGAAGGTAAGGTTTGTCTGCAAACTCATCTGTATTCTGATGGCTTTTCCAGAGCAAGAAGGGAGGGTGGAGCTGACACATACACTTGAGTAGGCAGTGTCCTGTTTCCCTCAAAAAGGGCTAATTACCTTTTAATAATGGTCTAGAACCAGGGCTGGGAACAAATAATGATAATCCACATTTTTAAAGCGCAAAAAATCACCCGTAAGGGTCTCTAGGCGCTGGGGGCCATCTGGAAGATTAAGCGAGCTATTGACCAGAGTCACATGGTGCTGGGCTAATCTGCCGCCGGTGCCGGGGATTGAACCGTGATCCCCAGATTCCGTAATCGGTTACCCTGGCTGTGGCGCCATACCTCGTCCGTACACAAGGAACCCGAGTGCACTTCAAAGACCCTTCTTTGAAGTCCCTCCCACTTGAAAGGCACTAATGAGTATAAGTACTGGGTCTCTGATCCTACCAAAACAGTACACTACTGGAATTGTGAAGATCCCTTTGAGGAAAAAGTACTGCTGTACTACTACAAAGGCTGCCACTCTGCTGGACTACTCCTCTGGAAGAACTGCTTTTTTGCTCTGATGTGCTACCTGTTGCCAGTTGCTTGCTTCCCCCTGCCCCGCTCAAAAAAAGGACTGGACACATCCTACTTGAACCTAGAGTGATTCCAAGGGCTTCCTTGTTTGCCCCCTGTTTTGAAGCCTCAGGGCCATCAAATACTGCCAATCAACCACGCAGCAGCACCTGGACTCCGCCATCTGTGAGTTATGCCTTGCCAAGTAGTGCCAATCCAGTCTTGGGCCCTTCAAAGTGCTTGTTTTCTGTGCTGACCCATCAGAATCCACGCAGTATTGACTTTGATAGTGAAAACCACGAAATAATAGTACCACGTTGAAATTGAAGCGTGGTAAACGATGCCTCTCACCATATGGTGGTGCTGTTGTATGAATACTTGCACTAGCCTTTCCTTGATCGAAGAAAGAAAGGTTTTCAATGTCGGAGAACCAGAAGGTTGATTAGTAGTCCAGGCTCTGCCCAAAACCCGAGTTCTCAGATCTCCACCTCTCCCAGATGCCCCCCAGCCCAAGAGTGATGCATTTGTCACTACTGTTATCTCTGGGTGGGGAAAGGAGAGGGGTCTGTTGCTGAGCTAATCGCGGTTCGTCAGCCACTACTGCAGGTTTCTTAAAATTCCCTCTGAGATCTGGGCCAGATCAAAGAGATTCCCCTGATGGTATCCCTACTTGAACTTCAGATAACACTACAGAACCCTCATGTGGTAACGGGCATGTGTCACAAGAAGGATGCAGAAGGCCATGAGGCAAAACAGCCTTGGAGCCTTCTCAAAATCAAGAACAGAGGCTGTAAAACCCAAACATCTTTAACTCGTGATTTGGGAGAACAGGCCCTAAACTGCACTGTGTCCAGAGCAGTCCAGAGGAAAATGAAAGTCTGAGAGGAAGTTAGGTGTGACTTCAGCACGTTGATAGTGAACCACAGCTAAAGGAGGAGGTGCGATGTAGTCTGGAGGTGAGCGACGACTGCCTGGGGCAAGCTCGCCTTCAATAGCCAATCGTCGAGGTAGAGGAAGACTGGAAGTGGGTGGCATGGGTGACAGGGTTTCCAAAAAAGGGATAGAGTCATTCTGGATGATTTCAAAACACATTTGTCGGATGTTATTAATTTCCAATGTGGCAGGTGATGGCGCGTCCTGCATCCTACAGGGTGCCCAAGCTGCTATAAGGGCAAGCTAAAGAGGTTTGGAGGCAGCAGCTGCCGTGGGAGTGGAGGACTGACCCGACCTCCGCTTGGTGGCCCCTGTTGGCCTTAGTGGCTGGGCAGGAAAGGACGATGTTGGTAACCCCTACTTAAGCCTCCGAGTGGGTGAAAGGCAGACTGCGTTGATAAAGAGCCATGGACAGGCCTCGGAACCTGGCTGCTATTGTTTAAGCACTCCACCGCTGAGTCTGCCTTCTCACCAGAGAGGCACGAGTCATCTATGGGAAAGTCCATTAAGAAAGCTTGGACTTTTCCTGAGAAGCCAGTGGTTCTCAGCCAGGTGTGGCACCTCAGGGCCACTGACCATAAAATCGTTCTGCCGAGTAACTTGGTTATGTCATGCCAACATCTGATGGTGATCTTTGCTGCATCTCGCCCATTAAGAATCGTTAGAGAGAGTATGGCTTGCTCCGCCTCTGAGACTATGGGAAAGGTATGAAGGTATGCTCAAACGCAAGCTATGTTAACCAACAGCAGAGCAAAGCTGGTGGAGAGAAAATCATCTTACCAAAGGTATACAGCCTTTTTCGATTCGCTATCCGGTGGAGTGGTAGGGAATGCACTGGGATTGATCCTGAAATGGAGGCTTGGACAAGCAAGCTCTCGGCTTGTGTTGTGAAGAAATTGGGGTCCCCAGGAGCAGGCGATGGTGGCAGGCAATTGTCCTGTTCACAGAAGCTCCTGTCCAGGGATCGGACCAGGCCCCAAGGAGGACAATGTAAGGGAATAATTCAATATGATTAAGGGTTGAGAAGGGTTGACTACCGGCTGAAGTACCTCCATCAAGATGTTTGTCTTGACTGCCACATAAGTGGGTGGGCGGATGGGTTCTGACACGGTCTAGGAGAATCTGACTATCGGTCGGAGGCTTACCGACTGACATCATAATCAGGCCCAAAGTATAAATAGAGTTAAGACCTACAGAATGGCACTTCAGTCAAAATGAAAGGGGACAAATATTTTTGGGATTGACAAATAAATTGTAAGGCGCACACAGCCTATAACCTATTTATTGATATGCTTGTTTGAACAGGGCTGCTTTGTTGCTGATATGAGGATGAGTCTGACAATAGCCGTCTTCACTCAATCCGCATACAACTTTACATGTGCACCAGTGTTCATGTGTAACCAGAATGGAACCTTTTACCAAGTGCCTCCGGAATAATGCAATTCTTCAGCAAAAGCATTTTTCACACAAGTATGCACAATTCATCTGCTGAGTAATTTGCATATTTCGCAAAAACATGTTTATACCTCAAATGGACCAAAGGTTTTTAAACACAAAGCTCCATGTGGGCTTAGGCACAGTGGCATGTCCTTTGCAAAGGTTAATTAGTTACTATTCAGTTGCCGAATGTGGCATTTATGTTAAAATGAAACTGAGGGGCAGTTAATATTAATAGATATTAAAATGACAAATAATTGGTCCTCCACAGATGCATAATTCCGTTCGCCCCGTTTTTAGCATAGCTCTGCAGCAACAGACCTTTTGAAGGTGGGGCAGGGTGATTAGAGCTAAAACCAATTTGACTGAAGCTTACAGTGGATGAGAACCCATTGGGCAGACTCAGTCACAGCAGTAACCCAAAAACCCGAGATGTAAAAAGAACTGGATGGTTTGTGTTAAACTGGAACTGCATAAAACAAACTTGCTTAATAGTGCTTATTGGTTTTCAGGGACTTTGTTGTGTTCAGTGGATTGTGTTAGAGTGAATCTAAAAGGAATTGGATCACAATGATCTTCGTGGTATTTTAAGGGCGTGGGTGGGTGTATGAAAGCAATTTTCCTATCTTTTCTTCCTGACGAGTCGTGTGTCCCTTTCTCGGCTACAACATTGTGTTTACCTTTGGTCCATCACAATCCAGATTGGTGCCTTATGGTGCAAATCTATGCACACAAAGGTGCATTACGTTTATGCTAGTTTTATCTGTGCTTTTCTAAGATGTATTTTGGTGTGGTGGGTGGCAGTCCAGTTGATGTGGTGGCGCTTTGCTAACTTTGGTTCAGGGATGGGCTCAGCCTTGTACCCCCAGAAAACCATTGCCTAGGAATAGGTGAAGTTACAAGGAAGGGGATTTTGGAACGTTCAGACCAATTGTTTACAATAGGTTCATGAATCCTAATGCAATTAGATTTTGCAATTATTAGATCCAGGATTGGCCTTCTGTTATGGGTAGGGTTTTGGCAGACTCGGTTCAGGTTCACAACAATATGCATGATCATATTGAAAAATTCAGTGCAATTTTAGATCACCCAACAACACAACTATTTGAGTGCCTGGATCTGATTGGTTGAATATTCTTTTCTAGATTCGATTCCAAGAAAGGCTTAAATTTACCAGCCGGAAAGGTGAATAATTTGGCTATTATGGTACTCGAAGATGACATGTAAATATGGAATGTTGGAGTGTCTGGATTACCTTACATTGTGTGAAGAATTTTTGGATGAATGATATATCTCATCCTGTTTTTTCTTGTCACTAAGGATATTATCAAACCAAAATGTAAATATATATCCATTAGAGAGTGAGATGACTGAGTAAATCAAGATTTTGAAGGGCGGTCAGACTAGTAATAGTCTGGAAATAGAGGAGACATAAGCTATTACAAATCCACGTTTGTGCAATTTGCATCAGAGCTCATTCATCTGAGTTTTAGAAGATTATGTATGTTCATTATACTGATTACTGTGAGAGAGTTTATTAAGGCAGGGTCCTTCTATTTTAGAAATGCAATCATGACAGGAATTGTCTGCATGTATACAAAGTCACACTGTGCTAATAGTCACCGATATAGTATCGCAAACATGAAACACTGGCCTTCCAAAGTATGGTACAAAGAAACATTAAATACCAGAAATATGAAATGTATTTAATAAATATATTTTTGCAATTATATAAAAACATTGTGAAAGTTACGCCACAATATTCCAAGCGCTTCCTACATCACACACACATTCATTCGATCAAACAGAAACATACCCCCACATACTCATACGTCTTAAAAAGTAAGGGTTTAACATTTACAAAAAATTGATATATACACAAAAGCAAATACCCCCACACACAATTTCTTCTGAGAAGGGGGAGATAAGAAAAACATCACATTGGCAAGACGAGCTACAGCGCCGACGAGCGTTTTGGTGTGTGATCCAATTCTGGGTCTCACCTTCTTCAGGGCGCACTGATCAGGTGCAAAACGAGGGAGGACGCACTCGGAAAGATAGAAAGTACAACATACTGTATATAATACGATAAAGAAGTGCTGTGTGCCATGAATATGTTTATCTAGTACCAGCACAGCATAACAAGAAGGAAGGCACAGGTTCCTGACAAATAGATTAACTGATAAATATAAGTACAAGAGAGCGTGCACACCAGGGAAAAATACCAGAGGTTGTATCAACCAATACAACCACTATAAAGTTAAGGCTAAACCAAACACCACTGTGTCCAGCACCAGTGCCAGAAAATAAACATTTTAAGTGTTAATGACCAGGCTCATAAAATATTGATACCAGTGATAAGGTAAACCAAGAGAATAATCAACTGGACAATAAACAAAATACACCTGGAACAAATGACCAAAGAGATGGCAACGGAAGATCAGACATGAAATGAATATTAAGTGGGCTCTGGGCTCAAACCTGGGAACACAATAATGAACAAACACTCACAGTCAAATACATCTCAAAAAGAGATATCAGAGCGAACTGAGGTGTACACAGAGTAAGAAAAAAGTGTATCAAATTCAATGGGATAGCCGGGTCCCTATGCCAGGAGAATATAATATCAGAGTCCTAGAAAGTAGGACCCGGGCTCATACACTGGAGAGTCTGAGGAGTAAGTGAAATCTCATAAGGGTCAAACAGTCTCTTGAATAGAACCAGGATTGGCACTACTAATTGTCCATGATTAAACATACTGATAAACTTGAAAGAAAAAATGAAACATAAAAACATGAGCTCATAGCCAGACTTACAAGTTGTGACTCTAGATAGCAATGTGGAAAGTGGGGTAGCACACCCTGTAATTGTTAAACATTTTAAACCATTTTATAATGTTTAAATCCACCAAAGTTTTAACGTCGCGTGCTCACGGGCAAACGTGCTCAGCCCATACACACGTGAAAAACTAAACAACATCATAAATATGGGGCTCCTTTTAGCTCCAAACCCATGGCACAGCATTCTCTGATTTGCATTTGCTGCCGTAATTTAATCCTTGTTTCTTTTGTCTCAAATTTTACTCTTTTTAGTTGATCCTTATCCTTATTGAAAGTTCATCTCGATTTTTATCCACAGGCAGAAAAAAGGCAATTTCCCGGGTTTTCTCATATTCATGCGGGCCATCCGAACCTCTCTCAAGAATACGTACTGAAGCCAAATCCATTAAAAAGCTGTTTATTCATGTGAACGTGAAAGGAAGGTATTTCAGTGAGTCTGCCCACAGTTAACTGGTAGTTTTAAATTGAGCAAAGAAACACAGCAACAGAGATACGAATGAGATTGTTTCTGAACATTGTTGTAATGATAATTAATACTCGTTCAATTATGTAATTTCAGTTACCCCTGACGAAGGACCCCAGTGGTCTGAAATGCATTGGGTTTGAATAAACATCTTTTTAATGGATTTGGCTTCAGTACGTATTGTTGAGAGAGGTTCGGATGGCCCGCATGAATATGAGAAAACCCGGGAAATTGCCTTTTTTCTGCCTGTGGATAAAAATCGAGATGAACTTTCAATAAGGATAAGGATCAACTAAAAAGAGTAAAATTTGAGACAAAAGAAACAAGGATTAAATTACGGCAGCGAATGCAAATCAGAGAATGCTGTGCCATGGGTTTGGAGCTAAAAGGAGCCCCATATTTATGATGTTGTTCAGTTTTTCACGTGTGTATGGGCTGAGCACGTTTGCCCGTGAGCACGCGACGTTAAAACTTTGGTGGATTTAAACATTATAAAATGGTTTAAAATGTTTAACAATTACAGGGTGTGCTACCCCACTTTCCACATTGTTTATCAGACTTCAGCCTTTGAGGGTAAGCACCCCGATCGACAGTTCAATGAATGGCTTACACAGACAATCCGCACGCAAAACGGAACATCCACGTCCATGGAGCGCGTTTATTTTCGGGAAGAAACTACAGGACTGAAAATTACTATGATGAACTTTTAAAGAGTAAAATGTCGTTAGCGTCTCATTAAGCAATCCTTGTTGCATTTATATATGGTGCATAAATAGACCACGGTATTGAGTACTACTATGACACGATGAGTAGCATTATGGGAATTGAAGTATTTGCGACTAACTGGGGAGGTATCTCAGGATCCAGGTGATGAATATGTTGCAGCTAATGGGAGGGTTTCATGGGAGGAGGGGTGCATGCGCAGCTCAAAAACCGAGTGGTTTGAATGTAACGGCTATTCTGCTTCAGATCGAGAGAGGAAGTTGTCAAGCTGTTTTACAGGTATGAAAATATAAAAAGGGAAAATGAAGGAGAGAGCAGTGCATGAGCAAATAGCTGTGTATATTTATAATAGTTTTCAAGAAGCAGCATATGAAAACTAAGGATGTCTACTATTGATAACGTGAAAGGAAGGTATTTCAGTGAGTCTGCCCACAGTTAACTGGTAGTTTTAAATTGAGCAAAGAAACACAGCAACAGAGATACGAATGAGATTGTTTCTGAACATTGTTGTAATGATAATTAATACTCGTTCAATTATGTAATTTCAGTTACCCCTGACGAAGGAACCCAGTGGTCTGAAATGCATTGGGTTTGAATAAACAGCTTTTTAATGGATTTGGCTTCAGTACGTATTCTTGAGAGAGGTTCGGATGGCCCGCATGAATATGAGAAAACCCGGGAAATTGCCTTTTTTCTGCCTGTGGATAAAAATCGAGATGAACTTTCAATAAGGATAAGGATCAACTAAAAAGAGTAAAATTTGAGACAAAAGAAACAAGGATTAAATTACGGCAGCAAATGCAAATCAGAGAATGCTGTGCCATGGGTTTAGAGCTAAAAGGAGCCCCATATTTATGGTGTTGTTCACTGTAGATAGCAAGCCATGACGCTAAAAGCATATTCCTGACGGGACAGAAGGGAAACCAGACAGCCAAGATGCTTAAAAACAAGGATACAGGTACCATGAACCAAGAGAACACCTACTGTAATCAAATGACAGTGGCCCTATCTGTGAATCTTCCTAGCGCCACCACGGATGGAAACAAAACCTGTCTTAAAACAGTGGCATCACAAGATATAGTGGCAATAAAGTTATTAGATCGAGCATCCCTCAAAAGGTGGTGCGTGCTGCTTGTGCCAGAGAGAACTATAAAGGCCTAGAACTGCCATTTCCCAACCTCAAGGATACAATTAAAAAGTCACTTGTACTGGACGGTTAGTCATACGCTAATTGAGGGAGAAGCGCAGTGATAGAATCCGGAGAGAAGTACAACTAATATAAATCACTGAACTCTGCAGAACTAAATATTATCAGCACATAACTGTTTGAGAGCTCACCTGGATTCAAAGAGCAGCAGATAATGGTTCCCATCCATCGCCTTCGGCTGATACGGGAATTAAACGGGATACTGGCAGGCTCCCAACACAACTGAGGACGAGAATAAGGCAAGGCAGGGAGTTTAATAGAGACATACGGTCATGCATGATCAAACGTGCGCTGAGTTTGAAACCTCATGCTCCTCACCATCTCACCACTTCTTAATCGAGGAGAACGATGTAAGGAGAAAGAGCCAATACAGGTGGCGCCATCTTGAAATAGGTGCCCTTTGTGTGCATAAACAGGTATATGAACAGGAAAATGAAGATAAACGATGGGGGCATGATCCACAAAAAATATAAACAACGCCCCAAGTAGAAAGGGAATAAAAGCAAGATAGAAAGCTGTACCTGGGACATAAATATAATCCCAAGAAAAAAAGAAGAACCTGATCACAGGTGGGAACCAAAGATATAGAATATCACGGAGCATAGCACAAATAAAACAAGAATAAAAACTCAAGCAGGGACAAAACTGAAAGCCTAGCCATATACTGATATAGAAGAATGTAAGAACACAAAAAGTGTTCAGAGATCATAAAATAATTACTACAGACGTGCTCCAACTGCACCAAGGCACATGGGTTTAAAGGGTACAAGGGAACCCTGGAACAAGAGAGGCACTGATACCAACAAGGCAGCAACTGAAGTAACCTCACATCAAACTAGCCCAGAGAAGACTCTACAAGGTGGGCCCTGGGGTAAAAAGGAGGACAACTCCCGACAATGCCACCAGAAAGTTTGATAGAGTAGAAATTTGACGTTGGTGAGAAACGGTAAACATTGTGGTAGAGATCCCAGATGGTTATAGGATAGCATTCTCCCACCGTAAAATTTAATTTATCCTTTGTCTTTGGTGTTGAGTGCAAAAGTCCAAAACACCTCTCTTTTTCTGTGGGTTGCCGCTATGTCTCTCCCCATTTGTGGTAGGATTTTTTCCAAAATCGACCACCTAAGGTCCCCATCAGAATGGTTAGCCTCTATCCAGTGCCTAACTAGAGGCATAGTATGTTTTTGTAATCTGATGTTGGATTTGTTCTCACCAATTCTTTTCCTGCATGCTCTTACAGTCTCGCCTACTTAGGCCAGATTGCAGGGGCAAAGAATGATGTACACAATGTTCGAGGATTGACAGTTTGTCATTTCTTTTAGAAACCACGCTCTCTCATTTATTCTAATATAGTCATTCACAATGGCATTGGGGCAGGCTTGGCAAGAGCCGCACTTGTGGTTTTCTTTGACAGGCTCACCTCCTGTTATGGATTTCTGACAAACATTGTTGTGCTCAGGCCTCTTGGCCCCAACTAAGAGGTTCCTGAGGTTTTTATTCCTCTTAAATGCAAAAAGAGGCCTGGGCAGTTTTTGTTTGTGCTCATCTATATTTAAAAGGTGCCATTGCAAGTTGATGATTTGGCGTACCTTTTTATCAAAGTTAGAGTGTTTGGTCACACATACAAGTTTGCCAAGTTGTTCTTTATTTTTGGGTTTGAACATCTCATCACGGTCATAATATCTAGCTCTCTTGAGAGCGTCTTTGATCAGTTTGGTAGGATACCCCCTCCTGATAAGTTTTTCCTTAAGGATTTCAGCATGGTTCATGAAGACCTTCATGGTAGTAAAATTTCTTCGAAATCGAAGTAATTGACTAAACAGAATGCCATCCTTCTGGCATCGGGTTGGAAGCTACTGAAATGTAGTAGGGTATTTCTTGCCGTGGGTTTGGTGTAAAGCAAAACCAATAGATGGGAATATTGGTGTTCCATCCACACGTCATGAAATTCCACCTTAGAATTGCTGGTATGTGCTGTGAATTTTAGGCTGGGTCAGCCGCATTAATCCATGATGTAAATTAATCTATGGTGTCCTGATCACCTGACCATTCACTATCACATAATGTTATTAGAAACAGACCATCCAAATTAGTTGGCCTTGTTTACCAACACATTTTTTAATCTTGTCCTTGATGATCAGTCATTAAATCAATTTTTGATACATACAAGGCATTTTTAACTCACCACTTCACTCTGTTCACGTAACTCACCACTTAGCCCTCACACCTTCACATTACCCGCTCCGCAGTAAATCTGGCATTGAAGCACACTGGGGTGACATTCGGTCACACCCAGTGGGGGCCCGATGATGAAGCATGTCACCGACCAGGTCGGTGAGTGAGGGCTTTCTAAACAAACCTAATTGGTGTTGTTGGTCTCTTGTGCTCCTTCACTTTTGTGTCTCCAAACCAAGGAACACTCTTTTGTTGTTTTCTGTCCTCACCACCTCTCCAGACAAAGAAAATGCTGTTGGTAAAATGCGACCAATGGCGGACGTTCTCAGAGAAAGGGGACTATTTCATTGTAAATGTGCTGGGTCTCAAAGTGCCCCATATATAAACAAGCTGCACTGGGGGCAAAGGCGGCACCCATACTGACACCCTGTATTTGTTAGGAGAAAGGAGAGCAGCATATCCCTCTTTGATATGTTAAACGGGGGTTTGGTACTTATCTTGTGGCTTTTTGGATTTGGGACCAACCAGGAGTCTTTCCTCTTGATCATTCAGAACTGGCTGACAATTTAAAATGCCTTGTCTCTACATTTACGATCAACAGTATTCGAGCACTAAGTAAAACAAGATCTTCCGGTGCACCTGGCCCAAATGGTCTCCCAGCCCAATTGTTTAAAGAAGACTTGGCATTATGGCCCACAACACTCTCCTCACTCTTCACAACTTGCGTCAAACTCCACCAAGTGCCTGACAGCTGGAGAGGTTCAAAATTGTATCTAATTTTTAAAAAAGCGACAGACAAAAACCCACCAACTATCGGCTGATAGCCCTACTGGACATTGAGGCCAAGAACAACGCAGCTGCACTCTTAAAAGATCTAGAGACCTGGGCAACAACAAATGCAATAATTCCTTTCTGCCAAACCAGCTTCAGACTCAACTCTTCTACACTGGATAACATAATTACTCTATCTTATCTTGCCCACCAGGCAAAAAGCAAGAAGGCAATAACTCTCTATGCATGCTTCGTGGATTATTCATCTGCATTTGCTCTAGTGGACAAAGGTATTTTATGGAGAAAACTCCAGGTGTGGGCTATTCCTAGTGGCCTTCCTAATGCCATCATATCATTATACATATCAACCTAGTTGAGGGTCAAAATGTCATATACAGCGTTAATCACGAAGATCGACACCAATCAAGGGTGTGTCCTTGCTCCAATGTTGTTCAATTTATATACGGCGGTCATGCCCCAGGAACTTAACAACGCTAACTTAATCCCTCCAACAATAGGCAATACTAAGATCACAAAATAGACAATAATATGATCACAAAATTGCAATACGCAGATGACATTGTCCTGCTTGACAACTCAAAAATAGGACTTCAGAGAGCATTAAATACTCTTCATTTGTATAATAGAGCAAACAAGATGATAGTAAATTAATCCAACACCAAGTTGTTATCATTCGGAAGGACGCTAAAGCAAACACGCAATAACTGGTCTCTGGGTCCTTTAAAAATCTCAGGAGCTACATTTTATAACTATCTGGGCACATAGTTTTCTGCAAACGATGCACCTTCAAAACACAAGCTCCACTTAAGGATAAGGCAACATTAATAACCACCAGACTTTGTCAGCTACACACAGCCCTTGAAAGCCCCTCCTCAGCTCCATACAGAAAAGTGTTCAGGGCTGTACTACCTTCTGCAATTAAATACGGCAGCAAGGGCTTTCTGGGTCAACTCATCAAAACCATTGAAAAGTTACACCTAAGAATTTACAAATGAGTGTTTAAATTGCCTCATTACATCAGGGGACCCCTGGTGAGACTTGAATTTGGCCTGGAGGGCATTGCATAGTATAGCATGGGGTCTTTTTTAAAATACTTTTATAGATGCACAACTGCATTTCCAGGCACCCTGAAATTTATTTTGCAAGACATATTCAAATACAAAAACAACCTGTGGTCCACCTATTTAACAATGGCAGCAGCAACTCTACAAATCGATCTGACTGTTGTAAACACCTCCACAAAGACATACACTGCAGTAAAAAGTATAATGAAAAACCAAACTCAAATACTCTCGAAGACCATGGACTTGCAAAACATTACGTCCACACCATCATTAAGGGCCCTGGCAGCATCCTACAACAACAACAGCCAAGTGGGACTCCGGGCACAACCTTAACTCAATTGCTCAATAGGCAAAGTTTGCCTGACCCATATCTTGGCAACAATGATGCTGGCACTACACATCAAAGACTTTAACCCCAACTGGCCACTGCTTTTTAAAATAGTCAAGTATAAACTGTGTGGCTACAAATCGGAAACTTTTCTGCACCTACTTTATAGCTGCCCGACGTTGCTCGACTTCCGGCGATCCTTATTAAAGCCATTATTTTTAAGTCACGGTATAAGAACATGTAATCATGGAATGAACTGGATTTTTAGCACTTTGGTTCCCTTCGAATTGGCAAGGATAGGCAAATTCTTTAAAGCTGTGCAGGTCCTTCTTAAAATTTCACAACAAAGAACTGAGATGATTCTGAATCAATAACCCTCAGTTTCTGCACCACGGGCATTAGGCATTGTAGAACTTGTTCACTTTGTAATTGAGTATTAACATGTGTTAAGCATTTTTTCAATTCCTGTGGTGGATTTTAAGTTATTTTTATCTTTCTTATAATCTAATTTTAAACAAATAACCCAGGGATATTTCTGGCACCATCCCATTGGCCTTAGGAAGAGAAATATCCTGGGGTTATTTGTTGAGATTAGACAGTTCCTGGAGAAATGGGCTCTTATTTCTAACAGATGCTCCAGGGACTGGATGAAGCTCATCATTGAAACTGCTAGAGAAGTATTCTCCATATTAAATAAAGTAATTCAGGACCTTGAAGAGAAATTCAAACAGAAAAACAGTGTAGAGGAAGGGAAAAAAAGCTTGAGGAGATCACGTTTGAGTTAGATTCCTTTTGTGAATATTTCATAAAAAGGAAAACTGAAAAACTTAGGAAGGACATTTGTCTATTCTCCGAAAAATGCACATATCCATACCTCACTGAGAATTTTTACACCTCCAACAGTGAGAATCAATCAGGCGTAGGAATGTCCAACTGAGGAAATAGACGTGTGACAATGTTCTCTGACACTACTGACTCAGACAGTGAGGGCCCATTGCATCATAACCCCAGTTACTAACCAAGACAAGAACAATTTGATAGGCCCCCTGTCAACAACCGTTTGTAGGGTATAGAAGGGCCAATTTTTGCCCCAGGTTTTGGAACCCGCAGCAGAGAGGGTATTATCAAGAAAAGGAGCAACCACAGAAATACATCAAAACCCGCAACCAACAATACAGGAGAACATAAATCCGATTCCAGTGTTTAATTTGTCTTCTAATAATATTGATCCCAACGCTGAGGCCCTTCTATCTAGAGGACTATGTTGTGTTTCCACTACCAGTCTCAATAAGTTTGAACTTACTAAAGATCTATATTATTTTTTCGTAGGCTTAGACTAAAAATGTTTTTTCAGATCAGACCCTCAACAGTGTTGAATATAACGCGTCGGGCATGAAACCTCCATCTGACTTCATCCCTTGCCTAGATATGTTGGGCGCAGAGTTAGAAATGTTTGAAAAAGCTGTGATGTCCAAAACCAAAAAGCCACAAGATATGTAGGAAAATGATGCTCTCCTTTCTCTTAAGGATAATCGGAATCTTACCATTGAACCCTGTGATAAGGGAAGTGGTATTGTCATCTTTGATACCTCACAATATGTGGAGAAGATGGACAGCTTACTTGGATCACTTTACACATAGAAGGGGAGAGGGTCTAAAATAAACTCTACCTCCCCGAACTCCCATAAAGTATCAAGTAAACACACAACGGAGGTGGAGAGCACGAGACTTAACATATAACAAACTAGACAAACTCATCTGTTTGAAAAACTGCCCTCACTCACACACCGAAGTGCAAATCACCAAATGACTGAAAGTAGTGATGCGACAAAAAGTGCAGTTAATAGGAAATAATTAAAACTAGCTTAATGATACCAACCCACAAATTTTATTCCAAGGTTCCTCCACCAGTATTAAAAAGAAAAAAAATGGGTAATATCTTGATAAGAAGATGAGGCTTCTCAAGACTTCCCTCCTGGTACTGCTATGGTCAACATGTTTCGACCGACTTACTGTGCCTCAAAAGGTTACCCCGGTCTTCTTCAGGACTGATGTCGCTTTCAGTACCACTTCTGGCCCCACCGTATTTCGGTTAGTGTGCCTCGAAGTCAAAGCCAGTCTAATAGGATCCTAGCTCTTCTCGTCACGTGAAGTGAATATCACTACTTCCAGTCACTTGGTGATTTGCACTGCTTCATCACTTTTGTATGTTCACGTGTATTATGTGTTGGGTTCTGTGGTTGTACTTTGTTTTGTGTGGAATTTATTATTTTTTGCCCCCTCCCTTATGCTCCGCACTGAGTGTGGCTACACCAGGGCGTATTGCAAGCAGGCCCTATGATGAAGCATGTCACACACTACGGTGTGTGAGTGAGGGCAGTTTTTTCAAACAGATGAGTTTGTCTAGTTTGTTATATCTTAAGTCTCGTGCTCTCCACCCCCCGTTGTCAGCTTACTTGGATCACAGAGGCATTACAAAAAGATCACCTACAACCCTGAACCTAACCTTAAACATAGGATTCTTAAGCTGGTGGAAACTGCTGTTGAAAGCCGTCATATCTGCCAAAAATAGTCGGAATTTCTGCTGAAATCATTAAGGATAAACTTATCAGGAGGAGGTATCCTGCCAAATTGGTCAAAGACGCTCTCAAGAGAGCTAGATATTATGACCGCGATGTGATGTTCAGACCCAAAAATAAAGAACAACTTGACAAACTTGTATGTGTGACCAAAAAATCTAAATTTGATATTATGGTATTCCAGATCATCAACTCGCATTGGCACCTTTTAAATATAGATGAGCATGAACAAAAACTGCTCAGACCTTTTGCGTTTAAGAGGAATAAAAACCTCAGGAACCTCTTAGTGAGGGCAAAGAGGCCTGAGCACAACAATGTTTGTCAGAAATCCATAACAGGAGGTGAGCCTGTCAAAGAAAACCACAAGTGCGGCTCTTGCCAAGCCTGCCCCAATGCCATTGTGAGTGACAATATTCGAATAAATGAGCGAACAGTGTTTCTTAAAGAAATGACAAACTGTAGATCCTCGAACATTGTGTACATCACTCTCTGCCCCTGCAATCAGGCCTATGTAGGTGAGACTGGAAGAGCATGCAGGAAAAGAATTGTTGAGCACAAATCCAACATCAGATTATCAAAACATGCCACGTCTCTAGTTAGCCTCTGGATAGAAGCTAACCATTCTGAGGGGGACCTTAGGTGGTTGATTTTGGGAAAAATCCTACCACAAATGGGGAGAGACATAGCGGCAACCCGCAGAAAAAGAGAAGTGTTTTGGACTTTTGCACTCAACACCAAAGACAAAGGAATAAATGAAATGTTACTGTGGGAGAATGCTATCCTATAACCATCTGGGATCTCACCCACGATGTTTACCGTTTCTCGACAACGTCAAATTTCTACTATTTTAGACTTTCTGGTGGCACTGGCGAGAGTTTCCTCCAGTTCTCCTCCTTTTTACCTCCAGGCCCACAGTGCGTCTCTTGTTTTAAACCCATGTGCCTTAGTGCTGTTGGAGCACATCTGTAGTAAATGTTTTACTATCTCTGAACACTTTTTGTGTTCTTACATTCTTCTATACCAGTATATGGCTAGTCTTTCGGTTTTGTCCCTGCTTGAGTTTTTATTCTTTTCTGCTTCGTGGTACGCACAGTGGCAGTTCTATATTTTTGGTTCCCACCTGTGATCATGAGGTTAGTTATTCTTATTTACTTCCGATTAAATTTATGTCTCAGGTACCAGCTTTCTATCTCATTTTTATTCCCTTTCTACTTGGGGTGTTGTTTTTATCTCTTGTGGATCATGCCCCCATCGTTTATCTTCAATTTCCTGTTCATTTACCTGTTTATGTACACTACGGGCACCTATTTAAATATGGCACCACCTGTATCGGCTCTTTCTCCTTACGTCGTTCTCATCGATTAAGGAGTGGAGAGAAGGGGAGGAGCATGTCGTTTCCAACTCGGCACACATTGGATCATGTACGCCAGTAAGTCCCCATTGAACTTCCTGCCTTGCCTCATTCGTGTCCTCAGTTGTGTTGGGAGCCTGCCAGTATCCCCTCTCAGTCCCCTATCAGCCGGAGGCGCTGGATGGGAACCATGACCTGCTGCTCTTTGAGCACAGGTGAGTTCTCAACCGGTTATGTGCCGATAATATTTTGTTTTGCCGAGTCCAGTGATTTATATTAGTTGTGCTTCACTACAGATTTGATCAATGTGCTATTCCCGCAATTAGCATATGACTAGCCGTCCAGTACGTGTGTCTTTTTCATTTTATCCTTGAGGTTGGGAAATGCCCGCTCTAGGCCTTTATAATTCTCACAGGCGCAAGTGGCATGCACCACCTTTTGAGTGCCGCCCGATCTAATACCTTTATTGCCCGTATATCTTGTGACACCACTGTTTTAAGACAGGTTTTGTTTCCATCCGTGGTGGCGCTAGGTAGATTCACAGATGGGGCCACTGTCATTTGATTACAGTAAGTGTTCTCTTGGTTCACAGTACCTGTATCCTTGTTGTAGGCACCTTGGCTGTCTGGTTTCCCTGATTGTCAGTTTGTTTAATCATGGACAATTAGTCGTGTCAATTCTGGGTTCTATTCTAGAGAGGATTGTTTGGCCCTAATGAGAGTTCACTTAATCCTCAGACTCTCCAGTGTATGAGCCCAGGTCCTATTTTATAGGACTCTGATATTATATTCTCCTGGCTTAGGGACCCAGCTGTCCCATTGAATTTGGTTAGCTGTTTATCTTACTCTGTGAACACCTCTATTCCGTCTGATATCTCTTTTTGAGATTTAATTGACTGTGAGTCTTTTTCGTTTATTGTCTAGTTGATTTTACTCTTGGTCAACCTTATCACTGGGATCACAATTGTGTGAGCATGGTCATTAACAACTTTTCTTTTCCGGCATGTGTGTTGGACACAGTGGTGTTTGGGTTAGCCTTAAATATATAGTGGTTATATCTGTTGATACAACCTTTGCTATTTTTCCCTAGTGTGCACGCTCTCTTGTACTTATATTTATCAGGTTATCTAGTTGTTATGAACCTGTGCCTTCCTTCTTGTTATGCTGTGCTGGTACTAGATGAGTAGATTCATGACACACAGCACTGTTGTATCGTATTATATACAGTATTATGTATTTTCTGTCTTTTCCGGCGTGTCCTCCCTCGTTTTGCAACTGATCAGTGCACCCTGAAGAAGGTGAGACCCACAATTGGGTCACGCACCAAAACGCGCGTTGGCACTGGAGCTCTTCTTGTTAATGTGATGCTTTTCTTGTCACCCCCTTCTGATACGAAATTGGACTTTAAACATGAATTGTACCATCAACTGATTATTTATTTCAAGTGTTAATTTTGTTATTGATCTTATTTATTCCATTCTTGTTGATATCACAGAGGTATTAATTGCTTTATATTGTGTCTGGGGATATTTGCTTTTGTGTATATATCAATTTTTTGGCAAATGTTGAACCCTTACTTTGTAGGACGTCTGAGTATGTTTTTGGGTACGTTGAAAGCGCGAACAAACAAAAAATTCAGCGAAGCCAAGTATTGCGGAAATTTTGGCAATTCCACGTTCTCGCAGGTAGCGAAATTACCCAAATTCTGTGAATTCCTCGAGCGGAATGGAATTTACCTCCCAGGCCTACTGGTGACACATCCAGGAAGTATTCATGGCTGCTGCAAAAGTGCTCACATGCAGCTGCAGCAGCAGCACAGAGGCAAGCTATTGCATATTCCATAGGCGCAGGCTCTCTTTTGAGGCTTACAGAAGGGTGATATCACAAAGATCTTGAAGTACAGTTTGTGTCTGGGCTCTAATCTCACCCGTACTCCCTTCAAAGCTGCAAATATAGAGCAGCATACAACAATGACATGTAGGGCTCAGAGCTGCTCAAACCAGAGGGACTTTGAGCAGAGATTAGAGTAACATGTGGTCAATATGTTAACTGCGCTTTATGTTCGGGGTCGTTTCCACATAATATAGACAAGCTTTGGTGTCCAAGTAGATACAGCATCAGCTCAATATACCTTAATTCTGGGCAAATCATTTAATCAAAAATGCGAATTTGAGCTTGTGTTCCGTAACTGGTGCTCACAGAAAGCACTCATAACTTCAGGGTGGGTCGATTTCATGTGATATGAAAAGGCCAAAAGAAGAAGAAGAAATATTATTGCAATCACATCGCGAGCAGTGGACGAACACCATTTAAAATAAATCAATCAGCAATTGGTACATGCACCACAGAAACAAAAGGAAGTGATGTCTCACACACCATGCAGAATTAGAAGGAAGCAATGAAGAGTGGAAATGATGGCAACGAATGGTAACTAATGAGCGAGCCCCTTTTTAGAGGATTATTTTTAAGGCACAATCTGTCGTCAAGCAACAGCGCATGTGCGCTGGCTACAGGCTCAACATAAAAAACAAACTAAAAAATAAAAACACCTTGTGAGGAGGGGTGGGGCCTGAAAGGCACTTCTGGCCCTTTCCCCACCGATTTTCTACCTCCTTAGGCCCAGATCTTTGTACTGGGGTGAATGTAAGACATTGTTCTGCATTCTGTCCATCAACTGTGTTTTTTGCAATTTTCACCCCGAGTGGGCTGGGTATGCTCAGACGTGAGTCCCAGGCTCTCCACATCAATGGAGTCAAGCTATCCAGGCTGAAGAAGGCTGATAGCCAGAAACCGGTCCTTGGATGCTTGATTCCGGTCTAGGAAAGACATGGCTTGGTAGTTCGGGCTGGACTGTTCCCATGAGGCACAGGGTCGAGGCTGATTTGTATATAGCTATTGTCTGACCTAGGGTGGTGTGGAGAGCTAAAAAAAACGATGGATTTAGGCCCAGATCTTTGTACTGGGGTGAATGTAAGACATTGTTCTGCATTCTGTCCATCAACTGTGTTTTTTGCAATTTTCACCCCGAGTGGGCTGGGTATGCTCAGACGTGAGTCCCAGGCTCTCCACATCACTGGAGTAAAGCTATCCAGGCTGAAGAAGGCTGATAGCCAGAAACTGGTCCTGGGATGCTTGATTCCGGTCTCGGAAAGACAGGGCTTGGTAGTTCGGGCTGGACTGTTCCCATGAGGCACAGGGTCGAGGCTGATTTGCATATAGCCATTGTCTGAGCTAGGGTGGTGTGGAGTGCAAACAAACGATGGAATTAGGCCCAGATCTTTGTACTGGGGTGAATGTAAGACATTGTTCTGCATTCTGTCCATCCACTGTGTTTTTTGCAACTTCTGGCCCTTTCCCCACCTATTTTCCACCTCCTTTACAACCCAAAAAGAACAAAAAATATCAAAAACACAAAAGCTTGCTGGGGCTGCCACCAATACGTCATGGGGTGTTTTCATAATCCCTTAATAGACATTGGCTGCTTAGAACCTCCAAAGACCACTAGTAAACCCACTCAGCGTAGAGGTTTCCATCTTGCCTTCCTCACCACCATGTGATATCAGCTTTTCCCAGGGTGGGCATGTGTAGAAAGCAGATATCATGAGATACGATACATGAGTTGGCGGGTCCGCGACTGTGACCCACGGGCTACCTTTTCAGACCATTACTCATGCTAGCCAATATATTTGCAATGTACTAAAACCAAAACGATTAGCATTGGCAGTCTTGTCCGCACCACCTTTGCAATGTTGACTTTAGCGATCAGATTTTGCCGCTGGCCATTAGAGCAAAATAGAGAAACCAGTGCAATAAACATTTGACACAGCTGTTGTTTATAAACGAATCTGGTGTGTAATATCGTTTTAGTACAGACAAATCCTGATCCATGTAAACAGTGTGAAAAAAAAGATTTACTATTTGTTTAACAAGGAATGGAACAAACTGACTTTACCACAGATTTAGTTGCATGAGTGACATTTATGCTACTGAAGAAAATGTCGTCAGGTCCTTATGATGTAAACAAGAACAAAAGCTGCAAGTTTAGTTAGCTCCATTTGTTTTCTCCTAATTTAAACTTCTAAGTAACGTGCCGAGGAAATCTATTTGCTCCATTTGCTGTTACACAAGCAGGAGGAATTGTGCAAAAACGCATAGCCCTGTATATGCACCTGTAAAAACATGTGCCTGGTAGCTTGCCAGGTGATTTCTCAATGGTGCCAGGACATTTTCCAGGGGCCAGTGTCATTTTGCAATGCTTTTTGCACTGACTGGCTGGTGCAAAAATGACTTCTGCACCGATCATCTTTGCAGAAATTAAAGCACTAGGCACCAGTGAGTGGCACCACAAATGCAATGTACGCAATCGTGGTCCCCGTCTCTCCACACCAGTGTGTAAAAACAATATGTATAGTTTTCGGTTCAGATTCTACAGTTAGGGAGATGGTGAAGTCGTTGATTCTCTTTTGGAATGTTCGATTCCCTGGGTACATGGTTTACCCAAGGGTATTAATTACTTCAACTTAAACACGCGCCGAACCTGTGAGTAAAAACACGCACTGACTTTAAACAAAGCCGAACGTCCGTTTGCTGTGGCATTAAAAGGCGCGCGCGGCGCTCACCTCCAGTAAGGTCAGGTAAGGTCTCCTCAGGTTGAAGATGTGCAGGTTACCGATGACCGGCAGCGGCCTCGGTCCGGGAGGGAAGTTGATGTATTTGTCGCTCTTCCGTCCAATAATATTTATTAGAAAAATGAGAATTAAAACACACAGCAGAAGTGCGACAACGGGAGCAGGAAAATCCATCTTCACACAAGCCTCACCAATGCCACTGGTAGTAACGAGAGAGCGCGACTCCTCTTCTCGGGCGATCATTAACGAGGCACTTTGCAATCACGAGTTTAGATGTTATTTATTGGCCCAAACAGCGGCTGTATCTTCACCAAAAATTGTAACGGGATAAAACTATCAACGACTTGACGCAAAAACGTCCCTTCTATTCTATCTTCCTCCTGGGCTTTCGAACGAAGGGGTGTAGCCCCCAATAGCCCCTTTGCTCCCCTCTGTCGTAAACATGTAGACTTGTCTGCAGCGTGGACCCCAAACCTGAGGTACACGCTCTGGGCACTGGCGTTTCGAACCTAGGTGTAGGCGAGACCTATTGGTTTTCACAATGCTTGTTTACGCAAGAAACACGGTGAAACGGTTCTGGTTTATTGGAAGTCGTGCTGCATTGATCCCGTGTGGTGCTTGCTGTCAGACAGAGAGACAGTTCCTAAATCTAACAAGTCAAGACGATCAGAAGAGAAGATTTAGAAGAGATGGCGGGCAATCCGAGAGGTGATAGGCACTAATGTTAGTTTTCTCCATCCCTTCACAGTCCTTGCGCTATTTTGACATTCTAGATAGCAAGATTATTTTGTCAGCGTAGGAGATGATGTTGAGGTTGTGTTGGCGTGCGATGGCCGCGAGGGGGCTCATGTAGACGTTGAAGAGGGTGGGGCTCAGCGAGGATCCTTGAGGGACGCCGCAGATGACTTCGGTGGCCTCTGACTTGTACGGTGGTAGACGGACTCTCTGTTTTCTTCCGTCGAGGAAGGAGATGATCCATTCCAGTGCCTTCTCCTGGATTCCGACGATGCTGAGGCGCTGCACTAGGGTGCGGTGGCAGACAGTGTCGAATGCCGCGGAGAGGTCTAGGAGGATGAGGGCAGCTGTTTCTCCGTTGTCCATCAGGGCTCGGATGTCATCGGTGGCAGCGATGAGGGCGGTCTCGGTGCTGTGGTTGGCTCGGAAGCCAGACTGTGAGCGGTCGAGGGATCCATTCGTCTCGAGGAAGGCGGCCAGCTGTTTGTTGACGGTCTTCTCGATGACTTTGGCTGGAAACGGGAGGAGCGAGATGGGGCGGTAATTCTTGAGTTCGGTGGGGTCCGCTGTAGGTTTCTTGAGTAGGGCGCTGAGTTCGGCGTGCTTCCAGCTCTCCGGGAAGGTGGCGGTGTCGAAGGAGGTGTTGATGATGTCCCGCAGGTGGGGTGCGATGACAGCGTCGGACGAGGTGAGGGCAGGGGTCGGTTGGAGATCCGGAGTGGATGGAGTTCATCATGCGGACGGTGTCTTCGGTGCTGATCGGAGTCCAGGCGCGGAGGGTGGTGGTGGGGGGCGTGGTTCGGTCTTGGCGTGCGTCGGTTGAGTGCTGAAGCTGTTGTGTATGTCCGCGATCTTGTTGTGGAAGTAGGAGGCGAGGGAGTTGCAGAGGTCTTGTGATGGGGTGATGTCGTTGTTTCCGGCGTTGGGGTTGGAGAGCTCTTTCACGATGTTGAAGAGTTCCTTGCAGTTGTGTGCGTTGTTGTTCAGTCGGTCCTTGAATGCAGTTTTCTTGGTGGCGCGGATCAGTTGGTGGTGCTTCCGGGTGGCAAGCTTGAGGGTGGTCATGTTGTCCGGTGTTGGTTCCCTTCTGCAGGCTTTCTCGAGGACTCAGCAGTTCTTCTTGGAGCTCTTGAGTTCGTCGGTGAACCATGGGGCCTTCTTGCTGCCGGGTCTGCTGGGCGGGGTCCTGAGTGGGGCGAGTTCGTCCGCGCAGTTGCTGATCCACTTCGTGAGGTTGTCGGCGGCCTGGCTGGGGTTCGCTGAGCTGGCGGGAGGGTGCTGGCTCAGGGAAGCGGCGAGCTGGTCGGCTGTGATCTTGTTCCAGCTTCTTCGAGCAACCTGTTGCTGGTGGTGGTGGATCATCGTTCTTTTGAAGGTGAAGTGGACGCAGCTGTGGTCCGTCCAGTGGAGTCCGGTGGCGTGGCTGAAGGCAATGTCTTTGCTGGATGAGAAGACGGCGTCGAGTGTGTGTCCGGCGAGGTGGGTGGGGGTGGACACCAGCTGCTTGAGACCGAGGTTGGCGAGGTTGGCGAGCAGGGTGATGGTGTTGCGGTCGTTGTTGTTCTCCAGGTGGAAGTTGATGTTCCCCAGGAGGATGTAGTCAGCGGAGGGGAGGGCATGCGGGCTGATGAAGTCGGCGATGTCCTCGCTGAATTGTGTGCGTGGTCCCGGGGGTCGGTAGATCAGGGTGCCTCTGAGGGTGGTTTTGGGGTCCGTGTGGATCTGGAAGTGCAGGTGTTCGGCGGTTGTCAGGGTGTCGTCGGTGTTGGTCTTGATGCAGATGGTGTCCCTGTAGATGATGGCGATGCCTCCTCCAGTCTGGTTGTCGCGGTCTCTTCGGGTGATCTTGTAGCCCTCTGGGATGGCGATGGCGATGTCGGGCGCTGAGGAGTCGTTCATCCAGGTTTCCGTGAGGAAGGCGACGTCAGGAGCTGTGGTGTCGAGGAGGTTCCAGAGTTCGATGGCGTGTCTGTGGACGGAGCGGGTGTTGAGGAGGATGCACTTCAGGTGGTTGCTGCTGGTGTTCGGCTTGGCGGGTGCTGGTGCGGGGCAGGTCCGGATGCAGGTGAACTTGCAGGCGTGGCAGCTGAAGGGTCCGTGGGTTCGTCTCGGGGTGGCTCGGTAGCATCCCGGGATTCGGCCGGTATTGAGTGCATTGAGGGTGGCGGCGTCGTAGGTCCGGCAGGTGGGCTGGGGTCTGCGAGGGCCAGGGGTTCTGGCACTGGGCACGGTCCAGGCGCGGACGGGCGCAGACGGGCTTACCTTTGGCGACCCTTCGGCGCACAATCGGCGCTTCCGCTACGTGTGACCGCTGCGCGTTCGCACGGTCGCCATATATGGCGAAGTGCGAGGGAGGGCAGAGCAGCTGGGAGCGGGGAGGGCACAGAAAAGAAAAGGGGGCGTGTTTAGCGGCGGAGGCGGGAAGCGGGGAGCGAGAGCAGGGGGACAGGCAATAGCAATACAACAAAGCAAAAGACAATCTAACTAAAAGTAAAGGGGCACACAGCAAGGAGAAACGGGGCACAGGACCCTAGAATCACAGATGACACAGCACTCGACCGTAGGAGACCACGCTGCTCGGTGGCAGGGGGCGTGGTCAGACGGCGGCGGCCGGTTCAGCGAGGCAGGCGGGTGGCGGGAGGCACACGCAGCAGCTGGTGGCCGTGCGGCGCAGGGGGTGTCCCAAGCTGGGTCACACTCACCTGCGTCGCACGGTCGCCATATATGGCCAAGTGCGAGGGAGGGCGGAGCAGCTGGGAGCGGGGAGGGCACAGAAAAGAAAAGGGGGCGTGGTTAGCGGCGGAGGCGGGCAGCGGGGAGCGAGAGCAGGGGGACAGGCAATAGCAATACAACAAAGCAAAAGACAATCTAACTAAAAGTAAAGGGGCACACAGCAAGGAGAAACGGGGCACAGGACCCTAGAATCACAGATGACACAGCACTTGACCGTAGGAGACCACACCGCTCGGTGGCAGGGGGCGTGGTCAGACGGCGGCGGCCGGGTCAGCGAGGCAGGCGGGTGGCGGGAGGCACACGCAGCAGCTGGTGGCCGTGCGGCGCGGGGGTGTCCCAAGATGGGTCACACTCACCTGCGTCGCACGGTCGCCATATATGGCCAAGTGCGAGGGAGGGCGGAGCAGCTGGGAGCGGGGAGGGCAAAGAAAAGGGGGCGTGGTTAGCGGCGGAGGCGGGAAGCGGGGAGCGAGAGCAGGGGGACAGGCAATAGCAATACAACAAAGCAAAAGACAATCTAACTAAAAGTAAAGGGGCACACAGCAAGGAGAAACGGGGCACAGGACCCTAGAATCACAGATGACACAGCCCTCGACCGTAGGAGACCACGCCGCTTGGTGGCAGGGGGCGTGGTCAGACGGCGGCGCCCGGGTCAGCGAGGCAGGCGGGTGGCGGGAGGCACACGCAGCAGCTGGTGAATGAATGAATGAATGAATGAAATGAAAATGAATGAAAAAAATGAAAATATATTTATTGAGCGCGATTGCTGCCCAAGGGCGTCCAAGCGCTGAGCTGAGGCGGAAATGACCAGGAACGGAATTTTTTAAGACACGAAGGATTTAGCAAACAGTAGTGTCTTCAGGTTTTTCCGGAATAGGAGCAGATTTGGGTTGGACCGGAGTGAGAGGGGGAGGGCGTTCCAGAGTTTGGCAGTATTCAGAGAGAACAGCCTACCACCCGACCTGGCTCTCTTCACTCTGGGAACAACAGCAAGGAAGGCCTCCATCGACCGAAGGTTCCTGTTTGGGTGATAGGGGATGACAAGGTCGTTATTAATGGGTGGGCCTGTTTTCCAGAAGGCGTGATGTGCCATGCATAGCGCCTTGAATGCTATTCTCTGCCTCACTGGCAGCCAGTGGAGACTCTTCAGAGCAGGTCTGGCTGACTGGGATCGTGGGATCTGCAGCAGGGTGCGCGCTGCACAGTTTTGTACGACCTGCAATTTCCGGAGGGTCATTTCGGGTGCCCCAACATACAGGGCATTGTTTGAATCCAGACGGGACTGAATGAGGCCTTGTACCGCCACCTTTCTAGCCTCTAAAGGTAGAAGCGGGAGGATCTTTCTAAGAATTCTTAATAGGCCAAAGCATGTGGCGGACAACTTAGTGGCCTGGGTGGAGAAGGAAAGTTTGTTGTCCAGCCACACTCCCAGGCTCTTGACACTCTCCTTGGGGGTGGGGGGAGGGCCCAGTGCACAGGGCCATAAGGAGGTGAAAGGCACTGGAGAGATTGGGCCTAGGAGCATAAGCTCCGTCTTTTCACCGTTCAGCTTTAGGGAGGAGTTGGTCATCCATCCCTTGACATCCTCTAAGCATTTTAGCAGATCTACCGGGAGTTGCCTGTTGTTACCAGCGGCCAATGAAACCACTATCTGAGTGTCGTCGGCGTACGACACGATTTTGATGCCGTATGGTTCGACGACACCCGTCAGCGGCCTCATGTACACGTTGAACAGCACAGGGCTCAGGGAGGAGCCCTGCGGTACTCCGCAGCTAAGAGGTTTCCTAGAGGACACTGTCTCGCCGTTGAAGATCTGGAAGGATCTCTCAGACAGGAAGGACTCAAACCACCTTAGTGCGTCACCAGAAACTCCGATGTCGTGGAGACGGTCCAGCAAGGTGGTATGGCTGACCGTATCGAATGCGGCACTTAGATCAAGGAGGATCACTGCCACTGATCCCCCCTGATCCAGTACCCTTCGAGATTCTTCAGTGACTGCTAGCAAGGCGGTTTCAGTGCCATGCTTCGGTCTGAAGCCTGTCTGGGATGTGTGTAGCAGAGAGTGGTTCTCTAGGAACTGAACGAGTTGGGCGTTTATAAACTTCTCTAGAACCTTGCTAGCCCAAGGGAGAAGTGAGATGGGGCGGTAGCTGGAGTGATCCTCGGGGTCTAGGCTGGGTTTCTTCAACAGCGCCCGCACCATGGCTTGCTTCCAAGCCATAGGAACTACGCACGCGGAGATGGACGAATTTAGTAAGCATGGGCGAATTTTGCGAATCTCGCGTTCGCGAATTTTGCGGATTTGCGAACTCGCAATTCGCAAAATCTGCGAATTCTCCCGAATTTGCGGATTTTTTTTTTTTGTGTGTTCGCGCGGGTTTCTGCCAGTTCGCGAGGGTTTTGTACAATTTCGCAAACGCGAACTTACCTGTCGGGTCGCAAGTTTCGCGAACTTGTTGTTTCTACGTGTCCAGCCTGTTTGGGACACTCTTCTTCATCACTGCCACTCTCTGTCACCACTGCCACTCTCTGACTACTCATGCCACCCTCTGGCCCACCCATGCCACCCTCTGTTTCATCACAGCACCCTCTGGTTGTCCAGTCAGTGTACATTATTGTGGCAAAGCAAGCACACCTTCCCTGCCTCAAGTGACCTGAATTAATTTGGGGCTGATTAATGTGTCACAGAATATTTTTTTAGCTGGCACCTGCTTCCTTAGTGCTTCCTGATTAGTGATCTTTTGCACTTGCTAAGTGCTTTCATTGTTGCAACATTAGTTACAACACCTGCCCTGCCCCAACTGACAATAATGAATTAGGGGCTGATTAATGGATTTGAACTTCCAGCCTGGCTCCTGCTTGTCTCCCTTAGCTGTAATTCAGGACCTTTGTGGCATATGTGTAACTATTCTGAGGTTCAGAGCAGGGTCACATAATAGTTGCAACTGGCAACTGAACTCTGGAGGGGCCCCTCAGGAAGCACTACAGGAAATGGCTACTAATGATGAGCCTGAACTTTTGAACCTGGTAAGTAGTTTCAGTTTTGCTAAGATCGTATTTCTGCAATTTTGCGCTTATTCACGGGGCGCGAAGTTGTACTGGGAAGCCGCGAACTCACGCGAACAGTGCGAGCAAGCCATAAAATCCGCTGCTCGCGGATTTGCGGATTTTGCGGGAGATTCGCGAATCTCGCGGATTGCGAATTTACCGAAAATCCGCAAAATCCGCGAGCGAAATGGATTTTCCGCCCATGCTTACAATTTAGAAGTTCCAGCATTACCGGCAGGGTGGCTTTAGTTGCCTGCATCAGGACATCTGGAGGGGCAGGATCACATGGGGAGCCCGACTTGACTTGGCGTGCCACATTGTCTAGGGTGTCGAGATCCAAAGGAAGGAAGTGCTCAAGGGAAGGCTGCTCAGGGTGAAGGGGAGGTCTGGGGAGGGGTAGGACAGTTGCGTCCCGATTTGTGGCTACTGTTGGGAATGTAGAGTAGATTTTTAAAACTTTGTTATGGAAAAAGTCCGCAAGCTCGTTGCATTGGTCCTGGGTTTTATTCGGCGGGGATGCAGTATTGGTACTGGTACATAGCTTTATTATACTGAAGATTTCCTTCGGCTTGGATTTAGCTTCAAGAATTTTATCTGAGTAATAGGTTGCCTGGGCCATCCTAATCCCTTCTTTGTAAGCTTTGATCGCCTCTTTATAGGAGGCCTTTTTATCGGAAAGGAAATCTAATCGCCAGGCTCTCTCTCGTTGCCTGCAAAGGCGTTTTAGTTCCTTTAGGGAGTCGGAGAACCAGGGAGCAGATTTATGTATTTTCTTTGAGGAGGATCTGCGAAGAGGGAGGATCGAATCTAGCGAGTTTGTAATCCAGCCTACATAGTTTCCATTTGCCACATTGGGGTCTGGGCAGGGTGGTGGACGGGTAGCGTCCAGGTTATGTAACCAGGCATCCAAGGGGAGCTTTGTCCAATCCCTCCTAGTAGTAGCTTGGGGTGGTAGCTGGGGGGCTTTTAGTGTGACCCAGGTAAACGGGACCACAAAATGGTCCGACCATGGAAGGGGAATAGGTTGGTCGACCGTCAGACCGGGGCAATTGCTAAATATAGGGTCCAGTAAATTGCCCTTTTCATGAGTAGGGGCTAACACCAGCTGGGACATTTGAAGGGCTCCAAGGTCGTCTATTAATTCTTTAGCGATTTGGTCTGAGGGGGAGTTAAAATGAAAATTAAGGTCCCCTAGGACCGTGTGGTTGGCCGAGGCCAGAATTCTTTCCGCTATAATCTCTGGAAGAGACCTATGGAACACTTTTGATGACTCTGGGGGGCGATAAATCAAGGTGCCGGAAAAAGAGCTATTAGCATTAAACTCTATGCAGAATGCTATGCTCTCGCACTCAGGAATAGTTTCTATTGAGGTGCGGCATTGATACTGGGTCTTCAGTATGATCGCCAGACCTCCACCTCTCCCTTCCGGTCTGTCCAATCTGAAGATATGGTAACCTGTAGGTAAGGCTGAAACCACGTCTGGCTCAGAATGAGCAGTGAGCCACGTCTCCGTCAGGAAGACCGCGTCTGGTTTTTGTTCCTCGAGCAGCATGGCAATCTGCGTGCTATGTTTGGGTAGTGAGCGGCAGTTTAGCGCAAACATGCGGTATGTTTGTGCTGAAGTCAGCGTAGAGATGTTGCGGAAGGGATGTTTGCAAGCCGGACATCGAGCGGGAAGCTCTGTAGGAGCGTAGATATGAGTACAATGGGCAACAGCTCTACTACCTATGCTGAGTAGGGCCGCCGAGGAGTAAGTCCTGTCCAGGATAGTGTGGGAGCCAAGATTTAAGACCCCTGGCCCCGTCTGGTTGCGGACGGGCGCAGACGGGCTTTCCTTAGGCGCGCCCGCTGCGCTCGTCCGCTGCACTTCCTGGGGAGGCACATACTTATGGATTAGTGGGTAAGTGGGCGGTGGGCGTGGCCTCCGATGGGGGCGTGGCCTGTCGATCGGCCGAGGCGCTGGCAAGCGTTTTGCACGCCGGTTTCTGGGCAGCGGAGGGGCCGCTTGAAGTAAGAGAGGCTTGGGTGAGTGAGTTTTCAATTTAAAAGCACAAGAAATCACAAAAGTACAATTTTAAAAACGGTGCGCTCTCCCGGCTTTCCGCCTCAGGAGCAGCGTTTGTCAGGTGGAGAGGCTGGTGAGCAGCGTCTCTTTAAAGCTTTGGGCGGTGGGCATGGCCTCCGATGGGGGCGTGGCCTGTCGATCGGCCGAGGCGCTGGCAAGCGTTTTGCACGCCGGTTTCTGGGCAGCGGAGGGGCCGCTTGAAGTAAGAGAGGCTTGGGTGAGTGAGTTTTCAATTTAAAAGCACAGGAAATCACAAAAGTACAATTTTAAAAACGGTGCGCTCTCCCGGCTTTCCGCCTCAGGAGCAGCGTTTGTCAGGTGGCCGTGCTTAGCCATAATTTTGTTATTGCAGGCTATCTCTGGAATTTATCGCCATGGTAGCGCGTTATTAACAACGTGTTTCTCCAGGGCGATAAAAATTTCAGAGATAACGAGGTTATCGCCATTTTGCAGGGAACATCACCGGTTTTCCAGTGCTGTTCCCTGCAAAACGGCGATAACCTTGCTGATGCGAGCCACAGAGTCGTATCAGCACAATCCACCCCCATGTTAGGGATAGGTAGGTCTGCATTTTAGCAGACGTTAGTTTTTGGAGAAAACAGCTGTTTTCTCCAAAAACAAACGTGTGCTAAAATGCAGGGGTCGCCTTGTAAATATCCAGATGTGTACCTCAGCGATATTTGCATGGTAGTCCATCCGGGGTACACCCAGTGACGCCCACTTTTGATCTCATTAGAGATGCAAAGGCAGGTGTTTGGGAAAAAGGGTGCTAACATGCGATTATGCCTGTTAGCACCCTCTTTTAAATAGGGCGTAGTTTTATCTCCGCTTTTTTGGCTTTTCAAGCCAAAAAGCGGAGATAAAGTCCTTGTAAATATGCCCCTTAGTTCTGGCAGGTGGGATGGCATTCCCAACTCTGAGGGCTGCATCTGAGAAGGGCTGTTTCAGAGTTCTAATGGTGCTGGAACAATTGCCGGGCGGTGGGCGCTACCATCAATTTTACATTTTACATGCATCAATGAAGTGATAGAGACAGAAAAATTCAAGCATCGAACACAGAACAAGTGTAGCAAATGAGTTACGTACATTTAGCGGAGGAGCGCTAAGGGTTAGCTATAGGTGCATTTTCGAGCACGCTTTCACAAATATTTGGTGTGAGAGCACACTGTCATTTTTAAACAACACACTTCCCTTCAAAAGGGCCATTACATTTGCCCAGACAACTACTTTTGCAGATACAAAAAATATATGCCAACAATGTTTGTGGAAATCGTGTTTGAGCAAATATTTATCATTTGTGCATCACCAGGTAAAGTGTCTTGACCCCATCGTTGTGCTTGATTACGATGGTGGTCGGACGAGCATATGACCCCCATGGTAATGGGATTAGGACCGATCAAAGTAGTTGGCGGTCCCACCCATCAAATTATGATGCGACCGCTGTGTTGGCTGTCAGAAAGGGTCGTAGCACAACCCACAATGGAAAAAAGGATATTTTGAAACAACATGGCCACATGCCAAGCACCATGTGGTGCCTGGCACACAGAGCACGGATGATTGGGGGGGCACCACAGGTGTCCCCCAAGTCTCAAAGCAGAGGCCCATGGCGGGACGGGGGTCCTGTCAAGGGCCCCAAAGTCCCTTTCAACAACCTTTCAACAGCCTTTCCATGGCAGGCGGTCCGTCATGGAAAGGCTGTCGTAAAGGGACAACGTAATCCCTAGCAAGCACCACTGCCATTGTAGTGAATACGATCTGACAAATAGGCCGAAGGGCTCCTCGAACCTGTCGGAAGCGTCGGTCAGTCCCTATGACCAATTTGGTCCGATAGACCGCATCATTGTATGTGTGTGGGGGGGTCAGACAGCTCTGCTGCATTTCAGTCGGATTACTATTTACGGCCTGTCAGTGGCGGTCTGGCTGACATCCTAATGAGGCGCTTTATTTCCGTCACACCTCGGGAAAGAAGGTCCTTTCATATATTAGGGCCTTCTCTTTGGAATAACCTTCCAAACCATTTAAGGACAGTGTCCAATCACTTTAGCCTCAGGAAGCAGCTGAAGAGTTGGCTGTTCCACTTGTAAGTGCTGCTTTCTTTTTCCTTTTCAACAGATGCACTGGAAAGCCCCTATTTTAGGGCAGCCAATCATGTTTAAGTCCTTATAGCATAACCTAACTTCTGAATTACGAAGAATGTGCTTAATTTTTGCTTTCCTCATTGTGATATATTTAGAAGGGTATACAACTGTTACAACGCATCTTTTAGCACGCAATACCATTACCACGCATCTATTACAACGCATGCCATTACAACGCATAGCGCTTTGGGGCGATCTGACATAGGGAAAGGGTAGTGAATAGGTTAATTTACTATCCAATAACCTTCCCTAGTGTCCACGGGGACTGGAGTTGGAATAGTAAATTAAACTATTTACTATCCAGCACCCAAAGCACTATGCGTTGTAAAGGTATTGCGTTGTAAAAATTGCTTGGTAATGGTATGCGTTGTAAAAGTTCGCGTTTTAACGTCATACATCCATTTAGAAGTATTTTTACAATACATTTTCAAAAATGTACATTTTGTTGTATACAAAAAAATACTCTAGCCTTTCCTTTCACGCTCCCTGAACCCCAGAAACATTGTCACATAGATCACTCTACAAAATCCTTTCCATTTGCAGTCAAAGAAAGAAAGAAAGAAAAGTAAACACCAATCTTCATGTTAAAAGAATAAGCAGCTGTGTATCTAAATTTACAGCCTGACATTTGACCTCTGTCTTTGAATGCACAGCAAATGTGACAAGATGAAAACAAACATTTTAATACATCTGTAGTGCGCGTTCACCTTCAGATCTCCTGCATGGTTATTTTGAGGGTGCTGCAGCACCCCTACTTCCAGTGGCTATGCGTAGTTCTCGACTTTTTGAAGACAGGAGTTTCCAGAGACAGAGACTCAGAGCTTCTGAGGGAGCAGGAGCCTCCTAAGATGATTAGTTTATTGCTGAGATAGTTCACTTGGCCTTCATGTTGGGTATTGCGGGTAATGCAGGCCTTTTTGAAGGTGCTTTAATGTGAAGCCAGTTGACAGCGATCAAGATGGGTGATGTGGTCAGATTGTCTTGGGCCAGAGACCAAGCGAGCAACAGAGTTGAGGGCGGCTTCCAGGGGGACAAGGTCACTCTGAGAATTACTGTAAGCATTGGGTTGACATAGTCGAGTTTTGAGAGAACCATCAATAGACAAATGTTTCAAAGTCATTGGCGGAGATTCGTTATTTCATCCTTTTGAGAAGCTTTATTGGAAATTGGGCACACTTAGCTATGGCATTGATATGAGCAAGAAGGTTCAGATTAGTATTAAATTTAAAGCCCAGAGATTTAGCCTTGTAGAGAGTTAAAGCCAAGAAGATTAGAGGAGATTATCCAGGACTATGTGGATTGATTGCAGTGTAGTGGAAAGAGTAGAAGGAACTCTGACTTCCTGGGGATTGAGTTTAAGATGGTGGAGCAACAGCCATGCTTTGAAGTCTGAGAGGGCTTTTGACAGGTTTTCGAAGATCCTAGGGAGGAGAGGCTCTTAAACAAAGCTGCATGTCATAAAAAATAGAGATGAAAAGAGGTTGTTGTATGTTCCAGAAGGCTCGAGAGGGGTTCTATATAAAGACTGAATAGAGTTGGTAACAGGCTTGAGCCTTGGTGTACTCCTTTTCGCAGAGACAGGGGGTTGGAGAGAAAGGTTGAGATCTTGACTTGTTGAGAGCTATTCTGTGGGTACGGCTTAAGCTAGCTCAGTATACTACCTTAGAGACCCATTCGATCTTTTAGGAGTCTTAGAAGGGATGAGTGGTTAGCTATGTCAAATTCAGAGGATAAGTCTAATAGAATTAGAGTTTCCATTGACCATTATGTGGACGGCGTCATCGAATATTTGTAGCTTAGCGGTCTCGGTGCAGTAGCTAAATCTGGAAAGTGTTTGGTGGTAATCAAAAAGGTTGTTTTTCTTGACATATATGATGAGCCAGTGAGCCATGCAGCTGTCCAGAAATTTAGCTAGAAAGGGGAGTGGGAATCTAGGTCGCAGGTTTTTGGGGTCAGTGTCTGGTTTCTTCAGCAGTGGGGTAATCTGGTTTGCTTTAAGGCAGTCAGGTGTTACACCTTCAATTAGGGAGGCATTGATTATTGATATAAGCTATGGGATTAGTGGTGTGGCAATGTTTTTTTCTACGTTAGACCATATTTCTTTGGATTTGCATGTCAGTGCTTATGGCAGCAGTATGAGCAAACGTTTGATATAGTGATTAAGTACAAAACCAGGGGCGGGAAATCCTTCACCGTTTTGGCAGCAAGGGCATGGAATAATCTACCTGTTAATCTTAGATTAACTGAAAAGGAGAGTCTTTTTAGACAACTCCTCAAGACCTGGGTGTACCAACAACCAGACATTTCTGTACTGGCAGCTATTTAGACCCAGATTTTCGCCATGTATCACTCATCTCACACGGGCATGCTCAGCGCCAAGATGCTCCTTCCGGAGCGAAAGTTCGCGCTCTACAAATACTCACAAATATCAAATATCAAAATATAGATAGCTCAACTAATTAAATCTTGCTAGGGAAGAAGTTTTAGAGGTTGTTGCAGCTTTCTTTGTTGTGCAGAAGGTTGATTTGAGGTCGCAGAATGGAGGAAGAGCCGAGCTGTCAAAGAGCGGGTCCCCACAAAACAAAGTGGAGTGACTGCATCTGGCCTGCCGGGTGCCTCTCTCTTTCAGCAGTGATCTTCCGAAGAGTGATGCGCGGCAATAAGATGGCGGCTGCCCGATGCTGCTGCCTGAGCTGATAAACCCGTGCAGAAGGTACGCTCCGAGTCCTGCAAGCCGCGTCAGATCTCTTGCGGCTTGATGCATGCCCTCAAGGTGAAAATTGACGGCTGGGGCAGAGTACTGGAACTGCCTGAATGAGTGTCTCTGACCCGGGTAGCCTAACGATGTGAGAGGAAGAGAGTGCCTGGGAGCAGAGCCAACAAGAGGCGTGAGGTATGTTTGCTACCCGACTGGACACTGCGGGAATCAGCTGTGAGGAAGGTGGCAGTGCAGTGTTCGCTTGAGTATCCTTGAGCTCTGGGGAATTGCTATGACCCGACTTGGGGCTCTAGACAATGGAGCCTATGGAAATAGCTGAGGCCTGCAGGACTCGTCCTGCGTCTATGAAGCTTATGAAAACGGCCCTAAGGAGTAAGGGGTACTTTGCTCCCTACAGTGGACTTACGCCGCATGGCAGTTTTTAGGAGGGCATACAGAAGTTAGTGCTGATGACCTAATGAGGTGATTGAATTTTGGACTTCATCACCATGTGACACCATCTGGGTTATGGGCCGCTTACTCTTACCTCTTGGGCCCCCATATGGTACTTTTCTCCCACTGCCGGTCTGCCAGAACTAATCTGCTTCCCATTCCCATCCCCATTCCCTCTATTCCTCTTTTGGGGACTTGTTCTTCTGTGTTTGACTATGCAACTATAACTTTTGTAACTGTGACTGTGAAAAATCAGTTTTTCTTGTTATTCCTGACCGCTGAGACCTGAGCAACATGGCTGATGCCCAGTGGAGCTGCTAGACAGCTATAGAGGAGATGGGCCCTGGTTCACCCCCTCAGCCGTCACCTACCCAGCCGGACATTGGGCACAATTCTCCCAGTCTCTTTGCTGTGCCCCCTTCCTCCCCCCTCCCTCTAACAAATTCTTTGGCAGCCCCACCAGCCCGTCTCTGGACTTTAGACTTTTGGTCCCTTTCTGATCCTCATTTTTATCTGACGGAGTCCGTAATGTATGACCGATTCCCGGTGGAGCTGCTCCGACAGCTATAGGGGAGACAGGCTCTATCACACCGCTATGGCCGTCACCTACCCAGCCGGACCTCGGAATTATGTCTCGTCCCTTTCTCCGCTGATGACTCCCTCCCATGGACTCCCTGCTCTCCCTGGCCTTCTTCTTTTTTCTTTTCTGTGGATCTTATTTTTCATGGTTGCTAATAACTCCGGTAGTCATCCTGTAAGTTTTCTGTAATTAATGTAATTGTTACTTGTAACTTTTAACAAACTATTTCCTTATGTAAAGCTCTCTGATACCTCTGGTTCTAGCGAGCGCTATATAAAAATCAAATAAATAAATACATCAGCCAACGCGTTTCGTTCATGTATTGAACTTCCTCAGGGCAAATCGGTGTGGAATGAGTACGCAAATGGTGCGTTCTTGAATATGGATTCAGCGGCACACTGTATGGTCACTGATAATGGTGAGGTGGCCTCCTTGATAAGGGCTTGAGAAAACAGGGACCCAGAATGTCGATCTCAGCGTGTCAGCTCAGCTACCAGTACTGGTAGTGAGCTGACACGCTGAGATCGACATTCTGGGTCTCTATTTTTTACGACCTTTATCAAGGAGGCCACCTCACCATTATCAGTGACCATACAGTATGACGCTTATTCCATATTCAAGAACGCACCATTTGCGTACCCATTCCACATTGATTTGCCCTGACAAAGTTCAATTCAAGAACGAAACGCGTTGGCTAATGTATTTTACCAATCACATGGATAGTCAAAAATAAAGATTGATACAAGGAAGACACTGATCGAACTTCTTTATTAATGTAACACAGTCCTCGGAGTGCACCGCTCCATTGTCCTCACATGCTTCTTTACAGGAGAACTTAATTTGCTTACCTTTCGCTTCCAAGACAACTTACAATAGTTTTCTGAAAGCGATTGTAGTATACTAGAAGTGTGAGTATATGTAGAGTTATATGTTTTTGATTGTGAGTTGTTGAGAGTTGCTGTGTTTGCTGTTTTGTTTAATGACTTGTGTTTTAAGTTGCAGTGTCAATTTGGGTCCCTGAGGTTTCCATGTTGATGTTTAGAATTGAAGTGCTTTGTTTCATATATTGCTCGTGCTTATGTAGATTACTGTGCTTGCTGCAAAGAGTTGAAGTTTGATTATTGGATTCATTATAATCCAAGATTCCAGGATAGATACAAAGATATATTAAGTGGTTTTTGATTTGTCTGTTAAGATTGAAGTGTCCGACCGTGAAGTGCTACACGGCACACAAAGATAAGGATTTATTAAACTACTATTGTGGGATGTTACTAGCTGAGAATACTGTTTGACTAATCCTTTGCTCACAAGAATAGATTGAAGTCACTATTGCCTGATTGTAAGCGGAGCTACTATTGCGGAGGCGGACCGGATTGCTATTGCCCATACTTCATCTGGGAGACCTGAGCCTGACTGTTCGGTGGGTGCGGGACTGCGAGTCCCAGCAGGCAGAGCGCTCGAACCATCACGCGCACCTGCGACTCTTCCCGCCCCACCCCTCCCCTGCAGCTGATAATGGCTCGCGGCCCCCGCTTTGCAGGAGCCGCTCGCAGCCGTCTCTTGGAAGTCACTATTGCCTGATTGTAAGCGGAGCTATTATTGCGGAGGCGGACCGGATTGCTATATCCCATACTTCATCGGGGAGACCTGAGCCTGACTGTTCAGTGGGTGCGGAACTGCGAGTCCCAGCAGGCAGAGCGCTCGAACCATCACGCGCACCTGCGACTCTTCCCACCCCACCCCTCCCCTGCAGCTGATAACGGCTCGCGGCCCCAGCTTCGCGGGAGCCGCTCGCAGCCGTCTCTTGGAAGTCACTATTGGCTGATTGTAAGCGGAGCTACTATTGATGGAGGTGGACCGGATTGCTATTGCCCATACTTCATCGGGGAGACCTGAGCCTGACTGTTCGGTGGGTGCGGGACTGCGAGTCCCAGCAGGCAGAGCGCTCGAACCATCACGCGTACCTGCGACTCTTCCCGCCCCACCTCCTCCCCTGTATATAGGTCTGCCCATAACCGCGCATACGGGACGTGCGCGGGACGGAGCACGGGGCGAAGCCCGGGCCAAGGGCGGGCCCGTTTTTGCACGTTCTTGACCGGTCTAGACCGGACTGGGCCCCCCCTCTTACTTTGGTTATCGAACTTTTGCCTGCTAACTCCGTAAACCATGGCTGGTCGCAAAACTAGGAGTAAGCCGTCGACAGCCGGAGGGTCAACAGTGGGAGGTATGGATTTTTTTTTATCAGAGCTAACTCTCTTATTGACACTGAAATTTCAGTCCTGGAAAAACGTTTGTCTCAAGAAATATCGGCTTTCAAAAGATCCTCCCTGGGGATTATTGCTAACGCTAAAATGCCAGAAAGGCCCCTAGATACTGTCATTGCAGTTCCCTGTGTGGCAGGCCAAGACATTACCCCCGATGCGGATGAACATGTTACATAGGACTTGGACATTTTAGTTAATGAGATTCTGCCTGAAATTAATCTAATTCTTGATAATCATGCATTTACCCCTTCTGATCATGGTGTTACTATTAATAATACATTGTCGCAGGGAGTCAAAGAAGGAGCTATCCCCAAAAGAAAGAGGGTGTATAATAAGAAAGATGGAAGCAAGGCAAAATTAGCTAAGCTACAACATGATAATAACTCCCCATCAATTCCAACAGAGGGACAAATAGTTCCAACAAAAGGGTCAGTAGTTTTAACCCACTCCCCTTCCATTAACCGGCAAAGACCTATCAATTGAAAGCTTGGGAGCATTATTTAAATCTATTTTATTCCCCCAGAAGCAAAACTGGAGCAAATAGAACTAAGATTGTCGAATATAGAGAAGGTTACATCTGCTATACTAGCTAACCCTAATAAGACCTGCAAGCCGAGTGCCACCCCTGTCCTTGTACCCCAACCCGAGGGGCCCGCCGCCCTGGTAGATGGCGGGGCCCAAACCCATAATTGTAGACCCCAGGTTTTTTAGGCCCTAACCCGGTGAACCATGTACCACACAAGCATACATCTGCTCCCATATTAGGGGACAATAGCGCCCAGGGATAAACCGATAACGGTCAAGTAGGCGTATCGTCACCAGTAAAAGAGTATAGAGCCCCTAGACCACGCTTACCAGACTTCCCACCTCAAGCAAATCGCTTCATGGTGGTCCTGGCGGGAGCACCCACATTGGAAGAAGGGGAAGAAGAAACTTTTAGCTCCCTAAAAAGTAAGGTAGTCAGGTGGCTAAACTGGAATAGACCTCTGCCGGCCCATTTACATAATGAAATCATCATGGTAAGAAGGATGCCCTGGATGGGTAAAACAGTTAAGACTATAACTGGGGATTGTATAACCATCAACTTTAGAGACCCCAGAACTGTTTCTCATATCTGTGCATGTTTTAATAGATCATTCGACTCCACTATCCAGACCCTCCCATTGTCCTTCTTCTTCCCACCTAATTGTATGACCTATGGAAGAGGAAGGGACGACTGGATTAGGGTTGAGCGGAGGGGTAGAAATAGAAGATATGATGTAAGACCGGTTCCCATGCCCCCGAATGCTCCCTTCTGCGATTATAACCGGTTCAGTTGTCTGGATGCAGTTGACTGACTACCCCCAGCTGCCCAGCCATCAATAATGAAGGGATCTTCTGACATGAATAAAGTAATAACGGATGGAACTGATGAGCCCCATGGAAATTCCTCTGTGGAGTGCTTGTCAACGGTCGTAGCTCCCTCAGGGTTAATCCATCTATTGGCACCTACTATCATCAACCCTTTGGAGTATTCTCCAGTGGCTGTAGTTCAACCGGATATAGTTCATCCTTTGGTCTCCACTGCTAATAATCCTAAGGAGCAGTTGTCATTAAATCTAGTACCCTCAAGGGATCCCCTAGTCTCAGAGGTTGTCCCCTGTGAACCTGGTTATAAACTTGTGAGTTGGAATATCGCCGGATGGCGTCAGAAGGTGGAGTCTCTTGGTTGGAGGGAGTCCATTACCAATTATGACATCCTCTGCCTTCAAGAGACGTGGTCTACGGCCGAGATACGTTTAGATGGATTTGTGTCCTATAATTGTCTAGCGCAAGAATCCATTATGGGCAGAGCAAAAGGCGGGCTGGTGATTCTACTATCCGTTAATTTCCCAGTCCGAGTGAAATCCCATACCACCGCTGGATCCCATTCGCAAGTACTATGGCTAGAACAAAGTGGGGGCCGTGCTATTTTGCTAATTAACCATTATAACAATGTGTTTGACCCCTCTAGCACCTGTGTTGTTAATGAACTAGAGTCTGTTGTTTTGAAAATCGGTAGGGCTATCCATAATCCTTATGATATCATATGGGGTGGGGATTTTAATATCCGTAAATGCCCCCGCTCATTCACAAATGCATGTGGTTTTGATGGGACAAATGGAGAGGACCGGGCCCATTTTGTCCACACAACTTATGGTGACTCGCTCAATACATTTATGCTCAACTTTGATTTGTTAATTCATCAGCCAGCTGACGATAGTGAAGGTAACATTGTACCGACTTTTGTAGGGAGGAATTCAGCTTCTGTAATAGATTATCTGTTGGTCTCAGTCAAAATTAGCCCCCATTGTGCTATTCCCAAAATTGTTGATTTAGGCCTTAGTGACCATAATGCCATCACTATGTTGACATCTATTTGGGGGACAAAGCCTACAGTCAAGCGTGGGACTGTTGCTGAAGTAATACCCTGCAGGCAGAATGCTATTAGGATCAAATGGTGTGGGGACAACTCAGAAAAGTTGCTGCGTCAAATCGTGGTAGCCAGTTTCCAAGAGCTGCAACGTTGTTTAGATGATGATGCAGTTGCATCATGTACTATTGCTGAATTTGAAAAATTTAACGGTATTATAAAAAGGACTCTCACCATCACCAATGTTAATAACAAGAGGGCCACTGTAGGTTGGTTTGATAGAGCCTGTACAAAATCCCTACAAGAGTTAAAGAAAGCACTCACAAACCATCCTAGGGACAGGGAAGCCGTTAAACTTCTTAGGGCAACTTACAAACACCACCTGAACCATAGAAAACAGGAGTTAAGGGAGGAAGCGTGGGATAACCTGACAAAGGCAGCGGAGCTGCGAGATAGCAAGCTTTTTTGGAGCACCGTTAACAGTCCTTTCCTCCAAAAGGAGGAATTTCCTGTATTAACTGCTCAGGTTAGCGAGGATAGTTGGGTCCAATACTTCACCGGAATCTTTGACCCGGCTGCGAAGGATCCTATAAATTCCAGTGCCGAAATCATTGGGCCTAAGCTACCCCTCGAGATTACATTGCTAGAGGTTGATAATGCTATCCGGAATAGCAAGGGAGGGAAGGCCCCAGGACCAGATGGGGTCCCGGTTGACCTGTATAAAACGGATCTATCGTTATGGAGCCCCCTTCTGACACAGGTTTTTAATGCATCTGTAAAGGAAAGCACCCCATCCACATGGGGTGAGTCTATAATTTTACCAATCTACAAGAAGGGAGATAGAGGAGAGGCTAAGAACTACCGCCCTATCTCCCTTCTTGGTTCATCGTTAAAAATAATGAGTAGGGTCCTTTTATTACGCTTGGAGGAGTGGGCTGAGGCTAATGGTATCCTCGCGGATTCCCAATTCGGATTCCGCAAGGGCCTTGGCACTATCGAGCAGTGTATCAATTTAGACTTAATTATTGGCAAATACACCAAAGCCAAGCAGGGCTCCTTATTCCTCTGCTTTGCAGATCTCACCAGCGCTTTTGACCTGGTGGATCATGCTTTACTGTGGTCTACATTGCTTGAAATGGGAGCCCCCGCTGCAATTATTTATTTCTTGGCCAGATTATATAAAAAGTTGTCAGCCCAGATTCGTTTTGGCCAAGCGGGGGAATGTACCAAGAAGATTAAGGTCAAATCAGGAATCAGGCAAGGTTGTGTTTTAGCCCCGTTACTTTTTTCCCTTTTTATAAATGCCATGGACTCCGACCTGAAGAAGGTTCAAGCTGATGCACCCCAAGTTGATGGCAAAGCGATCCCGGTACTGCTATACGCAGACGACACTGTGCTACTTTCCAGAACACCAGTAGGTCTGCAGAGATTAATGAATTGTTTTTTCGATTTTATAAAGGGGAGGAAACTTAAAATTAATAATTCTAAAACTTTTATTATGGCATGCGGGAAAAAGGTGAAAAAGTTGAGACCATTCCAGTTTCGGGATCACATAATTGAAGTAGTGGATAAATTCTGCTACCTAGGAATTACTTTTAGTAGCAGTGGCACTTGGGCCCCAGAGATCCTTAAAATTAAAGGCAAGATGGGTAAGGGGGCCTCAGGCGTTTTTAGATTTGCTTCTAAATTAGGCAGTCGTCGTCCACTAGATATACTAAATGTTTACCGACATAGATTTGCTTCAGTGGCACTTTATGGTTCGGGTGTCTGGGGACATTGCCAACATGGGGATCTGCAAGTTGCCCAAAATGGCTTCTTAAAGCGGCTTCTTTACCTTCCAACATCGGTTTCAAATGAGCTGGTTCACAAAGAGGTGGGGTTGGAATACCTGACTGATTTAACAGGATTGAGGCCCCTTATGGCTTGGAGGTCTATTTGGGCCAAGGACGAATAGGCTTTACTAGGAGAATAATAAAAGACTGCCTCCGCCTGGATACATTTAGGCAGATCCCTTGGCTCAAATATGTTTTGATTTCATATAAAGACATGTTTGATCTGGATGTTTTTATGGACCCAGCAAGTGCCACTAACATCTCAAAACAGGAGCTCAAACTTGCCTTTTTGAGGGATAAAGCTAAACTGCGTAGAGAAGCCAGTAGCCAGTTTACTACACAATTATTTTACAATTCTAACAACCTGGCAGGTTATGGCTTTTCCAAGTACTTAAAAGCAATTACTAAGCAATCACACCAGTTTGTTCTTACAAGGTTGAGATTAGGCATTGTTCATAATCTGGTGGCTTTCCCCCTGATGAAAAAACATACGTCAACCCCATGTCCATGTGACGGAATTTCTAAACAGAGCACGCTGCACTTTTTGCTAATCTGTCCCTTGTATTTGCATCTCCGTATCGCTTATCTTAAACCTCTTTTTAAGAAATACTCTGTGTCCACTGTTACAACTGCAATGAGACTTTTATTTGCACTGGATGTTCCGGATGGCTGCTTTTATACAGCAACTTTTATCCTAAAATCTGTGTCCACTAGGAAAAGCATGGAATTTATGACCTAACTGTGAATATACCCTTTCCTGTATATATTGCTGCTATGCCATGTTATTCCACCCCCTGTGCAATTGTACTGAATCTTGTATTTTATCCTAGTTGTTTTAATAATTTTTTACTGAAGATGTATGTAATATTTTGTGTGCTTTTATGATTGTTTTTTGAATGATCGAATAAAGCTTTCAAATCGAATCGAATAGATTTTGTTAGTCAGGGTGGGGTCCAGCTAGTACAGAATTTGCTTCATGTGTGAGTGTAGCAGTAGGGAGTTTGGACAAAATATTGAATATAATATATTGTGATACATAAATATTGGGTCAATAATATTGTCATCTCAAAAATCTCATGGACAGGAATCTCATAGGTAAGAATATCATCCTAAATGTTGGATTTAATACTGTTGTAAAAAATAGTTTTTCTAAAATATCATATGTAAAATTGTTTGTATGGGTTCATTACTACCTTTTTTTTGTACTGTTTTATTTTGTGTATGTTAATGTTTGTGTTAACATTTTGTGTATTTCTTTGAAATTTTTAAGTTTAAATGCACTTTTAATTTTAATTTTGAAGAATTCTATGTCTGTTTGAAAAGCTTTATTTAAGAATAATAATGAAAACAATTGACACCAGCAAAAAGTACATAAAGCATATAACTCAGATGAAAGTACAACATTGCCAATATCAAACTAGCGAACTAAAAGCATTTTATGAGATTTTTAAGGGAAAGGAAAAGGAGAAAAAAAACATTTACAATAACATAACCATGTTACAAGAGCGGACGGCAAAAAGAAAAGGAATATTGCAAACATTAATCAAAAAATAGTATAATATGTGTAGAGCAATAATAATACAGAGAAACTGTAAAACAGTAATAGAATACAAAAAAGGGAGAGAGTAAAGTCATTCAAGGAGGTTTAAAATTTTCAGAATTGACAGGAACCAGTTCCTTTTGAGCTAAATGATCTAGGTATGTGGTAAGAGGAACCAAAAATAGGTCAACATTACGGGGTGGTTTACAAGAGGAAGCGAAGGAGACATCAAGTCTATGATGATGACACAGAGAGTTCCACCAATGCTGAATGGAGACATTTGTAAGGGATTTCCATTTAAAAGATATATGTTGAAATGCGAGTGCAAGCATAAAATCAAAGAGACCATGTGAATCTGAAGGGAGAGTCAGAGAATCTGAAAGACTACCAAGAAAAAGAAGAGGGAGAGAATATGGAATGGAGAGTGAGAAAACATGAGAGATGTAAGACCAAACTTGTTTCCAAAAAGTAGAAACCGTAGGACAGAAAAAGAACATATGCAGAAGATCAGCATTAGGCGACTTACAAGTCCAATAGTTGGAATCAGAGGAAGAGGTGATACGGGATAGGGAAAAAGTTGAGAGACAAAGTCTGTGATAGAGGAAAAAGAGAGACTGAGTGAGAGATGCAGATCGATACATTTTTAAAGATCTAGACCAGAGCTTATCCCAAAGGGTAATGGGCCAAGAACATCCCAGATCTGTTTCCCAGGAGAGTTCCAATTTGGACTTAAGACGGTCTGGGTTAGGAGAAGAAAAGAATTTATAAATAATAGACGCTTTAGAAAGAGTAGAGAGTAATACAAGAAGATGAGAAAGAGCAAGGAGAGAGACTGAGGAAGGAAGAGAATAATAACGATCAAGAATGAGTTCCAGGAGGAGAGTATATTTCTGTAGAAAGGAGCGAGGACAATGAAATTGAAGTTGAAAATGTGGAAAGGAGCAAGGCGATACACCATTAAAAATTTTATGTATCCATATAATACCTTTAAGTCTCCAAGAGGTCCAACAAATAGGTCTATTATGTAAATGAAGAAGTGAATTATACCAGATGGGTAATTGTAGAAAGGATTCGCGCGAAATAGATGACAAAGAGAATAAAGTTTTAAGAAGAGAGGAAGTGTGTTTAAACAAAGGAAGCGAATCATAAGAGGATCTAGAAGAGAAACACACTATCTCCTCAAAAGAGAAGGGCGATAAAAAGGATTGCTCAATACAAAGCTAAAGAAGAGAAAAAGGGGAAGATTCTGATGAGAGCCAACATGAAGCTTGACTGAAAGAGAAGGATTTGTGATAGAGGCGAAAGTCTGGGAAGTTAACACCACCATTCGATTTAGGTTTACGAAGAGATAGAAGAGAGATTCTAGAGTTCCTATTTTTCCAGGGAAATTTTTAAATAGAAGAATCTATACGTTTAAAATGCAGGGCAGGGATATGTACAGGTAACATAGAAAGAGTGTAAATAAGGACAGGAGCAATCATCATTTTAATGGAGTCAAGGCGACCCCACCAAGAAAGAAAAAGAGGGTTCCATGAAGTAAATAACTTATCGATTCTAGAGAGAACAGCGGACATATTTAATTTAACAGAGTTGGAAATAGAGTTGGAGAACCAGATATCAAGATATTTCATCTTAGTACTATTCCAGGCAAAACCAGTGGAAGAGAAGAAGTGAGGGAGACAAAACTTAGTCAAAGGGAGGATTTCTGTTTTTTCAGAATTGATCTTATAGCCAGAAACAACAGAGAAAGCTTCGAATTCAGATAACAAAGGGGAGATAGATGATTCCGGGTCTGAAATGAACAAGAGGATGTCGTCGGCGTACGTGGAGAGTTTTAATTGATGGTCACCATAGGGAAAACCGGAAATGGAAGAATTCTGACGAATGGAGGATAGAAATGGTTCAAGAGCCAAAACAAAAAGAAGCAGAGAGAGAAGGCAGCCTTGACGAACGCCTCTTTGAAGGGTGAAAGAAGTAGAGAGCTGGCCATTCACTAGAACAGAAGGTTTGGGTGAAGAATATAATAAAGAAATACGGGAAATAAATCTGGAGCCGAAGCCATGCCATTTAAGGGAAGCGAATAATAAGGACCAATCCACTCTGTCAAAAGCTTTTTCAGCATCGACAGCAATAGCAGCCAAAGGTATGGAGAGAGAGGGGGCTTTGTTTAAAACGTTTAGAAAGAGACGATAATTGTCAGAGGTGAGCCTCCCTTTAATAAAACCGCACTGTTCCTTACCAATAAGATGGGGCATGGAAGAATCCAATCGTAAGGCGAGTAATTTAGCGAAAAGCTTGTAATCAACATTAACTAGCGAAATAGGACGATACTTTTTACAAAATTTGGGGTCGCAACCTTCTTTCGGAATAAGACAAATGGTGGCATCTTGAAAAGTTCCTTCAGCTGTATCAGCGGAATAAAAGGACTGTAATAATAGTTTGGGTAACAAAAGGTTAGAAAAATGCAAATAAAACTCCACTGGAAAGCCATCCAGACCAGGAGTTTTACCTTTAGTAAGCGAAGATAGGGCCACAGAAAGTTCATGAAGGGTGAGATCAAGGTCAAGGGTTTAAAAATCCAAGCGAGAGGAAGAAGGCTTAGGCAACTTTTCAAAGTAGGAATGAAGCATATCAGAAAGGAGGGGATTCTGGAGTATAAAGTTGTTGATAGAAAAGTTGGAATTGCTCAAGAATGTGTTTATCTGTATGAATAAGAACATTGTCAGAAGAAAAGATGGATTCAATGGAAGTGCGTTCCTTACGAGATTTAAGGTAATTAGCTAAGAGTTTTCCAGATTTGTTACGACCTCCATAATAACGCGCACTACTACGAAGAAAAATTGAAGAGGCATTATTTGTGGTAAACTTGTTAAAGGAAATCTTCGCACGCAAAAGTTCCGGGAACATACATGTATCGGCAGAGGTATAGAATTGGTGTTCTAATTTTTTAATATAAGCGAGAGAAGATTTAAGTTTTTGAAGAAATTGTTTCTTTTTCTTAGAAACAAAATCAATAATAAATCCTCTGGCAGTAGCCTTAAAGGAATCCTAGAGAATATAAGGGGGAGTGTTGGGAGTAGAGTTAGTTTAAAAGAAGACGTCAGTAAAAGATCGAAATGAAGAAGAGAAAATAGGAGTAAGAGACTGAGAAAGAAAGATATAGTCTAGTCTAGAGGAGAAGCATGAGGATGTAAGAATAATCGTGAGTCTCTGTCAGAAACTAGCATGATGCGCCTACAGAGCCTCAGGAAACTACATTTCCCAGGAGGCTCACGCATGATGCAGGCTTTAAGACGATGAGCACCGCAAGTCACGTTGTGCGTAATTCTGTGTGGTTCCCGCGGGCGCTTCCTGGTTGGAGCACCGAAGTAATCTGTTAGCGCTTCTGGGATCAGAGGCGGCGTACCAAGAAACAGCATTCCATGGAGTGGCGGGCGGGAGACTTATGAAAGTTTTGTGAGTTCCCGCATTCCGCTTACGGGGGTAAGCGAAGAACTCGTCATTGGGTGCTTTCAGGTTCGTTACGCTTCGTGAGGCAGAGGCTCTGTCTCGGAGGTGTTTGGAAGCACATTGCAACGGAGGACAGTTCATTTTAGGCCCGTTAGACCCTGAGAAGTTTTGTTTTGTAAGTGTATGGTTACTGTGATTTCCTGGTTTGGTTTTTACTTGAAGATTTGTGCCAGAGGGAACATTTGTGTAGCGGAGTGCAGTGGCGTATGCTACGCATTACCCTTACCTTGGAGGATTGTTGTTGATACAAAGAACTACTTCTGTTGACAGGATTGGATTACAAGTGCCAAAGCGGAGACCTGTGGTGGCGCCACGTTCTACCATATTTGGAGGACTATTGTGGTATCTATTTGGAGAAAACAAGACCCTATGAATGGAATAAGGTTTCGTTTCTAGGCTTTGGTGAAGCAACCTTTATAGACCTGACATTTATTTTTTGCTATGAAAAAACTATGCTAAGAAGGGAGGACAGGAGGAACCGTAGCGTGCTGTGAATATTGAATAACAGTGAGGCTGCATTATACTAGCTTAAGGTATATTAGGGCACCTGAAACATCTTGCTTTGTTCTCTCATTTCGAGCATACGAATGGCATAGTGACCTGTACCTATTCTTGTTTAGGTTCTTGATTCCAGTGGGAATAAGGAGTACATGTTCATAAAGTCGTTTGGCGCATGTATAAGGTATATCTCAGTTATTAGCAAGAACTAAATGAGAGTAGACTGATGTTAATGTATACTTGCTAATCAGTGTCTTGTTGTTTCAGGTCCTTTGTCCCTGCTGTTCTCTTCCTCTCCTTTTCCCTCGGCTAATCATATGAATACTCTGTGTATTGTGATATCAGAGTGTTTGTGAGATTTGGAGGTGGACCCCTTATTGCTACAACCTGTTTTGGCGGAGAACCCGTGACAGAATTACGCACCCACGATATTATCTCCGTTCGACCAGGTTGTAGCAAAAGATGGCCTCCATGGAGGACGTATTACACGCCCTGGTCCTAGTGCAGCAAGAATTAGCCTCATCCAAGGCAGAAACGGCAGCCTTGAAAGATAAGGTAGAGCAAATGAACAAGAACTCCGTATCACAAGCATCACAGATCCAAGTTACTGTACCCCCGCCTATTCCTCTGGCGAACCCAGAAAGATATACAGGAGACCCCCGCAAAATCCAAGTTTTTCTGACGCAGGTGTTATTGCATTTCTCCTGTAAGCCAGCATCATTCCCCACTAACCATTCTAGAGTAGCTTTTGCCATTTCTTATTTAGCAGGCAAGGCAGTTAACTGGGCGGTTCCCTTGGTAAAAAATAACCATGCTGTGTTGTCTGACTGGAATGCATTTCGAGATGAGTTCGAAAAAGTGTTCGATCGTAGGGCCACTACTTTTAGTGCTGACAAGGAATTGCTCAATCTCAGACAAGGAAAGGGGGAGTTGATCTCGTATCTCACCACATTTATTCGTTTGGTGGCTGAAGCTGAATGGCCTGAGGAGAAACGAATGTCTTTATACCATCAAGGATTGCGTGAGGAATTGAAAGATGTGATAGCTCAGATAGATCCTCAACCTACCACCTGTGTGGATAAGATTAACCTGTCCCTGCGTTTAGATAGTCGTATATCTGAAAGAGGAGGGGAGAGAAGGAAATGGGGTAGGAACTATTACAGGTCTGATAGGACCCCCTATAAGGCTCTGAGTCCTCCTGGGGGTGGGGGAGAACCTATGGAAATAGGGGCAATATGGGCACCACTTTCCAGAGAAGAGCGTGAGAGCAGGAGAACCCAAGGTTTATCCATATATTGTGGACGGAAGGGTCACGATGTGAAAGAATGTCCTTCCAAACCTAAGACGTCCAACGTATGGGCCAGGAATAAGAAAGTGGCAGTTTCAGCAATGAATAAGGAGACAGTGAGTACTGAGGAAAACGAAAACGAGGAAGGGGTTAGTGAGGCATGGAAGCTTCCTTCATTATCTACCCATATCCCCGGAGATACAGAAGGCCATATAGTCCTCCCTGTGCACCTAGAAGGCAAGAATCAAGTCCATCAGGTAGTGGTTATGGTGGACTCTGGGGCCACAGGCAACTTTATTGATTATGGTTTAGTAAACGAGTTAAACCTAACCAGAGTATTGAGAGATAACCCTAGCAGTAGACGGCAAGCCTCTCAAGTTAGGGCTTATCATAGAATACACCGAGGTGCTGTTACTGTCCATCGACATCCAGGGAGGACAACATTCTGAGGAGATATCTTTTAACATAATCGAAGCTCCTCAATACGAGGTAATTCTGGGCATGCCTTGGTTGTCTCTCCATAATCCTTCTATTATTTGGCAAGACAGGTCTGTTCTCTTTCTGTCAAAGGGTTGTAAAGACCATTTTGTATTCAGTACACCTTCCCAGTTGGCAGCTTTGACTTCTCCGTTTTTAATAGCGACAGCAGCCGAGAAGGAGATTATCCTGCCTGAGGAATATCATGAGTATCGGGAGGTTTTCAGTGAGAGCATGGCAGAGACGCTACCCCCGCACAGGTAATATGATTGCCATATAGATCTGGTGGAAGGGGCCACAATACCATCCTGCAGGGTATATGCATTATCAGTGCCAGAAATCCAGCATTTGCGAGAGCACATAGACCATTACCTAGCTATAGGTTTCATCAGACCTTCCCGATCCCCAGCTGCTTCTCCTTTGTTTTTCATTGTAAAAGCGAACGGAGATCTCAGGGCATGTGTGGATTATCGGAGTTTAAATAACAACACCATTCAAAACCGTTATCCACTGTCTCTTATTTCAGTATTGTTGGACCAAGTGAGAGAGGCCCAGGTATACACTAGATTAGACCTCAGAGGTGCTTATCATTTAGTAAGAATACGCCAGTGAGAAAATGGCTTTTAAGACTCGTTTTGGACTTTATGAATACCTGGTCATGCCGTTTGACTTGTGCAATGACCCGGCGGCATTTCAATTTTTTCTAAAGGATGCATTAAAAGAATACATAGACCGTTTTGTAGTTGTCTATATAAACGATATATTGGTTTATTCGGCCAATAAAGAACAACATCACGACCAAGTCTGCCAGGTATTGGAGTGTTTGCGAGAGCACAGTTTGTTTGTGAAACTGAGTAAGTGTGAGTTTGGGGTGACCACAGTGGAATTTCTAGGGGTCATGTTGAGTCCTGATGGTCTCCAAATGGCTGAGAGAAAGGTGAAGGTGGTGCAGGAATGGCCCATCCCCAGAAATGTGAGAGAAGTGCAGAGCTTTCTTGGCTTTGCCAACTACTACCGTAGATTTATACTTCACTTCTCTCAAGTTGCAGTTCCCATTACTAGGTTGTTGAGAAAAGGTACTCCTTTTTCATGGTTCAAAGAAGCAGGGGAATTGTTTGTATTCTTAAAGGAGGCATTCACCACCACTCTGATTCTTCCTCATCCCAACTTAGAACATCCGTTCGTAGTAGAGGCTGATGCCTCAGATGAGGCGATTGGGGCAATACTATCTCAGAGAGACAAAGATTCAGGACAACTACATCCGGTAGCATACCTATCTAAGAAACTAAACGCAGCGGAAATAAATTACACAATTGCGGAGAAAGAGCTTCTTGCTATAAAGAAGGCGTTCCAAGAATGGAGGCATTATTTATGGGAAGCCAGTCATTCCATAACAGTGTATACAGACCACCGCAACTTGCAGTATATGAAATCCGCCAGGCATCTCACACAAAGGCAATTGCGTTGGATGCTTTTCTTGTCTGAGTATCATTTTTTGGTTACATTCAGACCAGGAACAGAGAATCGCAAAGCAGACGCGCTGTCCCGACAAGAGATGCCTTCTACTCTTAGACCAGGAGACACCCAGGCAATCATTAATCCATCCAAAGTGATTTGTGTGATACGCGCCGAGACCTTCTTGGATGAGGTGCGGAATCATAATGTCAGAGGTGGTTGGGATGCCTGGGCACGGCAAAGCAATGAAAGAAATGTGAAACAGGGGCTTACGTTTGTTCAGTCTAAATTGTATTTACCTAACACTGACTTAAGAAAGAAAGCTTTCGAGTGGTGTCACCTGAGTCCTTTGGCAGGTCATCCAGGTAAAGCTAAATCTATACAGGCTTTGAAAAGACATTTCTGGTGGGAAACGCTGATCAAGGATGTGTCTATATGGGTATTGCGTTGTGAGGAATGTGCAAGAGCCAAGGGGGAGAATAGCTGGAAAAAAAGTGAAAATCATGACCTTACCAACTCCCCAAAGGCCATGGCAGAACATAAATTTGAATTTTATAACTGGGCTCCCTGCTGATCAGGGATGTACAGCCGTCTTGGTGGTGGTGGATGGGCTCACTAAACTGGGGCATTTCATTCCATGTCACTCGCTTCCCACCGCTGGACAAACTGTTAAGTTGTTGGCCAGTAACATCATTAAGTTACATGGTATTCCAGAAATTATAGTGTCAGACAGAGGCCCACAATTTATCGCTCACTTCTGGAAAATGTGGTGCGAAGCCCTGCATATTGAATCCGCTCTGTTCACAAGTTTTCAGGCCAGACTGAGCAGTTAAATCAGACCTTGAAAAAATACCTTAGATGTTTCGCTAAAGAAGCTCAGGACTCTTGGGTGGACCTTTTGTGGTTGGCCTAGTTGGCCTATAATAATGCTTGGCACTGTTCACTGGTGTTTCTCCTTTCAAAGCCACATATGGGTATGATGCGAACACTCTGCCTGTGGTTATCCCTGAGGTGGTCATGGATTATCCGTTTATGAAGACTCAAGTCTTGCGCATTCAGCGGATACATCGGGAAGTGAATAAACATTTGGTTAAGGCTAAGCAGGTGTACAAGTATCAATTTACAAACATTGGGAAGATCATTATCGAATCGAGGGGCCTCACTATGAGGTGGGGGATCGAGTCTGGTTGTCCACCAAAAACATCAGGTTCAGACTGCGCAGTATTTTTCATTATTATTATTATTATTATTATTATTATTATTCTGAGTTTTGTATAGCGCCTGGTTACCAATAGGCATCCCAGCGCTTATCAGAACATAACACTACTAAAAGAATGCAGGGATTAAGCGGAGAACAAAAAGGTTTTTAAAAGTTTACGGAACCTGAGAAGGCTGGCTTCCGAGCGCAGTTGTAGGGGCAATGAGTTCCACAAGGAGGCCACATTTATTGAAAACCTTCTGCCACCAGTTCTTGCCTTTTTCACCCTGCCAACCTGAAGGAGATGTTGGTGGTCAGAGCGAAGAGAGCGAGAGGCCTTGTAGGGCTGGACCATCTCCTCCAGAATAGGTGGACCTACCCCGTGCAGAACTTTGTGGGCGATGCAGAGTGACTTGAATTTCACCCTGTCCCTCACAGGGAGCCAATGCAGTGCCCTCAACGCCGGGCGGGCAGATTGACGCCTAGGGAGACCCGTCAAAAGCCTGGCAGCCGCGTTCTGCACTTGCTGCAGTCTGTTCAGGGTAGATTCGGGTGCGCCCAGGAATAGCGCATTGCTGAAATCCAGCCGCGAGATGATAAGTCCCTGGATGAGAAGCCTTCGAGTGGCCACTGGGAGCAAGGGCAGAATCTTCTGGGCTGAACGGAGCAGGCCAAAGCACACGGCAGCAGTCTTTTTGGCGTGGGTTTTAAACGATAGGTCCTGCTCCAGCCATACCCCCAAGCTCTTGATCTCCTGCTTGGGGGGAGGCATCGGTCCCAGACAGTCTGGCCAGCTGCTGGGGGACAAAGATGGAGAGGAGTTCCCCAGCAGCATCAGTTCCGTTTTGGAGCCATTTAACTTTAGGGCTGAGCTGCACATCCACGTGTAGATCTTTTCAAGACACGTGTGCAGCCGGTCGGGATGGTACGCCGACTGGGAAAGGCCTACCACCAGCTGAGTATCATCAGCGTAACTGATGATTTTAATACCCAGCGGCCGTACCACACTCTCCAGGGGGGCCATGTAAACGTTGAATAAGGTAGGGCTCAATGAAGAGCCCTGTGGCACACCACACTGGAGAGGGGTAGAGGATGATTTTTCCTGGCCTTCCCACACCTCAAATGTACGACCTTCCAGGAAGGAGGCGAACCATTTGAGGGCCAAACCCGTGACCCCCACCCCCGACAGCCGTTGGAGAAGCACCTGATGGTCCACGGTGTCAAAAGCAGCGCTGAGGTCCAGGAGGATCACTGCCACTGATCCCCCCGAATGCAGCATGCTCCTCGCATTCTCCACGACCGCCAGCAGGGCGGTGTCGGTCCCCTGACCGGGGCGAAAACCCGTTTGGGAGTCGCCCAGGAGGGAATTGGCTTCCAAGAAGTTGGAAAGGAGGCTATTCACCAGCTTCTCAGCCACCTTACTGATACCCGGCAGCAAAGAGATAGGCCGAAAGTTGGCGAGATCGGCAGGATCGAGGTTAGGCTTTTTCAAAAGAGCCTTAACCACCGCCTCTTTTCATCCACGGTTCATTGGCCCTTACCAAGTTGTGAAGCAGATCAATCCTGTTGCTTATAAACTTAAGCTGCCGGGGTCTCTGCGAATCCACCCTGTGTTCCATTGTGATCTGCTGAAACCAGCTTATTCAGGCCGCAGGAGGTTGCCCCTGCCAGTGATGCGGGATGGGGTGCCGGAATATGAGGTACACAGCATACGAGACTCCAAGCTGCGTAGAGGTATGCTGTGGTATTTGGTATCCTGGAAGGGGTATTCGGCCGAAAACGACTCCTGGGAGCCCTGGTGTAATGTGCATGCCCCTGGTGCTGTGTCCTCTTTTCATCGCAGGTTCCCTGCCAAGCCTGGTCCTAGGAGGCGCTTGGCGGGAGGGCCTACAGTCAGGAACTAGCATGATACGCCTACAGAGCCTCAAGAAACTACATTTCCCACGAGGCTCACGCGTGATGCGGGCTTTAAGACGATGAGCAACGCAAGTCACGTTGTGTGTAATTCTGTGTGGTTCCTGCGGGCGCTTCCGGGTTGGAGCGCCAAACTAATCTGTTAGCGCGTCTGGGATCAAGGCGGTGTACCAAGAAACAACATTCCATGGAGTGGCGGGAGACTTATGAAAGTTTCGTGAGTTCCCGCATTCCGCTTACGGTTGTAAGCGAAGAACTCGTCATTGGGTGCTTTCAGGTTGGTTATGCTTTGTGAGGCAGAGGCTCTGTCTCGGAGGTGCTTGGAAGCACATCGCAACGGAGGACAGTTCATTTTAGTCCCGTTAGCGCCTGAGAAGTTTTGTTTTGTAAGTGTATGGTTACTGTGATTTCCTGGTTTGGTTTTTACTCGAAGATTCGTGCCAGAGGGAACATTTGTGTAGCGGAGTGCAGTGGTGTATGCTACGCATTACCGTTACCTTGGAGGATTGTTGTTGACACAGAACTACTTCTGTTGACAGGATTGGATTACAAGTGCCAAAGAGGAGACCTGTGGCGGCGCCACGTTCTACCGTATTTGGAGGACTATTGTGGTATCTATTTGGAGAAAACAAGACCCTATGAATGGAATAAGGTTTCGTTTCTAGGCTTTGGTGAAGCAACCTTTATAGGCCTGACATTTATTTTTTGCTATGAAAAAACTATGCTAAGAAGGGAGGACAGTAGGAACCGTAGCGTGCTGTGAATATTGAATAACAGTGAGGCTGCATTATACTAGCTTAAGGTATATTAGGGCACCTGAAACATCTTGCTTTGTTCTCTCATTTCGAGCATACAAATGGCATACTGACCTGTACCTACTCTTGTTTAGGTTCTTGATTCCAGTGGGAATAAGGAGTACCTGTTCATAAAGTCTTTTGGCGCATGTATAAGGTATATCTCAGTTATTAGCAAGAATTAAATGAGAGTAGACTGATGTTAATGTATACATGCTAATCAGTGTCTTGTCGTTTCAGGTCCTTTGTCCCTGCTGTTCCCTTCCTCTCCTTTTCCCTCGCCTAATCATATGAATACTCTGTGTATTGTGATATCAGAGTGTTTGTGAGATTTGGAGGTGGACCCCTTATTGCTACAACCTGTTCCGGCGGAGAACCCGTGACAGTCTCCATGAGTCGGAGAGGTGTGATTGAAGTATAGTGTTCCAGAATTGTTTGTGGGGTTTGTGGGGAATGAAACGGACAGAAGATTTGCGATCCAGAAATGGGTCCATTACCTGATTACAGTCTCCTCCTAAAAGAAAAAAATCATCTTTATGTTCTGTACATTTGCTTGTAATTAAAGGCCAAAACAAACAGTCGGGTTGAGTAGGACCATAAATATTAAAGACAGTTAGAGGAATTGAGTTAATCAATAATTTAACTAATATCCATCTCCCTTCGGAATCCCTCTCCACCAATAATACTTTACATTTTAACTTCTTATGAATTAAAATAGCAACTCCATTTTTTTATTGGAAGAGGGAGAAAATAAAACTGTACAAACCCAATTCCTTTTCAACTTGAGGGATTCGAGATCATTATGGTGAGTCTCCTGTAAAAGCGCAATATCAGGGGTATAAGAGGATAAATGGGAAATTACTCTCTGCCGCTTAATGGGATTAACAAAACCTTTCACATTCCACAATATAACTCTAAATTTGCAAACAAGATAGACATAATAACTTTAAAATTTGCAAGAAAGTATGTAAACAACACGAAGCCGAGAGCGAGAATAGCAAGAATTTAGAAAAAAACAGAAAGAACAGGAACTTAAGGAGGGAAAGAGGAAAGCAGAAGGAGAGACAGTACATATCCAAAGGATGACTGAAAATAACATACCTGAAAAAGATAAACACAAGGGATTGGGGAAGTGGCGACATTCTACAAGACGGACCTTGCGAAGGGAGGGAATCCAACCGCACCATGACAAAAAACAAATTGGATACTTGACAGGTTGATGGACATAGACTCAATGAAAAAACATCAGGAACCTGCGTAAGAGGAAAAAAGAGAAATATTAAATAACAATGAGGGAAGAACAATAGAAGGAATAAGCAGAACAAAAAAATGCTGGAAAGGAAGAAAATATTAAGTCAGGAGAGTAATGAGCAAGAGAAGAAAGGAAAAAGTAGACCAGATACTTGAAGATAAAGAACACCAAAAAATCCATGAAAGAACAAACACAAGCACTAGATCAGCTGAATCAGCCACTGGAGGAGGAGGAAGAAGTGTCCATGACACCACCGAGTGAAGATGAATGAAGTTCTTAAGTTCTCCAGGATCTTGAAAGGACCAAGTCATATTCTGGTAAGTAACTTTGAATATGCAGGGATGAAACAATCTGTATCTTGCACCGATAGACCTCAAGGGTGCATGAAGATTCAGGAACTCCTTCCTTCTGGACGCTGTAGCATTGGAAACATCTTGAGATAAGAATACTCTCTGGCCCAACCAGGAAACCTGACGTTTACAACTGGCCGCAGAAAGATCCGTGAATTTCAAAAAAAGAATAATAACACCTCTTGGCTTTGGGGAATCTGATGAGCGCGGACCAGATCTATGGGCCCTTTGTATGCTGATGGAAGTGGAAGGCGGCATATCGAGCAGCTTTGGAGGAAAGGAAATGAAAAATGTCACCGGATCATCCCCCTCCAAAGATTTCGGCAAACCATAAATACGAAGGTTGTTCCATCTATTTCTGTTTTTCAAATCCTCAGTATGATGTTGAAGAGTAAGAGCCGACTTCTCCAAGGCAGATATGCATTGAGAATTGGACTGCACTCCTGAAATTTGCTGTTCTACAGAAGTGATCCTAGCATCCATGGAAGTCCAGTTTTCTTTCAAAACTTGCAAATCTTTGCTGGACTCCTCAACAAAGGAACAAAGGGCTTGTATCTCCTCAAGAATGAACTCCATAGGAATAGGAGAGGATGGTTTATCTGGTGAAGGAGGATCATGCTTCAAACGTTTAGAAGAGACATTAGGAGGGGAAGCCTTAGATGATGACGATTGCGTTGAAGAGGAGGCGCGAGGCGGTGCCAAACCAGCCATTTGATTAGTTATCTCAGAAGCACTGATAGGAGAGGAAGAAGTCGACTCTTGGGTGGATTTAGAGGAGATAAAAACAAATTTTGGTTTACGCAACTTGACCATATGCGTACGCACGCAAATTTTGTCCGGAACAAATAAAAAGAGATAGTGTAAAAAATTGCAATCAGTTGCAAGAGGGGGAGTATCCTCAAGAATGTAATAGAGTAGGCATGCGTAATAACCCAAAAATATCAATTAAACCTCATTTCAAATTGCGAACAAAAATTAGTATAAAGTCATGAAACTCTGCTAAGAGTGTGAGAGAGGGCCACTGATATGCAACAAATATGAAGAAATGTCCAATGTGGTAGGCGCTCAGTTCAATAATACAGGTTGCTGAGATTTTGACCAATAAGTGCAGAGATCGGTGAAAAAAAGGGCATAAATACCTCAGAGAAATGTTGGCTAGTCATAAAATGTCAAAAAAATATATGCAGGGAGGTTCCATCGACGAAGAGGAGGCAGTAGCAATGTCCTGAAGGTGCTGGAAGCGTGAGGTAATTAATATATGCTCCCTATGAGGGTGAATGCAGCATCATTGAAAACATGGACCGATCCTCCAGGGTAATGGCCACAAATTCCTTCTGGTCAAGACAGCAATTTCTGGTGATATTTAGTAAAAACAGCAACTGCAGCAAATACAGGGGCATAATAATGTTAAGCAGCGTGTGGCAGCATGCTGCAGTGAAAGGAACGGAATCGCTGCAAAATGGCGGCGGCCGTTACAGTCATGAGAGAAACGTGCCACGGCCGAAAACTGCAGAAAAAGAAACGCTTGTCGGCAACAAAGCAACTCCCCGGGTGAGCCTCACTTTCCGGTGCAGTGAAAAGACGTCCGGCGCCGATAAACATGCCGGGAAGTGCTGAAAAGAAGTCAAAGCGTGTCCCGGTGCGGAGGAAGTCCCACGCTAGGCGGCCATCTTAGCTGGTGCCGTAACCACGCCCCTTTGAAGAATTCTTAAAATGAAAGTATATGTTATTATGTTATAGGAGTGGTATGTTGGTTTATACGGGAAAAGGGTGGGTAGATTTTTAAAATGAGTGAATATTAATTTGTTTGTACAATACATTTCTTAAATATACTTTACATTATTTAAATATTGTTTTTATTGTTAAAATGGATGAAATATTGTTTACATCTTTAATTATTTTTTAAATGTAATATTTTGTTTTATAATGTGTATTAAAATTGTAGAACTTAGTTGTTGTGGACATTTTTATTAGGTATGCATATTTCTGTTGACTAAATGTAATATTGTTTCAGAACAATGTATTTTTTAATCTTTTATGTGGTAATGTTTTATTAACATGTCTTTTTATTATTTTTGCCTTTATGTTTCAAAAATGAATTCAAACCTTAGATGTATTCATTTGTCAATATGATTATTTTACATTTCACATGTATGTCAAATGAAATAAAGCAAAATACATATTTATATGGGTTATTTTTATCAATAAATAATCATTTAATGTTTTACTAACATTTATAAAAAAATAAGTAAATAGAAAAATGTAAAAATGTTTTGTTATTTAATTTCAATATGACTTTTTATATGATAAATTTATGTTTTGCATATAAATATGTTCCATTAAGATTATATTTATAATTGATATTTTGTACTGTTCATTATATTATAATTATTGAATAGAAATGAGTGGGTAAAAGTAATTTCACTTCTTCACTGTTAAATACCTTTCATAGGGCGTCTTACTATGGAGTGGGAATAGTAATTGTTAATTGTTTTTGTCCAGTACCTTCACAAATTATTATAGATTGCTGTGGGAATAGGGAATAGTAAATGTAACCCCTTTATTGTTCAACACCTTCTCCAAAATTGGTTTATACTGGAGAGGGAATAGTAAATGTAACCTCTTTAGTGCCCTACACTTCCCCAAAATGGTTTAGATTACAGTGGGAATAGTAAATGTAACCTCTTTAGTGTCCAATATCTACCTCAAAATGGTTTAGATTGGAGTGGGAATAGTAAATGTAACCACTTTAGATTCCAACACTTCCTCAAAATCGTTCAGATCGGAGTGGAGATAGTAAATGTTACCTCTTTAGTGTCCAACACCTTCCTTACAATGGTTTAGATTGGTGTGGAAATAATAAATGTCACCCCTTTAGTGTCCAACAATTTCCCCTACGTGGTTTAGATTGGAGTTTGAATAGTATATGTAACCCCTTTAGATTCCAACACCATCCCAAAATGGTTTGCATTGGGGTGGGAATAGTAAATGTTACACCTTTAGTGTTCAGCACCTTCCCCTAATATGGTTTAGCGTGCAATCTAAATGTTTTAGATTGGAGTGGATATTGCATTTCTCACATCTTTTATTATTTTACATAATTATTTTTATTTCTTTTAAATAAGAAAGGTACATGACACAGGTTGTAAATTTTTATTTCTTTGTTCACATTTATTTAATGTATATATGTACATTTTTAAATACATATATATTTCTATACATAAGAAAAAACTCAGTGTGATATTAAAATAACATTTTAGTACAGTTTTACCATTAAATAAAACATATACACGCTTTTAGAACATTGTTTTGCATTATTTACTTTTTCGTTTATTTTTTCAAGTGTAGTACATTTATTTTAAAAAAAGATATACATTTTTTTCAACATACTTTTTATTTACAGTTTTGAAATCCATTTGAAAGAATATTATATTGTATTATTTATTGCATTATTTACATTATACTTTGCATTAGTGTTCCATATAACGTTTGTTGACATGTACATTTTTTAAACACTTTCTTTTTAAGACCCACGTGTTTTCTATGGGGAGATAGTCTTTTTATTAGTTTTACTTAGAGGGCATTTTTCTTTTACAGCTAACTTAACTTTTGTAGTCTATTTGTGTCATTTTAGTCTGTTTTCCTGGAGGTGAGTTGTTGGATAAGGTAAGACCTTTTTTTAAGCTTTCAATAGGGTTTTAGGGGTAGGTAGAGGCAGGGAGTACTAGCAAATGGTAGTTATAGTGTTTGCTTCTCGTCTATGGAAAGTTTAGTTGTAATTTGTGTTAGTTTGTTTAACAGTCTTCTGTGTCAGGCCTAGTTAGTGTTTGGTACTACGGTATAAAAATGTTATATAATGATATGTGTTTTTTATAGTTTTAATATAATATTTATCTTACAATTTAATATTGTGTTTTTGTGGGTGGGTATAGTATGTTTTTTGTAGGTTTACAGATCTAAAATTATTGTATGAACTTTTGGATTTTGTGGGTTTTTTTAGAAGCCAAATCTTATTAACATTACAACAAAGATCAAAAATTGTGCAAAGTATCTATATAATGAAATCACAAGTGTGACACCAGACAATAAAAGGGTGGGACGATTGCATGTCAATCGCCATCAAGGTTTTAGTATTCCCACCATCCTCCCAAATTCTCCCATTCACCTTTAGCGCACCATAACAGCATGGAACACCAGTCATTAGTAGTTGGTGACGTGGGGGATAACCAGCAGTAGTTATTGTCACACTTACCCATGACAACATGAATGCCCACCAGCACACCCACACCCCTTAGTCCCCCAACATCCTCCAGGTTACCAACCAAGACCACATAAGAGTAACACTCAAGAGGTCTCCCCAGAATCTCAGATAGTGTCATAAAAACGGAGGACCAATATTTAGCAACAATTGGACTGCCCACACCATATGGAAGAAGTCACTATCCTCGACTGCACACTGAAAGAAGGCAGGCATAGGGAAAGCGCCCATCCTCCAAAGTCATCTTGGGGTACACTATGCAATGTGCAGGAATTTGAGTTGGGTTAGGCGTAAACGAGAGAGGATGACCAGTTCCCTGGGGGCCATCTTGGCATCCTGCCAGTCGCTATCACTGAGCTCATCAATCCAATGCTGCCTCTTGCCCATAGGACTACAAAGCTTTTGGGGGAATTGACAATCAGGGAGTGGTATATTCACGACATGCTGCCCTGGCTTAGTGATAATGAGAGGATTTGGGCCTTCAGGGGACTATATTCTGGCAGGTCTCGCAGTGGCGAGTGATATTCTGTCAGTGTGTGGCAACTCTGCAGGTACCTGTAGAATTGGGTCAATGGAGAATGAATTCTTCCAGGAGAGCCCGGAATGACTTTATATGGGAGCCACGCCAGACAGTCCTGCAAGGTGGAGACCTGGGGCATTCATTGGCCCAGCCACCAGGGGGTCACCTTTGTCAACCACTGTTCCCACCGAATCTGGCAAAGAGCCCATGACCAAACTGGAGAGTGGTCCTCAAGGCTTCAGGCAATGAACAGGAGGGTGGGTGCCATAACTCACAGCTCAGAGTGAGAACAGAATTGGTTTAAGTATTTTAGAAGTGTGGCATTTTATTTTAATTGTGACTGCTTTAAAAGTGTTTTTAGCACAAGAGGCACATTTTGTGGGGGGGCACACAGATTTTCATCCTACCTGCCTCACCAACACTGCACTACTTATTCAGACTGTCGCGTCTCTCCCTGGTCTACCACGGGTTTTTCCCGCTTGAGTGGAGGGAGAGGCTTCGGTCACTTCTGGTTTGCGGGGAAACAGAGCGGAGGTTAACGGTCTAGTTGTTAACCTTCCCTACATAAAGGGATTGCTGGCACAACACGCAGCCGGAGCGCCAAAGACGCGCCTAAGGCAAGCCTGTTTCCGCACACCGCGCGTGGACGTCACTAGGAGCCAGGTCCCCTGCTCGTCCTGCATCAGAAATAGGGAAAAAGGACTGGGTGAGGTATACCAGACAAGAACTTCTAAGCTACAGGAAAGATGACTTAGATAATTGCACTCAGCCACTTAATACTACATCATGTATGACATTGGAAGGTCCCTTTACATGTAGAGCATGCTGTTTTCGGAGCATGAAACCAGCTACTCGTAGCTTTAAGGGAACGTTAATGGGTGGAAGTAATAGCCAACGCTGCTACTCAGACCAGATTGATCCCCCTCCCATGACCTCCCAGGAATCTCAAAACCGGAATTGCCTGTTATGTAATGTGTAAACCTGGATAAAACCCAGCTCAAAAACATCTATTGCTGTGGCTCTTCCGGTAGGACATCAGATCCAAAAGTAGGATAGAGATTCCAGAACGGGGGGGATATCTATTATTCACAAAGAGTCTGCTAAAGTGTCTATACTCGACCAACTCAGCAGTGAAAGTTTGGAAATCTTGGTTTTCAGAATAGATCTGCTCCACCAACATTGCTGGAAAGGTGCTCTGGTCTATCGACGACCGGGGTCACTCTCCAATTTCTCGCTTCAATTGATGGAATTCATCCTACCACATCTGATTTCTACTAGAAACGTTGTGCTTCTAGGAGAATTCAATATCCATAGTGAAAATTCCACTAATCAAGACACAGCTAGCTTTCTGGCAGATCTAACCTCACTCGAACTGGGTAAGATCAATAGTAGCCCCACTCACGTAGCGGGACATACGTTAAATATTATATTTTCTAACTCCCCCAATATCATCTGGACAGACCACTCACTTTTAGAGTTCTACATTAAAGGCCCAGGGACATCTAACAATCCTTGTACTAATTCTGCCAGGTGGCGCAGACACTGGTTCAAACTCACGCACAAGGATTTTGAAAAAACATTCCTTAGCTCTCAAAACTCTGATACAGATACTGTTTCAACTCTAATATTAAAACTACCATTGACCATCTGGTTCCGCAGCAACGTAGGCAGACGCCCTCAGTCAGCTTGGGTCGCTCCTAATCCTTGTACAGAAAAGAGTAGTTGCAAAAAATTAGAACGACTATGGCGTATATCACATCTCCCAAAGGATAAAGAAAGATGCAAACTAGCATTGGGGCAATACCAATGACCTGAAAAATGCCTTTTTCAGTGTCCCATTGCACCCTGACAAACAATACCTCTTTGCATTCTCATTCAGACATGTCCAATTCACATACCGAAGGTTGGCTCAAGGCTATTGTGAATCCCTGGTGTCTTTAACAGAGTTGTCAGGGAAGACTTGGCAAACTTCCAATGTGATAGCACAATGTTGCAGTATGTCACTTACATATTGCTCTGCAGCACCACTGAACCGCAGTGCAGAAAGGACACCATAGCATTGCTCACAACGTTAGCACTTATAGGCTACAAAGTAGACAAACATAAGCTTCAATACTGTCAGAAAGAAGTGCACTACCTTGGACAGCTAATCTCACCATCAGGTAGAAGAGTTACCCCAGACAGATTAAAGGTAATTACAAATACTCCTGAACCCCAGACAGTCAAAGATATGCAGAAGTTCCTAGGGCTAGTGAACTACGTTAGACAATGGGTCTTTGACTATTCTACAGTTATTGCGTCTCTTCGGAAAGCTGTTACAATTGCCAAAGACAGACATAATAGGCTTGACTGGATACCTGAAATGACATCAGCCTGCGCACAGTTGAAAAATGAAATTACAAATGCCCCAGTGTTAGGATCCCCCGACTACACCAAAGGCTTCTATATGTTTACTCACTGCAATGGACAGGTTATGACAGCAGTGCTCACTCAAAAATACCCCATGGGCCACAAACCTATTGCTTACTTCAGTGGCATGTTAGACTCTGTAATGAAGGGTCTTTACCCCTGTGAACAAGCACTAGCGGCTGCAGCATTTGCTGTTGAGAAAGCACCCCCATAGTTATGGGTTCACCACTGACATTATACACTGAGCATGCTGTCTTTACAATAATACAGAAAGCTAAAACCACCCTCACCACACAAAGAGTATCAGCTACGAAGTCATACTATCATATATGGGGAAGGGTTTGTGGGCCACTTAACATGAGCCGGGTGGTCAGGGATGCCTGTACTAAAATGAAGGAAACAAACGTGTGAGTCACAGAAGCCAAACCAAAAGGTTCAAAAAATGTATTAGATGGCGCAGCTTCAAAGGAATGATAATTGGATAAAGAATAAAATCAGTTTGTTTGACAGATAATCACATTATCAGAAGGCATTGATTTTACGTGACTTTCAATGGAATTCAGAAAGCATTGAAATTGTTAGAAGAGAAACATTTTCGGAAAATGCAATGTTAAATGAGTAATTTAAAGTCTCAAAGACATACTTGTAAATACAGTATGGAATACACAGCTTTGATCAAGAAATAATTCTCAAAAAATAAAATAGATTATGTCTGAAAGGCTGAAAAGACACATGTCTAAACATGAGAAAAACTGCTTTATAATTGCAATGTAAGTATTAAATTGCAGATAAGAAACCACAAATTTAAGAGACAAAATAGCAGATATATTTGGCAAGTTCAATTGTATCTTAAAAAAAACAAACCAAGAGCTCTTGGGGAATACCCACAGATCGTGACCTACAGCATGACAGGGTGGTAGTCCGAGGACTGACCGGTGAGTTTCATTCTTATACCCCTAAAAACAGAAATTAAATGCAGAACTAGTCAGTTGCATTGATATCAATAATACCCACGGGGCGTGCATTTATCAGAACTAAGATGAATATTTACAATAAGGTGTAGCTTCACCTGGTCAGGGGTCAGTATCTCACGCTAAGTGCACGTCTTATGTTGCATAGGGCTAGCGAGAAAATGGTGATGATATAATATAAAAAAATAGATAGGACAACGCCTTGTTCACCACAGCATCTACTTCCCTGTTCCCTACTCCATGAGAAGTTCTGTATTCTCATGATCAGTTGTTGTCTTGTGGTCAGAAAATCTGTGTTCTTGTGATGTGAGAAAGAGGAACGATTACTGAGCTTCACAGATAAAGTTGACCACTCGACGAGAGCGGTGGCGTGGGGGAGCTGAGCCTCGCTGAGAGAGAAGGTGTTGGTGATTTTAAGTCAGAGAGAATAAAAATGGGTATAGAACTGTGGTCAATTTAACAAAGGCCTACAGATCGAGACGGCAGGGCATATGTAAGGGTTTCATGCTGGCTGGCGTGGGGAGGATGGGCCAAGGCTTTCTTATATGGTAAAACTGGACCCTGTCTCATTTCCCTCCTCTTGTTTATTTTTGAACATCATTCTTACAGCATATTTCACTGGCTGTATGTCTGGATGGGGCACTCAGGGCGTGACAGTACAATAGGGCTATTTGTACTCTTTATCTAGATCAGCTCTCAATTCTACATAGACTTCCTCAGATCTGGTAGTCTTTGTCTCATATGGATGTACTAAGTCTCTCTCCGGGGGAAGTTGGGGAGCATTAGGTACCCTGTAATAAGCATCAACGGGAACCTGTGATGTGTTGGAGTCAGGGATGGTGAGCTCCACTATTATTTTTAACAGTGCTAGTTCCTCCCCATTCCCTGGTCCCTTGTGTGTGTGCGTGTCTGAGTATATTTCTGTCTGTGCATTGTTCATTCCTACTACTTTAGTACTAAATCTTTGGACTCACTTTATTTATGATCTGTGCATCGCAACACACAAGCATCGACACGCAGCAAATAGGTAGAACAATGTTCAAGATAGCAGACAGCCATGAAGGCATCCAGTCAAAGTAAAACCTCCTCGTGCATCTTTTCCCCCAGATTGTCCAAGTCCTCAATTGCCTTTGTGAGCGTTACATTATACGCATCGTTAGCCGGTATGAACGTGCAGCAGGATTTCCCAATCACGAAACATACTCCACCATGCATTGCAGTCAGCTGATCTAGAACATAGCGATGCTCTAGAACCATAAGCCTTAAGGGGCGTAGTTCTTCCTTTATTGCGTTGAACCTGTCTTGGGTGTTGTTTATTAGTTTTATGAGTTCATAGCGGGTCATCTGCAGCCACTGCCACAGGGGGACCATGCCTCCGAAGAACAACTGTGCATCATTGAAGAGGCACAATTCCTGAGGAAGGAGTAGTTGGCAAAATATTGTGCACTTCTCCGGTGGCGGTGGAGCAGCATTACATCACCTGTCATTGGGTGGTCATGAATGTGGGAAATGTTAAATGCTGGAACGACCAAATGCAGTTCATGCATAGTGTCCATGGTACACTGTCCATTCCACTGAGGAGGCAACTGGAGATAGAGGCGTTCTCCGCAAGCCCAATAGATGTCCATGAGGCTGGAGGTGACGTCTTGGAGGTCCAAATTAAAAATTGTGTTGATGCAATAGGTGTTACGGCCATTGCCTAGGAAGCAAAGGAGAGGAGATTTCAGCTTGTATGCTTTTTTCCCTTTGTATGTTGTGCCCTTACCAAAGGTATGCCTTCTATTTTCTTGTGCCCAAACCTCTTTGCACTCAGTCTCAACGTCCCAATCAACATCCTGCTCATACTCTGTCACTACAAAGGGTCTTCCTAAGGAAGCTGCTTTACATGTCAGATTGTGTGGACCGTGCAATTTGTTGTTGAAATAAATATGGGCCTGTAGAAGCAGCACAGGTCTATAGTGACAAGGGCATCGGGCAGTCTGTCAGTTATGGCTGTGGAGTTTTGCGTCTGTTTCTTTATCGCATATTGCCGGGTTGATGAAAAAGTTGAATACCCAAATCCCTCAAAAATACGCTCATAATGCTGTATTACTGAAATAGGTATTACCCCCTATACAGATTCTCCATCCCCCTCTCAAACTCTGGCAAGTCAGTCACAACCCTGTGTTTGAGATAATTATAATCCCATTCTGTGGTGTTTACAAACACATTGTCAAAAACCGCTGACAGAAGCTGGATTCATCCGTGTATATGGCAAAGAAACAGGTGGAGGAGACATTTGGCAGTTGGTGGTGAGATTTCTCTGGGAAAAATCAATTTGTCCGCGCCCACTGCATGGGGAATGTGTGAGCACACAAAGCATGACTCCTTTGTTACCTTTTTTTCCACTGCTGTCATATCTCTGTACCACATATTGTCTAGCAAGGCATTATGGTTCCAATGATTACTTGTCGACTGGTCAAGATGTGGGGAGTGGAAGGCGAGCATGGGATGTTTGGCAGCAATGTAAACAACCGTGTCTTGAAGAGTGCTGGCCCAATCTGGTGTGGGCTTTTTGCTAGGTCTACGGGTCCTTCAAAACCTTGGCCTACCCCGTCTAAAACTGCGGGATCGTTTAAGGGGGCTCATTGTGATATCTACTACTCGGTCTCATGTTGTATGACTGTCCCGGAGTGCAGGCAGGGTCGGGATGGGGCACATAGGAGTGGAGACTGCTAACCACTTTGACTGTGGATGTTGGGCTCCCTTTATTCTGAAGATGTTGGCAGTGCTGACAGAAGTCCCTATCCTTATTATATGCTTGAGGGTGCTTTTCTTAGTGTGCGAGTTATCAGAAAAATGAGTAAGTGACCTGGGGTGCATAGTGGTGCTGTCAACTCTGACCAGAGCCTTTTCATCTATACAGATGGAAACAACAGCACACCACACAAAACTTGCAATTGCTATGCTAAAGACACTATAAAATAATATGAGATAGGTACATAACTTTCTGTATGGAATGTCTGGGTGAGGGTTATCTCTGTTGCGTCGGAGTCCATGGACCACTATGCGGTCTCCATCCTCCCGTTCCTGGAGAGTTAATGGAAACATGACGCCCTCCTCTTGTTCATCACTCAGTTGTGGGATGGCGCCGGGTTGATCCTGATGTGACTCCTGTGAATCCATGCTTTCCTTTCAGCGATACGGACAGCTGTGTGTGAGGAGTCGATGACTGCAAATGGTCCTTCAAACTTGGGGTCTTTCCACTTTCTAACACCTTTTCGGACAAAGATCTGTGTCCCAGGACAGATAAGTGGAAGTTCATCAGAAAGGGGACTCTTATACTCCGTCTTTGATATCTGAAGAGAAGGGAACTGCGAGGCAAGGGTTAGTGCACATAAATAGTCATACAGCTCATATTTCACAATTTCAGCAGAGCTTTTAGAGTCTCGTTTGGGTCTGGTGGAAGGAACCGTTACATTCATTGATCTGCTAGTGACAAGTTGGTGAGGTGTGAGGTGGTGATCAGAACTGGGAGTGTTTCTAAGTGCAAATAGAGCAATTGGTGGGCAATAGAGCCATTTCTTTCCAATTGTGACACTTATCTTACTTATTTTACTCTTCAGTAGGCCATTGAGGCATTCACAAATACCATTACTTTGTGGGTGATAGGCTGATGTCAATTTGTGTTTGATCCCTATCATTGTGGTGAGCAGGGCAAAAATGGCATTTGAAAAAGAGCGAATGGCATTGGGCAAGCCCCAGCGTGAAACAACCTCGCAAAGCAGAAAGGTGCTGTGGCTTTGGCATCACAGTGGACAGCTTCAATCCATCATGAGAATGGGCAAACTACCACAATGAGGTTTCTGTAATTCTGGCATCTATCAATCATGTCTACATAATCAACATGGAGTTATTTGAAAGGACCTCGGGGCTTTGGTATCGCTGATGCGACTGTTTTCATGGTAGTGTTAGGTGAATATTGCTGACAGATGAGGCATTGATAACCAAAAGGTTGTATTTGTTCATAAGCATTGGGAATTAACGAATCAGCCTGCAGGGTAGTGGACGTGTTATCACGATAGATATGTGTGGGAAGGTGTAACTGAATGAGAGATACTTGCAACAAGGCCTATGGCATGACAGGTTTTCCTGTGATTGTCTGCCAATAAATTAAATCTGAGGCATCCTGCTGTACTCCCCTCTTCTTCCATAACTCATTTTTTTTCAGGTGGGGCACTCTCCTGTATCTCTCTAAGGTGTAATTGTGCAATGCGATTATATTGCTGTGTATCGTCAATGGTGTATGGAAGTACTGAGTCAGTGGCGTTACTACTAGCACTTGGTGTACCTTGTTGTTCTGTTGAGGGATCGTGTTAGGCAAGTAAGATGGGAGCACACTGAGCTGTTGGAGGTACCGTGGGTGCTGGTGACACGGGCTGGGGCCCTCTGGCGATCATCTTAGCTGCCCAATCTGCCAGATCGTTACCCCTAGAGGGAAAATCTTGGCCATTGGTGTGTGCTGTGCATTTTACTTCGGCTACCTCAGCTGGCAGTGTGAGGGCATCTATGAGTTCTTCAAACAATTGTTTGTACATAACAGGTGTACCATCTGATTTGAGAAACCCATGTCTCTTCCATCGCAAGATGCTGGAGTGTGTTGCAGTTAATGCTACTAATTCTGCTGCTAGTGCTGACTAATATGATGGCAATGTTATTTGCTGTACAATGTCTAGAGAGTCAGAGGAATCATTCTGTTGTGCTGTGACCACTGCAGCTCCCGTATACCTAATTCCGCTATCCTGATCAATGGTAGCAGAGCCATCAACAAAGTATATTGTGCTGTCTGGTAGTGGGTCCTCCTCTTTCGCTGTTCCTGACTTGTCTGAGCAGAAAGTGGCACAGTCATGAGGGTCATCATCTGTGGTGGCAATGGGATGGGCGAAAAATATTGCAGGGTTTACAGTGTGACATTGAACAACTTTCAGGGATGGTAATTATAGTATGACTTCGTAGCCTGATACTCTGTGTGTGGTGAGGGTGAGTTTAGCTTTCTGTATTATTGCAAAGACAGCATGCTCAGTGTATAATGTGAGCGGTGAACCCATAACTATGGGAGTGCTTTTTTTGACAGCAAATGCTGCGGCCAGTAGTGCTTGTTCACAGGGATAATGACCTTTCATTACAGAGTCTAACATGCCAGTGAAGTAAGCAATAGGTTTATGGCCCACTGTTTTTTTTTGAGTGAGCACTGCTGTCATAACCTGTCCATTGCAGTGAGCTAACAGATAGAAGTCTTTGGTGTAGTTGGGGGATCCTAACACCGGGGCATTTGTAATTTCATTTTTCAACTGTGCGAAGGCTGATGTCAATTCAGGTGTCCAGTCAAACCTATTATGTCTGTCTTTGGCCATTTTAATAATTGTAGAATAGTCAAAGACCCATTGTCTAATGTAGTTCACTAGTCCTAGGAACATCTCATTATCTCTGACTGTCTGGGGTTCAGGAGTATTTTTAATTGTCTGTATTCTGTCTGGGGTGACTCTTCTACCTGATGCTGAGATTCACTGTCCAAGGTAGTGCACTTCTTACTGACAGTATTGAATCTTCTGTTTGTCTACTTTGTTGCCTCTAAGTGCTAACGTTGTGAGCAAAGCTATGGTGTCCTTTCTGCACTACTGTTCAGTGGTGCTGCAGAGCAATATGTCATCGACATACTGCAACAGTGTGCTGTCACATTGGAAGCTTGCCACGTCTTCCCTGACAACTCTGTTAAAGACACTGGGGGAGTAACAATAGCCTTGAGCTAACCTTCGGTATGTGAATTGGACATGTCTGAATGAGAACGCAAAGAGGTATTGACTGTCAGGGTGCAATGGGACACTGAAAAGGGCATTTTTCAGGTCAATGACAGAAAAGTATTCCGTATCAGGTGGGATGGTAGTAAGGATCACTGAAGGGTCAGGGACGAATGGGAATTCTGGAATGATAGTATTGTTAAGTGGACGCAGATCATGAATGAGCCTCCATTGGTTGGTCTTACCTTTCCTCACAGGAAACAGACAGGTGTTGCAAGGTGAGAAACAGGAGTATATTACTCCCTGATTTAGTAATGCTTGTATGGTGGGGGCAATACCCTCTTCTGCTTCCTTGGACAGGGGGTACTGGTGTACTCTTGGTAATCTAGTGCCTGCTTCAATGTTACTTTGCGTGGAAGGGTATACTCAGATGTGAGTCCCTTGCTCATTGCACCATCAGGATTCAAGCAAGCCGGGCCGAAGACGGCTGAAATGCCAGAAACCAGTCCCCGGAAGCTTGTTTCCTTCCCAGTATAAGAATTGGCTTGGTAGTCTGGTCTGCCCTGTTCCCATGATGCACTGGGCCAGGGACAGACTAATTTGCATGTAGCCAGGTTCTGAGCTGGGATGGTGTAGTGAGCTAAAAAACGGTGATGGATCAAGCCCTGATCTTTGGACTGGGTAAGAGTGGTCTGCTTAATTCAGACACTCTGTTCATCACCACCCCCTTTTCTGAATCATTTTGTCCACCATAAGCGTGGAAGGGTATACTCAGATGTGAGTCCCTTGCTCATTGCACCATCAGGATTCAAGCAAGCCGGGCCAAAGATGGCTGAAATGCCAGAAACTGGTCCCCGGAAGCTTGTTTCCTTCCCAGTATAAGAATTGGCTTGGTAGTCTGGTCTGCCCTGTTCCCATGATGCACTGGGCCAGGGACAGACTAATTTGCATGTAGCCAGGTTCTGAGCTGGGATGGTGCAGTGAGCTAAAAAACGGTGATGGATCAAGCCCTGATCTTTGGACTGGGTAAGAGTGGTCTGCTTAATTCAGACACTCTGTTCATCACCACCCCCTTTTCTGAATCATTTTGTCCACCATAAGCGTGGAAGGGTATACTCAGATGTGAGTCCCTTGCTCATTGCACCATCAGGATTCAAGCAAGCCGGGCCGAAGACGGCTGAAATGCCAGAAACCGGTCCCCGGAAGCTTGTTACCTTCCCAGTATAAGAATTGGCTTGGTAGTCTGGTCTGCCCTGTTCCCATGATGCACTGGGCCAGGGACAGACTAATTTGCATGTAGCCAGGTTCTGAGCTGGGATGGTGCAGTGAGCTACAAAACGGTGATGGATCAAGCCCTGATCTTTGGACTGGGTAAGAGTGGTCTGCTTAATTCAGACACTCTGTTCATCACCACCCCCTTTTCTGAATCATTTTGTCCACCATAAGCATGGAAGGGTATACTCAGATGTGAGTCCCTTGCTCATTGCACCATCAGGATTCAAGCAAGCCGGGCCGAAGACGGCTGAAATGCCAGAAACCGGTCCCCGGAAGCTTGTTTCCTTCCCAGTATAAGAATTGGCTTGGTAGTCTGGTCTGCCCTGTTCCCATGATGCACTGGGCCAGGGACAGACTAATTTGCATGTAGCCAGGTTCTGAGCTGGGATGGTGCAGTGAGCTAAAAAACGGTGATGGATCAAGCCCTGATCTTTGGACTGGGTAGGAGTGGTCTGCTTAATTCAGACACTCTGTTCATCACCACCCCCTTTTCTGAATCACTTTGAAAGGTGCACCAGATCTAATGAGGCCTACATTATTTGGATCGCTGGTCCATAGGTTGAGGGGACCTACGCTAGGTCAGTGTCACATGTGGTATCTACTTGTGTGGCTGGAGTTAGTGTTCTTATCTCTACTGTCATTGAAAAGGGGACTGGATTTTGATAGACAATCTCTGTTTTCAAGTACTTTTCAGAATCCCCAAAGAGTTGGACATCTGAAATATTTCTAAGCAATTGCCCGGGCTCAATGAAAATGATGCAGGCCCAGGTGTGGGGGTAGTCGTCAATTGCTAGGAATGCCCCGTATGTGGATGTAATTTCAAGAGAATGTATGTCTAAGATCATATTTCTGTCTGGTACTGAGGATCTCTGGGATTGTGGACGAAAGAGAAACTCTTTTGGGAGCTGGACAGTACGGCCATTCATTTTTGGTGTGTTGGCAACAACGATGTACACCGCAGTGGAGAACGCATGTTTATCCATTGGGTGGGCCCTTATTTGATCTTTTAGGGAAGAATCCAGAGTGACAGCCATCATTCTGGCTATGGGGTACCTGGAATGGAACAGATCATTGCTCCATTTTCATCAAAGTGTATTGTCATGTTTAGTTTGGCCATGAGATCTCGTCCTAAGAGGTTTACTGGGGACTGTGTTGAATACAGCAAACGCTGTTCAACATGTTTTCCTCCTACTTCTAATGGTACTGGCTTGGTAAAGGGAACCCTTGTTATCACCCTAGAGAAGCCCTGTGTGTCCGCAATATGATTGGAGATGGGCAGTGCACCTTCCTTGATACAAGAATAAGTAGCACCTGTGTCAATCATAAAACTATACGTTTTGTTGTTGATCATGACCAACAGGACATGGTCCTCTCTTACGTCTGTCAGGCATGACAACATCGGACACACAAGAGTTGTCTGTGGGCTGTCCTAACCGGTATATCCCACAGTGTGGTACTGCTGGATGGTGCCTTGCGTAAATGGATTGGTGGTAGACATCACCGTACCACCCTGGGGTGCAAGCGTTTGTGGCACTACCTGATACGCAGGTGTCTGTGGCTGTACTGCTTGTGGCTGTCCTTGTTGCAGTGGGACCTGTAGTAGCTGAAGCTGTCCCTTTTGGGTTGGGGCCTGCACTTATTGGGCAATCATAAGGATCTGCAGCTGTACCTGCTGTTGCATGGGTTGTTGCTGTACTGGTGGATGGTAGGAGTACACCATTTGGGGCTGAAGTGGCTGTGGCTGTGTTTGCTGCTACTGGAAGTATTGGGTGGGGACCTGAGCTTGCTGTGGGGGTACTCTGACCGCTACTGCTCCTTCATCCCGCATTGTGATACGACAGTTTCTTATGAGGTGTCCTGGCTGCTGATAGTAGAAACATAGTGGTGTTCCAGGCTGTGGTGCAGCCCTGTGGAAGCCTAATCCTCTACCTCTTCCTCGCGCCCCTATGTTTCTATGCATTGTTTGTTAGTGGCTATGATACTGTTGCTGCTGCTGGTTGGTGTAAGTGAGCTGTGGCGACGGGGGTGGTGCACCTGTACTACCGCCCATTTGTATTACTTGTGTTACCTGCTAGTGCTTGTAAAGCCCCTTGAGAAAACCCAGTGACTGCAGGCATTTGACTCACCGGTGTAGCTACCATGACTGTGTCAGGAGCCTCATTTTTCTTAAGTTTCTGCTGTACTAATTTAGGAACTGCATTTTTAATTGCTAATTGCCTCTTTTTCTCTTGTTCCTTGTTTTTTTCTGCAAAAATGAATGATGTGATGTTGTATTTCTGGCCACGGTTTGCATTCCATTGCTACTATCCCATCTAGCTTGTCCTGCACTGGGGTAGACAATCCCTTTTTTACTGTGTGGTAAAATAGACTACAGTCACATCCCATTTCTGCCCTAGTTCCTGATGCCATTTTTCCTTCATTCTTAAAATGTACTGGGCTGGGTCTTCATGTGATTGCATCATTTGCGACATCAGAGACCTAATGTCGGGGACATCGGAAAACTTGTGGCACAATTGGTCCCTGATGGCTGCTCTAATTTTGTTAAATGAATTACCATAACATTGAGTATCAGTGGTAGAAACTCTTTTGTCAACCTGTGTGAACATATCTTCTGCATCCTCTCCAATCAGAGAGGTGAGCAGGCCCTTTACATCCCCAATAGCTAATGGTACACCTGCAGTGTGCTTTTCAAAGGTCATTAGCGTTTTTAAACAACATCTGGGGCGTTACTCCTGTGGGTTGTGTGGTCATATCTACGTGCATATTTCTGCCTGACCCTTAGGCCTGGACGCATATAGTCATAGTCCCAATCGTTATCCCCTGCCCCATACAAGATGCATTCATCACCAGTTGCCATGCCTCGTGGGTCAAAGGACCCCTCTCTAGGCCAAATGTTCATTTGAGGTGCATTAGCTTCTGTCCATCCTGCCAAATTATCTGAGAAAGGATTGACATAGACATCTGAACCCTCTCTAAGTATTACTATTTCATTTGATGTCAGACCATTAGTCAATGACGGGTGTGGCTTGCTAAGGGCCATGTGGTGCATTTGTCTTGATCTAGTGTCAAGCATACGTGCTGTACCTGAGACATCATATTCATATGGGATGTCATCAGGGCGCCCATGTGTACACAACACGGACAGACTTTCTGCCTCTGTTCTTCTCTGCCTTCTGCTCATGTTCTCTGTCTGTTCTATTGTGCTTTGGGGGTCTGAAGTATCCTGTTCTAACTGCGGTGGTTTCATTTGGGAGATTGTGAGTAACTGTTGGCTGAGCTTGGGTGCATTGGAGGTAGCTGCTGTGTTGTTCTGCGGTTTGGCTGCAATTGGTGCTTCTCCATGTAAGTCTTTCAGTGGTACCTGCTGTGCCGAGTTGGTTTGGACCTCACTATTGTGTGGAGCCGCTGGACCTACAGCACCAGCCAATTCATTGAGTGTTAGTTGGTGTTCCTTATTAAATTGGCTCATGATACCCAGCAGTTCAGGGAGCTTATCCCTTACCTGGTCTACTCTTACTGACAAACGCTGAATGTTCGCTGTATTGCCAGTGGGGCTGGGTAAGCGATGTTCATATAACAAGTCCCCTGCTATTCTGCCTGTTCTTTTAGATAAGTCGTGTTCTGTCCCCCACCTGTCAATATCTGCCTCAGTAACGGCCACAGAGGGATGCTGTTCACTTCCTCTATTTTCTTCATTGAAGGTTGGAAAGTGCATGAGGGAGTGCCCTTCCTCTTGCTTGGGGCCAGTGCTAAGGGGCAGCTGCTTGTATTTTGGGTCCGTGGGTAGGGACTTAAAGGGAATTGCTGCTCGCTGGTGAGAAACGGCCCGTAGCGTCTGGGAGCTGTGTCTGGGGATTCACGATCCTCAGTGAAGTATGTGGGGGCTGTAGGACTAGGCCTGAGAAACAACATATGGGAGCTGTGCTGTGAGATACTAGAGGCCCCATTGCTCTCTTGGTCCTCTTCTGACTGCCGAGCTGCAGAGTTTGATGCTGGTAGGAGTTTTATCGTGAATAACGCATCAATCTGACCTGGCAGTCCTGATGTTGCATCCTGCATCCCTGGGCCTTGGGTGCTTAGGGATAGTGGGTCTTGGGTACTCTCTAGTCTGTTGTCCCATGATGCGCATGAGAGACCTGGGACAGAAATTTCGGCATGGCCTATGGCTGCCCGGTCATTTGATGAGGGGTCAAGGTTAATCTTGATAACCTGTTCTGAATACATGCCAACTGTGTGATAAACTAGTGGGGGTGTCGTGGGCGTTGGGGTTGGCTTGTCATCTTCCTTGAAGACATTCCACAGAGCCAGTGTGCCCTTGCGTTTTTTGAGTTTGCTACTGGAGTACTTTGCCTCCAGGAATGTCGCAACGTGGTCTAATATGGCTCTATTGAATGTACCTTCTCTCGGCCAAGGGTGTTGCATGTTTTTCGTAAATTTGTGTAGCTCTCTACAGTGCTTCATGATGCGTTGCTCTTGAGCTGTGAAATTGTTTATTACGTGTTGTAATGGTGTAGCCATTATGTTACAGAGTCGCTCTAGAAGTAGTTAGCTGGGAAACACTACTGGGTATTATTGTCAGCCTCCCCTGCTGTAGGCGAGTTACATCAATTCCTAGGACTGAGAACACTGTCAGAAAGACAGCACTTACCAGACCTGAACAAAGGAGGCTGGTGGACCCTCAGAAAGCCCTACAACATGTCCGTTAACTAAGTATACTTTTATTTGTGGTGATGGACGCTGTGATGGTTCCGCTCATTCCCTGGTGCTGTCTTATGGAGATTGATCAGTGTTTGGGGTAGGTGGGTAGCAGTGCTACTCTCCTCGTAACTGGCGATTTTGTAAGTATGCCAACAACAATGGGTAGTGTACTGCTCTGGAGGGGTGTTGTTGTAAGTATGCTTGCAGTAGTGATGCGTGATGCTCACAAACGGAGTCATGTCGGTGTAACGTTGTGCTTGTGATAATAACGCGTGATGCTCGCAGCCTAATGGTATGGTTTCTTGGGGGCCTTCCTGCTGCGCTGGGCTGTTGGAGTTTGATAGGGATGGTATGGGCGAATGCTGGTAGTTTGGGTTGGTGTCCTGGGTGTTCACTACTGTTTCCACTGACTGGATTTGGTGAAGGAGTCTTCAATAGTGTATACTATTGTTGGGGACACTGCTGCAGTGGTATGACTTGTGTGTCCTCCACAGAGGAGGATGGTGGTGAATAATGTGGCCACAAAAGTCCAGGCTGTATGGTGTCTGGCGGGTGTTGGGTCCCTGGGCTGAGGGTATTGGCTCTTCCTGGGAGACGTAATTCTACAAGTGGTATGTATATATTTTCACTTCAGTGCCCTGTGTGACTCCTAGTAGATCCCACGCTAGTAATACCAAGTTACTCTGATACAGCTGTAGTGGAGTTACTGTCCCCGTGCCTGTATTGTGTACTGCTATTATTCTATTGTGTAGCAAGTGCAGAATTATCTCAACTGTTCGCTGCTCGTTATGGCTCATCGGTATGTGCTTATGCTGTGCCTCTATGCATCAGCGGTCAAGGTGGGGTGGTCTCCTAGAGCCTCCTTGAGCCTCCTTGATTACAAGATAGAATGCCTCTTTATTTTCCTGCTTGTCTGGGCCGGTGTAAACACCTTCTGGAGAAAAAGCAGTGAATTGGAGGGAACTGGGGTGATCGCCTAAACAAGCAATGAGAACTTTGCCACACAGAGGATTTCGGGGCCAGGAACTGGTCACAAGAACAGGTATTTTCAATCCTGGGGTTACCATAGAAACGTGTACATATATGGTGTCTGCAATTTCGTAAGTTGTGTAACCAAGTATCCTATTCATTTGTGTGACAGAACTGCAGCACACAAAAAATATTTTGAAAAGCTGACTGACACCCAGTTATTTTAAGTGGTGAGAAATGTTCAATTGTTTCTACCTAGCAGGGTCTGGGTCGCTAGTGATGGGTCTAGGGACTGGTAGGGGACTGATGTAATGACGCAGGCCACAGCAACTCTAACTAGTGGGCCTTACACCATCGCATTTTGCGAAGCTTGGTGCGCTACGAAATTCGTTTTATTTATTAAATTGTTTACTTACCTCCAATTATCCATATTCCGGTTTAAAGCATCCCTCACCCTGCCCCTCCCCCGCACCTCCTCTCTGCCCCATGGAATTCCCCCCACAGGCCGCGGCTGGGGCCCCCTCTGAGTTTCAGAGGGGCACAGAGTGACTGCTAAACAAATGCAAGACTCAGTTCTCAGGAAAGCCCATAGATGATCACTGAAAATCTATACACAAATCCCACAATTTGTATGATTCCCTAACGTCACCATTTGACTTAATGTCTGTTCACACGTTTCTTTAACTCTGGATTGTTATTTTATAAAAGCGAGACCAGTTAAGACAGGAACTGAAACCCTGGACCGACAAACCACAAATGCTTTACCGACACCCTTAGACAGACACAGCACACAAGGCAGCAAGTGACTTACTGTGTGTGCTGTCTCTGCCCAGCCAGGAAAGGGGAACGAAGGTCTATCCTCGTCCGTGGTCACAGTGGTCCCCTGTCAGCTGGAACTGCTATCACGTCTGGGTCACCAAAATGCTAGGGGGAGGGTTTGTGGGCCACTTAACATGAGCTGGGGTGCTCAGGGATGCCCATAACAAAATGAAGGAAACAAACGTGTGAGTCACAGAAACCAAGCCAAAATTTTCCAACAATTTATTATAGCCTTATAGCCCGCTGTAGAGGTCTATACCAGCTATTAAAGGCCCTCTCCAGCGTTAAAGGCCCCGAGCCGAAGGCGAGGGCCTTTAACAAGGGAGAGGGACTTTAATAGCGGTATAGCCCATCTACGAAGGGCTATAAGGCTATTAGAACATTCTGTCACTAGAGGACAGAATGCTCTAAAAAAAAAAACAAAGCCTTTTGGAAGCGTGAGGGGATTGGAATCCCCTCAGGCTCCTTGAAGCCTTTGTTCACAGCCAGAGCAGTGAACAAAGAAACATTGGAATGTTGGAGCTCCAGGCTTACACCAGCCATTATAAGCCCAGAGCACTCCATTGTTTTCAATGGAGCTCCCAACATTCCAATGTTCTAATAGAAGTCGCAGCTTCAAAGAAATGATAATTGGATAAACAATAAAATCACTTTGTTTGACAGTTAATCACATTATCAGAAGGCATTGATTTTACATGACTTTCAATGGAATTCAGAAAGCATTGAAATTGTTAGAAAGGAACATTTTCTGAAATGTTTCTTTTCTAACAATTTCAATGCTTTCTGAATTCCATTGAAAGTCATGTAAAATCAATGCCTTCTGATAATGTGATTGTCTGTCAAACAAAGTGATTGACTTATCGGCAGCCTTCAATACTATCTCTCATCAAACCATGCTCAGGTGGCATGGGGAAATCGGCATCCATGGGAGGGCTTTGAAATGGATGCAGAGTTTTCTGTCTGACAGAACTCAAACTTTAAATCTGGGCCTGTTCCATTCTAAAACCTCAAAATTGACTAGGGGAGTGCCGCAGGGCTCTTGTTTGAGTCCTACTTTATTCAACATTTATGTTGCCCCCTTAGCAAGATTGCTAAAGAACCCAGGCTTTCTTCCTATGTCCTATGCTGATGATACTCCGCTTCTATTCTCTTTTGACAGGAATAATCCCAATGCCCAGGTAATCTTCGCAGAGGGTATACCCTCCATTGTAAGGTGAATGCAAAATAACTTTCTCCAGCTTAATGCAGGGAAAACAGAGATAATACAGTTTGGCAAGGCAATGTTGAGGTGGTCTCTTGGGTGGTAGCCCAAGGAAATAGACACTGCACCTACGCCAAAATTAGTGGCAAAAAACTTGGGTGTCCGTTTGGACCAGAAGTTGACTATGAAAGAGCATGCAACATCGACTGTAGGGGCATGCTTTCATGTACTTGGGCTTCTAAGGAAGGTATTCCCCTTTCTGCTACTACATACACGGAAAACACTCATCCAGGCACTAGAATTAAGCCGGCTAGATTATTGCAATTCTTTGATGACTTCAGCAAATGAAGCATCTTTGAATAGGCTGCAAGTAGTTCAGAACACCGCTGCCCGTTTGGTAGCCAACCGCCCGCGAACTTCTTCTCTGCCCCTTTTGCGACAGTTACACTGGCTGCCAATACGAATGCAAATCAAGTTTAAGATTTGTTGCATTGTGCACAAATCCCTGAATGGAAAATGCCTCAGCTACTTAGCGTAGAAATTGACCAACTAACTGCTGACCCGATCTCTCCGATCAGGATCTAAATCTCTTCTTGTTACTCTCGCTATAATAAAGAGCGCTTGTGAGGAAAAGCTTTCTCCCACGTAGCCTCAACCCTCTGCAATGCACTACCGGTGCACCTCTGACTCTGTCTGGATTACTTACAGTTTAGAAAATATCTTAAAACTCTTCTGTTCTAATCCTCCTCTATTTGTGAGTGGTAGCACCAATCCGACAGAACGGAGATACCCCTTGGGGGAGATTCAGGTGCTCTATAAGAAATGAAATCAAATCAATCAAGTATTGCAAGATACGCTGTCAGCCAAGAAGGGAGATTTTAAGGCAGAATACAGTTATAAGGTTCTCCAAGCAAACAGTCATTGACTATAAGAAGCTGTGTGGCCCAGTAGTATAGCTGAAAATCGAACATCCCAAACACCACTCTTCCCAGGACATTAAGAGGAACGGTGGCCCATTTAGCTAAGTCCCAATGGGTGTGACGCAAAAACTGTGATAAGTTCACGATCCAAGTAAGCTCAGGCTTTAAAACAATGGTCACCGCTCAGTAGGGAAAGCTTAATCTATGAATGGGAATGCAGTTGTGGCAGTCAACGATCTCCCAACCGCCCGATCAGGAACGAGGAAGGATTTACCCCCGTTGATCACCAGCCCGAGGCATCACCATAGAAATGAAGCATAGGGAGAAGCTGAGGGCCAGTAATGTGAGGCTGGCATTGGAAGAGCAGAATATTATCGGCATACAATGCGAGAAGTCTTCTAGGCAGTTCAGCCATTGAAAGACCCAGATATTAGCATTACAGCGAACCCAGACTGCCAGCGGCTCGATAGCCAGAGAAAATGAAATGGGGAGTGCCCACAGCTCTGTCTGGTACCCATGTGGATCTGAGAGGGAGAGTATGCTATACCATTAACTCTGACCTATACTTGGGTATGAGCACAGAGCATTTTAATAAAGGATTGGAAATGTAGTCCAAATCCCAGAAAGGAGAGAACCTTGGAAGGCAGCCCCAATTCAAGGAATCAAATGATTTCTCGAATTTCAGAAGCAGAAGTGCGGCGGAATCACTGAAATGCCATTGGTGCTCAAAATCCATGTGTATCCAACAGTGAGGCAGGAGCTGCATTAGCCTGGGTTAATAAGGGAAAGTAGCAGTGGCAGGAGTCAATTGGCAAGGATTTTGGAAAAAGATTTTGATTTCTATTTTGATGAGAGAGATAGGGCAGTACGACATGCATAGGTGTGGGGCTTGGCCTGGTTTCTCGAGGATGGCAATTGTGGCGAGGTCTAGTCAGTGGGGAAGTGGTTATTTTCCACAACCTCCAAGTAAAAGTTGAGTAGGTGTGGGGACAGGAGTCATAGAAATTTCTTATAATATTCCATTGGAAAGCCATCTGGTATGTGCGTCTTGCCTGAGGTCAGGCTGCTGATTGCATCAGCTATCTCCTCCAGAGTCATAGCATGTTCAAGGGTAGTTCGGTCTACTGTTGTCAAGGTGGTCAACAGTAGATATGCTTTCAGTGGACAATGGTTCTCCCTGTTAGGGCAGGGCGATAGTCATATAAGGAGCTATAATAAGCAGCACATTCTGAAGCAATGTTACCCGAGGAGGTAAGCCATGCACCCAAAACAGTACAGACCATCAAGATCAGTCTAGGGATGGCATCGTGAGTCACCAGCCAATAGAGGAGCTTCTCAGACTCGTCTCCCAATTGGTAGACCCATCTAGTAGAGGCCATTCAGCACTGCTTTGCCTCCTCCATCCATAATTGACAGGGGTGGTTCTGCAGTTCCCCAACTATCGCAGAGAATGGGTGTCCCCAGCGCAACAGTACTGACACTCTAGGAGTGAGAGTTCTGCCTTCAGCTCTGCCACCCGCTGAAGATGGGTACACGTCTAGCCCCAGAGGTATGCCATGGCCATACCCCTATATTGTTGCATTGTAACATTTATTGTATAGTTAGTTAAAACCATACCAAATAGATATAAAATCATTAGAATCAGACAACATGAATTACTTCATCATCTAAGACTAATTAAATACTATAATCGTGATATTCCATTCTTTAAATAACCTATTCAGTACTATTATTAAAATACCAAATGCCTTGTTCTAACCCAGTCTGACAGGGTCAACTCCATCAATCAGTTGAGCATAATCTCATTGTCACTAAAATACATGTACAATATAATATAATCCTAAAACGAAAGTCAAATGTATGTACACAGACTAGATTTTAATAACTTGAGCTCAATTAAAATAATGCCCTCACGTTTACTAGGGGGCCGATAAGGCAATTCAATCTGAAAGGATGATATGTTTGTTGAATTCTGAACTTGCCTTACTTAGAGCTATCGGTTCTTCTTTTATGAGCCATGAATCCCAGGATATCCATCTAAGAAGGATTAAACCACACCATCAGGCCCCATCCATCTTAAATGTCCACTGTCTCCCAGCTGGGTTCATACACACACACCTACAAAGCGGCTAAGTTAATTGCAGATGTTATTTCAGGGGAAATGCTCTAGCCTGAGTGTTAAACAGTAATTTGTTTAAAATAATCACAACATTAGCACATCCCCCAGCCCACCGGGAGAGTTACTGCTAAAGCAAAAAGCAGATGCTTGTGCACAAGAGTGCAAGCCCTCTGCCGAAAAAATAGGTTTTAGCAGTAGTCTCCTTTGTTGATCTAGGGCGGGGCAACAGCATAACAAATGAAACCATGATTACCGATATTTATTGCATAGCCTACACTTAAAGTCATCCCGCTGCTTGCCCAACACGGGTTAAAATCTCTTATTGGTAAAGCAAGCACTCTCATATATAGAATTTGGTCCTGAGTGTTTGCGTTAATAAGACCCGAAAAATAGTTTTGTGGTTTCCCAACATGATAGGAATCCATTGGGGGCTAAGCCCATCATTGACTTTAAACAGACCGTAGATCCTGTTCCCAGGAAGACTCTTTCATTTGCTTATTAATGGTTGTCTTCCATGTAGGAGAGTAGGATCTGCTTTCTAAGGTTACCCCCACTTTTATGCTGCATATCACTGATTTATCGACTTTAGTCTGGCTGTGGCCCTGCTAACCAGGACCCCAGCCTAGCTGCTTCCTCACTAAATTGATTGCATGTACATTAGGTGCACTCCAAATTGGTTACTGGATTACCCTTGTGAGTCCCTAGTATATGGTACCTTAAGGGCATAGGTACCCCAGAGGTCAACCAGGGGCTGAAGCATGTATTATGCCACCCCTGGGAAGCCTTCCAAAATGGCACCACCAGTCTGCTACTGCAGCCTGGGTAAGGTGGTACTTGTACCCCTTACTTAGATATAGTATACATATATCTACCTATATATAGATACTGTTAGACCTGGCATCTTTAGCGTGGTTTCCCCCGATCTTTTTGCCTCTTCCTCCTGTATTTTTGATGCTGTGCTGGATTTCATTTTTGCTGGTTTAGATGCTTTGGGCACTTTCAAGTCAAGTCAAGTCAAATCATACTTTATTCGATTAATTAAAATCATAAAAGCAATTACATTACATTTATCAAGTATTAAAAACAATTCCAATGAAAAACAAATAAAAAAATCAGATTAAACTAATTCATCGTCATGAGCGTACATTAAAAATTAGGTAAAAATAACAACACATACAAAGAGATAAAAATATGCAATAGAATATAATCATCCCTCTGAAATTTTCGCCATCCGGGTTTTAGCCTTAATACGCATAGCAGCAACAAGGAAGCTAGCAACCCCAAATATTACCGGGGTGCTCCCCAACAGTTGTAAATACATAAGGGCCGGCCGCACTTGTGTAAAGGCCGCGTCTCTTAGTAGTGGCACCAAAAACTGTTTTCTGATGGAGGCAAAATGATCACAAAACATGATAAAATGCATTAAAGATTGGTCGGAGAAATTATCACAACTGCAGGGAGTGGATAGGTCTGATTTTCCCCAAACAGGGTAATCACCCAGGGAAAACGGAATAATATCAAATCTAAATCTAACAAGGAGGTGCCAATGGAACGCGTCTCTTAGTAGTGGCACCAATGGGAACGATCTTTAAATAGGGTTCGATTAGAGGTGTGGTCAGAAGCAAGTAGTTTGCTCGAATGCCTGGTTTTAACACCTCTACGGCCTCCCGTTCTTGCACAGCTAATCCCGAAAAACTGGCCTTGATCCAGTTTACGTCAGCCTTCTGCAATAGGTTAGGAGATGGATATAGATCCGGCCTGCCCAGTTTACATGGAGTATTTTTATTATATGCTAACCAGGGGATTTTGTTAGCTCTTTCCAATGCCCTACAGTCTTTGAGGATAATATGGTTCAGTGCGATTTTGGTGTTAAGCCAGGTTTTGGCCCAGCAGATCAGTGGGGCCAAGTGTAACTGGTCGGTGATAAAGCCGAGACCTAGTTCAGAGTGCACCGAAAATACTGGGGTAGATTGAGGGACAGCTAATAAGGATCTGAGGAATTTAGGCCTAGATGTATCAAGATTCCATTTTGCGAATCTTAAATAGCGTTTTTTTGCGAATCGCTATTTAGAATTCGCAAAATGGAATGTATGTAAAGAATTGCATTTTTTTTGCGATTCCTTAATTATCTTTATTTGCGAATTCGCATTTTGCGAATTCGCAAATAAGGAATAATTCCCCATGCATTCCTATGGGCCAGGAGGCCCATAGGAATGATTGTGCAGTAATTCTCAAATTGAGAATTCGCAATTTGCTAATCGCAATTTGAGAATTATTTCAAGGGTGCAGGGGTGTCTCATGGACACCCTGCTGCACCCCTGAAACTTACATGTGTGAGCATATGGTACACATACATGCCCTATGGGCATGTATGTGTGTCACATGCCACCTTCAAAATAGTCATATTTTGTTTTTTAAAAGGATTTCGCAAATTAACACAAACCTCAAATTGGTGTTAATTTGCGATTCCTTAACCCAAATTCGCAATTTTAAAAAGTTTCATACATGCCATTTAAGGAATCGCAAAATTGCGATTCCTTAAATGCATAAGCAAAATAAGGAATCGCAATTTTTTGCGATTCCTTATTTTGCTAATTTCTGATACATCCCAAAAGATGCTAAATGTCCGTTTGCGATTCCTTAAGGCCGAAATTCTGCGAATTTCGGCCTTAATGAATCGCAAAAGGCTTGATACATCTAGGCCTTATTCTCTATAATCTGTAGTTTGCCTTGAGGTAAGGAGCCCCATAGTGATGCGCCATACATAGCTATTGCTAGGCATTTAGACTTGTACACTGTTAGCAAAGCCTCAGTGAGATGTGACCCTAAACGTTTTGCAAAGCCCAATAGGGCTGGGGTTGATCTGGTAGCGGCTATGCCTTTAGCTTTGAGTTGGGGCCCCCAGGTGCCCTTTTCATCAAATATGACACCCAGGTATGTGAATACCAGAACCCTGGATACCTCCTCCCCGTTACAAGCAGAAAGTTTTATTCTAAGGGCCTTTGGTCGCTTACCCGCGACCATAACATGAGATTTCTTGTTGTTTACCTGGAGGTCTAGCGATTGCATAAATTCCCCGAAAGCGTTCAGTAGTCTCTGCAGCCCTAGCCCTGTGCGGGCCAGTAACACCGCGTCGTCCGCGTAGAGAAGTACAGGTACCACCAAGTCCACTGCCCGCGGTATGTCTTTAGTGGCCCCCTCCAAAGATTTTTCCAGTGAATTTATGTACAGGGGTGAACAGGAGGTGCGCCAAAATGCAGCCCTGCCTGACACCTCGTTTAGAACTGAAAAAACTAGTACATCGCCCCTCCTTGTTGACTCTGATGGAAGCTAGAAACCCTTGGTGGAGTACAGCTAGAAAGTTTACCAGCTGCGGGTCTATCCCTATATTGAGTAAAATGGACCAGAGCTTTGCACGGTTGACCAGGTCGAAGGCCGAAGAGAGGTCCATAAAAGCCATGTATAGCAGCCCCTCCTTGGCCTGGGTGTATTTACAAATTAGCATGTGAAGATTTAGACACTGATCAAGGGTGCCTCTTTTAGGTCTAAACCCGTATTGAAGTTCAGAGAGGACCCCCCTCTCCTTCAGGCAGTCTCCAAGTCTATGTAGAATGACTCTGCCCAAGATTTTGACTGCAGAGTCAATCAACAAGATCGGCCTGTAGCAGGCAGGGTCACTCCTCAGGCCTTTTTTGAATACAGGTATTATTGTGGAAGTGGCCCATGACTGGGGGAACCCTGCTGTAGTTGTGGAGTTAAAGACATTAGTTAATGTCTTAGCCCAAGTGTAAGTGGGGTCCTATATAAGTCTGTGGGGACACCATCTGGACCAGGCGCCTTGTTTTTCGTCATTTCCTCTATGGCCCTTTGAACCTCTACCTCATTGAACCATAGGGGGGGTACTGGAAACGTGCCAACAGAACCCAACTCTGCTGAGTTGCCCTCCTCAATGTCATATATCTTACTAAAATGGGCGACCCATCTCTCATCTGGAATCACACAGTCCATGACCGAATTATCAGCGTCTGAGAAATAAGGATGATTAATGGATGCCCAAAATTGACTGCTGTCTCTAAGGACGTCCATCGACATAAGGTTGTTCCAGGCCTCCCTTTTAATGATCTTTCTGCGGTTGGCCATGGCCAGTTTGTACTTTTTCCTAAGCCCAGCTACTATCACAAGATTTCTAGGTGTTTGTTTTAGTGCTTTTCAGAAGTGTTTTATGGGCTTTTGAGCAGTTTTCGTCAAACCACCTCGGATGGTTCGATGCTTCCCACTTCTTATTGGACTTTAGGTCCTGACTAATTTGTGAGCAGATGGCAACCTAGGCACTAATAATATCTTTGCCATCTGCTGAACTATCTATACAAACTGCCATATCCGCATGTACCTTGGTCCCAAGATCCTGCATAAAGGTGACTGGTACAACCTTAGCCCAGTTTAGCCTCCTACCCTGGTCCTTGGGAACTAGCTTGTTAGTGCCTACCAGTCCCTCCTCCGTCTAGTTTTAACATCACAGAGGGTTAATGATAGTACCAGGAGGTTATGGTCACTAAAGACTGAGGCTATAACTTCATAAGAAGAAGCCACGTTAACTATTCCAGCTGAGACAAAGATGAAGTCAATCACTGTGTCGGCATCTCTGCCTATAAAAGTCGGGACCCTATCCTCACCCCTGGCCCCGTCTATCTCAAACAAGTTCAAGTTGGCAAGTAATTCTTCCAGGGCTTCCCCTTGTGGTGTATGCTCAAAGTGGGTAGTAATAGATCCAGGGGGGCCCAGTTGTTGCTCTACCAGACAGTCCCAACCACAGGGGTGAATATTAAAATCACCTAATAATATAACTTCGAATAAAGCATTATGTGTTGACTTGTATTCCTCTAAAAAGCCTGCCAGAGAGCATAGGTGGGAGTTCCGTGAGTCCTTATCAGGGGCATTATAAAAGTTTATCAACAGGGTGGTTGAATGGTTGGGGCTAGCCCACTCTAGGCACAAGATTTTATCTGAGGCTGTCTCCAGCTTTCTAAAAGTGCCGGCCAGTTTAAGTGATATAAGCGTACACAACCCTCCTTTTGATCTCCCGCCAAGCCCGGAGATTGCCTTCACAGAGTAACTGCAATACCCATCCAGACAGTAAGTGTCTCCAGTATCCCAGGTCTCCTGTAGGGCAATGATATCATGGTGTTTCACAAAATGTAAAATGTAACCACCTCTAATCAGCAACCTTATTTCTTAACCCTGCCACATTCCAGCTGAGTAAATTAAGAGTGGAACTACGATCATTCTGCCTATTCGGTTCTATATCTCCTGTGTGTGTGATAGTCAGTAATTCGTGTCCAAACTAGATAGGGGAAAGAACCTGTTTGACGTAATTAGTTCAGGGTAACTTCCTGTACTAAGAAAGCCCACTGGGCCTAAGGGGGTTGTAACCCGACCTCCAACCCTCAGTAAGGACTGCCGTGTTTGATAGGAGTTACTCTTCCACACAAGAGCTCTGGGATGGGAACGTGGTAACAGTGGTTCCTCTGATGAATAGGATGTACTCTGAGAATAAGGAGAAGGGGGATAGAAATATCCCAGAGGGAGCGGCCTAATGCCAAGACCATCAATCTCTGAGCCATCCCAAAGCAAACTATCAGCAACATTTGGCCTCTTGAAGTTAACCACCACACAGTCACCTGATATACATTTGACTCTCTTCGCTACCCACCCAACCCTTCTGGCCATAATGATATTTGCGGCGACATCAGCACTCCCACTACTAAACAGAGAGCACCACCTTTTAGTCCTGCGCAGGAGATCAGCCTCAGACTCCACAGTGCCATTTGTTAGGCATGGTACCCCAGTTAAGATTGCCACTAAAGGTGCAGCATCAGGGGGAAGGTTTAGTGTACAAGACTTTATGTTGCCAGCCCCATTAGCAGGGCACTCTTGACCAGTGGGCAATACTGGCCTACTCTCCAAGGGTCCAGACTGTCGCCCCCCGGGATTTAAAGCACCCCTGGTCCCTTGAGTTTCATGAGTCGTAGGCTGGATCTCAGAAGGTTCATGGGGAAGTAGTTCTGTCGCTGCCCGCTGTTTGCCTGTCCTCATTGGGCTCTCATGTTCCACCCTTCTGTGCATGGAGTCAATGCGTTGTTCCCTAAGGAATTCATCAATGCGCTCACATTTCTTTAAAATGTTAGCCACGCAAGAGTTCAGCGTGTCCACTATATCCTTAGCAATGCTTACAAGTACCGGCTCCAGGCGAGATTCAAACAGGCCTTCCACCATGTTGGCGAGGTGAGCAGAGAGACCAAGGGTAGATATTGAGTCAGGTGTTGCTTTGGGCTGTTTACGCAAACTTTTCCCACAGTGACGTTTTCCTCTAGTAATGAGGGGATCATGGCCCTCGGCCTGCTTCCCACTGTCCCTCTCTGGGATTTCCAATTGGCCCGGATTAACTGGGTATACTTGCGGAGGGTTCACTAATACAATATCGGGTTCTAGTGGGAGAGGAGGAGCAGAGTCCAGTACTAATGGAAGTTCCGAGGCAACTTGTGCGGTGGGAGGCAAGTCTAAACCCAATTCCTTTTCGGCATTTGCAATTTGTTCGTTTAGAGCTCCCACTGCAGATGTTAAATATGAGATTATTGTCTCCGATTTTCTGGGTACTTATGCCTTCTTAACGTCACCCTCTTTGGAGTTCAGTTTACGCTTCCCCATCGTCAGGGGCAAGGGGAGTGTCCCGTCCCGGCCTCAGCTGGCCCCTGATGGCCACAGATGGCCCGCCCTCTGCGGGGAGTGCATCGGCAATTTGAGCGCCTCCTGGCCCGGGTCCCCGGTGTGCGGTTTCCGGCCGCGATGCCTGCCGGGAAGTGTAGTCTGGTGCCCCACACGCTCTTCCCCTCTCGGCAGCCGCAGTAAGATGGTGAAAGCGGCGGCGGGGGTGAGCGTGCACGACCACACAGGAGGAGCAGTCCCGCCTCTGCAGCAGCCCCCAGAGTCCAAAGGTCAAGCAGCAAGGTATGCCCAGGATGTTGCAGCGAGTCCCCCCTGGCATTTTTGGCGTGGTTTCCCCCTACTTTTCTGCCTCTACCTCCTGTATTTTTGATGCTGGGCTGGATTTCGTTTTTGCTGGTTTACACGCTTTGGGAACTTTGCCACTGCTGTTCAGTGTCAAAGTGCAAGTGCTCCCTGTATAAATTGTTATTAAGATTGATTATCCATGATTGACATATTTGTGTCACCGAGGAGTCCCTAGTAAAGTGCACTAAGTGTGCCAGGGCTGGTGATAACAAATGTTACTAGTGGGCCTGCAGCACTGATTGTGCCACCCACATGAGTAGCCCTAAAATGGTGTTTCAGGCCTTCTACCCCAGTGCCTGTGTGCAGTCTGTGCACTGCCATGTCCTCCTGGTCAGTGTCCCCACTGGCCAGGCCAAACCCTTCCCTTTCTGTACACTTGGTCACCCCTATGGAAGGCCCAAGGTACCCCTTTGGGCAGGGTGCGGTGTATGTAAAAGGTAGAGCATGTACTTGGGCATGTGACATGCTCTGGTAGTGAATTACAGTCATTTTTGTTTTTTCACTATTGTAAGGCTATCTTGCCCCATAGGCTATCATGGGGAATGCTGGCTACAGTGGCTACCAGCATATCTTCCCATAGGAGCAAGATAGGACATAAAAGTCAGGTATCCCTGAACTCAGAATTTAATAACACATCTTTTAGAAAAGGTTGTGTTTAAATCCTGTGTTTGAGAATAGCACTTTTATAAAGTTTCTGTTCTCTTGTCTGACCTTTCTGTGTGCCTTGACCTGTTTGTGAATTGACTGTCTGGTTTGTGAGTGACATGGGCTGGGTGGCTCCCAGAGTCTGAGTGGGCCATCCCTGGGCTGAATAGCTCCATCTGCATATAGCGCCTGAATAGGGCTGTGCCTACCTTCCACAAAGCTGGCTCCATCTCCTGCTGGGGGGCTGACAACCCAGCCCCTCTCTCTGAAAGGAAAAGAGAGACCAGGAAAATAAAGTGCTCAAGGAACACCCAGAACTGGTTCAGACAAGGCTCAGAGCCCTCCTGCACAAAGGAATCAAAGACTTTTAGGGGTATAAGTACAGGACCACTGACTACAGAAAATTAGATCATCCTGGAAACAAGAAGGAACCTCTGCCAAGGAGAAAGATGGAAGACTGAAGAAGAAGGACTGCCCTGCTGTGTGATGCTGGACTGACCTGCAGTTGCTTTTCTGCCGAGGAGAGGGGAAGGACTTTGTTGTTACTTTGTCCCCTTACTTGAAAGAATCTCCAAGGGCCTGTTTTGAGCTGGCTCCCTGTTTTGAAGTCCCAGGAACAAAAGGACTTCACCCCCAGCTTCCCTGAGCTCTGCTGAGAGAGTTCTGTCCTTCCTAGAGTGCTTGGGCCAGTTGTGGTGCCTCTGGAAGTTGTACCTGGGCTGGGAAGCTAGAAACCAAGATTTGAGAGACTTTGCTACAGACAAGTTATCGCATCGCTCGTTTGCGGAGCGCATCCCTGACAGTGCGAGGAAATTCCCGCCGCTACGAAGGCTAAGATCGTTGCAGCGCCTGTTGCAGGTGCCGGAGACGTCGCATCCTTTATTTGCGGGAAGATCACCATCGCTGCGAGCATTGTCGCAGAGCCTGTCATCGCTGGGTGAGATCGCCGCACCTCTTGCTTGCGGACCGCATCACGTCGCTGCGAGTGTCGTCGCAGAGTTATCACATCGAGGAGCTGCGAGAGGAAGATCGCCGCGGGGTCGCGCATCGTCGCCCCGGAGATCGTCTCAACCCCTACAGATCATCGCATCGTGCCTTTGCGAGAACAAACTTCCTACGGAACCTATGCACCGGGATCCATACATGTCATCGCATTCTTCCCAATATAGACCAGATTCGTTGCAACACACCCGCTGCTGCAGCGGGGCTGTGGCCAACTCCTCCCCATGGTCTCAGGAGCAACGCATCGCTTGTTTTCCACCGCACCAGCTTCTGCTTTGGAACTTTGTCACATTTAAAGGTACTATTGGCTAAACGTGACGCAACATGTGAACTTTTCATGCAACTGTGGATTATTTTTATCGCAACTTTAAGAACTCTTTCGCAACCATATTCTTGAACTGTGTATGTTGGATTTTCGTCATTTTGGTCTTGTGTAGTTTAGATTAAAAACTTCTATTTTTCTAAACTGTTGTGGAGTCAGTTTGTGGTGTTTTCACTGTGTTACTGTGAGTGTTGGTACAAACACTTTACACATTGCCTTTGGATAAGCCTGACTGCTTGTGCCAAGCTACCAAGGGGGTGAGCAGAGGTTATCTAAAGAGTGTTTCCTCCTTACCCTGACCAGAAGCAAGGGTCCCTATTTGGACAGTGGTACCTACCTCTGCCAACTATAGACCCCCGGTTCTAACAGACACATATAAACCTATAAGTCACTCTTATGGCAGGCTTTGACAATCCTGAAGGTAGAGTGCTTGGTTTTGTGTGAGAGAGTGACCAAGCATGAGCTGAGCCCCTCTGCAGCTTTGGGAATCTCTTCCTTATAGCTGTTCTATGATACAGCCATATCATACACTCTTAAGTGCATTATAACCTCGCGGAAAATGCTAACTTTGGAATGGCTGCATCAACACATGTTGTGTTTGGTGTCAAACACTTTGGAATCCTACCCACCCCCCTCCAGTTCTGGTGGCGGGGGTAGAATTCACAAAATGGATGCTGCTGCCACAGACACCAGTCCGACCTTCTGCTGCTGGACGAAACTCCGTCAGGGGAGGCCTGGACAATAGGTTTCCTGTCCAGGGAGGTGCTAGCACCTTCCCAGACAGGCTTTAGTGTATTGGGGCAGGGTGGATGAATTCAGTGAATGCTTTCCAGACAGTGCATTTCCGGTTGCTAGGGCACTGAGCCCCAGCTCTGGCGCGAAACTGGACAAAGGGGAAGGGGTGTAAGGATCGCCTATCTAAGTCTTTTTTATTTTGTTTTTATTTATTTTGAGAGTTTTATATAGTGCTGGCTAGACCCAGAGGTATCAGAGCGCTTTACATAAGGTTCCACAGAAATTACAAAATTACATCAGTTACACGTTACATCAGCTACTAGAATTCTTTTTTTTTCTCTCAAGAGAGTAGAAGACGAAATAAATGGAGCTTAGAAGGGTAAGGTGTATAGATAAATATATGCGACACATTAAAGAGTGAGAAGGGGAGACAAATAGAGCGGATAGGGGGAGAGGAGGAGTGAGAAGGGAGAAGGGAGAAGAGAGGTAGGCGGCAGGAGAGACGAAAGGAAAGTCTGCCCAATGACCGACTGAGTAGGTGACGGCCGAGGAGGGAATCCACAGCCAGTCTCCCCTTTAACTCTCAAGGTAGCTCCATCGGGCATCAGTCAGATAGCTAGGTCTCTAGGTTACATCAGTTACAGGTTACATTGGTTCCTCGAAACATTTAAATAGCATATAAGACAAGATTAATGGCGCGAGGAAAGGTAAGGGGGTAAGGGTAAAAGGGAAACGAGGAGCAAGATACAACGGGGAGACGAAGGAAAAAGTCTGCCCAATGTCCGGCTGGGTAGGTGATGGCTGAGTGTAATGTCCATAGCTCATCTACTCTGTAGCTATCAAGTTAGCTCTACCGGGCATAGGTCAAAGTGCTAGGTCTCCGCTGTCGGTGTCAGACCATATATTGCAGGTTACATTGTTACAAAAGGTTACACAGTTATTAGAGCCTGGCAACATAGTGACAAGTAAGATCGAGACAAACAAAAAGGACATATACGTAAGGGAACAAGCAGGCAAGGGGAGATATTCAGGAAAGGAGGGCGTAAGAGCAGGGGAAGTAGAGAGAATGGAGGAGGGGAAGGGGGGAGGGTGATAAAACATAGCATGGAAAGAGGGGGGGTGACGGGTATACAAACCGGTAGACGAGTCAGAGATGCATCCAAAGTCCAGTAAACTGCGATCCCAGGGGAAGTGATATCATTTCCCCATCTCTGTTGCAAGAGGCTTCCTAAACGCAGTGGGCTCTCTCAGAGGGGTCACTGAGACTCCAAGGCCTACAAACTGGACCCTTCCCCAAAAAGGGGAGAGGGAGTGCCTTGGCAAGGGGTGCCATACCATACCTCAAATGTGAGTAGCTCCCTAGGCACTGTGGACTCTCTCAGCTGGTTCGCTGAGACTCCAGAGTTTAAATATTGAATCTTTCCCAAACTAGGGAAGAAGGAGTGCTTAGTTAAAGGGTACAAAAAGGACAGGGGGGCTAGGCGGTGTAGCGGGCAATGGGAAAGATTCAGTTGAGAGGGTATAGGAGCAAAGGAAGTAGACAATGAGAGAAAGAGTGCTAAATGGGAGCCGATATATAGGCAGGAGACAAGGAAAAAGAATAGTTACAGAAATATGATGGGGGGTGGGCGATACAGGGAGAGAAACTGTGCCCAAAGTCCGGCTGGGTAGGTGACGGTCAGGGGATGAACTAAGGCCGATCTCCTCGATAGCTGAACAGAGCAGCTCCACCGAGCGTCGGACATAGTGCTCGAACTCCACTGTCAGTGTGGAGATCATGAGTACTCAGAGATTGTCAGATGTAGGGGGGAGAGAAACCATGGTCCGAATGAATTCCAGCCGCCATCTTGAGGTCAGACACAGTCCAGGAGGGACCTCCGATGTTGAGCTATAGAAGCGCGCATATCTTGCTAAAGTTCCTGACACAGTTCGGTTTTAAAATCCCGGAGGGGAGCGACTAGGTCTTCCCTGGTGAGGGCCATATTCCTTGTCGTGGGATCTGTCTTGTTGGACGAGGGCTCTTATCTGTGGTGGCGAAATAGTGGGAGACTTTGTTTGTCGCCTTCTTTGGCGGCATAGAGGCAAAGCAATGGACGGCACCAAGATAGGCAGCAGGGTTCCCCCCTGAGCGACGTCCCCCAACAAGTACTCACTTCCCTCTGGGATCTCCAGACATGGGTTTAGGTATAAGAACCTAGTCCCTAGGACTTTAGATTACCCTGGATGAAACTCTGAAACATATATCTTGGACCTTCGACATTCAATTTTGACTGAAAGACGGAAGAAATCTCCCTTGGGGTCAAGGAATGATGCCCCTGTTCAAACAGGCACCAAAGAAGAATCTTGCTGGTCTGCTTTTTCGAAGCTCCCGCCGGATCCCAAAGAATCTGCGACACAGGAAATGGACTTCCAGACGTCTCTGAGGCCGAAACGAGTCCCCAGCAAAGCTGAGACCTGTAGCCATCATGAGAGACGTGGGACCGGAACTCCTGGACATCCAGCACATTTGCTAGAGCATCAACTTCCCGAGGTTTCCCGAAGTTGTGCATTGGGCTACTTGTATTCCAAGCCATGAGCACCTTTTGCATTGAAGATTGTGGGCCTACACTCCACAAGTGTTCTGTGGGCCCACTTTTGGCATTTCACCTCGAGGCTCCTTTGTGATCCCTGGTCCGTTGACTGGTGGGTCCCCATGAAGGTAAATCCTTTGTTTCTTGGGCTTTCCTTGTTTCTCAAGACGTGCTCTGACTCCCCTCCAAAGAGTCCCTCAGACCTTGCTGGTCTGCACCAAAGCCAATCTTTCTATTCTGTGTGGGTTGCTGTTGCCAAGGCTTGTTGGGTCCAATCCGGGTACCGACATTGCAGCACTCGACACCCGATGTGGGACAGCTGGAATCCAGCTCCTGGTTGTCGTCGACACCTCCTGGTCCTCGTGGCTGAAGAGTCAAGCTTCACTTACATCACCTGAAATCACCCGACATCGGCTGGCATTTCTTTGTCTCCTTCGTGGTCACTGGTTAGTGACCCAGACTCTGTCTCCTCTGCTTTCAGGTTCTTCAGCTCTTTGATCCACCCTTGGATCCATCCGGACTCTTTTTACCTGGTCGCCTGCAGCACTTCCTTGCAGCTCTCCATAGGAAACGATGACGAAACCCGACATGAAAAGACACCTATGCACCCGGCTTCCCTGGGTGAGGTACGCAAGTACTTCGGTGCTCCGGTGAGTCCTGACTCTCGAAGTGTCTAGTACTTAAGGGGTTTTACCGTAGTCTTCTCCCAAGTGTCCTTATTCTTTAAAACCCTAACTTTACCCTTTTAAACGCTGATGGAAAGATCTATTCTAAAATTCTTGCGACCCGATTGGCAGAAGTAATAATACCGTTGGTTTCGATCCGACAACATAGTTTTATCCCCAAGAGGGGGACAAAGAATCATGTTAATAGAGTGATAACTTTGTTGGATATTGCAAACTCCACGGGGGGATGGGTTTAGTCTTATATTATTAGATGCTGAAAAGGCTTTCGACCGGGTCACATGGGGATTTTTATGGGCGGTGTTACGTCGTCGGGGGTTTAAGCAAACGTTTGTCACTGCCTTGCAAATGTTATATTGTCAACCTGTCGCTAGAATTTGTATAATGGGTTTAGAATCCACTCCTGTACATATTACACGGGGGACAAAGCAGGGATGTCCCTGTTCCCCCTTACTGTTCTCTCTATATGTAGACCTGTTTTTAAAAATGTTATAACATAACTCTAGGATTGAATCGGTAACATGGAGGCAAGAACAATACTGCGTCTTTGCATATGCAGATGACGTAGCAGTGGTAACGATGAATCCGTCAACAGCTATGCCAGTAGTAGAGCTACTTGCAGCACAATTTGGGGCTGTGTCAGGCTACGGGTGTGTTTAAGGGCATTGGTTGCGGTACACTCTATGCCTTATTGCTGGATACCTTGGGCAATGATCTTGAGGCTCAAAATTTAAAATGGGATAACAGGCTGGGGTGCCTTGGGACTCGGGTCGAAACTTCTATCAAACAGGCTGGGAGATTGTTTATGTCAGCTAATCTTCGTGCACAGCACTATAAGACCGTTTTTAATCTATACTACACCCCAGCTAAAATATCTAAATGGGGGGATCTAATGATGGAAAGTGCTTTCGCTGTGGGTCAGATGATGCTGACTTGGTACATGTTTTTTACAATTGCGGGCATTTAAACATTCTTTTTGATCATATAGAGAAATTCCTAGCTTTGATTCTGGGTGGGCCTGTACGACCATCAGTAGCTCATGTATTGCTGGGGGTTGATGTGGTATCGGATTAGGATCAACTGCTCCATAAATTTCGTACTTGATTATCTTAGCTACAGCTGTGGCTGGATGCCTAATTGTGGCTGCAAAAGGATGCTCTTTCCTTTGAATTATGGAGAGCTAGATTCCTATCAATGTTTAATATAGAGTACAGTCTATATGCTCTGAAAGGCAGATGGAAAAGAAATTAGGTAGCGAGATCTGGGGTCCAGTGGTTGTTTATATGGATGAATAAACCTCCTGCGTATTCTATTTTTGTATTATTATTTTGTTTTTGTTTGTTTTTTTCCCCTTTCTATCTCTTTCTGTATTATGTATGTGTCTGACTTTATGAAAATATGGTTTAATGTATTGTAACATGACTGCCTTTCATTTTTTTTATGTGCCTTTTGTGCGTTCATGGAATATTAATAAAACAATTATTTTTTTTAAACTAACTTTAACTTTCTCTATAGAAGTGAATGGTGAATCACAGCTGTGTTTGACACTGCACACGTCCCCCGTGGGTCTCCTGCCTCCGTTCCTCGGGTGGTTCCTGGTTGCCCCAGCGGTTCTACAGGCCCTAGACCTTGTCTCTATTCTCTGAGGGGTACTTATACCACTTTCTAAGTATATGGTTTGTGAGGCCCCTGGGGCAAAACATATACTGTGCTAATTTACTGTGTGCTATTTAAGTTCTTGTATTGTACTTTTACTTCTAGCCTCATAAAGAGACTAGAGGGTTGTGTTTTGAATAAATACTTTTATATTTTATATATACCTGGTTTGGTTCTCCTTTCATTTGATCATTCATGAGATTATACACTGGTAAAACAAGCTGCTTTACATTCCCTCAAGACGTAGCCTGAAGGCTGCTCTCCACAGCTACCACTAGGATAGCTTTCTATAAAGGTTGTCTAAACCTACCATCAATAAGGGTCGTTTGGACTGGTGCAAGGTACCCACTAGAATAGTGGACATCATATGCCAGGCCAACTTCTCACATTCCATGCCCAATAAAAGATGGCACCATCCCCTATAGCGGGCTCCTCGATCTTGAATAACAGAATCGCCTCTTTAAGTTGACTAGACCATGGGTTGCCCAATTTTTCATTAATTGATTGCAAATAATTTTTTAAGGAATGCTTGGGGGCCCTTCTACACCTGATATAATATTTTAACAAGGAAGCCTTACAATCTATTGATTGAGTTATTAACCCCGCCTCAAGTCTTAACCTGGGGCGTCGGACATGTCGCAGTTGATGGAATATTTTTTATATGCTCTAATGTGGCATAGCTTTAACGCTTTGTCCATCGCACCTGGATAGGCAAAATGCCCGTACTGCAATGTTGGGAGTAAGGTGCCTTTATAACTCTTAAAATGGGTGGCTATTCACACAGTAGCCCTAGTGGTCACTGACTACTTGTTAAAGTGATTGGTACATTGTTCTTCAACCATGCACCAAGTATTGAGACACCAGATAGGCCTAAGCATAACCATGAGCAGGCCATCCTGCATCACTACCGGGGCATGGTCAGAAATGCCCCTTGGAGGATTATGCAGACTGAACATTGGGGAGCTACATGGCCGGGTCAAAGAAATAGTCAATTCTGAATAGGCTGCTGTAAGACACACATAGCTTGTTTATTCAGTCTGTCTTGGTAGCCATGTGCTCCAGGTGTCACAGAGGCCAAGGGGTGACAGCCAGTCACCCAGTGAGGCAGAAGGTGTTGCCACTCTTGCTCCTGGCATGTCAAAGCTGGTATTTATCTGATTGTTAAAATCACCATCAACAATAAAGGGACTTGGGGGAAGGTCTAGTATAGCACCTCGAAGTAGGGTTAAGGACATTCGGAGGCAATAAGGTAGGATATACATGAAGAATGCATTGCAATGTCTACCTTCGAGAAGACCCTATACATGCACATACATCTCCTCTACGTCTGAAACTGAGCGAGTGACACAAAGGGAGAAGGATTTATAGAAGAGTATGACGACACCCTGGTAAATGATGACACCCTGGATATGGCGGAATAGTGAGTTCCAAGATGGTACATCTCTTATAGGAACAGCACAGCTGGGGAATGACTTTTAGCAAAGCGGACGACTGCGGTCTGCTTCAGGCGGTCTTTGATGGGAACCCTCAAGTCATAATCTGGAATGAGGCTATGGAGGTCGAAGTGAAGATAGAGTAAGATGACTAGGAAGTCACAGTGAATCAGCGATAGGTTGCAAATGCAACAAATGTTGACAAGTTTGCATTACAATGGTGAGGGTAGGAATGTTTACTGTGCAGGACATAAGAACAAAGAAAGACAAACAACACAGCAACACCATTGAAACAAAACCCCAAATCACCCCCACACTACACTTTAACCCCTCAAGCATTTGTCATCCAAACTCCCATTTATGACAAAATAGTTGAAAAAGAGAGTGTGAGGCAGTGCTATTGCCTTCCAGCATCAAACCATAACAAAGGACAATGTGCTGCTGGCTAAGCAAGTAGGAGGCGTGATACTGTTGTGCAAAAAGGCAGTCATCAAGTACTGCTAAGTACTAGTAGTCTTTTATCTCTAAGGCTTGAACATTGGAAATCAGTCATGTTCACAGATCGGGGGCCTGAGGATCTAAGCTTGGAAGTCCATACGGGGCTGGTCCACCTCATGATCAAAGTCCTCTTGCTGGCATTGGAAATTGGCATGTTGCAAGTTCGCGGACCTTAGGAATATTGTATTTATAGACTACATAATTTACTGGCCACGATGCATTACACGCGGCAGTAGTGATTGGCAGTTGCCGTGTGGGAGTCACCGGATGAACCAGGTATAGATACTGGTTGTCTTTGATCTTTTTCCAAGCACTATTGCTATTACAGATTTCTTTGATTTTCTACTTCGGACCTATTGAGTTACGATTACAGACACTGGCCGATTTCAGCCGTACCAACGGAAGCTTCATTGATTTGACGCACTTTTTCAATCTTCAACTTATTTTGGTTGTCTATCCTGTGGCGGCGTTAACCTGAAAGCAGCGACTCATGGACTGCTGATCCAACTACTATAAAATTACTTCTTTTACTCGATTACGGATTGAAGTGGATGTTCTAAATCTTTCAACAGAAGCCTATATGAAATTCACAAGCGCTTTGGACATGGCGTCGGATGCACTGCGGAACAACAAGCGTTTGCATATTAAATTGAAATATGATGTGACTAGGACTTTGCCATTTTATATTGTTTTCTCCCTGAGGAAGTTCCCCGTGTGAGAGCGAAACACGTTGGCTGATGATTTGAATGGAATGTTCTTAAAGTGAATTGATTTCTAATAAAGAAGTGACTTTATTTATCTACTCTCGCCTACTGGACTTTTGCTCTCAGCCACCTAGTCCCAGGCCGTTTCTGGAGTTTCGAAGAAATATGAGTGAGAGTCATGAAGAACCTTCAATTTGGCACAGAAGAGAAGCTTGTATGACAAATTCAGTGCTCAAAGTTTTTGCTTAACTGCGTTGAAAGCCTTGCACTGTTTCCGTACCATATGGGAGTAGTCTGGAGAAATAACGATGCCGCCAGCCTGGAAGTGTATGGGTCTATGCGATCATGCTTGTTGGAGGATACTATCTCTGGTCATATAATTAAGGATTTTGTCTATGTGGGGCCGAGGGAAAGCCCCCTGCAGGGGTCACTGTGGCAGGAATATGTAGGCCCACTGTATGACAAAGAAGGAAGACAAAGCATCCTGTGGGAGCCAGGATTTTATCCAAGCTTCCTTAAATCTTTCAGGAGAAGGACTCTCTACAAGCTCTGAGAAGTCAACGAATGAAAGAGGTTGTTCCTGAGTGCGTGTATTTCAGTGTCATCAGTGCGCTCTTGCAGATGTTTGCTGGATGCAGAAAGGCGATGGACAGAAGAGCTGAGCTCCCCCACAGTGTTCCATGTCATGACCCTCTGCTCCTAAGACCTTGTCCATTACATTGCGGGTGGCCTTTATGGCTTGGAGGATCGACATGACACTAGCAGCATCCAAGGGCAAAGAGACAGGCGAGGAGTCTGCAGCAGAACCGATGATCCCAGAGGCGGTGTATCTCTCAATCTTTGTCTGGGTCGGATCAGGGGGTGGGTGATCTTTACCCATGACGAGGAGGCAAATGCAGAAGCCAAGCCACCAGAGGGGGAGCTAGTATTGTTTCCCACGGCGTGCTTCCACTACAGATGATCATGGACAGCAGGAGCAGCCGATGCCTTCCACAATGTGGCGTCTCAGGATCCCAGGAGAGAAGGAAAGGATAGCAGTTAAAGAGTACAAGGGAAGCGTTCCTCCGTCCCCAAGCTCCAGAAAAGGTGCCAAGAAGCTGGATTCTCCATCTCAAGGGAATAGCCAGCAGCAAGATGCATGCCAATGCTGGGGATAGCATGGGAACTCCTCAATGAGCGTCTGCCATTTTCGGTGGTCAGACCACGCCCCCTTCTGGACTATCCGGAATCATGGGGGCCTACTTGAAAAGTCTATATTAAACCTCAAGTGTGGTGTTAGACATGCCCATGACGTTAAAAGTGGCTAGAAAAGAACATAAATGTTCAAAAGTGACCCATAAATGTAAACAGAAATAGAAAAAGTCCCTCAGGGGATTATACAGGTTTAAAAATAAAAAGTGTAATGATCATGCCATTTGAAAAAACAGGGATTAATTGATAATGGTGGCCATCTTGGAATGTACATAAATAGTCTGTGCAAAATGAAAGTAAGTGACTGGGAAACCAGTACATATGGGTGATACAATGTTGAAGAACCCAGATTGGTTAAAGGTAACAACTGAACTCCACCCTGTCATTTGTGCCATTCGGCATAAATGTGTCAAATCTTTTTATCCACTAATTCTCGCTTTGCAGGAGATATTTATGGTTATCTCTTTCATCCCTTATGTCCACCATCTCCAAGATCATGAATTTCAGTTGACAAATATTGTGACCAAACTCCGAGAAATGGGCAGCAATCACAGATTTCAAATGTTGCTTTTGTGTCCATGAAACCAGGTTTTCCTTTTTCTTTCAGTCTTTCCAATGTACGCCAATCCACATCGGCATTTCAAAAGATACACTCCGTTCATGGAGTCGCATGTAGCTGTAACTTTGAGGTCTGTTTTATTTTCTTTCATAGGATGGTGCATCCCTGTTCCTCTTATAATGCTGTCACTGTTGTTGCAGTTGAAACAGGGGACAGTCCCTTTATATGTCTTACCAGACGCTTCACAGAATTTTTGTGTGAGGGTTTCTTTCATAGTCTTTCCTCTTTTAAAGGCAAACGGTTATTCTGAAAAAATCCTTCTGAAATCAGGTTCCATTTAAAGCATCGGCCAATATTTCAAAATAGATTTTTTAAACTGCATGGTCATGGTTGAGAATTTGGAAATTAGAACCATTCTTTTGCTCTTTCTTCCGTGTAGGAGCCTTGTTTTAGTAGCACAGCGTACCTTGGTTTCATTGAGGATCTTCATAGGATATCCTCTATTTTTGAATTTGTCATTCATGTTTCCAACTTGTTCATCTACAGCAACACTTTATGGTAGTAACGTAAGGGAAGCGCACCTCAAACACATATGAAGTCAGATCGGGTCAAAAAATAATATTCAAAATTGGCAAATCTCAAGTCATCAAATTGAAGGCGGTGGCACTCAGGATACATATGCACCCTACTACCTAAATGCTGAAGTACACAGGTCCTGCCAAAGCATTTACCATGAAATACAATATAATTGTACAGATATCCCGGCACTCAAAAGTAACATTTCTTAATCATAGTTAGTCAAAACAAAATACTTTAAATTCTCTCCGAATAACACTGGCAGTAGACAGATTTAGGTTCTCAAAAATAGTAAATGTTTAATTCAGAACCACATTTAGAACATCACTATTTCAAAAAATGAAGCAAGAAAGGACCAATGTCCCTCAACAAGATATGACATTCAAGAGACTAAATTTGGTGGTTATGTCCTCGTAATCTTGGTCCAGATGAGCGACAGCTGACACCTGTTTCGTCACACCAAGTGACTTCCTCAAGGCTGCGAAGATAATAGTATAGTCTCATTCATTTCATATATACACATAAGTGCAAAAAATGTGATAAATCCTACAGTGTTTAAAATCCCTTTTGCGATATCTAGGCAAAGTAGAAGGAAGAAACGGTAAAGAACCAGAAAAAGAAGGCGATTTAGAGTGAGAAGCGTTAGAACAAAACCTGAGCAATTATACCAAATGAATTCTAACGTTTTAGTCAAGAGCGAGATAGACCCATTACCACACCGGGCCGAACGATAAGTGTCAAAAGAACACACACAAATAGTGATCCAAATCCTTACTGTCAGGTCACAGTTGCAAAGACGCTGACCTTATTCCTAATTACAAAGGCATGAAATGCTGTATATTTGTATGATTCCCGAAATCTTCAATTATATGCGGCGGTGACCAAGAATCTGAAATAACGAGTATATGATGAGAAGTATTCATACTACCTAGATTAAATACTAGTAGTGTTCTGGGCTAATAGTCTAGTTTGGGACTCACTTTCTAGTCAAACGCAAGGGGTCCACCTAATTTATCAAAAAGGTGCCTGCAACGTTTGATCGGATAGAACTTACACCAGAGGATTCTAATAGCTCAAAGGGCAAATGAGAAGATAATGAGTAAAAACATCCCCTCCTAGTCAGTTTATAATGCCAACAATTGAATTACATTGGCCATACCTGTATATTAGCACGTAGTGGTATGTTTATATGATAGGCGATCAAACCAGTGATTAATAATTAGTCCAATGTGTCACCGTTTTTATCACATTACAAATGCTTGTCGTAGATTAGAGAAGATTACTGAAATACAGATATGTAAATCATTAATATGAACTAAGCATTAGGCGAAGAAATGTACAAACACAACGTAGGTCATACTGATGGAGTAACACTTACTCCCACTGTTCCTCTTGTGCAGCAAAAAGCATATGTAAAAAATCAGGCTGGCTATGATAGGCCCCTGCAAGAAAAGATGCAAGCGTTTCTAATTACTGGTAGCTAGATATCTCCACCTATGCCAGAAATAACGGTATTTGTATTAAAACAAATATAATCGAGACTTTCCCATAAGTTTTATGCGACCAAGATTGTTCTGCTCTTTTATATTGGTCTGTGGAAAATGCCCAATACAAAACTGACAGAACACATAGTTTACTGGGGTCGCTACATCGACGATATTTTCATTCTTTGGTCGGGTAGCGATCAAGATCTTCAGGAGTTATTGGAACATCTAAATAACAACACCTACAATCTCAGTTTTACCCATAAGATCAGCAAACAAGAGATAGAATTCTTAGGGTTGTATGATTTAACAACTACCTCTGGAATCACGAGTGCCTAAACCACGAAGGCTAAACCACGACCAAATCCCACCCACTATGTTTTGAACCACGACTCACTGAACAACGAAATAAATTCTATTTAAATATAAAACGGAATCTACTACTATGTCTCTCCAGTTCGCTCGGTGCTTCGGGTCTGAGTAGGGCTACATAAATGCTCTAAAAACAATTTAAGGAGTAACACTATTGAAAGGTGCCGGTTCAGCTGCGAGAGTGTTTTTTGTGCCATACTCAAAATTAGCTGTTAGTGGTATTATTAAAAAAAAGAAACTGACAATAAATAAGCGCCGTTTGAAGCAAAACTATATATGGTCTAATAAATAAATCACATTTCCATATCTCTTATATTACACTTGCAACCTAACTAGAATTCCCAAGAGCAGCATAAGTTGATGGGCGGATGGCACCATGGTCCGAACGGTCCACTTCACGCCTCAATCTCTGTAAAGCAGAGGGTGCACCAGGACCTCCCTCTGGGCCCCCACTACATCCAGCAGGGTTCGCTGCACCACACTGCCCCTCTGCAGTCCTCGTCCTTTCAGCAGGAGTACTCCGTCTCACCCTCTCAAGGGGTGCCGTTCCACGCTGCGCCACAGCCTCCACGCCCGCAACCTAAGTGCACAAGTCCATCTTCCTCCCTCCTAAATTAGCCTAAGCGGGAGGGGCTGTCAGGGTTGCGCAGTCTGCACTTCGATGGAACGGGCTGAGCATTGTGCCAGCTCTTGTGTACATTGCACCAATGATTTCGTTCCTGAAAAGACAGTGAAATCCATGTGTCCATTGTCCGTGCCCAGGGTGCACCCGTCCGAAAACAATCCTACAGTGCCATCTACTGGCAAATTAAAAGCAGGTAAAAAATTAAAACCAGGTACATTAAAACTATCATTAGATGTTTATTTTGAAGTGTAATTTAAATTTAAAAAAATTAAATCGTGTTTAAAGGTTGGAGTCGTTGTTAAGGCCACTCGTTCTTTAATGAAGTAGTTGTTAAGGAGGTCGTGGTTCAGTCCAAGGTCGTTGTATATGATTCGTTGTTAAGGTCACTCGTTGTTTAGAAATCGTTGTTCAGGCCGTTTCCCAATTCTTAGATGTGATTCTATATACAAGCGAGAACAAGATTGTATCAAAACTATTTAGAAAACCCCTGGCATGTAATTCAGTACTGCATACAAGCAGTGTTCACCCCAAGTCTCAAATTAACTCAATTCCCTTAGGGGAAATAACGAGGTTAAAAAAAACTGCAGCAAAGACGCAGTATTCCAATTGGAATTACAACAACTTGAGTCAAGATTTCAGAACAGGGGATATCCTAAGACATTGATAAGTTATGCCAAGAGCAAAATCCGGAAAAAAACAAGGGCATGCTTATTTAACCCTGGAAATAATGTCAGAAAAAAGAATAGGGAACGGAAGATTGCATTGGTGACAAGTTTAAACACACACAGTCACCACATTTACAAGATTTCTCGTAAACACTGGCACATTCTGAGACTAGACAAAACACTAGACAAATACGTAGATGAACATCCTACGATATCACATAGAAGGGGTACAACCTTAAGAGAACTCCTCTGCCCAAGCTATTTACCCCCTAAAAAGAAAGCAGCCACCTGGTTACCATCTAAACCAGTGGGTTTCTTTAAATGCACTAATTGCAGCGTCTGTCAATTTGCAGCGAATAAGACCTTTGAATTCCAATACAACACAATAGTTAAACACTGAATAAAACAATTTATCAATTGTAACACAAACTATGTAGTTTACTGTATCATATGTTGCCTCGGACTAATTTATATAGGCAGCACTAAACGACCCCTAATGGAAAGAATTCAAGAACATGTGAGAGCAATTCGAAATAATAACGGCAGCTATCCCCTTGCGTGTACATTTCAATCAGAACCACACACTAGAACAACTATGAGGAATTAGATTCCATGGTGTTTCTGACACTATTTCTGGACCGGATGGTGGGGGGGCGACAGAACGCTCACACTAAGAAGGACGAGACACAATGGATCATCAAATTGCGAGCAGTCAAAATGGGGATCAATTTTGACAAGGAACTGCATGTGTTCCTAGTAGATTGAAGATGTATATGAACTGTGTCATTACTGGACAAATATAGATTCTCTACATTTGGTATGAGGAATCTGAGGACTCCTATTGTATGAAGGTGTCGGTGGCATCTATAGTAGAATGTGGTTGCCATACAAGTTTAACTTGTTTTCGTGATCAGGTGATTATGCAGTCCAATCCAGTTGAGGTGTGCGATGTAGCACCTTTGAGATTTGGTGATTGTTAACCATGTACATGTTAAAACTAATTTTTCAGATCAGTAATTATGTAACCCCAAATTTATGGCTGTTAACACATATGATGGGTGCGATTTAATTCTATTGATACTTGATAATGATAAACCACGTACACACCGTGTGGGGACTAAAGTGAAACAAGGTTATACCAGACTATTCACTACACATGACTTGGCATCTGCTATGTGGGTATTAATGTGTAACATTGTGTAATTTAGTGTCTCTCACAAATGACTGGCTATAAACAGTGTCAATGAATGTTTTACCTATAGGGTACTTCAAAATAAGGAAAAAGTAGATATTGGTATTAGGACCCTCTTTCTTCTTCTTTTTTGTGCACACATAATACTTTGCTGACTCTAATCTTCTGCTTTATGAGAATAGTACTCCCTTAGAAGTATGGATAACACAAACAGGCTGACAACTCAATACCTCCATTTTCTTAGATAAGGTAGGGGAGGCCATATGACTGTTAAGGGACTAATCAAAATAATTCTGTACGACCTAAGAATATATTAACTAATGGCAGTTTTTATTGACAAATTCAAAAGTTGTTATTTAAAATGTAAATAAAAGATTTTAGGCGTAGTTTTGTAACAGCGTGAATATTGGAACACGCTTGAAGCTCTTCTTAAGTATGGCCGCCACTTACGGAGGGCTGGCTGTATTATTAACATGACCATGGGCTAAATGGAAACCAAGGAGGTTACTACCTCTGGGCACACAACGGGTCATTTCCGGTCTTGCGGGCTTTTTATTAGGCCGCAATGGAGACCGCAGTTGTTACGTTGGATGTGTCCTGGGGAGTCCACGCCGTTGGTACGCGAATAGAGAAGATACGGTGAGTGCCATACCGGGTATGCGGTAATCTGTTTATTCACTAGGTTACATGTTAGATCAATATTGCGCAGGATATAAACCAAAAATGGATCTCTTAAGGGTTCTTTTAACTTATTTTCTAAATGTTCTACGTACTGTTCCTTATATTTAAATGGAAGCACTATTAAGTAGACTGCTACAATTAGACAACAGATGTTTCACGCGCTGCTTTTTACGTTTAAATGGGAATATCATTAAGGGCACGTGATGTATTATCTGGACGTGGTTGTCGGGACCAATATAAAAGAGCAGAACAATCTTGGTCGCATAAAACGTATGAGAAAGTCTTGATATAGTTGTTTTAATACAAATACCGTTATTTCTGGCATAGGTGGAGATATCTAGCTAGCAGTAATTAGAAATGTTCTCATCTTTTCTTTCAGGGGCCTATCATAGCCAGCCTGATTTTTTACATATGCTTTTATCTGCACAAGAGGAACAGTGGGAGTAAGTATTACTCCATCGGGACGACCTACATTGTGATTGTACATTTCCTCGCCTGATGCTTAGTTCGTATTAATGATTTACATATCTGTATTTCAGTAATCTTCTCTAATCTACGACAAGCATTTATAATGTGATAACAACGGTGACACATTGGACTAATTATTAATTACTGGTTTGATCGCCTATCATATAAACATACTACTTCGTGCTAATATACAGGTATGGCCAATGTAATTCTATTGTTGGCATTATAAACTGACTATGAGGGGATGTTTTTACTCATTATCTTCTCATTTGCCTCTTGAGCTATTAGAATCCTCAGGTGTAAGGTCTATCCGATCCAACGTTGCAGGCACCTTTTAGATGAATTAGGTGGACCTCTTACGTTTGACCAGAAAGTGAGTCCCAAACTACACTATTAGCCCAGAACACTACTAGTATTGAATCTAGGTAGTATGACTACTTCTTATCATATACTCGTTATTACAGATTCTTGGTCACCGCCGCATATAATTGAAGATTTCGGGAATCAAACAAATATACAGCATTTGATGCCCTTGGAATTAGGAATAAGGTCAGTGTCTTTGCAACTGTGACCTGACAGTAAGGACCTGAATCACTATTTGTGTGTGTTCTTTTTTCACTTATCGTTTGGCACGGTGTGGTAATGGGTCTATCTCACTCTTGACTAAAATGTTAGAACTCCTTTGGTATAATTGCTCAGGTTTTGTTCTAACGCTTCTCACTCTAAATCGCCTTCTTTTTCTGGTTCTTCACCGTTTCTTCCTTCTACTTCTTTCTTCTCCTTGCCTAGATATGGCAAAAGAGATTTTAAACACTGTAGGATTTATCAAATTGTTTCCACTTATGTGTATATATTAAATGAATGAGACTATACTATTATCTTTGCAGCCTTGAGGAAGTCACTTGGTGTTACGAAACACTTGTCGGCTGTCGCTCATCTGGACCAAGATTATGAGGACATAACCACTGAATTTAGTCTCCTGAATGTCATATCTCGTTGAGGGACATTGGTCCTTTCTTGGTCCATTTTTTGAAATTGTGATGTTCTAAATGTGGTTCTGAATTAAAAATTTACTATTTTTGAGAACCTAAATCTGTCTACTGCCAGTGATATTCGGAGAGAATGTAAAGTATTTTGTTTTGACTAACTATGAATAAGAAATGTTACTTTTGAGTGCCAGTATATCTGTACAATTATGTTCATCTAAAGCATATGGATTAGAAACAATTAATGTAACCCTTAGTAGTTGCAAATAAGGTAGGTGATTCTTCAATGTGCTTTGATGGAAACTGTTACACCCGTGGGACGATGCTGCAGGTTTTAGCTGAAGAGGGCTCCACAAGGTCAGATACCATCGCCAAGAGGTCCAGCTGAATAGGATTTGCTGCAATGGAGAAGAATGTAGTGGAAATTACAGCAAAATCAAGCTGACCGGTGATGAACCTTGGGTAGTTTCGCTAGCAAGTAGATCCCTGTCTACTGTTGGATCTCCAGGAAGTATTGGGTGAACATTTTTCAAAGTCCCAAGTTTTAAGTTTAGACAGGGGGAGCACATCTAAAGCCACTTCCAAAGCTCCAGGACCTGGGGCCACCACTTGGGGTTGGGCCTCCAGGCAGAGGGCAGACACAGGGTTCAAAGCTTCAAGAGCATGTTATGTCCATGTAGATCACACAGGAGGCGATCCAAATAGCCCTTGGAGTTAATTTTGGGTGTCCTGGTTTCAAAGAGATGGTCCAGTTCTCCTTCAAGCAGCAAGGCATGCCTTCAAGCAGCAGGGCAGTCCGCTTGGGGTAAGGCAACCTTTCAGAAGTCTTCCACAGGTCCAGGAGTGTAATGAAAAACTTTCGTAGGTTCCAATATTCATACCTGGTGGCAGCCTTTGAAGAGGTGTGATTCCCTATGCAACCCTAACGCCTGGTCCTAGAAAGGTCTTCCTTTCTCCTGTCAGACATCTGAGGTGACAAAAGACTAGTGTCAGGTTCCTTTCGATGTACTGGAGGCATGCCCTCTGAAGTGGAAGTGGGGCCCATCCTACCAACGCCTAGTCCACTTCTGTCTCACTGTCTCGGAAGAATTCACAAAGCCTAACTGCAAAGACTTTTGCAGTCATGTGACCCAGGACACTGGCAGAAGGCACAAATGGTTATGACAGAAAAATGCCAACTTTATAAAAGTGGCATGTTCAGAATTGTGACTTTAAATCTGACTTTACCATTATAGAGGATTTTACATTACAATTCATTTGAATCCAAACATGTAATTTCTACAGAGTCCGAATCAAACGTTAACCTGTATTAAATGTAATAAGGCAACCCAATATAAATCTGTGGGAGGGGTAGGTCTTACATCAGTGAAAAACAAATTTAGGAATCTTTCACTACTAGGACTTTTAAACTTAAGAACACGTCCTACTTTTAAAATACAAAACACCCAACCCCATGGTCCTTTAGGTCCCACTTTGGGGGGTTGGAGGGGCTGTTTTTTAAGTATTAGCTAAAAGGACGTTAGGCCTGGCAAAAGATTTATTTTGCCTGGTCAAAATGGCAGTTTAAAACCGCACTACATGCTGCAATGGAAGGCATGAGACATGTTTTCAAATGCTTCGTCAGTGAGTGGCAACATGAGAGCTGAAGGCTCACTAGTAGCATTGAATTTACAGGCCATGGATACATGTAGTACCACATACTAGGGATTTATAAGTAAAGTAAATGTAATGAGCCAATCACGTGTAGTCTAATTTTAACATGTATTAGAGAGAGTGCACAAACAATACAGCATTGTTAGCACTGGGTAAGTGCAAAGTCCTAATACCAACAAAAACAAATTCAGAAAAAAGAAGGTGTGAAGGCAAAATGTTTGGGGGAAGACCACACTAGGGATGTCAGGTCTAACAGTAAACTTACAAGATATGAACAGATTTCTTTACCAACTGAGAATGTTACTTTAAAACGTTGTCATACTCCTAACCCACTTTTGCAATTACCATTCTTGGATAAGGATGATAATAGGGTGACCACCACTGTCTGGATGTGATACAATTGTGTACCAAGCCAAGACCTGACATTAGAGATGTCCCTCGGAAGAGCCTGATTCTTCAAGCTCAAGAGATGGATGTGGAAATCTGAGAGCAGACTATGCTGTGTGCATTTTAAAAGGTGTTGTGGAAGCCTCTTGTTTGTGCAATGTAACGTCCATAAAGGTGGCTAAACTGTTTACTCCTTCTATGGTGTGGCATGTCTCTATCTGCTTGAGAGTCACCATATATACTGACAGTCAGTATAATTTTGGTATGGTCCACGATTTCAGACAGTTGTGGTCCCAGAGGGGTTTCATGACATTGATGCAGCGGGGAATGATGGAACAGGTTTTACGAAATGAAACCTGCTCGGATTGAACTCTACTATGTGAGTTGTTAACACTGGGCCATATGTATGAAGCTGTTTTGCGATCGCAAATCAGATTGTTCCTATGTAAGAAAGAAAGTGTTCAAAGCAATGTGCTATGGTCACGGCATACTGTTAAAAAAAGGCCCAAGATACCTCCAGACTCTGTTAACTCAGTACTGCCCTGGACGGAATTTAAGATCCAGGGATAGGGCATTGGTGACTATACCCAGAATTTTTAAAGCCAGAATGGGGGCCCGCCCCTTTAGATATCGAGTAGCAAAAATGTGGAACTCCCTCCCAATGGACTTGAGAGTCGAACAATGCGAAACGAAATTTCGCAAACAACTGAAGACCTGGCTCTTTTTGACAGCATAGTAAATTAGTAAGACATGTGTCACAGCCTCCCATATCTTTTTAGAATGCCTTCTATAGCGTGGGGACACACCAGCGGTGTAACCAGGCACTCTACAAATGGCTAAACTAAACTAAACTAAACTAAACTAAAGGGATCTGGTGCGCAAAAACGGTAATCGCAAATTTAGCAATTAGCAATTTTGAGAGGCAGGGAATCTGTGAATAGATATGCAAATTCGCAATCAGCGACACGTCATTTGCGATATTCGCTAATAACTTGCTTGCAATTAGCGAATTCGCAAAATCAGATGCATGTAAAATTGCGAAAATCGCATTTTTCCACATCCCAATTACCATCAACTCTGAGCAGATGGCAACCAGGTGCAACCTATTTAAACAGCCCCACAATGCTACAGGGGGTTTCACAATGGCTGGGCTGTATGTGATAGCCAGGAGGCTGCGAATCAGAGCTGCTGCACAGAGAAGGAGACGCAATGAAAGGATCTTCAGAGCGCGTATCACCCTGTTCCAGCAGACCAAGGAGGAGATCCATGTGAACTACAGGCTGGATGCATACAACATCCTGGACTTAATAGAGGTGCTCAAACCCATAATAGAACACCCCACACGCAGGGCAAACACCATTCCCACCCATGTACAGATCCTGTGTTCACTGCACTTACTGGCATCAGGGAGTTTTCAGGGGGTGATAGCTGCAGCAGGAGGGGTCTCCCAGAGTTCACTGTCGCGCTTCTTTCACGCTTTCCTTGATGCAGTTGTACAGAGGCTGCATCACCACGTCCAATTCCCCAACACACAACAGGCACTAGATAATACCAAGCAGGATTTCTACCAGATAGCCCGATTCCCACACATAATTGGCTGCATTTATGGGACCCTTGTCGCACTCTCCCCCCCATCACAGAATGAGTATGTGTTCAGGAACCGCAAGTCTTATCATTCCCTGAACATACAGGTAGTATGCAATGCCAAACATGTAATCACTGATATTGTTGCTAAATACCCGGCAGCACACACAACTCATTCATGTTTCACCACAGTGGAATAAACTGACGACTCACAGATGGCGAGTTTGGTGAGCGTACCTGCTAGGTAAATGCATGGCTTTCAAACACACAATCAGTAAAGGTCTGAAATGGCAGGACAGTGTTTAACCTAATTCATGTCACCCTGCAGGTGACAGTGCGTATGCTGTACGTGACTCCATCCTGACTTTGTACCTGAATCCAGCCACTGCAGGGGAGCGGAGCTATAACAGCGCCCACAGAGACACAAGCTGTGTCATTGAGAGAACATTTGGAATCCCGAAGAGCTGTTTCTGCTGCCTCCATAAGAGTGGATGAGGAAGGCCCAGCTCCACTGTGCCGACCAGCAGGTGGTGTCGGGGCAGCTGCCGGGCGCCAAAGACTAGATGAGATCACACAGAACTATTTCTAGGTGAGAAATGATGACACAATGCTACAGATTGGTTCACGACTGTGTTTTTTATTTCCTTGGGGGCAGGAACATATCTGTCACACAGCCTGACATACACCTAATGTGTGTCATAATTGCTTGCACATGTTAGACACACAGTGCAAGGATGTAGCACAACCTTAAGTCAAGATGCAATGTGCTGCTTCACCCATTGCCATGTTCCACTGATGCCACTATATCTCCTGCATGGACGGCCTGTTGCCTCTCGCTCAGGGTGGCCACTGACCTCCCTTGAGTCATCGTGTGTTCTCCCCTGCCATTCAATCCACGGTCTGTCCTGGGGAATTGGTGGAGTGATGCTGCTCCTACTGGACTGATCCTCACTCTCCAATAAGCTGAGGTCCTGTGCCACCTGTGGCGGTGGACTGCAGCTGATCCACCCCATGCGTCACCTGCACCAGGCCCTTGTCCACATCCTGGCAACAGTGAGCCATTTCTTGCTGCATGCTTACACAGCGACGTGACAGCAGGGTCGTGGCAGTACTCAGGCGGTTGACAGCCTTGGTGTACATGTCCAGCCGGCTGTGGAGACGTTGTCTCTCCCTGCACCTAGCTGCCCGTTCTCTCCTCAGCTCGGAACACAGTCTTTGTAGTGCACCTGTCATGTCCCTGAACCCATCCCTCATCTCAGTCATGTTGTGGTTGTGTAAGGCAAACAGGCGCTGTATTGACCTTGGGGAGACGCCTAAACGGATTGCCACTGACCAGGGAGCTGACCGGATAATCCCTGCAACGTTCCTGCTGTTCTATTCACTTTGCCTCTGCTGCACCTCGCGGTACCCGCTGCGCGGGTCCCGCATCGCCCGTGTTGCTGGGCTGCCTTTGTGAGGAGGAGAAGGACCTTTGCCTGCGTGTCCCAAAGGGCGGGAGGAAAACATTTACTCAGGGCTGCGAGCGCCAGGTGAGGAACAGGGACTCCATTTCCCAGGAGTCCCTGTGTAGCCATCCCCTGCACCTGGACGCTCTCCCTGTTGCCCCGCCCCCGACCGCCTCATCCCTTTATTAGGAACAGACGATCCCCGCTACGCGGGACGCGTGCGGGACGCCCGGGGCTAAGCCCGGGCAAAGGGCGGGCCCTCTAAGGCCCTCGTAGGCCAGAGGAGGCCGGGCTGGGCCAACATGACGACAGAGGAGGAAACCCCAGGCAAAAAAGGAAGATTACGCAATGGGTCATTGGAGAACTATTTTCCCAAGAAGAGTGAGGGTGAAAAGGATTCTATTCTAGCAGAACATAGGGCAGAGCGGCGTCGCTCAGTTGAGAGTATGAAGCATAGACCCCTCACGGATAGTTCCCTGCTTGTATTGACCCGGGAGGGAGGTTCTGTTGACTTGAGTGAGGATAACGCTAGTCAAGAAGGCGTTCCCCTATTGTTCCGGGACTTTGTATCCACACCCTGCCTACCTTTGGATAACATCACAATAGGCTCTCCTACCCCTAATCCAAGTTGCATTATGGTTAAATCTAAACCTAGGAAACAGAAACCCAAGCCCTTACTTGCTGCTCAGATCCACCGCCCTCCACCTAGTAAAAAAAGGAGGAAACAAAGGGTGGCTCCAGGTAAAGCCAAAACCCCGCATACTGAGTTTGGTAAAAGGGCAAAAAAAACCATTTTAACTGAGATTATCCCAGCAGAGGTTCATGACTCTACACCATCAGTAATACTACCATTGGTTTATAGTTCATCTGAAGTAGCTATAAAGCCGGTGGCTCCTGATAGTAATAGTAGAGATACAGCAGCTGATACTTCAGCTCCCCCCACATTGATAGGGAACTTGGAGTTTTTGCTGAGATCTCTCCTTGTACCAATCAATGAGTCCATTAAAAAGGTAGAAATCAGACTGACCATATTGGAAGCCGCCATAACCAGTATGGCCACCCTGACTAAAACCCAGGGGAGTGGGGTGGCGCATCCTACACCCACGAGAAGGCCCACTCCCACCTCTGTTCACAAGAATCCATCTGCCCCAGCTCAGCCGGCCAAGCAAACTTTACAGGCCCAGGGTAGAGTTGACCTTCCCTCCCAAAATCCAATGCCTCCAAAACATGTAAAGACACCAGTAACCGAATCAGGTGACGCCCCAAATAAATCAATCTTAAAGGCCCCGGCAAGTAACAACCAGGACGCCCTAGGGGAAGGTAAAAATAATAGAATACCACATAAAAAGGTGCCACAAGTAGAGATTCCCCCTGAAGCAGTGCCCTTTGTGGTGGTCTTGACTGGGGTCCCTCAGTTAGCAGAAAATAAGAAGGAGGGATATGCTGACCTCAAGAATAAAATTATTCATTGGTTGAGGACGCATAGGCCGATAGCGCCCAATATAGATGGAGACATAGTCCATGTCAGACGGATTAACTGGCTGGGGAGAAGAACTAAAAATATGGAGGGGGATCTAATGGTGGTCAACTTTAGAGACCCTCGGGCTGTTGATTATATCTTAAACTGGCCACCAGGAAACAGGGGGAACTTGCATCATCCCACGGGCCCTAACATACTTCTATCCCAGGTCAGAGGATACTCCATTTAAATATCCAAACAAATCTCAATCCTATAGACCACCTCTTACCTTGCCCTACAATAACAATTATTCCCATTTTGGGCAACACTTTGCCTTGATGCCTGACCAGCACTCTGCCTGGTCTACGGTGCCCTATAGACACACAATGAACTATGGCACCAGGATGAATCATCTGAGACCTTTTACCCCACTGGACACTTACAATCGGTTTTCTCAGCTTTCTGGGTTGGAAGATTGCGATTGAAGTTCAGTGCCAGGGGGGGAGGTAAGGGAATTCCAAGGGGAGGAGGCCCCAAGACGACTCTGTGGGAATACAGATACAGGGGAAGGTAGGACGGCGGGTAGTAAACCTCCTTTCTTGGAACATTGCGGGGTTAAAAAGGAAGTTAGAAATTCCAGAGTGGCACACGTTCATTGAGAGGTTTGATGTTTGCCTGTTTCAGGAAACTTGGAGTCTATTACCATTATACAAATCGGGGTATGCCACCCACTTTTTGCCAGCAGTAAGCAAGGGAAAGGGTAGACCAGCGGGTGGCCTCTTGGTCTGGATTAAAATAGAACTGGATTGGGTGGTTACACGCCACAACTTGGAGTGTAATGATATACTCCACCTCTCCTCTAGAGGAAAGGCGGAGGGTAGAAGGGTTGACCGTTTCAATGTTTACGCTAGAGGGTCACCTGGGGACTCAGCTCTCTGACTTTAACAGCTCTGGACTCCGCCCTAGCTAATTGCCCTTCATCAGCAAAAATCATCGTGGGGGGTGATTTTAATTGCACGTTTGAACCCCTCCTCGGAGATGACCCCCTGGGTATTGAAGAGGAGGATTTAAAATGGTCCATCCCAACCTTATCCTTGCCCCCCATTAGGAAATGGTCAGCTAGGGCAATCCAAATCAATGCACTGACTAGGGACCACAAGTTAAGAGACCTTAATGGCAGAACTATATCCGATCAGGCAGGGGCACTGACCTTCAACAGACTTACTGGGCCGTCCCGAATTGACTACATCCTAATGGATGTTAGCTTTTGGGCAGACCTTATTGATATGGAAGTCCTCCCAAGTCAGGACAGTGACCACAACCCCCTGTGTTGCAAGTTTAATTGGGGTACCCCCAAAGACAGGAGGGTGAATGTCATCTTAAAAACATCTAAAGAGATTATCCCATATAACAACAACCGTAGATTGAAATAGGATAAGGCTAATCTAAAGGAGGAAGATCTAGGGGCCATAAAATCATTGGTTGAGGGCTTGTCTTCTGATTTGGAGATCTGGGTTGGTGAAAATCAGATTAGCGGGTCCCCATACCCCTCCCTTGACTCAGCTTATAAAACCACAATAGATCTTGTCGGTCAATTCTTTACCTCGAAAGGGAAAAGCAATAGGGATACTGTTAAACCCCCCTCTTCCAATAAACCTTGGTATACAGCCCAGTGTAAGGGCAGAAGAAAAAACCTGACAAAAGCCCTGATTTCTGGGGATCCTTTACTGGTTAGAGCGGCCAGGAAGGAATACCTAAAAGCATTATCACTGGCCAAACGTGAGTGGGAGGAACAGCATTGGCAGGACCTATCCAATGCTGTGAGCAGTAGGAACCCGAACCTTTTTTGGGATCTGATCAATAGAACTAGGCAGAGGAAATCGCAACCATTGGCTGCACATATAACCAGTCAGCAATGGTTTGATCATTTCTCATCCCTATATGGAGGTAATGAGGAAACAGACAGCCCTGGGGTAGATAGTTTGGGTGATGGAGATTTCTTAGGGGTAGTCGATCCCCCATTTACAACCGCAGAAGTAGTGACGGCGATCAGACATCTAACCCCAAAGAAAGCAGCTGGGCAAGATGGGATTCCTGGAGACCTGTTGATAGCGGAGCCGCAGGCTTGGGCCAAATTAATCGCCGCCATAATGAACTTGATTACCAGGGGTCACCAGATGCCAGACTCTTGGAAGGGGGCAGAGGTAGTAACCGTGTTCAAGAAGGGTGCAAGAGATGACCCTGCGAACTACAGACCTATCAGTCTGATAGACATAATTCAGAAAGTGGTCGGCAGGGTCATCATCTCAAGAGTAGGAGACTGGATGGAGGAGGCCAGTATTCTTTCCCACCTACAAGCGGGGTTCAGAAGAAAGGTAGGCACGATGGACCAGGTCTTTCGCTTTTTTGTTATCTATTGGAAGGCAGTTACCATCATGAAAGGCAGCTTATACATGGCCTTCATAGATCTCAAAACGGCTTTCGACCTGGTCCCCCACGCAAAATTATGGGAGATCCTAGGAGAGATGGGATTCCCCGGTGGCCTCCTGAACCTAATCGTAAAGCTCCATGAGGGGAATTACGCGAGGGTCAGATGGGGAACCCAGGGACAGTTAACAGATAGGGTCCCTGTGAGGAGAGGAGTACGCCAGGGCTGTGTTATGGCTCCGACCCTTTTCTCCCTATTCGTGAATGGAGTGGTGGACCATCTGAAGGGGGAGGAGACGGATGCCCCATCCCTGGCGGGGGAAAGAATCCCCACTTTACTCTTCGCCGACGACACCATATTAATCTCCAAATCCCCAGTGGGTCTACAAAAACTCTTGAACCGGTTTAGCTCCTTTTGTACCATCCGAGGCTTAACCATCAATACCTCAAAAACTAAATTGATGGCACTCTCCCCCTCTAAAAGATTCAAAAATAACTTCCTGCTTAATGGTGTTCCTTTGGAGTTGGTCGAGTCTTTTGACTATCTCGGTGTCCGGATAAACAGTCGAATGACCTGGAAGGACCACTTGGCCAAAATGCTACTCAGCCACCAAAGTGTTTCGGGGGTGATTTTGAGGGAACTCCGTGAATCATGTAGTAAACCTGTCTCCCCGACCATGGCCATCTACGAGGGTCAGATTCTTCCAGCGGCATTATACGGCTCCGAACTCTGGGGGTTCGAAAATGTTTCAGATCTTTCGACAGCGGAAAACTATTTTCTAAGGAAGGTGGTGGCTCTTCCTGCTTCCACCCCACTAATCCCCCTGAGACTAGATCTGGGCAGAAGAGCACTAAAGGACCTGGTAAGGCTACGCCCGTTGCTCTTTTGGACTCGTTTAAGAAGGACTGAGGAGCTTTCAAAGTATGGCGAGGGGTTGGATGAGCTTCTCCAACTGGACACGGGTAAAAAAATAGGATGGTTGAATAAATTGAAAGACCTGGTTCTTAAGTTAGGACTAAGGGATGCTTGGGAGTCACAATTGCCGCCACCCAAGGAGGTGATCAAAAAGTTATATTGGGACTGGGTGCAGAGTAATGCACTGAGGGTTACGGATGGGGGCTCACTCACGGACCAATTTTTGTTAGTTAAATGTGTGAGAAAATTGGAGCCCTTCCTCGACCTGATAACCAAACCCTTAGATCGAGCACTACATCTAAAACTGCGATATGGGACGCTTCCGGTGCATGACTTCACGGTGAGGTGGCCAAACTCTGGTGCCCCCATGCGTTCATGCCCTGGCTGTGTAGCACCAACAGAGTCTGTGGCCCATCTATTTTTTGCCTGTCCAGCTTACAAAGGGGCGCGGAAATTTTGGCTGAAACCTGTTTGCAGAGAACTGGGGTTGAGGTGCCATAGCCAGGCACTCTGTGTACTCTCTACGGACTCTTCATCTCCCTTCATGATAAGTGGGGTGGCAAAGTTCTTGGGTAGTGCATGGACGGCGCTCTCCCGATTATTGAAATTGCACTCGGGGGGACCAACGGTTTGAGGATACAACCGCTGGTAGCAATCTAGTGACTGTGGTGTGCCTCCTTTCTTTTATTCGTATTTTATTAATTTTATGGGAGTATTGCAAATGTATTTTATATGTATTCTTTTATGGTGATCAAGTTGCCGAATAAAGATACTTCAAGTATTAACCTTAGTGCTTTTGCTTGCAGGCACTGGACTTTAACCATGGTGCCTTCAAGCCCGCCAAACACGGTGTCTTTATCTACCACAGCAGCGCTGGTAGACATCACTTCCTTCACTAGGATGGACAGGGGACTGTGCTCTGGGCTGTACTGCACGGTGGTCCTGGACTGGCTGGGATTCTCCACTTGTGTCCTGTGGTCCTGCCTCCAGCAGTGGAAGTGGTGGCACTATGAGGCGCTGTCTGCATGGTACAGCGATTCTTGCTCTGTCTTCCTCCTGCTCCTCTTGCCCTGCCTGGTCCTCATTGTTGGCTGTATCCTCACCTTCTGACATGAATTTGAGTTACATGAGTACTGTCCGTCTGTTTTTTGCCTTCCCTGAATTACTCATCCAGATTCTAACTTGCTGTGTGTCACTGCTCCACTGTTTGGTGCATTTGACTACATCTCCCATAATGCATTGCTGGGTGTGTTCGTTAACATTTACTGTTTTTTGCATCCCTGTTTAGTGTCTGGGTGTTTCCTGAGTGTGTGAGTGAGGTATTGGGCTAAAGAGGTGCCCTCCACCAACTCCTCAAGGGGCATGGACTCAGGTGCAGTGGATGTTCCCCCACCAGTCTTCTCCGCCTCTGCCAACCTTGTTGCCACCTTTTCCTTAGATCTTTGGCACATGTCATAACACCTTTTGCAGAGGTCATCCACAGTGTGGTTGGTCACGCTGATGGCATTCACCTTCACCTGGATTTCCTGCCAAATTTTCCTTTTACGTGCCTTTGGCTCTCGTAGGGATTTCTTCCCAAACAGAGCTCATGGCTGACTACCATTTCCTGAATGAGCACCTCCTGCTCCCTCTCACTGAACTTCTGCTTTCTTTTTCATACATTCTCTTCCTGCACCTTCTCTTTCTCCTGGGGATCCATTTTTCCTTCTCTGACTAGCAGTGCAGTGCACAGTTATTTCCCTCTCCTCCCAGTCTCTCACTCAGCTTCTGGCAATCAGGTGCAGCATGAGCAGTCACACTTCCTGGTTGTGATGTCATCAAGCTGCACTTGAATTGCCAGTTCTCTAAATTGCAATTCCTTATTTGCGAAATCGCAATTAAGGAATTGCAAATTAGGTATTTGCATTATTATTCTGCGATTTTCGGCAAACCGCTAAAAATTTGTGATCTTTTATATACATCTGGTTTTGCGATTCTCAAAATGCAATTCGCTAAAAATCACATTTTGAGAATCGCAAACACCAATTTTGATACCCATGGCACAAAATTATGTGAAATTTAACAGTGCAAAACCAAAAAGGGGAAGATGAAAACTGTGCAAGTGCGTGCTGGAAAGAAATGTGTGTTTTCCAGTGCTTTTGTAGTAGGCCGCAAATGTAAATGAATAATGCAGAAATTACAGCCACAGAAAATAATATTAATAGAAGTCATAAGTTTGAAAGAGACATGATAATTTCCTTTTTCCTAACTGTTTGAAAATGTATATAACGTGATGCAAAGAAGCATTAATAGTGGCGTTTTGTAAAGTGACAATGATAATTACATGTGTATTTGTTTTTCCTAGAGCGTGTTTGAAGAGAAGGCCTTAAGAATCTTTTTAGGTGTAATTTGCTTATTAAAATGTAGGCTGCAAACATTTATTTTGTCATTCTTGAGTTCCTGATGATGGCCAAGGCTGTGTGGAGTAAGTAGTGAACATTATGAATGGAATTTCCTTGCCTACCGGAGTATGTGAACACTTGTGCTATGAGTTTGATACATTAGTGAGTTGGAGAAATGTGCAAGCTGCGGAAGAGATTATCGGAGTTTCCTCTGCTGAAGGTTAGTGATTGTGTTTTTTTAAAGACAAAAGAACTGTTGAGAAGTTTAGCACACTGAAAGTGGAGTGACCAGACACCCCCTGGTCTAGTCCAATGGGATTTGAGGATTTTTCGTGTAGTGATACACGGGGGTTGGATCTTTTAGTGACTTTGGGGTAGATGTATCAAGAAATCCGTTTGCGATTTCTTAATAGCGATTCATAGCGAATCGCAATTAAGAAGTCGCACAATGGGATGTATGTAAGTTTATGCGATTTTTTTGCGATTCCTTATATGTCGCATAATTTTTTGCGATTTTTCTGTGATTCTTTAATTGCGATAATCGCAGAATAAGGAATCGCAAAAATGCATGAATGTGCTGCTGAAAACGGAAAAATAGCTGAGTCATAGTCAGGAAGTGAACTTGATTAGATTCACCTGTATGCCTGAGCCACACCCAGTGGCAGTTTAAAACCAGTTTGGCTGGTTGGAAGACCTGTTTTACTGCACAATGGAGGCTGGAAATGCTGAAGCTGGGCCCTCTACAGAGAAAAGGAAAAGGAAACAGAAGTTTTCTGAGAGGGAGGTGGAGACCTTGATTGAGGAAATGGCCTGCAATCACGACCTACTATTTGGAAAACAGGCGAAAAATGTTCCAGATGTCAGAAAAAGAAAGATTTGGCTCGAAATCCAAGAGAAAGTGAATGCGGTTGGAGTGATCCCAAGGTCAATAGAGGAAATTAAGAAGCGTTGGTACGACATGCGGCTGAGGGCAAAGGAGAAACTTGCTGAGAGAGTGAAGGAAGCAAATAAAACAGGAGGAGGAACACCAAATATAGACCAGCCAACCCCACATGAGGAGCTTGTGGAATCAACGATACAAGAAGAAAGTATAATTGGAGTGACAACAATCGACAGTTCAGAACACCAACATGTAGAAGAAGGTAAGATGGATAAAAGACCAATTACATTGATATGTATGGTGTGTGTGCTTTCCTGCATGAATGAGTGGATTTGCATTGAGGGTCTTCATTATTGACTGGCTTCAATGACTGTTTAGCATTTAAAAGTAGTAAATGTATCTAACTACATTACTTTTGCTTTTCATAAGGCAATGCTTACCTCTAAATAACTTCAAAAAACATCTGTTGTTTGCACATTTAAATGTTTATTAAGCAGACAGACAGATAAGCAAAACTCTCATGTGCCTCTTTCTTTATTCTCAGATCATGTTGAACAGTCACATGATGTTGAAGGAGAGCAATCTTTGCAAGACAATAATACTGCCCCTGAAGACCTTGTGGACACTAATGAGGAGGAATCCATCACTTTTACTAGGCGTAAAAGAAGGCCTGTAGCACAACTGCAACCTTTCCTGGACACAGACGAGGAACCTGAGGGAGCAACAAATATTGTGCAAGAGTCAGACAATGCAGTTACTAATGTGGATTTAGTAAATGATTCTGCCAGAAGACGATCCTACTCTGTTAGTACTGCAAGACAGAACAGGGGCGAAGCAATAGATAATGTAAATATATTTGCAGGTTTGGAGCACAATATGTTGAAAGTGCAAGAAAAGCAGCACAAAGCACTGAGGTCCATCAATGCCCAACTCAACAAATTGAACAAAAGTAATACCCATGTGGGGGATGGCATGAGGCGCATGGCTGACTCTTTGGACAGACTTTGTGTTGCTTTAGAGAATTCTGATTCAAATAGGGCAAGAGATTCACGTCGACAAAATTTAAAGCTAAAAAAGTACTATACTGCTGTCAACAGACTATGCACTGTATCTGCACAAAGCAATGTTCGCAGCATTACAATGCAACGCATGGTCAGTGAGTGCTCACGAAATGTTGCAAAAGGTCTTCAAAAATTTTCACATTCCTTTGAAGCATTAAACACAAGCAAAAAAGGTGCTACTGCTTCAATTGAGCCCATTGAGAATGAGGACACAGGTAGTGGAAGCAGCAAGAACCCAACACCTACATTGGACACCACTGCCCACAGGAGTGGAAGGCAAGTGTCTCCACAAACATGTGTGAGGAGAAGTGGGCCAGGGCAAAGGAAAAGCAGCAGACAGTCAAAAAAATGAACATTAATTTTCACAATTTGGAAATGTAAATAGAATGTTAAAATTATGACACAGTTTTTGTTGTAAGTCCTGTGAAGTAACAGGTTTCTTTTGTCACTAGCATTGATAAATTTTGTAAATAAATATTTCAAAATACTAAACAGCAGTGCAGTTTTCTTATCTTACCTAAAAGTAATTGTTTGTAATTTCTGCACGCCTTTGACGACCAGCAACAGCTCCTAACCCAGTACCACATCTTCTTGGTGGTGGAACATCATCATTGTCTGAGGATTCAGGTTCACTCACTTCACATTCAGTTCCTTTCCTCATTGCCATGTTATGTAACATTGCACAACTTGTGATAATTTTGCAACACAGGGATGGTTTATATTGCAAAGCTCCACCACTTTTATGGATTCTTCTGAATCTACTTTTTAAAATTCCAAAAGTTCTCTCAATGACTCCACGTGTAGAGCGGTGTGCCTTATTGTATCTTCTTTCATGTACAGTTGTTGGATTCAGGTATGGGGTCAAGATAAAGTCACGAACTGCATATGCGCTGTCTCCTGCACAGTAATTTGAAAAGTTGTTAGTTTCCACATGAAATTAATAAATTTGAATCCAGCTCAAGTAAAATTTAAAAGCACTTACCAAGCAGAAACCCATCTCCAAATTCACCAGTACTCAAACGGGCATGTAATCCACTGTGTCTAAATATGTATGAGTCATGACTGCTTCCAGGGAATTTTGCAACAATGTCAGTAATGATGTACTTCGCATTACACACCATTTGAATGTTTAAAGAGTGGTAACTTTTTCTATTCCTATAAAGATGTTCAGTTGCAGCAGGAGGAGTGATGGCAATATGTGTTCCATCTATACATCCAATAACATGTGGAAAATGAGCTATTTGATAAAAGTCATATTTGGAAATTTGGATATCTTGAGGAGTGCTCGAAAGGTAAATGTGATGGTGCAACCTGCTCATCATTGCATCCAAAAACACCCTGAAAAATCTTGAAAAAGCACTCTGGGATACTCCTCCTACCTCTGCTATCACCCTTTGAAAAGATCCAGAAGCAAGGAGATGTAGGGAACACAGTACTTGCACATGAGTTGGTATTGAATGTGTCCTGTGTGTGTCATGCTCTAGGAAAGGCTTTAACTCCACAATGAGGTCCAAAATGGTATGTGGATGTAGTCTATATTTTTCAAAAATGTCTTCTTCTGTCTGTTGAAATAAGGTAATCCTCAGTCTGAAAATCCTTTCCTGCCTCTGTCTCCTCTGTGCAAGAGCTTGAATGCGCAGCCTTCTGGCTATCACGTAAAGAGCAGCCATTGTTCTCTTCAAAAAAAGCAGTTGGGCCTGTCATTTATACTTTCAAAAATTTTTGCACCTGGTTTGAGTTAGTGTTATTTGCGAGTTCTTAATCTGCGAAAAATGGTTTTTCGGTAAATGCGATTCCGTCATACATCTCTTTGCGAATTCGCAACATATTAGCGATATTCGCAACGAACGAAACATGCAAAATAAAGACTCGCAAAATTAATTCGCAGACAACGAAAAATCGCTAATAAAGACACGCAAAAAGTGCGATTTCTAAATTAGCGATGCGAAACTTCACATACATCCCAAAACATGCAAAATGTACGTTTGCGATTCGTTAAGGCCAAAATTCGCACAATTTCGCCCTTAACGAATCGCAAACGGCTTGATACATCTAGGCCTTTGGGTATAATTACTAAGTTTAAGATTTATAGTTAAGGCATGTTAGTTTGCAAGAGGAGAGAGCTGTGTTGCTGTTTCCTAACTTAACTGGCTGGCTGTTGTTTTGCTGATACTGACTCTTTGTCTTTGCTCCAAATACTCTTTGAGGTTGCCCAGCGTACTCTCTCGGCCGGAGAGTAGCTTTTCAGACTTCTAGCATTTTGTGCTATAGGTTCGTTTGATATTCTGAATTTGCATTAATCTTATTTTGCAAATGTCTTTACTCTTTTGTCTCTTCCCCTAGCCACTCTCTCATGACACAGAGTTTGAGATGTTATTATGAATTACTATATTGTTGTTTCTCTTCTGTGGTGATCTGTGATGCAAGCTGTATTGTACTTGATGAGCATTCACATTAATATAGATAAAAGCATATTGATAAGTAATGAGAGTCTGTCATTATTAATGTCAAATATATTGAATGATTATTTCTTTATTTAGGTTCTCATTGTCAGAATTCTGTCAATCCTTAGCCAAACCCTGTCAGCTATACAAGATTCATGGGAGAGGAAAGAGGACCATTATAGACAATAGGAATTGGTATCATGTTTTAAACTCATGCAGCGTGAAAGGGACTGTTAGGTATTAAATTGAGTCCAGATGGTAAAAATTAGCAAAGCCCCCCCCGCTGCATCAGTTTTTGGAAGCAGAGGATGGTTTTATTGATTACATTGGCAATTGCCATCAACATGCTAAGGCTCCCCTATCTGGAAAGAAAATTATGTCAGAAATGTGAATGATTCATTGTAATTGCCTAGAGAAGTAGCTGTTGTAGAATGTGCAGCACACAAGAGTGACTGCGGGAAATCACCATGCAGATATAATGGCAAGGTACTGCGCTCTTTAGTCCTGTACATTGAATAGGGTATATTCATGTGAATCTGAAAGAGATGCTGTTGCTCCTGCCATGCTGCCAATGATAGTAAGAACGCAACCATTAACCTTCATACTACTAAGAACTGTGACAGTTCGTACTATTCCAGGCCCCCAAAGTTATAAGAATGGCTTTGGGTGGCAGGTAATTTTAATGTATATTGAATTAATAATTTACGGTTGTTTGTGTCATTTCTAAATTAGCCAGACAGCACCATCGTATGGCAGACTATCACAAGCACCACGTGTTGACAATTAACTGCTGGTGGGTGCCAAGCACCGGAAACTAGTAGTTCAAATTAAGCCCTGCATTTAAATGTAATGAAATCAGGTAAGGTAAATGAAATTCGTGAGAATGCTATTAAGCTGGAGAATGGTCAATGGTGGTACATGGAAAGATTGGCGAAGGTCAAGTATCCTGTTCCTCTTGGTGGTGTAAAAAATCCACACACGGCAGTAAGGATTGGTAGATGGAATCTTGCCTATAATGTCAGACGCATGTTCTGTCAGGAAGTATCTCTGGTTTTTATTTATACATATTGCGTTGTTATTTAAAACTCTGTTTTGGGGGAACATGTTGTGTTTCAAAACATGTGAGGAGGGGCTGGTATGTTTGCTGTACATTTCATGTAAGGAAAGTGTGTAGTGTCTGACAAGTGTTCCATGAAGAACTCCGACATGGAACACTTGGACAGTCAGTCATTAACCGGCAGTTTATGGTTGAAACTACTTTAACCTATGTCAATGAATGTGCATTCACCAACAGTTCGACTGCTTCATCGTTGCAGGCCAATATTTTAAGGCCAATAAGATGGAACGTCATTTAACTCCAGTTTGAATGCAGCCTCTGATAGAGACATGTATGTGATGTAAAGCCTCTAAGATTCACAGCCGACATTATAGGATACATTTTTTAAAGATTTAGGCGTCCAAGATGACCTATTTAATAACGCCCATGCATTATTTTTTAAGCAATGGGTCACATTCCTACAATGTGACAATGTGTACAGTGACAACTCATTTACAACTAAACCACTCACGGCTGACAATTAGCGAGAGAGAAAGGAATTCGCAAAGGAGGCAGACGAGGGACGACTACCCGTAGAGCACCAGTACAATATCTGTACTAAATATTGCAGACCGAGGGAACGCCCAGCTAACTTCAATATCTCTCTGAGCTCCAATTATAATACTCACAGATTTCACTAAATGTGCAGGGGCTTGCTCGGATGGGTATAGCAAATAAAGATTGTATATGTTTTCAGGCCTAGTGGAATTTGTGCTACACATACAGTTGGAAAGTCGATCCGTGGATTATTTACTGTTATTGTATTTACATTTATATTATACTTACTACCCCAGATGAGGAGTCAAAGCGCTTTTTCGCTGAGTAGCACGCTACTCCTGAACACAAAAAGGATTAGTGGTGAATGAATATAGGGAGATACGAAATTAGTTTGTAGGGGATGTAACCATTGGGAAATTCTTGCATGTTATCACTAAACTGGACACAGACTGCACTGCTACTCCTAGAATGCTAGAAGGAGGGAAGTGAATGCCTATACTGCCTGTCAGTCATCCATGATAGGACAGAGAAGGCACGAGACACCAGCATGAGCTGCAACATTTCTGTAATAAATTTAAACAGAGACCCTCTGAAGAAGATTTGACCTCCCAATTGTCTTTCCATGCTTTCTATTAGTCAAGAAAATATAGGCCTTGAATTTAGATGGATGAGTCTTTCTTCTTTGCCAACGATGCGGATCTCCCACCCCTTTTTAGGTTTTGCCTGGCGAAAAGATGCGCTCTGCGCATCTTTTTCGCGCAGGCGAAAACCTGATGAGAATGGTACGGGAGACAGGAACGCCCCCGTCTTTCATTGGCTAGCTCCATAAATGGAGGCTAGCCATTGGAAGACGGGCCTGTCCGTCAATGCTGGACCAGATTCGGGGGCGTTCCCGAGATTTTTTGGCTTTTGGCTACGTCACGCTACATCAGCCAAAAGCCCTCGGGAACGCCCCCCAATCTGGTCCGGCATTGAGCCGGCACCCGCCTTCCTGCTTGCGTGAGTGCTTTGTTTTTTTTGCCTTATGTCCGTGTGTGTCTGTTCCCGCTCCCCCCCCTCCGCTGTCAGTCTGTCCGTGTGTGTCTGTTCCCGCTCCCCCCCCTCCGCTGTCAGTGTGTCCGTGTGTGTCTGTTCCCGCTCCCCCCCCTTTTTCCGCTGTCAGTGTGTGGCCGTTCCCGCCCCCCTCCCCCTGAATTACAACATTACCTTGGTGTGAAATGCTTGATGTATGTTGCGGGTTACTGAAGTTTAGTAATTCAATTCTTTTTTGGAACCTGATTAAGAACAGTCTCGCACATCTCAAATCTTCCAAGTTTTACTGCAAAAGTAGGCTGCAGATAAACATGCGAAGTAGGGAAAAATATCACGTGAATCATGGGTTCACATTTTTACTACACCTGGTAGTCATGTCTGAAAGTGTATTGCTTTACTTTTTTTTATAATATAGAGTGTGCACCTTTTTATGTGTAGCCCCACCCCCTTGTTTACATATTACACTGCGGCCGTGCTGATGCTCTGCACATATCCTTTGGCTCCGGGCGCCGTTCTGTCATGCAGCTGGCGTTCCTCCGCGCGCCCTCGTCCAGGGAGGGGGCCTGTGGCCAGGGCCTCTCACAGAGGCAAAGTATATGTTTATGTCATTCTGCTAACGACGGGCCGTTGCAAGGATGCGTTTCACCTGCGTGAGCAAATGTGCCTGTGAGGCATTGATTCTTTGCTTTCACTTTGGTGACTCATCTCTGCTGCCTGGGCTTTCATCGCTTGCTTTAGAAGATGGAAGCTGGCAGCGCAGAAGAGTTTGTAAATGCTTCAATTAGGAAGAGAAGAAATGCCGGGGATGCAGTCTAGTAAATACGTTTGGGACCGTAACGTCACACTAGAAGCCTTGGAATTCTAGGTTTGAGAAGAGTGCGTAACCTTCCAGCCGCTGAGAGCCACCACTAGCTGCTTCTGCAGCTTCCACTGTAGAAGAAACAGCATTCTATGTGAACACTGCAAATCATTGGTGGATATTGGCGAGCAAGCAGTTCAGTTGTGGCTTGCAATGACCAGGCAGCATGGGGTATGGCGACCGGGGCTGCTGGACAGTTTGCCAGTTGTGCCTTCTTGCAAGGCAGTATGGTGGTGGTGGTGCAGACCAGTGAGACTCCTGGTGGCTTATGACCGTGGGAGTATGGCGTGGCAGTGAGAGGGTGGGTTACGGGGCTTAGCAATGATAGCTATTGACCAAAGGGTACCCAATGGAGATTCTCCTGATCCCCGTAACAACATTCATTGAAATTAAGGTGCGCTGTTGGCCTAGGTGGCCGTGTAGAGGGTTGCCATGCTAAGCATGACCATCCCAGCTCCAAAATCGATGATTATCTGACGAGCAGAATTAATGTCAAGAAGGCAGCGTTTGCACCACAATGCACCCAAACTCCTGTCTGTGTTTTTCCAAAACCCTAATACAGGCCCCTTAATTGGCTGTTAATGCGCTCTCTCCTCGCGTGGCGCTGGATAACGACAGCCCGCATTGCTGGCTGCCTGGGAAAGCCATGCCTGGTTATTTGTAGCGCTTTTTGCGCTTTCTGTGTTTAATTCCGTATTAAAGCTCGACCTCGTGTGCGCGCCAGCGTCGTGGACGGGCACGCCCCTTATAATTGCAGGTCTGCTTTCGTAAATTATAGGAGTCGGTGGCGGTTTCTGCTCGTCCAGACCTGCACAAAGCACGGAATATGGTGCACTTTCATCAGAGAAAACATATCCTATTTCAGACGTTTTGACTTTTGGCCAGAGAAGGCAGAAAGGGGGCGGGGAGGGGGACGCGGGAGGTTCAATCTTGTAGGTAGGGGGGCGGGTGGGGAGGAAGATATGCTGGTAGCCATTGACTAATCATGGAATCTGTTTTGCATCCTGCTTAGGTCAAAATAAATTTTCTGCTTTCGGATAATGTTATGTAATTGAGCTGAAGGGATTTCAAAAGAATGTCGTGAATCCTGCGGCCCCAACACTACTACCGGGCAAGCAGGGTGTGAGGGGAAGTGACGTCTCTACTGAGCCGCAGCCGGGTGGAAACCGTATTCCCCTTTACACTGAGTCCAGGCCTTGCCCCGAGGCCTGTATCACTCGCACCGCTGTTCCCACAGCAGCAGCTCTGCACAAGAGCTTTTCTTTAATTGCAGTTCACGTCGGAAAGTGATCTATGCTCCGATATTGCCACAATGAAACATCAATCAGATTGATGTTTCATTGTGGCAATGTTTGAGCATATATCACGGGTAAAGTAAACCATTTTGGCTAGGGAAATCGTGAGCCTCCTGCCTGGATCGGGTCTATTAACATGTACGCAATAATGAGCTGCTCCACAGAGAGTCTCAAAGTCACAGGCCGGGCCACCAGAAACCTGGAAACACAATCACCACCTCACTCTTAAACATACACATGTACTTGAAGAGACTTGTCAGGAAGAGACCCGAGATTGCCCTGGGACCCCTAACTCGACTACTCTCCATTTGGAGACCAAGTTCCTCTTAAAGTTGGGCTGTAGTCTATGGTGTAAGATTGAAGGCACACAACTAAATATCAGAGAAGCAGTGTTTGCAGCGTACAGGAGGCCTTGAACATGCTCGTATCTGATGGTCTGTCTGCCACCTCTTCCACCGCCGTGTTCCATTTACTGCTTCCTTTCTGATTGCGACTGCAGGATTAGTGGGCACGGATGCATGGCTCAACTCCTTTGCGAGGAGCTGCCAGCGATTGTCAGAATATTTAATGCAAACAGACGAAAATAGAAACATTTATAACTTACGGTTGGATTTAAGGTGTCAGCAAAGTGGGCTCCAACTACATCAATGGGCAGAGTACCTTCAGCATTATGATCTTAAAACACACGCCTTCAACTGTCCTCTGACAAAGGAATGTCACCCCAAACCAGTCCTGAAGTTTCACTCACTAGCGTTTATGTAGCATTAATTGCCCACAGACAGGGCTGTACTTGTTGTTAAAGGCCCTGGATTTACTATAATGAAGTGGATGGCCTTTAACTGCTGGTGTAACCCAAGATACAGGGTCTATAAAACAGTGTATCAAATGAGGGTTTAATGTTCTAAAATAAAAAGGGACAAATGGATAGAGAAACATTGGTATGTCTGAGCAGGTCCGCATCAGCCATTATTGGTGGTGTGCCGCTCCTTTGTCTTCAGTAGACCTCTCAACCTCCCAGTGTGCTACTGTAGCATTATGGCCCTCTGCTGAAGGCTATGTACTAGTTATTAAAGACCTTGATCACCCTACAAGTTGCAAGAGCTTTTCACAATAGTATGGTTCAAGGCCGGAGGGTTCTAATGCTTTTAGAACATTACTGCTACCAAGAGTTGAGTGTTTTAAAATAACAAGGAAAAGAAAAACCATCATCAGAATGTTGGCATAAAAGGTCTGTATTCTTTGCCCTGTGCCCCTGCATTGTGTTTGGATCACACCAGGCCTGGGTCTGTTGTTCTAGCTTTCTAGCTGAGCCTTCTTGTGCACTTCTAAACTGCCTTTCATTAACTGGTCAAATGCCGGGAGGATATTTTACAAGATTAGAAAGAAAGCTTTTATTCTGCGAGCTCTAGTACAATTAACAATTGAGTTATTCCTAATTTAACAGAATATCATTTAAAGTATACAATGGAAATTCTGGTGGGACATAACCCACTATCCCTATCACAAGTAGGATCCATTTTAGCCACAGTTCTGCTGAACAGCCACATAGAGATATCTAAGGCCTCAGTTAGTGTTTGGTTTTACTCACCTGTGTCGGGATTACCTGCTGACAGGACATCCATCACAGAACTAATTTTGTTGCTGGCATGTCCTCTGATGTGGCCCTCCTCTAAATCAGTCCTCTAGACATTTTTTGATTTTATTACAAAACATTTACATTCTGACTGCTATGATAATGGTTACTTCAACTGACATAATCTTGAATGGGTAAATCCCCTTTTCCATTACCCTTTTACTGTTCATTTCTGTGGAAAGCATTTAGACATTTGTAGTTTTCTTGAACTTGATTATTCATTTTAAATTCTAAGTGTCAGATGTAAGATATAGACCACAATTTGTGCAACTACTAATAGATTGTTTCTAAAAATCTGAATTGATGTTGGTAGGAATCCAAACCTACCTCATGAATATTATTGAAGTAGGTTGCAAATTGCAACTCACTACGAAATCTCATGGATGGTGACCTGCTAGAGCCAGCAGACAACCATTAATGAAAATGCTTTTTATTCAAGCAAACCTTTTTTATTTTTATTTTTAAATGCAGCTCATTTTTCTTAAGGAGCGTCGAGGGCCGTCAGGTAGATTTGCGGTCTCTCCGAGAGTATTTCTTTGGCCACATTTGGTGCTAGCGACGTCGGAATTTGCCGTGACCAGGCTGCGGGCCCTTTCATGCGGGACCTTTCATGTTCCGACTCTTCCGTCTGCGGTGCTGTTTGAAGTCCTGCTCATCTCCTCTGCATCGGTGAGCGGCCGACATTTTCTGTGTTTGTGGCGACGCTCCCGTTTCTATTGACCTGGATGACAATGGGGATACCTTCACTGACGCTCTGGTGATGTTTTTGTTTTTTGCTCACAGTTTTGGTTTGCAGCCTTGAATTATGCTAAACGCCCTGCTCTGCAGCATATGTATGAGGCAATGGTTCAAGGCTTCTGATATTATTAGACTGCAACATTCTCTTCTATTGTTACATGACGAAGTTCTGGGGTGCTAATGGCGCTATTTCTGTGACTTGGATTAATCAGGATATTTTTCCCTACAGTGCTGAGAGCCTGTTGTACGTCCTTTTGCTCCCAACTGCCGCCATTTTGTGCTCTGTGAGAGGTGATGATTTCTTTACCTCACGTCTGGCGTTGTACAGTTACTGCTTGGTTTGGAGAGTGAGTTTCTAATTAAGGCCAGCTACTTAACCATTGAGGTTTACTACTGGTAATTGTTATTTTCATTGAATCACTGGTCAGTCTACATTACTCCCGTGGCTCTGGTCCTATTTTGGCCTATATTCTCTGTGCTTCACAGTGTCTATGTCTTTCGGGGGTGACATTTTCTTGTTAACTATCCCGTCAGTCCTGCTGTGTTTCACCATTTTGGAGTATTCCAGTGTTCTTCAGGGGGCATTGATGGCTGACACCATGGGCATTTCTCCTAAAGCCAAAGATTTGCAAGGTGCTCTTAAACACTCCAAACAAACCTCTCCTACTCTGGAACTCACTCAGAAAGAGGCTGGCACCACATTAGATACTATTTTATCTCGATTGAATGCTGTTCATGACATTGCGCAGTTACTAAAACTAACAAAGACTTACTCCAAGTTGAGGTAGCGGCTATTAGGAGTGATTTGAAATCTTTATCACTGAGAGTTTCGGCTGCTGAATCTCGCATAAGTGGTGTGGAGGATACTGCGCAACAGGCATTCAAGATCCATGCAGCAGATGGAACGTTCTATGGCAGCGCTGAGGAGAGATCTTATGGAGCAAGAGGATCGTAATCGTCAAAGCAATCTTCGTATCTTTGGTTTACCCGAGGATGCAGAACGCACACATCGAGTTCCTTCGTACCGTCCAAGATCCTCACCTCATCCTAGAGCTGTGATTTTTAAACCCCTGAGGCATCAACATTCTGAACAAATTCTAGCTCACATGAGGAAGATTAAGTCGGTTACATGGGACGGTCATAGAATCTCAACTTCACAAGACTTTGCAAGAGATACTGTTATCAGACGAAAAGGTTTTCTTAACCTACGTCGAAGAATTCTGGATATGAACATTCCGTTTTCCTTCGCTGGTCCATCAAGATTTCGCATAACCTTTAAAGGCCGTATTCACATTTTTTATGAGCCAGTGGATCTCTCAACCTTTTTGGATAATCAGATGGAGTACCAGATGGATGCTGCACCTTCTCCTGGTTCCTCTGGTTCATGATTTTCGCTAATATGTTTGTTCTTCTGGTACTCTCTTTGTTTTACATGATTAGATAGTTGATACTTATAGTCTTTTTGGCTATTGTTATGCTTATTACCATGCCTTGTCATTCTTTTTGCTTGCAGGATTTTTGTTTTTGTTTTTCTGTTCTTCTCTCTTTTCTTGGTCCATATGACCTTTTCTTGTTGCTGCTGCTGTGGTTGTTTGGTCCTGCTCCTATTCTTCTAGAGTCGTCTCATGTCTCCTACCTCAATCTATCTTTCTTTTATAGTTGTTTCTGATGTTTCCTCTGCTTGTTTCTTCTTTGTGTCTATTTTTCTTTGTGATCTTTCATTGCATTTTTTGTGCTCTATTATATTGAATTACTATTTCTTATGTTTTACTTATTGTTCATGGATTGCACTGTTTGCTTAGCTTCAGCTCGTAAGGTTTTTCATACATGCTTTTGATGAATTTCTATTTAATAATTGAATATCTCTTATCGTTATCAGTTTCTCATGATAGTATTTATGCGGTTATCCTTTACATAGTGTTTTTTGTGTTGTTAGTTCTTTCTGCGTATCTATTTATTGATTGCTTTCGACTGATTATATCAATTATTCTTCTAGTGGTTTATTATGATATATTTATTGCCGTTGTTGCTTCTTTGATACCTTGTATCTTGCTTTTAATATTTTGATATTTTATTCGCTCTTTTTGTGATGTACTATATTGTATTACTATTTCTTCTGTTTTAATTATTGTTCATGGATTACACTGTTTGCTTATCTTTAGATCGTAAGGTTTTTATGCACGTTTTTGATGAACTCCTATTTAATATTTTAATATTTTAAATATTTCTTATTGTTATAAGTTACGCATGATGTATTCATACTGTTATCCTCTACATAGTGATTTTCTGTGTTGATAGTTCTTTCGGAGTATCTACTTATTGTTTGCTGTTGCCTGAATATATTAATTACTCTTCTAATGGTTCATTCTGATAATGTTCTATTTATTGCCCTGAGTGGCCCCTTCTAATATACACTTAGTTACGCTTATATGATAGGTTGTTATCCTTTCTTTTTAACTTTTCTGATTCAATCTAAACTTTTCTCTCAATCTTATTTCCTTGATGGCTCTTTGGCTCCCCCTTTCATGCTCCCAATCATATGGATTGGGTTTCTTTTAGACCTCCCCTGGTGGGTTTCTTTTTTCTGGTTTTTCGGTCTCTCTTTTCTGATCTTCTCTCTTTTCTTTCCTTTTCTCTTTTTCTTTTCCTCTTCTTCTCATTCTCTTGCTTCCTCTTTCTCTTCTTCGATCCTCGGGTAGTGCTTTTTTGTTGGGTTGATAGCTGTTGGTCTTTTGTGAGTGTTTTGTTTGGTGTTTTGCTCCCTCCATCATGTTTCTTGCTCGGATCTTATTTCTGTGTTAGACTGTGTCTGGCTTGAATGTGGTATCCCTTAATGTTAAGGGATTAAATCATCCGGTTAAGAGGGCTAAAGTTCTTGATTATTGTAAATCTTTATCTTCGGATTCAGTACTTTTACAAGAAACAAAAGTTTACTATAAGGAAGCATTGTTATTACGGAAGGAATGGGTTCTTGATGTCATGTGTTCAGATGCCCTTGGCAAGAAGAATGGGGTCATTACACTTCTTTCTAAAAAGTCTGGATTATCAGCGATTTCTGTTGAGCATGATTCTGAGGGACGTTGGTTGCTACCACATTGACTGACGGTACTGCTGACCTTTATGTTATGAACCTTTATGCTCCAATTAATGATGGTCCTTCTTTTTGGCAAAAGATCATTAAACAATTGGCTCTCACACCTCATAATGGTAATCTGATCGTTGGTGGTGTTTTAATTTACTACTAGACCCAGTGCTGGATAGTAACTCAGCTTTCTCTTTCCATCCTCCTAGAGCTCATAAACAATTGTTAAATATGTGCTCTTCTGCAAATCTTCAAGATATTTGGCGTCTCAATAATCCTACGGGTAGTGATTTTTCCTTTTTTTCCTCCCCTTATTCTAGCTTTTCTCGTATTGATTATCTCTTGGTTCATTCGTCGTTGGTGCAACACTCATCTTCTCCATACATTCATCCTATTCTTATCTCAGATCATTCGGCTGTTTCTTTTTCTCTCTTAACTTTAGCCCCTAAGAGAAAATCCTCCTCATGGAGACTCAATACGGAAATCCTCCATGATGATGTTCAAGTTCAGAAAATACAGGATGAAATTATATATTTCTTTTCTTTTCTGATAATGAAGGTTCAGTTAGCTCTCCGGTGGTTTAATGGGACACTTTTAAGTGTACACTCCGGGGACACAATATTAAGGTTATGGCGAAAAGAAATGCTGATATCAAAAAGGAACTCGCTGATTTAGCAGATAATATTAAACAACAGGAGCTTCATTTTCAATGTACTAATGATAAAGGTTTGTTGCAATCCATTAAAACTTTGAAATACTCTTCCAACACTATTGTTACCAAGAGAGCGCATATTGGGTTTCAGGCCCAAAAATCCAAACAATTACTCTTGAAAAATCGTGCTGGTAAGATTCTAGCAGCGACTTTGAAATTTCAGGAGTCTAGCTTTAAATCTTCTCAAATCTGTTCTCTTACTGACAGATCTGGTACTAAAAAATTTCAGGCTAGGGAGATTCTTGAGGTGTTTAGGGATTTTTATAGTTCTCTATATACTCCCACTAATCAGTCGTCGTTTGAAGATTGTCAACATTTTTTAAAACTATTCCTCTTCAGTCTGTATCTATGGAGGATGGAGAAAAACTGGGTGGTCCGATTACATCTGATGAAATTATTCAGGCAATCAAGTCTACTCGATCGGGTAAAGCCCCTGGGCCGGATGGCTTTCCCATCATGTTCTATAAGACCTTTCTTCCTTCTATGGTTCCTCGGCTTAAAGCTGTTTTTGACATGTTTATTCAGGAAAGCGCAGTTTCGGGTACTGCGGCGGATGCTACTATTGTGGTAATTCCAAAAGAAGGAAAAGATGCCTCAGATCCTTAAAATTTTCGTCCTATTTCACTTCTTAATATGGAGGCTAAAATCTTTGCTAAGATTCTTGCTAAGCGGTTGGAATCTTATATTCCTTCTTTGGTCCATTCTTCTCAGACGGGGTTTGTGAAGGGTAGACTTGCCAGAGATAACATCCGCACCTTTTGCCATATTCTAGGTACAGCTAAGAGGTCTACACTTCTAGCTGCTGCTCTAGCCTTAGATGCTGAGAAAGCTTTTGATAAGGTATCTTGGCCTTTTCTTCATGCTGTGTTTGTGCACATAATCTTGGTGACTCCTTTGTTAACATGGTTATGTCCTTATATGCCCATCCTAGAGCGAATATTCGAGTAAATGGGGCTACATCTGAGTTTTTCAGCCTTCGACAAGGTACTCGTCAAGGCTGCCCTTTATCTCCACTTCTGTTTTTATTAGCTATTGATCCCCTCCTTAGGTTAATTAATCTTCACCTGGATATCAAGGGGTTTACTTTTGGTTCGCATTGCATAAAAGCAGCGGTTTATGCGGATGATGTTCTTATTTTTTCGGTTGATATTGTATCGGCTATTCCTGCGCTTACAGATATTATTGCTCTTTTTTCTAAGGTCTCGGGTTATACTCTTAACAGGGACAAGACTGACATGTTCTCCCTGAATGCTTATTGTTTCCCGGCGCATATGGGTAACGCTGGCTTTAAGTGGCAATCCAAACATCTCAAATACCTAGGGATTTGGTTTTGTGGTACTCTTTACGATACGGTGGCTTATAATGAGGTGCAAACTTTACTCAAGGTTCATCAACTTTTGGAAACTCTAAAAATGATGATTACTCCTATCATTAACTTTGTTTCTTCTATGCTTCCGGTGAAATTGGCCTCTACCTTTTTTCGCGAGATTGATTCCATTACTTCTAAATTCCTTTGGAGCGACAAGAGGGCTAGAATTGCGTATACATCCTTGAGGAAGCCTTATGAGAGAAAGTGGTTGTAATTTTCCTGATTGGGAGAGATACCAGGTGACTTTTTTAGCTTCCCAAGGTGCTTTATGGTTTTCCTCGATTCCTGTTCATACACCCTCTTGGATGTTCATTGAGCAACATCTCTCATTTCCCTTACCAATTTCTTCTTTTTTAACCACATCTACTTTATTTATTCCGTTTTCCTGCTCAATTATCTTGGATACGGTTACAGCAGTTAGGGCTGTGGATAGGAAAGTAGCTATTCCAATTTATAAATTGAGGTGGTCCTCTCTGTGGCGTAATCCTAGAAAAAACTTGGTATTGACCCTGCATTGATCCCTTATTGGGCTTCTAAAGGGGTGACGTTAGTTCGGCATTTATATGATTCCAATAATGATCCGTTGCCCTTCTCTTCCTTGGCCCAACAGTTCTCGCTCTCCAATCTGGACTTGTATACTTTTCTAAAAATTAAAGTAGCTCTTGCTAAATTATGCCTGGAGCCCAATTCCCCCACTATTATGTTATTTTCCTTGTGGCTCAGATCTGGTCATTTGGCTTCAAAAATTTATAAATTTTTGTCTTTCACTTCCTCGGTCTTACATACTGTTACCCAACAAAAATGGTTACATAATTTTGAGAAGGATCTTATTGAACATATCTCTCCGGAAACTTGGCAGTTGATTGGGAAGCTTTCTCTCCGCGATAAAATTGCCCCTTCTTTAATCCAATTCAAATTCTTCTCTCTCAACCTTCTCCATTGGACTCTTGTGCATTTATATTCGCTACATGTAAAGGACGATGATCTCTGTTGGAGCTGCACTCTTGCTGCTGTTGATTATCCACATATGTTTTTTGACCTGTTATTTCTTACAACCCTTCTGGGATCTCATAAATAAACATTTGAAATTAATTTTTAATACTGATTTCCAACTTTCCTTTCCCATGGTTTTGTTGGGCCCATTGGCTTCCTGGGTGCCTTTACCATTAGATACCTTAGATTTGCAATTGTTGGATCTTTTATTGACAGTTGCTGTTAAGGTAATTCTTATGGAGTGGAAGTCTTTTTCTTCCGTATCATATCATACATGGTGGGCATGGGTTTCTTTTCTACGAAGTGCACAGATTTCAGTTAATGTGGCTCATCTTACCCCTACTATTTCTAGTAAGGTTTGGAAAGCTCTGGACGCATATATGGACTTGGCCTCAAAAGGTTTGGTTGACCAGTATCCTTTTGTGACATCTACTTGATTGCTGTTTCTTATTTGTGTGGTGTGTTTTTGTAGTACTGCTGTGGATCCTCTTTTCATTCTCTTCTTGTATTTCCTTTCCCTTTTCTTCCTGTTTTCCTTTCTTCTCTTTTTCTTCTTTTTACTTTCCTTTCTTCTCTCTTTTTATTTCTTCCATTCATAAGATGTGATACTATTCACGAACATTTTGGTTCATTTCCCGTATGGGTTTCTTATACTTCACTTATGTATTCTTTACGGAATTTATTTGTCATTGGATCACACATAATACTGTACCTATGGATCTTTTAATTGATTGTATCACTGTATATTACATTTAATTCTTTATTATCCTTCTTAAAATTTAATAAACTTATTGAACAAAAAAAAATACTAAGGCTAACTGTTTGGTTTCTGCCATGCGCAAATGAAGTGCTATGTCAATTACGCCACATTCAGCAAGCCTGGGATACAGTATGGTATAGTTGATGTGCAGTGGTGCAGGCAGAGCTATTAGGAACTGAGCTCCACCAACACCACTGTCTACCATAGCTTTGCTAGATACATCCCGTTTAATGAAAGGGATAATCTTTGTACAGCTTTAGAAATGTTACCCACAAACCCTTCTACATGCAGCCCCTGAAGCTGCTGTGCCCTCTGGGGTCCTTCCCTTTATTACAACACAGAGATTCAACATAAAAAGTGACTTCTGCTCTAATATTGCCAACTGCACAATCTATCAAGGGTTTGGAAAGAAGCTTTCAAATCCCTTTCAACATGATCTAAATTCCCAATGAGAGCATGAGCGGTGATTGACAACTCTTTTGATGAACGGTGCTAGGATAACTAAGCAGTGCCAGAGCCCTTTCTCAGTATATGATCTGGGTATGAGAAAGTAGAAGGTTTTCCTGAGGAACATTCTGAAGAACTCTTTACCAATTCATGGTCTCTGGTGCTATGATATCAGGTTGCCTGAGTATACCCTCAGACAAGGCTGATTATGCCTTAAAAATATAATGACACAGTATGGAGGCCTTTAGAAAATACAGACTCCACAGACAGTTTTCTCAAGCATTAAATGCAGGGAGAATACTCACAACCAATGGTGAATCCCAAGAAAAACCACATGAAATCTCAGCCACATGAAATCAACCATGACCAGACCACTGACAACAGGACCGCCCTCAAACGCGCTACCCGCAAGCACCACCAGCTCATCCGCACCACCAAGAAGAAATCACTGAAGGAACGACTGGACAACAACGTCCACGACAGCAAGGAACTCTTCAGCATCGTCAAGGAGTTCTCCAACCCCTGCACCGGCAACAACAACATCACTCCGTCTCAAGATCTCTGTGACTCCATCGCCTCGTTCTTCCACCCCAAGATCGCCGACATCCACAACAGCTTTGGCGAACCACCCACGCACCCAACCATCGAACCAACGCCCCCCACCACCACCCTACGCACCTGGACCACGGTGACCACCGAAGACACATCCGGCGCGATGAACACCATCCACTCCGGATCTCCAACCGACCTTTGCCCCCACCACGTCTTCAACAAAGCCGACTCCACCATCGCACCCCAACTCCGGAACATCATCAACACCTCCTTTCAACACCGCCACCTTCCCGGAGAGCTGGAAGCATGCCGAGCTCAGCGCCCTACTGAAGAAACCTACAGCGGACCCCACCGACCTCAAAACTTCCGCCTCATCTCGCTCCTCCCTTTTCCTGCTAAGGTCCTCGAGAAGATAATCAACAGACAGCTTGCCGCCTTCCTCAAGATGAACGGATCCCTCGACCCCTCGCAGTCCGGTTTCAGAGCCAACCACAGCACCGAGACCGCCCTCATCACAGCCACCGACGACATCCGAGCCCTGCTTGACAACGGGGAAACAGCGGCACTCATCCTCCTGGACCTCTCTGCAGCGTTCGACACTGTCTGCCATCGCACCCTAGTTCGACGCCTCAGCAACATAGGCATCCAAGAGAAGGCACTGGAGTGGACCATCTCGTTCCTCGCCGGAAGAACACAGAGAGTCCGCCTCCCCCCGTTTCAATCCGAGGCCACCGATATCATCTGCGGCGTACCACAAGGATCATCACTCAGCCCCACCCTCTTCAACGTCTACATGAGCCCCCTCGCAGCCATCACACGCCAACACAACCTCAACATCATCTCCTACGCCGACGACACCCAGCTGATCCTCTCCCTCACCAGAGACCCCGACACCACCAGAACCAGCCTAAACGAAGGGATGAAAGACGTCGCCGAGTGGATTAAGAACAGCCGCCTGAAACAGAACTCAGACAAGACGGAAGTCCTCATCCTGGGACCATCGCCCTCCGCCTGGGACGACTCCTGGTGGCCCCCCGCCCTGGGCACCACTCCCAAGCCAACAGACCTCGCACGCAACCTGGGCTTCATCCTGGACTCCTCACTCTCGATGACCAGACAAGTCAACGCCGTCTCCTCTTCATGCTTTCACACTCTACGCATGCTTCGCAAGATCTTCTGATGGATCCCGACTGAAACCAGGAAGACGGTCACCCAGGCACTCGTCACCAGCCGACTGGACTACGGAAACACCCTCTATGCCGGCACCACAGCCAAGCTACAGAAAAGACTCCAACGTATCCAGAACGCCTCCGCCCGACTCATCCTGGACATCCCCCGACGCAGCCACATCTCCGGACACCTGAGATACCTGCACTGGCTCCCCATCAACAAGAGGATCATGTTCCGGCTCCTCACTCACGCACACCAGTCTCTCCACGACCTGGGCCCCAAATACCTCAACGACCGCCTGACCTTCTATACGCCCACCCGCCAGCTATGGTCTACCAGCCTCGCCCTTGCCGCCGTACCACGAATCCAGAGAGCCACCGCCGGAGGCAGATCCTTCTCCTACCTGGCGGCCAGGACATGGAACTCCCTCCCCATCCACCTTCGGCTGACCCAGGACCATCTCGCCTTCAGAAGACAACTCAAGACCTGGCTGTTCGAGCAGTAGCGGACCCTTTCCCCAAGCGCATTGAGACCCCTCCGGGTGAGTAGTGCGCTATACAAGTGCTATGATTGATTGATTGATTGATTGATTGAGCTCTCCAACAGTTCTATTTTTATATGGCTGTGCCCATGTCCCCATGATGATTGAACTCTCAAGGTGATGTCTACTAGTCTTGTTTAAATTGTTGTAGGAACTCAGGGATTTGTAAACCCTCAAATGTCCATGTGGTGTGCAATATAGGCCTTCCTATCCAGTGGTAACCATGTGGCATCATGTTGCTTCGCACACTGTGCGCTCCAGTTATCTCAACTACTATACAAGTAAATTGAAACGATGATTGTGGCACAAGCTATCAGGGACAAGCAGGAAAATAGAAGCCAAAACATCTTTAAGAAACAAGGCGCAATTTCTGCTACCAGGCCTCTATGTTCCTGATGTTTTGAAGCCCCCTGAGGATTGGAGAAAACAAAGCATATGGCATGAAAAGGCCTATCAAACTAAGTGATGTATTATCTCTACAAAACAGGAAACATGAGACAATCCATCTCTGCTCCTTTCCTAGCCTAGAAATCTCATTCTACTGTTAAATGTGAGCAGGGGGCATGCTCCCACCTATTGATTAAATGGAACCTTTTCCATAACCTTTGTGCTGCATCTCCTACCACTGACCACAGATCCCCTGCCTACTATCTTCCTCCTAAACACCGAAGACAACAGTAGATACTTCTCTATGTACTGGCATTCACCTGCACATCTCTAAAGTTAGTTTCCTAATGGTAGCTCAGCAGTCCTTTTTGCCCCTTTGCATCATCTCCTATGAATGCTCATTTTGATGGTTGTGAAAAACATGTTTATCCCAAGTACAACAATATTGTTACATATAATTCTCCCACACTTCTCTACAAACCACACTGATGGCCCAGACCGTAGTTGAAGAATTGCACCTATTATCTTTAAAATTGTCTCAAATATCTTCCCCCTTTAATTCTTGCATTATTGATGCTGAGTTCCTCTTCCTCAAAGTTTTCATTTTTCTGTCACTGTATCTTAAACCAAAGCCTCTGGTCTCGCCTGCAGACTTTCTGAGCTCCAGAACGTCTACCCTCAAGAAATTCTTTCCATGTTGCTAGAGTTTCTTACTAAACGTCTCTTTCTCAATTCTGAGAACCTAAACATGATTCATCATGTCTGACCTTGCCCTCCTCAGACTCAAAAATCTATTCGCATCAACTTCTGACTAGCAAGACAGGCTCATCTGGCTCTTTTTTTACACATTCCACCTTACCTATCATTAGGATGTTTCAACATCAAATACACTAGATCTTTTGTACATCCAAATTCAACCCTTCCTCTCCTAACTTCTTGAACCTTTGCTTGGCTGGCCACTGGAAGCTAGCTCCAGCACCATAGCTTCCTCCAAAGAATATAAGTGTAATGTGTGTGCGTGACAACTGATCAAAATGGCAATAAAGAAAATAAAGAATGAAGAATGAACTAACTGGGTTAGTTAAATAGATAGATAAATGTTACAAAAATTAAAGGTCGGTGACTTAAAGATCACGGTAAAAAAAAAACATGAGCAAAGGTAGTCAAGAGAGCCAGTTGTGTGGAAGCCAGCTATTGAGGGGATGTGCACGTTGGCGCAGGTGTTTAGAAATAAGTCCACTGAGTTTGCCAAATTTCACTGGTCATCTTGAATGTCATTTGAAATGAATAAATAGCACAACTGGCACCCTCATTTCTGTGATAAGGCAACCAGAAACTGGAGAAACAGGGCCTTGTGCTCAGGGTGCTCCCTCTCAGCAACACTTCTCCAAGGCTCTGATCATCATGAATGTTCTCAAGGAAGACACAATGAACATTGGTGACTTACCAAATTAGGGGTTTTGACTGCTGATGGAGTGACACGAGATCATGCAGAGAACTAGAACCCAGATTTAGGTGCTCGACTCTACCGAATAAGGACCCTGATTAAACCCACGAGATGGATGCCATTTAAGCGTAAATCCACCACACAGGCTAGACACCAAGGTGCCTGTGAGATCCAGAACTGGACCCTCACAAGGACGAAGAAGGTTTCCACCGTCAAGCAAACTTGAAGGGGTATACGATGAAATAGGAGTTGCACTGTAAGGAACCTGAAACTCTCTGGGAGAAAACCAAACAGAAATCAAGTGCCTTAACGTGTCCACAACTTTCTTAGCCCTGAATAAGATCTTCGTCTATATAAACCTTAGGTCCACTCTGAAGGTTGAAATGCATCAGTGCACACACAAATGGGGCCAGGAGCAATCATTGAGTGTAACATCTGCGCATAAAACTGTGGATCACAATGACAAAATCCAAAAATCTGATCGCCACATAAGTTTAAGCTCTGAACACTACTATATTAGGGCCAAGTAGTGTTGGAGACTACATTCACGAGAGTTATAGTGATAAATGCACCTTAAATTTGACAACGTAGGGCACTAGATACTCAATTGAGTATCCCCTTTTCTTTCCTGTATGTTCTTTGTTTAATTCCTTCTTAAATGTATAACAAACTATGTCAATGAATGTATATTTGTTCATACATGTTTTTTGTTAAAACAGTGTAATCTTAAACGAAATTCCTGTCAAATGAATGTAAAACATCCCCAGTATAATGTGTGTATGTGTTTACAATTGTCCTTTCAAGAAAACAATGAACTAAGAAAAACATATTTTGGCGTGATACAGTCCAGTGTACAGCATTGAATAATTCACTAAGAGAAAACCGGCTAAATTATGAATGATTGAAGAAACAACAGCTCTGTTTCCTCAATAGAGTAAAGATTTGATTGATGGTCTTGGTGGTACCTCTTCATGATATTATTACCAAATTATAAAGCATTGCAGCTCAAATATATGAGTGAATAGTGCTCCCTTCCAGTACCTATAAGTAAATTATTGACTGAGTTCACATTGCTAAAGACTAAGACTGATACAACAAGAGAGGGGTGACCCTGAACTAACCGGTCAAATACGCAATTACATGGATTAAGGGATTCAAAACCTTAATAATCGTGACTGTATGAAACACACAAAATATGATGGGAGGAATGCTTGCAATTTGTCTACCCACTTGCGATCACTCAGGGTAGCATCCCAACCCATTGTTCTTTTGGGATCACTGACATAATATCGAGGGACATAATATCAACTATCAAAAATATCATTGACAAAATATCGACAGACAGAATATCGAGTTTGTATCTACAAACAGGTAAGTACAAAAATATCGAGTAAGAAATATCGTTTACAGAAATATAGTTTATAAAAATATCGACTTTATTAAAAACAATGTTAAATTAAATTAATATTAAAAATGAATTACTAAAATATACTTAAAAATACTTACATTAATTTATAATAATTAAATAATTGATGACAGTTATAAAAATAATTTTTTTATCATATTTGTTAAAACATATATATATATAGTAACATATATAATTAAATAATATCCAATATTTTTACCATACAATAGTGGAAGTGTAAAAATTACTATTCCCACTCCAGAGAGTGCAACAGTAGGGAAAGTGTTGGATAGCGGATTGGAAAAAATTACTATTCCCACTCCAGTGAGTACAACAGTAGGGAAAGCGTTGGATAGCGTAGGGGTAACAATTACTATTCCCACTCCAGTGGGTGCAACAGTAGGGAAAGCGTTGGATAGCGTAGGGGTAAAAATTACTATTCCCACTCCAAAGAGTGCAACAGTAGGGAAAGCGTTGGATAGCGTAGGGGTAAAAATTACTATTCCCACTCCAAATAGTGCAACAGTAGGGAAAGCGTTGGACAGCGTAGGGGTTAAAATTACTATTCCCACTCCAAAGAGTGCAACAGTAGGGAAAGCGTGGGATAGCGTAGGGGTAAAAATTACTATTCCCACTCCAGTGGGAGCAACAGTAGGGAAAGCGTTGGATAGCGTAGGGGTAAACATTACTATTCCAACTCCAGTGAGTGCAACAGTATGGAAAGCATTGGATAGCATAGAGGTAAAAATTACTATTCCCACTCCAGTGGGTGCAACAGTAGGGAAAGCGTTGGATAGCGTACAGGTAACAATTACTATTCCCACTCCAGTGAGTGCAAAAGTAGGTAAAGCGTTGGATAGCGTAGGGGTAAAAATTACTATTCCCACTACAAAGAGTGCAACAGTAGAGAAAGCGTTGGATAGCGTAGGGGTCAAAATTACTATTCCCACTCCAAAGAGTGCAACAGTAGGGAAACCATTGGATAGCGTAGGGGTTAAAATTACTATTCCCACTCCAGAGAGTGCAACAGTAGGGAAAGTAACTTCATATATTAATTAAAAAAGTATAAATTAATATCTATAAAAAAATAATTAAAAGTAATTACCAATTTAATATAATATAATAATTAATCTATTAAAATTACTAATTAACATTAATTATTACAATTATTTACCTATTAATACAAATTAATTACAAATTATCAATTAATTATTTAACAATTAAAAAATAATTAACAATTAATTCAAATTGAATGCAAATAAATACATTTTATTATTTAATTAATTATAAGTAAATTACTTCCCACCCTATTCCCTTAAAACCCACAACCCGCTACAGAAACTAAATGAGTAAAATTAACATAATTAGCAATTAATCAATTAAATTACATTAATTGGCAATTACAATTTAATTAATTACCAAATATAAATTAATTAACAATTAATTCTAAATACCTAACCAATAAATAATTTTACATATTTAATTATTTAATATAATTAATTAATTAATATTTAATTTAATTATAATTAAATTACTTCCCACCCAATTCCCCTATAAACCCACAACCCGCTACAGAAAATAAATTAGTAAAATTAACATAATTAGCAATTAATCAATTAATTAAAATGAATTGCCAATTAAGATTTAATTAATTACCAAATATAAATGAATTAACAATTAATTAAAAATTAATACCAATAAATAAATTTACATATTTAATTAATTATAATTAAATTACTTCCCACCCTATTCCCCTATAAACCCACAACCCGCTACAGAATTAAATTACGCAAAAAATAAAAAAACTAAATTCATTAATTAAAATTAATTATAACATAAATACACACTTTTCACACATATAATAACGGAAAAAACACTAAAAAAATTCGATATTATTAAAAATTCGATAATTTTAATAACCTATATTATATACTTCGATATTTTAACTTTCTATATTTTTAACATTCGATATTACATTACTTAACTTAAAAACGATATGGCCCTGCTCTTCATGGGAACAGTCCAGCTTGAACTTCCGGGCTATGCCCTCCCTGAACAATAACACAAGCAACCCAGGATCAATTTCACATTACTTATAGGATCATAAGTTGGCTACAACTTGGCTCTAGTGACACAGTGAGCATGGGAACCACATCTGGGCATAACCATGCTACTTAGGGCGGTACATAAAACACACAAAGTGGGATGGGAAGAATGCTTGCAAAGGGCAATTGCTTGGGTAGCATCACAACCAGTGACTAATTTGAGCCAGTGGTTTACGGTGCTTGGCACCGACACTTAATAGTCAACACTGGTCCTTCTGGCAGTCTGGCACTGTCTGCCTAACTTAGAGATAAGCCCAACAACAGTTATCTATTAATTCAGTAATCAGTAAAAGTTACCAATACATTCTAATCAGGTCATTCTAATAGGTGTAGTGGCGTGGAATAGTCTGAATGGTCACACTTGCAGGAGTGTGCAGCAGTGTGATGGTTAGTAGCTGTCACTAGCTGTTGTGGTGTAGTTATTGGCAGCAAAAGCATGGGGAATGGCATGATGCTGGCTGCAGTGGCCTCTTGACAGGAGCCCTGGCACGTATTTATTTTACGAACTAAGCACTGATCCTAAACCACTGTTCTTTTGCTTACCATGCCACCTCAGTTTGGATCCAGCCATATCAGTCCTGACCCTGCTCCTCATGGGAACAGTTCGGAGTCAACTGCCAGGTCAGGTCCTCCCTGAACCAGAACGCAAGCAATCCAGGACAGGTTTTGCCTCATTTATGGGCTCATCAGTCGGGTACAGCTTAGTTCCAGTGAGACAGTGAGCAAGGGACCCACAATAGGCATACCCATGCCACTTGGAGTTTTCTGTAGGTCTCTGTAAAACACCACGGAGATGTATTCGACCTCCTTTTGGATCGGTTGCCGAACCTACTTTTTCTCACTGAGACCTGGCTAACCAGCAACTCGACGGCCATCCATGCCCTGGTCCTTCCACCAGGCTACTCAATGTCTACTCAGAGCAGACACAAAGGCAAGGGAGGTGGGTTAGCTGTGATATCCAAAACTACCTACTCCTGCACTCTCTCCCCCGTTACTACAACTGACTGTGAATGCACTCTATTCAAGATCAGAATAACTGACAACTTCACTCTTTCGGGGCTCCTCATCTACCGCCCTCCTGGGCCGGCAAACACTTTTAAAGAATCCCTAACTCTGACCATCCCTACCCTCGCACTACAGCCAGCCAATTTTAGTATACTAGGAGACCTTAACTTACATCTAGGGCCTTATTTATGAAGGCCTTGCGTCAGTTTTGCGCTGCGGGTGCGTCACTTTTTGTGACGCACCAGCGGCTTAAAATATGCGCCTTGTTGCGCCATATTTAAAAAGTGACGCATCTAGGTAGATACGTCACTTTTTAAACCCCTGCGCCACATTATACATGCGTCAGGTATAATGTATGCAGAGGGGGCGTTCCCCCGCAAAAAGCCTCGTAATAGTGACGCAGTGAAATCTATGAGATTTCACTGCGTCACTTTTAGGATGCTGTTGCGTCAAAATCTTGCGCCTGCCTCACAGCAGGCGTAAGACTGACACAAGCCCTTTCACATGGGGCTTTCTCCATGTGAAAGGACGCATTGCTGGAGTTGCGTCACTTTTGTGACACACTCCAGCAATGCGTCACTTTTGCGCTTACAGATACGTCAGAAATACTGACGTATCTGTAAGTCCTTGCGACATGATGCGTCATACATTAAATATGACGCATCATTGGAGTCTCAAGGAGTGTGCAGTGAAAAGTGACGCATCGCTGTTTTCACGCAGCGATGCGTCACTTTTCATAAATGAGGCCCCTAGAGCGTATGGACTACCCTGTCATCTCTAACTTTCTGGACGACCTGGAAGCATGTCAGCTTACCCAGCAAGTTAAAGATCCCTCTCATCTAGAAGGGCATTTGCTAGACCCAGTGCTCTCCAATATAGAGGGAATTGAAGTCCAAACCCCCTTCCGGCTCACTTGGTCAGACCATTTCCTTATCCACTTCTGAATCACCACAAGAGCCACTGTACAGCAGACCCCCTCCCTCCCCTTGTGGAGGCGCCCCTGGCACAAATTAAACGCTACCTGCCTAGAGTCCAGTCTTATAGCCTCCCACCCAGTCTGGTCTGGCAATTTAGAGGAATCAGACAAAGCTTATAGAGGGTGGATCAACAACTCTCTTGACCACCTAATCCCCAAAAAGTGTCCCGGCCCAAGCGCAAGCAGTCACACCCATGGTACTCAGAGACACTAGCAGCAGAAAGAGAGCACTGCAAAACCCTTGAGCGTGCCTGGAGGCCATCCTATGACCCGTCAGCAAAGAACACCTATTTAGCTGCGCCTAAAGCATACCATAAAATCATAAAAAATCAAAACCTGCGTTTTATACGAACACAATCAAAACCAGCCCTAACCCATCCAAAACCATCTTCTCAATAATTAAAGACATGACTAAAGTAACAGAGGGAACCAACAGTACTATAGTCTCCAACTCTCAATGTGAAGATCTGGCCTGCTTCTTTATCAATAAAGTAGAGGGGATCTATAACCTGCTGAATATTAGTAGACCCTCCCCATCACTGATTTACTCCCCGCCCCTCCTGACCAGCCGGACACCAGCCACTTCCTCCTATCTCTCCCGCTCCTGACCAAGAAAGACCTCGAGCTCCTGGCCCTAAAAGTAAAGTCTGGGTCTCCTGATGACCCTGTCAAACCCGAAACATTCAGACAATTCCACGACTCTATCCTGCACTAGGGCTGGGAATTGATTAACAGATCCCTATCGTCTTCCACAGTCCCCAGATCATGGAAACATGCTAAAGTCATCCCTCTGCTAAAAAAAAACACCCTGGACCCCTCTCTCCCAGAAAACTTCAGACCCATCTCCCTTCTACCGTACCTGGCCAAGGTGATAGATGCCCACGTAAACTCCACCCTGACCAGTTACCTGGAGGCACATTGGACCCTGGATGAGTCACAGAACGGCTTCCGGGCAAATCATAGCATGGAGTCCGAGCTCCTGGCTGTCACTGAGCAACTAAGGGTATCACAGGACCTTGGACATACCTCAGCGTTGATCCTACCCGACCACACGGTCTCCCACGAGATCCTACTCAAACGTCTCGGGAGATCGGGGTCAGGGACAAGGTTCTGGCATGGTTCGCATCATACTTGTCCGAGCGCTCCTTTCAGATTCACGCCCCACCCTATTCATCTGCAGAGATTCGACAGAGCTAAGCGAAGAAGTGGAGGATTAGCAATTATTTATCAGTCGCATCTGACCTGCCGTATTAATGCCCTGACGTCACCATCTGAGCCTCTCCAGGTCCTGGACTTTGTTATTTCCTCATCTCCTTCAACATCCTTTGTGGGCCTTCTTGTTTACAGGCCCCCAGGACCTAGATCCAATTTTTGCAGCGACCTGTTTAAAATTCTAGAGCCATATGCTGGCAAGCCCCAATTTACTATCCTAGGAGATTTAAATTTTCATTTAGATGATCACATCTCTAAAGACACTCATTCCTTGGTTGATCCCCTTAAGGAGTGTGGCTTCCTCCAATTGGTTAAAGGACCAACACATCGAGCAGGACACACTCTGGATGGAGTTTTCTCCAAGGATCCTAGAGTTAATACTGGGACCCCAGAACCTCTGGTCTGGACAGACCATTTGGCAGTACCGTTAGTCCTGACTTTCCCCCACTCAGCCCTCCCTAGCAAAGAACCTATTCAGGGAAAGGGTAAAAGGAATTATAAAAACATCACAAATGATTCACTGGCTCCCATCATTGGCTCTGTCTATTTGCCACCAGACCCTGAGAAGGCAGCACAAAATCTCGCCAATTCCATCTCTGCGGCAGTAGATTCACTAGCCCCTGTCATTCGACGCTACTCAGAGAGATGTAGGCCTTCGGCTCCCTGGTTCACTGAACCTCTTAGGCTACTGAGACAAGGCTGCAGGAGACAGGAGAGAAAATGGAGGAAATCATGGGACTCCACTGAAAGAGAGGCCCATAAGCAATTGCTGGGTGAATATAAAGCTGCAGTCATTAAAACCAAGCAAGAATATTTCTCTAAACTCACTACCTCTCTTTCCTCACCGAAGGAGTTGTTCAAGATAGTGGACTCCCTTTGTACACTACAAGTTCCGGACCCTGTGAAGGGATCCCAGGAGCTTTGTGATAAGATCTCATCTTTTTTCTACAACAAAATCGATGAGATAGCTATTAACTTAGAAGCGCAGAAAAAGTCCCTTGAGACCAATGCTATCCAGGCATTACCTATGCTAGAGGCCTGGAATAGAGACCCCTCCAAGACCCTCTCCAATTTCCCATCACTCACACTCGATAATCTCAACTTACTGCTGAATAGGACTAAATCCTGTTCTCCTTTGGATCCATGTCCTCTTAATGTGCTGAAGGAGTGTAGGAACATACTACTTCCCCCACTGCTGGAAGTAATGAATAGTGCCCTGTTACATGGGATATTCCCGTCAGTCTGGAAGAAAGCCATTGTTAGGCCATTACTCAAAAAACCTTCACTTGACCCCACAATCCTGAAAAACTTCAGGCCCATATCCTTACTTCCTGCCCCCGCTAAAATGCTTGAGTCTCACCTGAATATGCATCTGTCTGCGTTCCTGGACTCCCCTGGGTTTTTAGATCATACCCAGCATGGGTTCAGGAAACTCCATAGTACAGAATCCGCACTCACTATGGTTACTGATAACATCAGAATGAAGGTAGATCAGGGTCAGACAACACTGCTGGTCTTACTCGACCTGACCGCAGCATTTGACACCCTATCTCCCTCAATTTTAACATCTCGTCTGAGGGAGATAGGAGTGGAGGGGTCAGCCCTGGACCTTCTGTCCTCTTTTTTAGACCTTAGAGAACAGAGGATTAAATTAGGAGAATACCAATCCCCTGCTACATCTCTGCAATGTGGGGTACCACAAGGGTCGGCTTTAAGTCCGACCCTATTTAACATTTATGTGGCCCCCCCTTGCGAGATTGGTGAAAGCTCAAGGAATGGAAGTAACGTCATACGCAGATGAGACTAAGATTATGGTGTCACTAGCCCAACCGGTCAGTACCTCCGCCTCCAGCTTTAGGAGTTGCATGCAAACAGTCTCTGACTGGATGATAGTCAACTCCCTGAAGCTGAACGGCGATAAAACTGAGGTGCTGATCTTCGGAAAGGACCAGGATGTGTGGTCAAGCGAGTGGTGGCCGCAATCCCTGGGAACCTGCCCGGTCCCCTCCCATTCAGCTAGAAACCTTGGGGTTATGTTCGACACCTCGCTCGCAATGACCCTTCAGGTTAATAGAACAGTGGCTACTTGTTGGGGAATTCTTAAAATTCTCCGTCGAATAGTACATTATCTCTACCCGCTAGCCAGGAAACAGACAGTGGTTGCACTTGTTGGTTCAAGATTGGACTACTGCACTGTATGCAGGGATTAACAAAGGACTAATACAGCGACTGCAAACTGTTCAAAATGCGTCTGCAAGATTCGTCCTGGACACTCCCCGATCCTCCTCAGCAATACTAGCCAGAAAGAATTTACACTGGCTTCCTATAGAGCATCGTATTTTTTTTTAAATCATTTGTCTGGTACACAGCGCTCTTAAAACTGAAACATCAGTTGGGCTGGGTGCACTTCTATCCAGCTATGTCCCCAGCAGATGTCTGCGCTCACGGCAACAGAATCTTCTGGCTATCCCTAGGACCAAGAAGACCAGATGGGGAGGTAGAGCTTTTTCTACAGTCGCCCCCCGTCTCTGGAATGCACTCCCTCTGGAACTTAAGTCTCTATCTTCACTTTCCCTCTTCAAAAAGGCCCTGAAAACATGGTATTTTAAGAAAGCATACCAGTAATCAGCTCCTGGGACAGATAATCTATCAATATTGAGCTAGGCGCCTTGATGCCCTTTGGGGCTTAGTCTGCGCGATATAAATTTTCCTTCATTTCATTCATTTCATCCAGCAAGTTCCCTCTGAAATGCGGCGTCCCCCAGGGTTCGGCCCTCAACCCTATGCTGTTAAACGTGTACATTTGCCCCCTGGCCCTGTTAGCTAAAGAACGCAGGATCAAATTGATCTCGTATGCTGTTGACACGCAGCTTATTTTTACCTTTTCTAACAATACCATATCGGACCAGGCAAAATTTCAGGAAGATGTCATAGCCATCTCAAGCTGGATGATGGAGAACTGCCTCCAACTTAACTCTTCAAAAACGGAGGTGCTCCTAATTGGCCGGAACTCACAGAAATGGGACGACCAATGGTGGCCCCGACGATGGGCTCTGCCCCGACTCCAAAGAAGGAAGTAAAGAATCTGGGAGTTTTAATGGGTAACTCTCTCTCTTTCGAGTCGCATACAAAAAAGGTGGCTGGTACTTGTTTTGGATGCCTACGCACCCTCAAGCCCATTCTGGGCTTCGTTGAACCATCTACCAGACAAGTAATAGTCCAGTCCTTGGTCCTATCCCACCTTGACTACTGCAATAGTCTATTTCATGGTATCAACCTAACAACCATGAATAGACTCCAAAGGGCTCAAAACGCTGCGGCTCACACTCTTCTTGCCCTCTCCAGATGCTGACACACTTCTCACATCCTACGCCGTCTTCACTGGTTGCTGGTGAAACAGAGAATCCAGTTTAAAACACTCTGCTAAACTCACAAGATCCTACATGGCCAAGCCCCCCCAAATACTGCAGGGTCTCTGCTCTTTCTACGTCCCCACATGTGCCCTTCGCTCTGCCGACCTCCATCTCGCTCGCACCACTAGGGTACGCAAGAGCAGAGCAGGCGGACGATCCTTCCAATTCCTGGCTCCGGCCCTCTGGAACTCCATCCCCCCTGAGGCACGTGCCACGCAGGATCACTGGCTCTTCCGGAAAAAAAATAAAACCTGGTTGTTCGCCTCCATTTAGCACAAGCTACCCAGCTCAGCTCGCCAATCTGGCTCACTCCACTGTATACTCCATAGCACCCCGCTGGTTGACTTATCTGCAAGCGCTGGGACGCCTTGTTGCTAGGGCAGCCATGCCTTATAAAAACACTACTAACATAACATGAAACATACAAATGTTGATGCAATGGGTTGTGATGCTACTTCAAGTGATTCCCAATGGTTAGACAAATTGCAAGCATCCCTCCCATCCCCTTTTGTGTCTTTTATAATGTGACTGCCAACATGCAAGTTACTAAAAACTAATTCCAACTAACCTGGGAAATTCTCTGTGGAAGCAGTTAAGTAACAGTAAAAGAACGGAAAGTAAGATGAAACTGTATGTACCATGCCCATCATGACCAGATGGTTGTGCATTTTATTGCTTATCAAAATATCAAAAGAGGGAGCATACCTTTGAGGTCATGTACAAACAGGATGACAATAAGAAGCAGAAATTCTAGACGTTTTACATGTTGCTGTTTCAACAGTTGCCTCATAATTTACCTGTACCATAATTTCTGTACTAGGTGCATTCTGCACTAGACAAACAGATAGAAAGCTTTGGCGTGGTTGATAGATTGCACTGTCTCAGCATACCATGTCGGGACCAGTGTTTTTCTCACTCATTCTGTGAAATTGAGGTTTCTGGTTGGCAGATTGTGCACCCTGTCCAAGCAGGAATCACAAACCTAGCCAGGGTGAGCTAGGTACCCATTAAAAGATAACCTGTGCTCACCCTCTGGTAGCTTGGCACAGTGCGGTCAGGCTTATCTAATGAGGCAATCTGTAAAGTGTTTGTACAACACACACAGTCAGTAAAGCCATGAGAATGCCACAAAAATACTCCACATAGGGTTTGGAAAGCAGATAAATTTATAAATAAATAAGTAAAGACCAAAAATGGCAAAAATCCAATTATTAGAACCAGAGTTCTGAATTCCAAAATATAGTGCTTAGAGAATTAAAGCATCAACCTCAGATACCTGGTCGGGCTAGACCCGGGTAAATCTGAAGTTCAGGCCAGCTGCGATGGAGTGTAGGCCAGCTACAGGACTCACGCAGGTCCTGCTTAAAAATTACATTGATGGAGATGTCAAAGGCTTAATGCGAGCAGCAGTGGAGGTGATGCATCATCGTCCATCCTATGGATGGAGGCAATGCGTTGGTTCCAATCCATGCAGTCAGTGAAGGCTTTGTCGATGAACCCCTTCTTGATGCAGATGATGTGTCATCATTGAGCTGTGCAGCTTGTCATTTTTGAGCTGTGCAGTACGTCAAAGGGATGTCCTCAAACAGCAACTGCATCAGTGTCTAAGGAGTTGCCTCAGTTCCGACCGTTGCAAAGTCGTTGATGTGTCAATTTTATTGGCCCAGTACTGCAAAAGCTCTATTTCAAGGGCCCAGAACTGGATTGGCACTGGACAGGACATCAGGTGGCACAGTCCAGGTGTTGGTGTAGAGTTGTAGGAAGTCTTTGATGTCCCTGAGACTTCAAGATGGGGGCAAGCCCTGCCCTTGAAGAGCTATCAGAATGCAGAAGAGTTCTCTGTCACACCTAATCTTCCTGTGTTTGTGGCTGACTAGAGGGAACGCACCCCAGACATGTATTGGGGAAAGGCTGAAGACGCACAGAGCAATAGGGGAGCAGAGAAGTGTCCACTCTCTTAAAGTGGCATTTATAAAACAGTAATGTTAAATCTAGATTTACCAGTAAAGAGTATTTGTCATTACCAATTCAAAGATATAAAACTAGATCCGCCACTCCTTCTTTATTAGGACTTACAGCTTAAAAGTGTATTAAGTAATTTCCAATGTTAACCTCACATTTTTTGATCACTTGCCAGTATTTTAGATGTGTGGACAAGTAACCTTGCTGGTTCTTAGACCCTTATATTTGTCCAGAAAGATTGTTATTAAGGGGAAACCATTCTTGGCCATGGGACTATTTTTAATTAGTTACTATTCCCATCTCGCATAATCTTAAAAGGACTTTTAGGAAGGTATACTCACCCAAGTGAAGTAGACAGGTGTGATCCAGGGAGGATGGCCCCTCGAGGGACCGAACTAAAACTGGGATTACATTTGTGAACTCCACTTTTGGAAGGTTGATATTTGATCCAAAATTGAAAATGAAATTCTCTTGTCTTTTAGCAATGATCTAAGGCAATTATCCTTGTAAGATTTTGTTGAACGAACGCAACGGTGATCACCAGTGCATTGACACTAAATATTGCAATAAATTAAGCTTCTGGGTGATAATCAATACCATAATCTCAAGTGAGTCTATTTTTGAAAGATTTATTTGGGTATTGATATTTTTTGTCATATGGTCAATGGTCTTTACACTTAACCATAATTTAAATTATTTCTGGTCACAATGAAGAGATCCCGTACATCTGGGTGCTGCGATGTTAGTCTTATGGTTAGTGGTCTATACATTTAACCAGAAATTAAAATTGTTTCCGGTTACAATTATGAGGACTTATAGATCTCAAATTGATAGCTAATTTGTGGGCATACCTTGGTATAATATTCTTAATCTAACCGCTGAAAGAGTGATTACTGAACTTTAATAGTAAAGAATTTCCTGTTCCTTTCCAGGATGAATCGAAGGCATTCATTCCTTCAAAGTCTTTATCTAACAGACGCCACGGTAGTTATAGTAGAGACACATCTTGGTGATCTTTAAAAACACAATTCCAAGTGAGTCTGTCTTGAGAATTTGATTTTGGTGCTGCCTGTTTGAACAGACTATTATTGGTCGAGACATTCAACCAGGAAGTAATTTATTTTTCTGGCTATACTGAAGAGGATGCTTAGATCTTCATAAGAGAATTTCTCCTTTATTTTTAGCTTTTGATAAACATGTGTATTATCTCAATAATGGCCGATTGAACATGTGCAATTTGAAAACTTTGAGACTAAAAATGGAATCTATGTTGTATTATCCATGTCTAACTTTTAGCAATGGGAGTCACTTTTTGAAGTTATAATGCAGCTGTTTCATTAAACAATCAATTGTTATTTGTAATAATATATTGAGATTGTATATAGGCAGGGAGTCTTTGATGAGAGGTAGCAATTCTCTTGGATTATTGATGTTTGTTCATTCAAATGTTGATTTGTTATGGCTGTTTTTGTATTTCATGTCTATTTAGTTTTTACTAACTTAGGTTCTACTAACCTTTTGGTGTATATGAGATATTTTAAGTGACTATGTTTTATTATTGTTTTTTCAGCCCTGATGAAGTCCATGCTGGACGAAATGCGTTGGCTGGGCTGATGCATTTGACTACAAATAAAGAATAATTGAAAATAAGAAATCTCAAGACTCCTTGCACTCCATTTTTGCATGTATTTTGTGGATCCCATGCCATTGTGTATATTTTGGGGAAAAAGCTGTTTAATTACATGCTTGTGCATAATTAATTAAGGTATTATGTTCAATTGTATGCTCCTTTTCAAAACCCAAGAAGCATATGCACTTAAGCACTGGTCAGCAGTGGTAAAGTGCTCAGAGTCCTAGGGCTAACAAAAAGAATCAGCAAAAAGTGGAGGCACGCAGATGGGGTGGGGATATAAGGGGTGTAAAAAAAGAAATAAAACATACTCTCTCACAGCGCCGCTCCTCCGTCATCGCACCAACGTATCTCCTGGCCAGTGTTACAAGAACAGGGAGCACCCAAGCTGAGGCACCCCTAAGCCAATTACAGTGCACAATGCAGCATTGTGATTGATCTGAACTCCGTGGTTTGGGGCTCAGCCATGGAATAAGATCCTGGGCATGTTCTCCACCCAGGCTGTAATGCAGCCTGGGTGAAGAACATGCCATGGGCGCATGAATGTTTGGCTGTCCGGAAAAGGCCGGCCAAACATTCATGTGTATGTGTTCTTGTAAAGCGCGCTGCTGCCCTGAGGCGTTGTGGTGCTGTAGACCGCTGGGGAACCCGTCCTGGCTATCCCTGTGAGATGGTCCCTACTGGGTATCTCCAAGGTGAAACCAGGCATCCCCGGCGAATGTGGGGGGCCGTTGTACAGATGAGGTAAGCTAATGCCCAGAGTTGCCGAGTGTGATCCCTGGTTAGAGTAGGCACTGAGGTGAGAATTATCGAGTCTGCTGACCCTGGTCCACGACCAGCCGCGTTCGACACTGTCTGCCACCGCACCCTAGTCCAACGGATTGGTGTCATTACAACGCAGATTTTTACGTCGCATTCCGTTACAACGGAATTTTTACAACGCAGGATCCATTACAACGGATGCCATTACAACGCATGGCATTACATAGCAGATGGTATTACAACGCATGGCATTACATCGTAAGTATAGGTAAGTATACTTTTTTGTAAAAATGTTATTAAGTTAATTTAATTAATTTAATTTAATTAATTTAAATAAAATACATTTTAAAAAAGCCATTAATTTAATTTAATAAAATAATATCTATTTAATAAATGTAATTTCAATAAAAAAATGGGAATAATTTAATTTATTAAAATAATAAAATTAACTTAATGTACATATTATTATAATTGATATTAAATTAAATTAATTGAAATAATTTATTTAATTTAATTATTTTAATTTAAAAATGTAATTAATGAAATAAAATTTATTTAATTTATTAAATATATTTTAATTAATTTAAAAATGGTAAATATAATATAATTAACCCAAAACACAAACCCCTGTACCCCAAAACCCAAACCCTTCCCTAAAACCTAAAAACACCCCTGTAACCCAAACCCTGCCCTAAAACCTAAAAACACCCCTGTACCCCAAAACCCAAACCCTGCCCTAAAACCTAAAAACACCCCTGTACCCCAAAACCCAAACCCAGCCCTAAAACCTAAAAACACCCCTGTACCCCAAAACCCAAACCCTGCCCTAAAACCTAAAAACACCCCTGTACCCCAAAACCCAAACCTTGCCCTAAAACCTAAAAACACCCCTGTACCCCAAAACCCAAAACCCTGCCCTAAAACCTAAAAATACCCCTGTACCCCAAAACCCAAACCCTGCCCTAAAACCTAAAAACACCCCTGTACCCCAAAACCCAAACCCTGCCCTAAAACCTAAAAACACCCCTGTACCCCAAAACCCAAACCCTGCCCTAAAACCTAAAAACACCCCTGTACCCCAAAACCCAAACCCTGCCCTAAAACCTAAAAACACCCCTGTACCCCAAAACCCTGCCCTAAAACCTAAAAACACCCCTGTACCCCAAAACCCCAAACCCTGCCCTAAAACCTAAAAACACCCCTGTACCCCAAAACCCAAACCCTGCCCTAAAACCTAAAAACACCCCTGTACCCCAAAACCCAAACCCTGCCCTAAAACCTAAAAACACCCCTGTACCCCAAAACCCAAACCCTGCCCTAAAACCTAAAAACACCCCTGTACCATATACTCCTATACTCATACTTATTAAAAAAATTACTTAAATTAATATATTTAATTAATAATATTTAAAAACATAAATAAATATTTTTATTTATTTTTATTTATAATTAATAATAATTAAATAAATTAAATAATATTAAATAAAATAAAATAAAATTATATACTTACCAATACTTACGATGTAATGGTATGCGTTGTAATACCATCTGCTATGTAATGCCATGCGTTGTAATGGCATCCGATGTAATGGATCCTGCGTTGTAATAGCTGCGTTGTAACAGCATTATGACGTAAAAGTTGCGTTGTAAGTGATACACACCAGTCCAACGCCTCAGCAACACCGGCATCCAAGAGAAGGCACTGAAGTGGATCATCTTGTTCCTCGCTGGAAGAACACAGAGAGTCCGCCTCCCCCCGTTTCGTTCCGAGGCCACCGAAGTCATCTGTGGCGTCCCGCAAGGATCATCACTCAGCCCCACCCTCTTCAACGTCTACATGAGACCTCTCCCAGCCATCGCACGCCAACACAACCTCAACATCATCTCCTACGCCGACGACACCCAGCTGATCCTCTCCCTCACCAGAGACCCCGACCCCGCCAGAACCAGCCTCCACGAAGGGATGAAAGACGTCGCCGAGTGGATGATGAACAGCCACCTAAAACTGAACTCAGACAAAAACGGAAGTCCTTATCCTGGGACCATCGCCCTCCGCCTGGGACGATTCCTGGTGGCCCCCAGCCCTGGGCACCGCCCCCAAGCCAACAGGCCACGCATGCAACCTGGGCTTCATCCTGGACTCCTCCCTCTCAATGACCAGATAAGTCAACGCCGTCTCCTCTTCATGCTTTCACACCCTCCGCATGCTCCGCAAGATCTTCCGATGGATCCCGATCGAAACCAGGAAGGCGGTCACCCAGGCCCTCGTCACCAGCCGTCTGGACTACGGAAACACCCTCTACGCCGGAACCACAGCCAAGCTACAGAAAAGACTCCAACGCATCCAGAACGCCTCCGCCCGACTCATCCTGGACATCCCCCGACGCAGCCACATCTCCGGCCACCTGAGGGACCTGCACTGGCTCCCCGTAAACAAGAGGATCACGTTCAGGCTCCTCACCCACGCACACAAGTCTCTCCACAACCTGGGCCCCAAGTACCTTCCACACGCCCACCCGCCAGCTACGGTCTGCCAGCCTCGCCCTCGTCGCCGTACCACGTATCCGAAGAGCCACCACCGGAGGCAGGTCCTTCTCCTACCTGGCGGCCAAGACATGGAACTCCCTCCACATCCACCTTCGGCTGACCCAGGACCACCTCGCCTTTAGGAGACAACTCAAGACCTGGCTGTTCGAGCAGTAGCGGACCCTTCCCCCAAGCGCCTTGAGACCCTTCCGGGTGAGTAGCGCGCTATACAAGTGCTATGATTGATTGATTAATTGACCCTCCACTTCGGGAATTGAACCCTGGTCCCGGCCCGTTCTCTGCTTCCGGGTCTGCTGCCTCTAACCAGTGAGCCACACCACTCCATGTGCACTTAGGGAGTGCAAACTACTCCTGTCCTGCTCTGTCAGCAGAGCAGCCCCGCCCTACCCGCAAAGCTGCAGAAGCAGGGAATAACTAAAATGATAATAACCTTGAGTTATTGTCATTTTATTTTGTTCATTTCACTGCTGCAGAGCAGTGGGGCGATGCTCCTCTGCCTTAGCGAAGGAGCTACCTATTTGGTATTTGAAAGGAAAGCCCTAAACACGCCCCTTCCAAATATTGAAACGCAAATGCAAAATATGATTTGGTAACTAGTTATCGAATGGCATTTTGTGCATTTAAAAAGGCATATTTCCTGTCAAAAACGTGTCCGATTCTGAGAATTTGGACGTTTGCAAATGCTTTGTACATCAGGCCCCAGATGACAAGTTATCTGGGTATATTTCAAATTGCAGCTAGATTCCAAAGGTGCTTTCAGATGCCTGTAGGTGCATTTTGACTTTACACCCTTTCGCCCACATGCATCAAACAGAATTGCATTCGCAAACGGTGCGAATCGCAGAATTCAGCCGTTTGCGAATGCAAATCCTGTTTTTCAGATGCATCATTCAAAATGGTATTTTTCTCAATCTGCGAATTCGCAATTGCGTTTGCGATTCCTTACATTCTCGCAATTTCAAGGAATCGCAAACAAAAGTCAAAAAAGTGTATGCATCAAAATTCGCAAATTGCGTTTTTTCAAAGGAATCGCATTTAGGAATCTCTAAATTTAGAAGTACTGGGAGCAGGCGGTAAATTTTTTTTTGGGGGGGGAAACATGTGAAATCAATTATTTGGGTACTTAAGGGGTTTTTCATGAGCAGTACACCTCTTTGAGGATGGCAGCAGTCATTTTTCTTGCCCGTCGCTGGAGGTTGAGAGCAGCAGGAAGGAGAAGGAGGATGCTTAGTGAAAGGATATTTAGATTGCGCATCACTTTGTTTGGACAGACACAGGCAGAAATATATGACAAGTATAGGTTGAATGGTGACTCCATAATAGATCTCATTGCTGAATTAGACCCAATATTACGCAGAGAAACACGTAGGACCCAAGCCATACCTACCCATGTGCAGGTCTTATGTTGTCTACACCTGTTAGCCTCAGGTTCCTTCCAGGGAGTAATAGCAATTGCTGGGGGGGTTTCACAGAGTGCACTTTCAAGATTTTTCCAAGATTTCCTTAATGCAATGCTGACAAGGATACAGCATCACATCTATTTCCCTAGAAATCAACAAGAGTTGTTGGAAACCAAGTTGGACTTCTACAACATGCCTAATTTTCCACATGTCATTGGTTGCATAGATGGAACCCATATTCCCATTTGTCCTCCATCTACCAATGAGTATATTTTTCGCAACAGAAAAAACTACCACTCTTTAAACATCCAAGTAATTTGCAATTCCAAAACAATAATCACTGACCTAGTTGCAAGTTTTCCTGGGAGTGCCCATGACTCATATATATTCAAACATAGTGCCATCCATGGGCGACTGTTGTCTGGTGAATTTGGAGATGGATATTTGCTAGGTAAGTCATGCCTTACTGCTCAAATTACATTCCTCTTACTGTTACATGAAGACTTAACTGCCATTCCAATATTTTCCAATCTCATAGGAGACAGTGCATATGGTTTGAGAACATATATACTGACACCATACATGAATCATCAACCCAGAAGCAGCAGAACTACAACCATGCCCATATTTCAACTAGAAATGTAGTGGAGCGGACCTTTGGGGTCATGAAGTCTAGGTTCAGGATACTGCACAAAACCGGGGGAGCATTGCAATATCGTCCAGATGTATGCTGCAAAATTGTAGCGACATGTGCCATCTTGCACAACATTGCCACACGTAGAGGCTTGGAACTGGATGTAGATGACATTCTACCAAATAATGACAACCAGCCTCAACAACCTCATGCAAGAATGCGTGGACCTGATACTTCTGAAGGAAGGCGAAGACGAGCAGAAATTACTGAACATTATTTTTAGAAACAGGTAAGAAGCCAGATAATGTCCATGTTTTCAGAATGATTTTAATTGAAAAAGAAAATAGCAATAATGACAAACCAATGTAACATGAATGCAAAAGAAGTTGAAAATAAAACAACATGTAGCTTTCAATTTTCAGCTGCTTTAGGCCACTATTGCCAAGTGTTGATGCATTCATTAGTCTTTACATTTATTTTCGTCCTCTCACACCTAAAGCCTTGCTTTTGGTACTCCTCAAAGCTGTAGATGTAGATGTGTTGCCCTGCAGTGTGACATGTCTGGTACTACGTCGGCCAACCACTGTTTCAGTTTTTGATGCAGTACTTGCTTCTGCACCATCATTAGCATTGCACCCATGTGTTGATGGAAGCACAGTCATGTCTTCCTGCATCACCTCCTTTGAATTACTGTTGCCAGCCATTTTTACTGACAGGGCCTTGCAGCGGTATGTCACTGTTACAACACAACTTTTACGTCGTAATGCTGTTACAACGCAGCTTTTACAACGCTGGTTCCATTACATCGGATGCCATTACAACGCAGGATATTACATAGCAGATGCTATTACAACGCATACCATTACATCGTAAGTATTGGTAAGTATATAATTTTTTAATTTTTTTTAATATTAGATAATTAATTTAATCATTATTAATTTTAAATAAATTAATTTATTTATGTTTTTTAATATTATAAATTAAATATATTAATTTAAGTAATTTTTTAAATAAGTATGAGTTAGGAGTATATGTTTTGGGGTACTGAGGTATATGTTTTGGGGTGTTTGGGTATTTTTAGGTTTTAGGGCAGGGTTTGGGTTTTGGGGTACAGGGGTATTTTTAGGTTTTAGGGCTGGGTTTGGGTTTTGGGGTACAGGGGTGTTTTTAGGTTTTAGGGCAGGGTTTGGGTTTTGGGGTACAGGGGTGTTTTTAGGTTTTAGGGCTGGGTTTGGGTTTTGGGGTACAGGGGTGTTTTTAGGTTTTAGGGCAGGGTTTGGGTTTTGGGGTACAGGGGTGTTTTTAGGTTTTAGGGCTGGGTTTGGGTTTTGGGGTACAGGGGTGTTTTTAGGTTTTAGGGCAGGGTTTGGGTTTTGGGGTACAGGGGTGTTTTTAGGTTTTAGGGCAGGGTTTGGGGGTACAGGGGTGTTTTTAGGTTTTAGGGCAGGGTTTGGGTTTTGGGGTACAGGGGTGTTTTTAGGTTTTAGGGCAGGGTTTGGGTTTTGGGGTACAGGGGTGTTTTTAGGTTTTAGGGGTAGGGGTAGGTTTTTGGGGTACAGGGGTGTTTTTAGGTTTTAGGGCAGGGTTTGGGTTTTGGGTTACAGGGGTGTTTTTAGGTTTTAGGGGTAGGGGTAGGTTTTTGGGGTACAGGGGTGTTTTTAGGTTTTAGGGCAGGGTTTGGGTTTTGGGGTACAGGGGTGTTTTTAGGTTTTAGGGCAGGGTTTGGGTTTTGGGGTACAGGGGTGTTTTTAGGGTTTAGGGGTAGGGGTAGGTTTTTGTTTAGGGCTAATTAAATTGTATTTACCATTTTTAAATAATTAAAATGTATTTATTAAATTAAATTAATTATATTACATTAATTACATTTTTTAATTAAATTAATTAAATTAAATAAATTATTTTATTTAATTTAATTAAATTACATTTTAAAAAATATTTAAATTAAATTAATTTCATTATATTAATTTAATAAAATTAATTACAATTTTTATTAAAATTAAATTAAATAAATAGATTTTATTTTTTTAAATTAAATTAATTACTATTTTAAAATGTATTTTTATTTAATTAATTAAATTAAATTAATAAAATTAACTTAATTACATTTTTAAAAAAAGGTATACTTACCTATACTTACGATGTAATGCCATGCGTTGTAATAGCATTTGCTATGTAATGCCATGCGTTGCAATGGCATCCGATGTAATGGATCCTGCGTTGTAAAAATTCCGATGGAACGGAATGCGTTGTAAAAAACTGCGTTGTACTGACACCAATCCCCTTGCAGCATTTCCTTAAGTCCTTTTGCATACACATTGCAGTTGTAATTACTTTGCTGTTTGTGTTGCATAAGCGATGGATTGCTCTGGTGTAAGTGTGTATGCTAGAGTACATTCTCAGGTGCCTATTGGCATTAGCAATGTTCTGTGACTCTATGGCATCACACATTCTCTCCATGGCTGTTGCCATGCGCTCACATTTTGAACTAGTGGCCAAATGTGCATTTTCAAACACAGAAGTCATTCTGACAAGGCTGTCACTCATGGTGCTAATGTTGCTTTTGATGTGGCTCAGTTGGCCCTTCATAACCCTGATGTCTTTGCCTTGCAGCCTTTGAACTTTGAGGAGCTTTTTCTCCACCACACTGGCCTGGCTCTCATCTTGTGTGGACATTGCCTGGTGTGCAGGACGTGATCTTCTCCTGTAAAATTGTTGGAGTCTACTGCGTTGATTTACAATTTTCGTTACATTACTTCCAACTGCTTGTTGCAAATTTTCATTTGTATTTATATGTTCATCACTATCAGACTCTTCCAGTTGCAGTATCCTTTTACTTTTTTTCTTTTGACATACTGTTGGTGAAGAAACATTTTGACTATGGACTGGCATGTCCTCTATGTATGTATTGACATTGTTTTCCAAATCCGTGCTTTCCCTCACTTTATGAAAATCTACGAATTAGAAATAAATGTATGGTTAACATTATTATTGTTATGTGATTTACCTTCTTACTCAAATAAATTGCTTTTTGTGAATAAAAGAAGCATGTTCTTTATGTAGCAATTTGTCTACTCTTCTGTCCTCTGACTTCGTAAGTCATTTGGGAATATTTATTTCAAACAAATTTAAAGATTAGAATTCATACGAACTACATCTCCCACAATGCACTGATGCAATGCAGACTCCCATTTATTCCTATGACTCTTTTTGTGTGTGTTTCAGAGTACATGCTGTAAATTAATTTTATCATTTGACAATGATTCTGAAGGCAAAAGTCTGTGACATATGTTAAGTAATAACATTTACAGTTACACACTTACCTTGCGAAGTACCAGGCATTTCAGATGTATCTACGTTGGTCACTCCTACCACTGCTTCAGTGAGCAGGGTCCCCTCAACCATCTCCTCTAGTGGGGTGTTTGGTTTATCCTTCGGGGGTCCACCACCTGTCTTGTTTGCATGTTTAATCCTGGATGCAATTTTGTCCTTTGCACGGCTGCGCAAGTCATACCAGCGTTTTTGTAAATTAGTGATATCTCTGTGGGCAGCCCCCACAGCATTCACTTTTGATTGAATGGCCAGCCACAGTTTCCTCTTCACTCCTTCTGGGACCTTCAAGGAATCCTTACCAAAAAGCTGGTCATGCCTCAGAGTGACCTCTTCAATTAATATTTCCAGTTCCTGGCCACTAAACTTTAATTTTCGTTTTCTTGCATGCACGTCTTCAACGGCACTTTCCGCAGCCATCTCTCCTTCAAGGGCACACCAAACACACTCCTCCTGTAGCTGAAAGCAGAGCTCCAACTGCCAACAGCCACTCCTGCAGTTTAAATTGAACTTCAGCTGTGTCTAATCTGTGTACTGGTTTCCTGGGTGTCCTCATTGGTATGCATGAAAATGCGAATTCGCATTTTGCGATTTCGCAATGTGCGAAGTCGCACCGAAAAAATCGCAATTTTCTTGCGATTCGGATAAAAATGCGAATTTTACCGAATCGCAAAAAAAATGCGAAAAAAATTATGCATACCATTATGCGATTCCTAATATGCGTTTCGCTAATTTTTGCAAATTAGGAAACGCAAAAAATAACTTTGATGCATGTGGGCGTATGTGTCTGAAAATACCCACTCACAACTTGGGGCTCTGTTACAGCCAGAACCCAATCCACAAATGCATTGGCATACATTGCCCATGAATTTTGTAGTTGCGTTGTCCAAATATAAGGACAGGATTGTATTATTGGTAGAGATAGGCCAGCTCTCTTAGAGGCACCATTTAATCGTTATACCTGTATTAGCTTCAGTATGAGACTTAGGCAGCCTCTCAAGAGAGAAAGGGGTGCGACCAGGCGGAATTTCAAGGCCCTCGTCATAGAGGGCCACAATTTGAATCAAGCTTCTGATCCGCTTTTTGCAAAATCTTAGATATCAATGTGAGGTTCTCCATAATTAACCATCCATAAAGAGATGGCTAAAAGCAATGACAAAATGAGGACATAGAACAGCTTTTATGATAGTTTTGGCCTTATTACGAGTTAAGTTATTCGACAGCCAAAGGACCGTGTCAGTGACCGCTAGGAGACTGCTGAGACTTTGGTATTCAGACCGCCGAATTACGAGTTTGCCGAGGGGCCGGCGTTGTGGCAGTCTTGCGGTGGTGTGTAATGTATTTCTATATTGATGGCTGTGTGTACAGTCCGACTGCATATGTGTCAAAAGTACACATATGCATGATATCTGTAGGAAAATACAACATACCCATTGCCGGAGTCAGAGCCATATGTCGACAGACCCAGTAATGAGTACATAGTACCAAAGCACTTACATGGATTTTGCTGCAGAATGGGCCATGTTCCTCCGGGTGAAGATGCTGCTGTGTAGGGGGGACCTGGAGAAAGGGATCCACCTCTAAATCTGCGGCAAAGAACTGGAAAAGGGGTGAGTATGTACCCCAAATCCTTTGTCTCCGATGACCTTAAGGCAGCAGTCTTGCCTGCTGCGGTCGGCTTGAGGGAAAGCCAACTTTTAATACAGACAGCAATGTTGCACCTCTATACTGCCAGTCGGCGGTGTGATGGCAGTGCCAGTGGTTCGGTGGCGGTCTTCACAAAGCCACTGCGCCCAACTCGTATTACGCTGGACGGCTCACCGACATTGGACTGCCACCACCGGGGTGGCAGCCAAGAATCTGCTGAACTCATAATCAGGCCTTTGTGTTACATCAGGAGGATGACTGAAGTGGAGTTTTGAGGCTTACTGAATTTGCATGCAACAACTACAAACATGTTTATTTGCAATGCAAACGTCTTTTGTTTGCATGACTATTTGGCAAATGCTTTGTCATTTGACCTGCCCAAATCCAAACTGAAATCCACACTGTAGTAATGACGCAAACAAATCCACACAGTAGTTTGGGAAATGTGCCATATCTCATTGAAGCCACAGGAGTTTACAAGCAATATTCTGATAGAAAATGCCCTTCTGTTAAAACCTACTCCTGGCTTTCTACCAACTGTGATACCAGCGTTGTGCCAGATTGACATCAGCCAAGGCACCATGCAAAACTCCAGAATAATTAACTGTCAGTCATGGACTTATGAACAGCATAGTCGGGCGTAGCTATAAAAATAAAACTCCTCTACTTTGAAACACTGCACTACGCATCAGAAATACAAAAAAATGACTGGTGAAAAGTGATTGCAAACTGACCTAGGTACTATTAAGTCAATCCACAAAATCAACATTCACACTGGGTCGCAATTCAACTTACCTCATTACTATTTATGAGGTCGGTCAAAAACTCCCAACTGACTATAATTGCGGTCACGACAAAGGGTGGCCTGTGATTTCTTTTAAATAAAGTATTTCTTTAAATGTAGTCCATTTTCCTCAAGGAACACATGGCTGTATTTAACAAACAAATTACTTTTTTTAAATGTTTAATGGCTTTGGTCCCCTGCAACACTGCCTATTTTTGGAATTGGGAAACAATTTCGCTGGGAAACTAAAAATTAGGCGGCATGGTGAAGCAGAGGAAAGGGGTCGGAGTCACCCGGGGCATGGTCATAAAAAGCAAAGTCTGACAGTCAAGCTATACATTTGTTTCTGGCACAAGGTCGAATGTGACAGTAAATCTGTTCTACTTAATTAATTGGCCAAATTTAGGTTGCTTTTTAAAATATCGTATGGGTTAAGGTATTTGCTACAGGGATCCTTATGAGCCCCAAAAAATTCTAGATATATTAGTTATTGTAAGATAACTCTGGAGGTTAATGCATTTTCTGGAGAGATCTCTGTTTTGTCTAGTCACAGTATTGACTTATAAACTAGCATGTATGTTTGTGTGCCTGTTGCAAAGCACATTGTGGAACACACAGATCACAGATTTGCATGTTATGTAGTTAGGTGAGTGGGTTACTGCTTTTGACACAGAGATCCTTTTTGTTAGTTACAGTTTATAAGCTGCAGTCTTTTTAATACCACACAGTCTGCTCTTAACTGGTAACAGAAAGTCATGGGTTTAGAGCCTTGTTGTTTTTTTCTCAATCTGTTAGTATTCTAAGTTTGCAAGCAAAGGTTCCTTTGGGTAGCAGTAAAGTATTGTTAGCACAGACAACACCATCCATTGTATTTTAAATCAATAATTTGCTTTTGTGATACCCTGATACTCTGTCCAGGCTCAGGCGAGGCGTTAGTGACTAAAGTATTGGAGGACTAAATATGTCTAATTTCAGTCAAGCCCTTTATGGTCAAACTCCAATTTAATTAAGTAGCATTAACTGGTATCTCTGTAAAGGTTTGTAGAGGTAGTATGCATATATTCGTGCTCTTTGTGATTTGCTATTGCTGTTTTTTATTATTATTTTTTTTAACAGAAATGTATGTGTTTTCTTGTTTTTTATTCTTCCATTTTTTTTTCCACTCTCTTCTTTTCTGAATTAACTTACTTTCTATTTTATTTGTCTTCTATTAGGAAAGTTCAAGTCGAACTAAGAATGTTATATATTCATTCATAGATAAACTCTATAGGCAACCATATGAGGAAAACCAAAAACTTCTCGGTCTGAAACTAAGCTACAGTCAATTTTTAGAGGTGCCAATAATTAATAATAGTTCAACAGCAGCTTGGACTGTGCGGACATTAAACATTTTGTTATTAAGCATGATCTTCAGTGCTGCAGGAAAAGTCAGCTGGACAGATGCTCCCAAGTTTCTGAATGCCTCCATTCTCCGACCCAGTTCCCACTGTCTATCAAGGGTCGCCCTTGATAAGTCAGATCGCACTTGAAAGGAAAAGCCTTCCCCAGTCAGAGATTTTTGTTTATGGGCCAGATTTAGAATGTGATCCTTCAGTTGAAATGTGTGGAAGTTCACTAGAATCTTGCGGGGCTTTGCCCGCTGCGGATTACGCCTGAAGGGGTCCCTATGAATCCGTTGAATGTCTAGATTGAGCTCCTCCTCTGTATGCTTTGAATTTAAAGATTTTATTAGGAGTTGGATATTATATGCCTTAATGTTGGAATCTTCATTTGCTTCTGGTACATTCAGGATGCGAATATTACAGCGCCTCGCATTATTTTCCAAGACCTCCATTCTTTCAGCCAATAAAGTATCCTCTCTTTTAAGTTTCACAATTTCCTCCTTGGCATTGTCTAGCTCTATGGACATTACCGCTGTCGTTTCTTCCAAAGCTCCTTGAAAAAAGCCCATCAATTTTGCTATCCAGTGATTCACAGTATGACCTAAACTCTCTCTGGATTTTAGATGACTCCTCAAAGCCTCGTTTAATGTCAGCTGTCAAATTGGAAAAAATAGTTAGAACTGAAGAAAGATCTAAAGGTGAGGTAGAGACAGTGGCGTCTGGTGGTAGTTGTGTTTCAGAACTAAGAAGAAGCGGGCTCTGAGCTCATTGCAGTATAGTACTCTGAGTACTCTGGTCTGGAATTGAAGGACCCTCAAGTATTTGAAGTTGATTATCCGACTCTAACTCTACCAATGCCAGACTTGCGTTTGCTTAAAGATTGATACATCTACCAGAGAGACTAGAGTCTTCCAATCCTGTGATACTGGAAGGGACGGCAGGAATCTTGTCGAGATTTAAAGAGATGGTCACACTATCACTGCCATTAATATACTGTTGCGTTAGTAATTCTGATGTTAAGACTGCGTTTATATCTGCATTTTCTGCCATAGTACCTGGCCGTGTGTTTTCCATGGGTGGACCTCTTCCCTTCTCATCGGTTTGATTTACATTACAAGACCCCCCTTCCATGTTTAGAGAGACAGAGGCCATATCACCAGTTATTATTGGGCTAGAGATTGTCTCTGAGGATGCTCTGGTAGGGTAATGAGTACTCTGTGTAAGGCTCAGAACCTGAGGTATGACCTTAAAATAAGACCTCAGAGAGGGTGTTATCTTTGAGCCCGAATCCAAAACTGATTTTACTGCCTTGTATTTCTTGGATCATTTAGGCTTAGCCTCTGCAGAGAGGTAAGAAGAGCACTTAGTGGGCGTATTATTGGTACCACAAACAATACCACTGGACTTAGTGGATACTGCACTAGTTGGATTAACTAATTTCAGACCTACAACAGTATTATCACAGTCCTCCTGCTCAGTGACCTGCTTGAATTCCAGAGCTGAGGCGGAAAACAAGTTAGGTTTATCTGAATTTGTCTTCCCCCCTGGGTTATGATGTAAACTCCCTGTTTTAGCTGTTTTCCTTCCTCTACGACCCTTTCTAGATATTACTGGGGTCGATTTTGCAGTAAACTCAGGTTGAATTGAGGTTCGACTTCTAAGGGAGTATGGGTTTTTAACAAAGCCAATACTCTGCTTTAATGTCCCTACCCCAGAGTTTAAATCTTCCTTAAGTCCAGCGAAACCCACAAACTGTTTCTCATGCGGCTCCTCCAAAAGTTGAACAGCCACTGCCTCCTCCGCCCCTTGGCCCCCCTTCACCTCGTTTGTCATCAGATCTGGTGTCACGTAATCTCCTGCTGCCTCCAGTAGAGCGGGAGCCGACGCCAAGGTGCTCTCGGTCGTGGTCCCGCTTTCCGCCGCCACTGCTGCCACCACCGCCCGTCCTTCTCCGCCAGCAACCGCAGGAAGAGTGTCTCTGCAAAGGGAGCGAACTTGCCTCCCGCGACGGTGCTCCAGGGCGGCCCGGTACCACTTCCAAGGCACCGACGACGAGAGGATACGTGCCTGCAGTATAGACCGAGCCGGCAGCGGGAGAGTAGTGCCCAGGAGAGCGGACGCCGAGTCAGAACGAAACACGCCCCCAGCGAGCACGAGCATGGAAGGCGAGAGGAGACCGAGCCTAATGGCTCCAAAGTCTGGAGAATAACCCCGGCTCAACAGGAAGTAGGTATGTTACAAAAAAAAAGGAGGCTATAGAAGATCACAGCACATCCAGATCAAGCTAATCAAGCTGGCGCACGAATGTAGCCCTCATCAGAAAGAGAAAAGCCAAACGCTCCGCGATAGCCCAGAGCGTTGTATCGCGGCAGCTAGCCTGCTCCGGGTGGTTAACCAGGGGTTCCTCAGGGGAGGGGGGGTGGTTTTCACATGGGTAAGGGTTAGGAAAATAAAAAATAAAATGCTTCTCATCTCTAAAATGGTGGTCGATAACTTTATAAATGAACAATGGACGAATTTTGCTCTTGTTAGTAGTACTAAGGGGTGTGAGTTAGCTGGACTCTTTACCATTAGATATGTCAACTATGAGTACCATTAAGATTCTCTCCTGGAATGTTAATGGCCTGCGCACCAAACCTAGATCTAACACAATTTTACAATACATCCATGACTTTGATTCGCAGGTCATTATTCTCCAGGAGACACACTTGGTTGAAGCTGAAGTATTGGACCTGGTAAAAAAGAACAGATGGATAGATTTATCAGTCACTACATCTCAAACAGTTAACACTAGAGGGGTTGTCATTCTCTTTAAAAAAACATCGCAACAAGATTTTTGAAGCAGAAGGTTGACCCTTTTGGTAGGTGGGCAATCGCGGCTGTCATGATAGGGTGAGCATGCGTTACGTTGGTTGGTTATTATGGGCCTAACCGTGATGACCCATCTGCCCTGGCCACGCTGTTCTCCGAGCTTTTACATTTTCCAGAACCTATAATAATAGTGGGAGATTTTAACATCGTGCTCAATCCGCTGCTGGATAAGTCTTCTTCTGGCCGACAACTTGCTCACTCTAAATCTAGAGATCTCTTAATTAAATACATGTATCAATATGGATTTATTGATATTTGGAGGGCAAGGTCGGGTCAGAAAACCGGCTTTTCCTTCAGAAATTACAAGTACCGTCATAGATCTAGGATCGATTTTATTTTGGTAAACAAAGTTTTGGATAAATCGGTTAGGAGTGTAACTTATCTACCATCTCACCTGTCCGATCATTCGGCGATACTCTTAGACTTCGAACTGCAGTCTCAACCCCGACTAGGTCTTAGTCAATTGACAGATCTTTTCTCACATCCCCCCGAAGATTTGGAGTATGTTAAAGTGGAGACGCAAGAATGTTTTAAAATTAACATTGGTTCGGCGTGCTCTAGCACAGTATGGGACGCTTTTAAATGCTCTTTGAGAGGGGTTATTAAGAAGAAAACTTTGTTTCGTAAGAAACAGTATACCCAAGCGGTTACACTGATAGAGGCTAACATATCAACAGCCCAATCAGAATTAGAAAATCTTAACAATACCCCCGAACATGTAGCACAGGCTAAACAGGAGGAGCTGATGAAGCTTAAAGGGCAACTGGCTTCTATATTGCAAAGGTGGGAAGCCAGTAAATTAGCCAATTTTGAATTTGGTGAAGGGGCGGGCAAATTACTAGCCTGGAAGTCTAGAACAGATCAGACACAAAATAATATTGACTCTATAATTACTGGCTCCGGTACAGTATCTTCGGACCCAGAAATAAGGCCAGCCTTCAAAGATTTTTTCCAGGCTATATATCGAGAGGACAATAACATCACCTCCATTAATGTAGGAAACTGGCTTAATAAAATTTCACTGCCAGAACTCTCTACAGAACAAGTGGATTTTTTAGAACACCCTATAACGGTAGAAGAGGTATCAACTGCCATACTAATTAGTAAATCTGGAAAGGCGGCGGGCCCGGATGGCCTACCGGCAGAGATATACAAACTTATTGCAGCCGATATCGCTCCCTTTCTCACCAAGTTATTCAATTAAGTTCTGATAGATGGTGATCTACCGCCCACATCATGGAATAAAGCTTCCATTACGCTTATTCTGAAACCGGGGAAGGCATCCACCGCCTGCGGCTCGTATCGCCCAATTTCAGTTCTTAACGCTGACTATAAGATCTTCGCGTTACTACTAGCCAAGAGATTGGGGCAGGTAGCCCCCTCAGTCCTACATTCCAACCAAAAGGGCTTTGTTAAAGGTCGCCAACTTTATGAGCTGATATACAACCTAATAGGAGCGATTGACATGGCAACTAGTTCAACGCTACCCTTGGCTATTCTCACCCTGGACGCAGCCAAGGCCTTCGACAGGGTCAATTGGGTATACTTGTCGGGGACCTTGGAAAAATTCGGCGTGGGTCGGGCCTTTCGCAGAGCGGTGGAATTACTGTACCATAACCCTTCGGCCTCGGTCTTGGTTAATGGCGGACTGTCGGAACCATTTACCATCACAAGGGGCACTCGGTAGGGTTGCCCGCTTTCGCCCCTACTCTTCGATCTCTATATAGAGCCATTTGCTCAAATAATTCGCGAAGACATTAACATCGTTCCATTTAGATATAGATATTGGGAAAAAAAAGTATCTTTGTATGCTGACGATCCTATGATCATAACCTCAGATATCAGCACAGCTTTTCCGACAGACATAAATCTAGCACAACAATGTGGCAACATCTCTGGCTATGAAGTCAACGCCACAAAGACCGAGGTTATGGCATGGAACAGCATAACAGCGCAACTCCCTGTACAACCTTGTGACAGCATGAGATATCTAGGCATAAAAATTGTAAAGGATATTAATCTGATCGCACATACAAATTTCACTCTGGTGGCTAAAGAATGTAGGAAACTAATGAGTTCTTGGAGACATCTTCCATTAACGCTCCTAGGTCTATCAAACTTAGTTAAGATGTCTATCTTACCTAGGCTGACCTTTATTTTTAACAGCTTACCACTTTACTTTGATAAAACATTGATAGCAAAGATGCAGAGCGACATCACCTCATTTGTATGGAGGAACAAGACTGCAAGAATTTCTTGGAATAAATTAAGGCGTCGTAGGGAGAAGGGTGGTTTGGCCGGTCCTGACATTCAGATTTATGCTTGGGCCTTTCAGTTGACACACGCCCGAATGCTACCTAAAACTCCATCAGATCAGGGCATCGGTTTAATGTTTTCAACACTATTACAATGTGAAGGTCTAAGTCAGATGGGTTTTTTATTTAAGTTCGGAGACCCCAAATGTTTTAAAAACATCAAGCTGAAGGTATTGCAGGGCCTAGCAAGAACCTGGTATAACCTTAGAACCACTACCAAAATAGGCTACCACTCTAACAGTTCTCCTATATGGGATCTTCCTGCTCCCCCGGGCTGGACTAAAGATGCATTGATAAGCCCACTAAAAGATGCTGGAATTTTAACATGGTGAGATCTGTTCTTCGAAGGGGAAATGCTTTCCTAGGAACATCTAGTGAGTAAGGTAGGCCCCAATCTCTCTAGACTTAAATTCCTACAAATCTCAAGTTGGGTACAAGCACAAAAATCTGGTCCCACACGTCATCAACAACGAGCTTTAAGAGGAAGTAGTCAACCAGAATCCTGCTCACTTGACAACGCACCAAAGTCTAAAGAGGTTTCCCACTTTTACAATTTAATCTTAGAGGAGATAGACGGAGTATTCCAACTTCCGGACCAGCTGTGGGGTGTCTTATTGCCTGCATTAAATGTGAATGAACTTTGGTTAACATCCTGAAACCTTCTCTGGGACATTGTTAAACCTGCCTGGCTTCGCAGAAACCACTTCTTTACCCTTCATAGGGCCTACTATTCTCCCCAGAGGTTGTTCAAATTCTCAACAGGTACACCAGTGGCTTGTCCCCGTTGTGGTCAAGTGGCAGCCTCAGATGCTCATATGTTTTATGATTGCCCACATTTAACATCTTTCTGGCAATCAATAGGCAATACATTAACATCTTCAATAGGCTCTATTGTGAGTATAGATCTCTGCCTTGTAATTTTTGGAGTAACGGACAAAAAACGTAGTGCTAATAACAACCTCTTGTTCTACTCAATGCTGGTGGCCCGACGTGAGATCTGCAGGCGCTGGAAAGAGGCCTCTCCTCCGACGTTGCCCGACTGGAGTTCTTCCATGCTTCATATATCGAAATTGGATCTTTCCAGGGCTGGAAAACCTGAAAATAGAGCTTTTTGGTTGAAACTCGATTGGTCTCAATAACTAGAGCTGGTTCCCCCCTCTCCCCTCCCCCTCTCCCCCAGTTCCAATGATTATAAAGCCATGACGCACTCTCTTCGCTCTATCACTTTCGCCCTTTCTTTAAGGTCAATTTGTGGTAACAGCAATGGTGGAATCTGGCTAATGGCAAGCACCATCCAAATCGTACACAAGGGTCTGTGATTAACTGTGAAACTGACATGGCTGTAGGGTCCAGGCGCTTCCTTACTACGATCGACCCCTACCAGTCTTGCACTGAGACAGTATGTCTTTTTCTCAAATCACACTTCTCCTAGTCCACGGTATCATTGGGCCAGCCATGGTTCAGATGAGGAACAAAAAAAAAAAAGAATTTGCTTTTTCCCCAATCATGCACTCAACATATAATGTCTCCAAGTAGTGCCGATATGTGACTCCTATAACGTATAACCCTCATTGTCTTATGCAACATTTTCTGTACATTGAGGTGTACACCTGTATGATTTAGTGTCTCTCTGTGTCTGACATAAAGTGTTCGGACAACCTACACCGAGTGGAATAGTTCTTAAAGATTTTTTTTAATGAATGCCATTTAAATTGTTATTTGTGTAGTTACTCATGCACACGGATGCATATGACATTCTTATAGTGCAAGCACATTTCTTGCATAAGGGGCTGAATTGTAAAAATAAAATGCCTCCAAACCATAAGTTCTGTTAAGTTCTTGTGAAGTGATAAGAAGCTATGTGTCTAGGTTTTCTTCCAATGTATTTGCGCTTGGTATTAGGCTTCAGATGGATCAAAGTCAGGAAATTACTTGGAAAAAAGGGGAGTTGATGACCCTTTAAATCAGGCTTCTGTTTTAGGCTGAACAGGATTAGAAAATAGGGCAAGTATTTTGGCTGCCTGCACCTTGCTGTTCTGAACAGAAAGCACATAACCTGTGGGCGCTTCTGTGTTGCAGTCAGGGCCGTACTTGGCATTGCGGGCATCGGGCATTTCCCCAGGAGGCTGGAAGTGTGTGAGACGGTTTTGTAGCGGTTGGGGCTAGTTTTGTTACTGGGGGCCAGTTTTGTAGCATTGTAGCATTGATGCAATATCAGCCCCCATAACAAAAACAGCAGTGCTTCCCAACTGAAAACCCCTGCCCCCTTGCGGGGATGGAGGGGGCTGATCTGATAAAATTGCCTAGGCTGCTTTGGATTTCCCGTCCGTCCCTGGATGCAGGGTGGGAAAATGTCACCAGGGCAAATTCAGCATGTTTCACAGATCAGATGGATTCCAAATCTGATTCAGGAATAGCTACAGGAATGAGTATCCGGCTGGATTTCCTCATTGCCTGCACTGCCACTAGCTATCGCACACCCTGTAATTTTGCATACCAAAGGCGTTGCATTTGCAAAATGGCTTTGAACATGTGGCAGCCTATAAAAATATCACACATTTTTCCCCGGATGAATTTCACTTCATTAAACCTTTCAGAGGGAGGGGTGTGGAAATGCAATATTCGGATTTTCACAGCTTGGACTTTGGAAACACTTTGTATTATTAAAAAATGATTCACTATTGCAAGTTGCAGAACTTGTAATGGGAAGGTAGTACCACACTGGGCAAATACAGCACCCTTTGGTTAATTTTGTTTTCATTTCTTTTTCACTGATGACATGTTGGTAAAGGTATACTTGCCTATGCATGAGAGTTTTATACAGACAGAACATGTCTCTCAGTACAAGAGCTTTATGTACACATAGAAAAGCAAACATCTTTTGAAGTCCTTGTTTGACAGTACCACGTGACTCTTTCTCTAGTGAGAACGTATGTATGTTTGTTGTTAGGCTAGACTCTTTTTATTGCAAGCTGTAAGATATTGAACTGGCGCCATAGATTAATATTTTGTAAGACCTTACTCCCGGAAAAGAAATACAGACTACATGGAAGTTAATACACGAATTGTACCGTCTAGTTTTAATGAAGAGGCCCTGTTTACAAGTGCAGGACTAGAAAGCAGAATTACGAGCTGTGTGTTAATGATCTCACTTTCACAGTTTTCTTCTTATAAATTCTATCAACATTTTTCAAGGAAAAGACCCATAAAAAAACGCAAACATGCAGAATCTGGTGTGTTAAATACTGATTCTACACGTGATGTAAAAAGTCAGAAACCCAAAAATAATTCTAGATATATTAGTTATTGTAAGATAACTCTGGAGGTTAATGCATTTTCTGGAGAGATCTCTGTTTTGTCTAGTCACAGTATTGACTTATAAACTAGCATGTATGTTTGTGTGCAAAGCACATTGTGGAACACACAGATCACAGATTTGCATGTTATGTAGTTAGGTGAGTGGGTTACTGCTTTTTACACAGAGATCTTTTTTGTTAGTTACAGTTTATAAGCTGCAGTCTTTTTAATACCACGCAGTCTGCTCTTAACTGGTAACTGAAAGTCATGGGTTTAGAGCCTTGTTGTTTTTTTCTCAATCTGTTAGTATTCTAAGTTTGCAAGCAAAGGTTCCTTTGGGTAGCAGTAAAGTATTGTTAGCACAGACAACACCATCCATTGTATTTTAAATCAAGAATTTGCTTTTGTGATACCCTGATACTCTGTCCAGGCTCAGGCGAGGCGTTAGTGACTAAAGTATTGGAGGACTAAATATGTCTAATTTCAGTCAAGCCCTTTATGGTCAAACTCCAATTTAATTAAGTAGCATTAACTGGTATCTCTGTAAAGGTTTGTAGAGGTAGTATGCATATATTCGTGCTCTTTGTGATTTGCTATTGCTGTTTTTTATTATTTTTTTTTAACAGAAATGTATGTGTTTTCTTGTTTTTTATTCTTTCATTTTTTTTCCACTCTCTTCTTTTCTGAATTAACTTACTTTCTATTTTATTTGTCTTCTATTAGGAAAGTTCATGCCGAACTAAGAATTTTATATATTCATTCATAGATAAACTCTATAGGCAACCATATGAGGAAAACCAAAAACTTCTCGGTCTGAAACTAAGCTACAGTCAATTTTTAGAGGTGCCAATAATTAATAATAGTTCAACTGCAGCTTGGACTGTGCTGACATTAAAGATTTTGTTATTAAGCATGATCTTCAGTGCTGCAGGAAAAGTCAGCTGGACAGATGCTCCCAAGTTTCTGAATGCCTCCATTCTCCGACCCAGTTCCCACTGTCTATCAAGGGTCGCCCTTGATAAGTCAGATCGCACTTGAAAGGAAAAGCCTTCCCCAGTCAGAGATTTTTGTTTATGGGCCAGATTTAGAATGTGATCCTTCAGTTGAAATGTGTGGAAGTTCACTAGAATCTTGCGGGGCTTTGCCCGCTGCGGATTACGCCTGAAGGGGTCCCTATGAATCCGTTGAATGTCTAGATTGAGCTCCTCCTCTGTATGCTTTGAATTTAAAGATTTTATTAGGAGTTGGATATTATATGCCTTAATGTTGGAACCTTCATTTGCTTCTGGTACATTCAGGATGCGAATATTACAGCGCCTCGCATTATTTTCCAAGACCTCCATTCTTTCAGCCAATAAAGTATCCTCTCTTTTAAGTTTCACAATTTCCTCCTTGGCATTGTCTAGCTCTATGGACATTACCGCTGTCGTTTCTTCCAAAGCTCCTTGAAAAAAGCCCATCAATTTTGCTATCCAGTGATTCACAGTATGACCTAATCTCTCTCTGGATTTTAGATGACTCCTCAAAGCCTCGTTTAATGTCAGTTAGTTAATGTCAAATAGTTAGAACTGAAGAAAGATCTAAAGGTGAGGTAGAGACAGTGGCATCTGGTGGTAGTTGTGTTTCAGAACTAAGAAGAAGCGGGCTCTGAGCTAATTGCAGTATAGTACTCTGAGTACTCCGGTCTGGAATTGAAGGACCCTCAAGTATTTGAAGTTGATTATCCGACTCTAACTCTACTAATGCCAGACTTGCGTTTGCTTAAAGATTGATACATCTACCAGAGAGACTAGAGTTTTCCAATCCTGTGATACTGGAAGGGACGGCAGGAATCTTGTCGAGATTTAAAGAGATGGTCACACTCTCACTGCCATTAATATACTGTTGCGTTAGTAATTCTGATGTTAAGACTGCGTTTATATCTGCATTTTCTGCCATAGTACCTGGCCGTGTGTTTTCCATGGGTGGACCTCTTCCCTTCTCATCGGTTTGATTTACATTACAAGACCCCCCTTCCATGTTTAGAGAGACAGAGGCCATATCACCAGTTATTATTGGGCTAGAGATTGTCTCTGAGGATGCTCTGGTAGGGTAATGAGTACTCTGTGTAAGGCTCAGAACCTGAGGTATGACCTTAAAATAAGACCTCAGAGAGGGTGTTATCTTTAAGCCGAATCCAAAACTGATTTTACTGCCTTGGATTTCTTGGATCGTTTAGGCTTAGCCTCTGCAGAGAGGTAAGAAGAGCACTTAGCGGGCGTATTATTGGTACCACAAACAATACCACTGGACTTAGTGGATACTGCACTAGTTGGATTAACTAATTTGAGACCTACAACAGTATTATCACAGTCCTCCTGCTCAGTGACCTGCTTGAATTCCAGAGCTGAGGCGGAAAACAAGTTAGGTATATCTGAATTTGTCTTCCCCCCTCGGTTATGATGTAAACTCCCTGTTTTAGCTGTTTTCCTTCCTCTACGACCCTTTCTAGATATTACTGGGGTCGATTTTGCAGTAAACTCAGGTTGAATTGAGGTTCGACTTCTAAGGGAGTATGGGTTTTTAACAAAGCTAATACTCTGCTTTAATGTCCCTACCCCAGAGTTTAAATCTTCCTTAAGTTCAGCGAAACCCACAAACTGTTTCTCATGCGGCTCCTCCAAAAGTTGAACAGCCACTGCCTCCTCCGCCCCTTGGCCCCCCTTCACCTCATTTGTCATCAGATCTGGTGTCACGGAATCTCCTGCTGCCTCCAGTAGAGCGGGAGCCGACGCCAAGGTGCTCTCGGTCGTGGTCCCGCTTTCCGCCGCCACTGCTGCCACCGCCGCCCGTCCTTCTCCGCCAGCAACCACAGGAAGAGTGTCTCTGCAAAGGGAGCGAGCTTGCCTCCCGCAACGGTGCTCCAGGGCGGCCCGGTACCACTTCCAAGGCACAGACGACGAGAGGATACGTGCCTGCAGTATTGACCGAGCCGGCAGCGGGAGAGTAGTGCCCAGGAGAGCGGATGCCGAGTCAGAACGAAACACGCCCCCAGCGAGCACGAGCATGGAAGGCGAGAGGAGACCGAGCCTAATGGCTCCAAAGTCTGGAGAATAACCTCGGCTCAACAGAAAGTAGGTATGTTACAAAAAAAAAGGAGGCTATAGAAGATGACAGCACATCCAGATCAAGCTAATCAAGCTGGCGCACGAATGTAGCCCTCATCAGAAAGAGAAAAGCCAAACGCTCCGCGATAGCCCAGAGCGGGGTATCGCGGCAGCTAGCCTGCTCCGGGTGGTTAACCAGGGGTTCCTCAGGGGAGGGGGGGTGGTTTTCACATGGGTAAGGGTTAGGAAAATAAAAAATAAAATGCTTCTCATCTCTAAAATGGTGGTCGATAACTTTATAAATGAACAATGGACGAATTTTGCTCTTGTTAGTAGTACTAAGGGGTGTGAGTTAGCTGGACTCTTTATCATTAGATATGTCAACTATGAGTACCATTAAGATTCTCTCCTGGAATGTTAATGGCCAGCGCACCAAACCTAGATCTAACACAATTTTACAATACATCCGTGACTTTGATGCGCAGGTCATTATTCTCCAGGAGACACACTTGGTTGAAGCTGAAGTATTGGACCTGGTAAAAAAGAACAGATGGATAAATTTATCAGTCACTACATCTCAAACAGTTAACACTAGAGGGGTTGTCATTCTCTTTAAAAAAAACATCGCAACAAGACTTTTGAAGCAGAAGGTTGACCCTTTTGGTAGATGGGCAATCGCGGCTGTCATGATAGGGTGAGCATGCGTTACGTTGGTTGGTTATTATGGGCCTAACCGTGATGACCCATCTGCCCTGGCCACGCTGTTCTCCGAGCTTTTACAACGCCCTATATGTGAGGGCTCCTGAGATGACTCTTCGGAAGTTGCAGGTGGTACAGAACTGTGCAGCCCGTACCCTGCTACAGATTCCACGCACTCAGTCAGCCAGACCCGGACTAAAAAGTCTACAATGGTTACCAGTAAGGCAGAGAGTGGCATTTAAGGCACTATGTATTGCCCATCGGGCCTTCTGGAAGACAGGCCCAGGAATCAATGACAATCTAGTCATTCCTTACCACCCAAGTAGAAACCTTCGCTCCACGGAGGCTTTCCTGGCGGTGGTACCTAGAGTAAGGAGAGCTAGGGCCGGAGGCAGGATGTTCTCCCTGAACACCTCGAAGTTGTGGAATGCTCTTCCTCTACAACTCCGGTCCAACTCGAACCTGCTCTCATTACGCAAACAGCTGAAAACCCTACTGTTTGCTAAATCCACTGAGTTCTAATCTCTTCTGCACCCCCCATCTCTGTCTACTTACTCAGCGCTTGGACGCCCTTGGGCAGCAATCGCGCTTTACAAATCCATATACAATACAATACAATACAATACATTTTCCAGAACCTATAATAATAGCGGGAGATTTTAACATCGTGCTCAATCCGCTGCTGGATAAGTCTTCTTCTGGCCGACAACTTGCTCACTCTAAATCTAGAGATCTCTTAATTAAATACATGTATCAATATGGATTTATTGATATTTGGAGGGCAAGGTCGGGTCAGAAAACCGGCTTTTCCTTCAGAAATTACAAGTACCGTCATAGATCTAGGATCGATTTTATTTTGGTAAACAAAGTTTTGGATAAATCGGTTAGGATTGTAACTTATCTACCATCTCACCTGTCCGATCATTCGGCGATACTCTTAGACTTCGAACTGCAGTCTCAACCCCCGACTAGGTCTTGGTCAATTGACAGATCTTTTCTCACATCCCCCGAAGATTTGGAGTATGTTAAAGTGGAGACGCAAGAATGTTTTAAAATTAACATTGGTTCGGCGTGCTCTAGAACAGTATGGGACGCTTTTAAATGCTCTTTGAGAGGGGTTATTAAGAATAAAACTTTGTTTCGTAAGAAACAGTATACCCAAGCGGTTACACTGATAGAGGCTAACATATCAACAGCCCAATCAGAATTAGAAAATCTTAACAATACCCCCGAACAAGTAGGACAGGCTAAACAGGAGGAGCTGATGAAGCTTAAAGGGCAACTGGCCTCTATATTGCAAAGGTGGGAAGCCAGTAAATTAGCCAATTTTGAATTTGGTGAAGGGGCGGGCAAATTACTAGCCTGGAAGTCTAGAACAGATCAGACACAAAATAATATTGACTCTATAATTACTGGCTCCGGTACAGTATCTTCGGACCCAGAAATAAGGCCAGCCTTCAAAGATTTTTTCCAGGCTATATATCGAGAGGACAATAACATCACCTCCATTATTGTAGGAAACTGGCTTAATAAAATTTCACTGCCAGAACTTTCTACAGAACAAGTGGATTTTTTAGATCACCCTATAACGGTAGAAGAGGTATCAACTGCCATACTAAATAGTAAATCTGGAAAGGCGGCGGGCCTGGATGGCCTACCGGCAGAGATATACAAACATATTGCAGCTGATATCGCTCCCTTTCTCACCAAGTTATTCAATCAAGTTCTGATAGATGGTGATCTACCGCCCACATCATGGAATAAAGCTTCCATCACGCTTATTCTGAAACCGGGGAAGGCATCCACCGCCTGCGGCTCGTATCACCCAATTTCAGTTCTTAACGCTGACTATAAGATCTTCGCGTCACCACTAGCCAAGAGATTGGGGCAGGTAGCCCCCTCAGTCCTACATTCCAACCAAAAGGGCTTTGTTAAAGGTCGCCAACTTTATGAGCTGATATACAACCTAATAGGAGCGATTGACATGGCAACTAGTTCAACGCTACCCTTGGCTATTCTCACCCTGGACGCAGCAAAGGCCTTCGACAGGGTCAATTGGGTATACTTGTCGGGGGCCTTGGAAAAATTCGGCGTGGGTCGGGCCTTTCGCAGAGCAGTGGAATTACTGTACCATAACCCTTCGGCCTCGGTCTTGGTTAATGGCGGACTGTCGGAACCATTTACCATCACAAGGGGCACTCTGCAGGGTTGCCCGCTTTCGCCCCTACTCTTCGATCTCTATATAGAGCCATTTGCTCAAATAATTCGCGAAGACATTAACATCGTTCCATTTAGATATAGATATTGGGAAAAAAAAGTATCTTTGTATGCTGACGATCTTATGATCATAACCTCAGATATCAGCACAGCGTTTCCGACAGACATAAATCTAGCACAACAATTTGGCAACATCTCTGGCTATGAAGTTAACGCCACAAAGACCGAGGTTATGGCATGGAACAGCATAACAGCGCAACTCCCTGTACAACCTTGTGACAGCATGAGATATCTAGGCATAAAAATTGTAAAGGATATTAATCTGATCGCACATACAAATTTCACTCTGGTGGCTAAAGAATGTAGGAAACTAATGAGTTCTTGGAGACATCTTCCATTAACGCTCCTAGGTCTATCAAACTTAGTTAAGATGTCTATCTTACCTAGGCTGACCTTTATTTTTAACGGCTTACCACTTTACTTTGATAAAACATTGATAGCAAAGATGCAGAGCGACATCACCTCATTTGTATGGAGGAACAAGACTGCAAGAATTTCTTGGAATAAATTAAGGCGTCGTAGGGAGAAGGGTGGTTTGGCCGGTCCTGGCATTCAGATTTATGCTTGGGCCTTTCAGTTGACACACGCCCGAATGCTACTTAAAACTCCATCAGATCAGGGCATCGGTTTAATGTTTTCAACACTATTACAATGTGACGGTCTAAGTCAGATGGGTTTTTTACTTAAGTTCGGAGACCCCAAATGTTTTAAGAAAATCAAGCTGAAGGTATTGCAGGGCCTAGCAAGAACCTGGTATAACCTTAGAACCACTACCAAAATAGGCTACCACTCTAACAGTTCTCCTTTATGGGATCTTCCTGCTCCCCCGGGCTGGACTAAACATGCATTGATAAGCCCACTAAAAGATGCTGGAATTTTAAGATGGGGAGATCTGTTCTTCGAAGGGGAAATGCTTTCCTGGGAACATCTAGTGAGTAAGGTAGGCCCCAATCTCTCTAGACTTAAATTACTATATATCTCAAGTTGGGTACAAGCACAAAAATCTGGTCCCACACGTCGTCAATAACGACCTTCAAGAGGAAGTAGTCAACTAGAATCCTGCTTACTTGACAACGCACCAAAGTCTAAAGAGGTTTCCCACTTTTACAATTTAATCTTAGAGGAGATAGACGGAGTATTCCAACTTCCGGACCAGCTGTGGGGTTCCTTATTGCCTGCATTAAATGTGAATGAACTTTGGTTAACATCCTGCAACCTTCTCTGGGACATTGTTAAACCTGCCTGGCTTCGCAGAAACGACTTCTTTACCCTTCATAGGGCCTACTATTCTCCCCAGAGGTTGTCCAAATTCTCAACAGGTACACCAGTGGCTTGTCCCCGTTGTGGTCAAGTGGCAGCCTCAGATGCTCATATGTTTTATGATTGCCCACATTTAACATCTTTCTGGCAATCAATAGGCAATAAATTAACATCTTCAATAGGCTCTATTGTGAGTATAGATCTCTGCCTTGTAATTTTTGGAGTAACGGACAAAAAACGTAGTGCTAATAACAACCTCTTGTTCTACTCAATGCTGGTGGCCCGACGTGAGATCTGCAGGCGCTGGAAAGAGGCCTCTCCTCCGACGTTGCCCGACTGGAGTTCTTCCATGCTTCATATATCGAAATTGGATCTTTCCAGGGCTGGAAAACCTGAAAATAGAGCTTTTTGGTTGAAACTCGATTGGTCTCAATAACTAGAGCTGGTCCCACCCCCCCCCCCCCCCTTCCCCCAGTTCCAATGATTATGAAGCCATGATGCACTCTCTTCGCTCTATCACTTTCGCCCTTTCTTTAACCCCTTCCATGCTGGGGCGTTTCCGCCGCTGTGCGGTAAACAAAAGAACAGGGCGGGGCCGTGACGAACCCCAGCCGTCATCAGCACAGGAGTGCCGCAGAGCGTGACGGCTGGGGTTCGTCACCAGCATGGAAGGGGTTAAGGTCAATTTGTGGTAACAGCAATGGTGGAATCTGGCTAATGGCAAGCACCATCCAAATCGTACACAAGGGTCTGTGATGAACTGTGAAACTGACATGGCTGTAGGGTCCTGGCGCTTCCTCACTACGATCGACCCCTATCAGTCTTGCACTGAGACAGTATGTCTTTTTCTCAAATCACACTTCTCCTAGTCCACGGTATCATTGGGCCAGCCATGGTTGAGATGAGGAACAAAAAAACAAAAAAAAAAGGAATTTGCTTTTTCCCCAATCACGCACTCAACATATAATGTCTCCAAGTAGTGCCGATATGTGACTCCTATAACGTATAAACCTCCTTGTCTTATGCAACATTTTCTGTACATTGAGGTGTACACCTGTATGATTTAGTGTCTCTCTGTGTCTGACATAAAGTGCTCGGACAACCTACACCGAGTGGAATAGTTCTTAAAATATTTTTTTTAATGAATGCCATTTAAATTGTTAATTATGTAGTTACTCATGCACACGGATGCATCTGACATTCTTATAGTGCAAGCACATTTCTTGCATAAGGGGCTGAATTGTAAAAATAAAATGCCTCCAAACCATAAGTTCTGTTAAGTTCTTGTGAAGTGATAAGAAGCTGTGTGTCTAGGTTTTCTTCCAATGTATTTGCTCTTGGTATTAGGCTTCAGATGGATCAAAGTCAGGCAATTACTTGGAAAAAAGGGGAGTTGATGACCCTTTAAATCAGGCTTCTGTTTTAGGCTGAACAGGATTGGAAAATAGGAAAGTATTTTGGCTGCCTGCACCTTGCTGTTCTGAACAGAAAGCACATAACCTGTGGGCGCTTCTGTGTTGCAGTCAGGGCCGTACTTGGCATTGCGGGCATCGGGAATTTCCCCAGGAGGCTGGAAGTGTGTGAGACGGTTTTGTAGCGGTGGGGGCTAGTTTTGTTACTGGGGGCCAGTTTTGTAGCATTGTAGCATTGATGCAATATCAGCCCCCATAACAAAAACAGCAGTGCTTCCCAACTGAAAACCCCTGCCCCCTTGCGGCGATGGAGGGGGCTGATCTGATAAAATTGCCTAGGCTGCTTTGGATTTCCAGTCCGTCCCTGGATGCAGGGTGGGAAAATGTCACCAGGGCAAATTCAGCATGTTTCACAGATCAGATGGATTCCAAATCTGATTCAGGAATAGCTACAGGAATGAGTATCCGGCTGGATTTCCTCATTGCCTGCACTGCCACTAGCTATCGCACACCCTGTAATTTTGCATACCAAAGGCGTTGCATTTGCAAAATGGCTTTGCACATGTGGCAGCCTATAAAAATATCACACATTTTTCCCCGGATGAATTTCACTTCATTAAACCATTCAGAATTTTGAGGGAGGGGTGTGGAAATGCAATATTCAGATTTTCACAGCTTGGACTTTGGAAACCCTTTGAAATATTAAAAAATTATTCACTATTGCAAGTTGCAGAACTTGTAATGGGAAGGTAGTACCACACTGGGCAAATACAGCACCCTTTGGTTAATTTTGTTTTCATTTCTTTTTCACTGATGACATGTTGGTAAAGGTATACTTGCCTATGCATGAGAGTTTTATACAGACAGAACATGTCTCTCAGTACAAGAGCTTTATGTACACATAGAAAAGCAAACATCTTTTGAAGTCCTTGTTTGACAGTACCACGTGACTCTTTCTCTAGTGAGAACGTATGTATGTTTGTTGTTAGGCTAGACTCTTTTTATTGCAAGCTGTAAGATATTGAACTGGCGCCATAGATTAATATTTTGTAAGACCTTACTCCGGTAAAAGAAATACAGACTACGTGGAAGTTAATACACGAATTGTACCGTCTAGTTTTAATGAAGAGGCCCTGTTTACAAGTGCAGGACTAGAAATCAGAATTATGAGCTGTGTGTTAATGATCTCACTTTCACAGTTTTCTTCTTATAAATTCTATCAACATTTTTCAAGGAAAAGACCCGTAAAAAACGCAAACATGCAGACTCTGGTGTGTTAAATACTGATTCTACACGTGATGTAAAAAGCCAGAATCAGAGTCAAACGCCTCACACAAAATAGGTGTTACTACATATGATAAATCTTCTAGGGTGTTGATCAGAAAATTATCTGTTAAAGTTACCCATAGAAAGTTAAAGGTGTAGAGTTGTTATCCTGGAATCACCCTGCGAGTGACATTTTTTAGCTTCAAATTGGTACATTCTGTTTATGTGACTTCGTGCAATACCCACACTCCACACTGTTGTGTTACTCATAAAGGCCATTTATTAGGACAATGTTGCTCACACACCAAGTAACTTTGGGGCATATTACCAACGTTTAGCGATATTTATCGCTAACGATGCTTAGCAACGAATTTTTTAACGCTAAGCATCGCCAGAAATTATCGCAGAGATAACTTGCTATTAGCAAGGTTTATCTCAGAAACGATAAAAATCCTCGCTCTAACTGCCAATTGAGAGATTATCGCTGGAAAACCAACAATAATCTCTCGAAGTTTGGCCTTAGCTTGATAATAGGGGCTCACAAACTTAGCCATGATATCCACCTTCCATAGGATATCATGGCTAAGTTAGGAAAATACCAGGGGGCATATTATCAAGGGGGTTTATCTCCGCTTTTTTGGCTTTAAAAGCCAAGAAAGCTGAGATAAAATTATGTCCCTATTACCTAGCTGTCGCTAACACCAGTTAGCGACAGCTAGTAGGAGATAGCGACCATCTTGGGACCCACTTTGCATGTCAGTGATATTTATCACTAATGACATGCAAAGTGGGCGTGCCAAGATGTTAGAGACTGAAAACAGTTGCTAACATCGCTATCTCCTATTACCAACTTTTGGAGATATTCGCGCTAAGCGCGAATATCTCCAAAAGCTAACACCTGCCCTGAGCAGTTCTTAGCCATGTTATCCAATGGGAGGTGGATAACATGGCTAAGAGCATTAGCTCGGTAATGCATGAATATCGCTGAATTTTCAGCGATATTCATGCTTTGCGGCGATTTTTATCGCATTTGCGATAAACCTTGGTAATACCAAGGTTTATTTGCGGTAAAAATCGCCGCAGCTCAGCGGAAAATTTTTATCTCTAACCAAGCAATAGCGATAATTATCGCTATTGCTTGGTAATATGCCCCCAGGTGTAAAAAAAGCAGTGCTAACCGCGGTTAGAGCTGCTTTTTTTTTTATCACTAACAGGGTTAGCGAAATCCATGATAATAGGAGAAATGTCGCTTAACAACATTTCTCCTATTATTTTTCTCTAGAACGCCCCTTTTGCATCTCATTAGAGATGCAAGGGGAAGCGTAGAGAAAAAGGGTGCTAACATGCAAATTTGTGTGTTAGCCCCCTGTTGGTGATAGGGAGATAATTTTATCTCCGCTTTCTTGGCTTTTAAAGCCAAAAAAGCGGAGATAAATCCCTTGATAATATGCCCCTCTATTAATATTAACAACAAATTCCAAAATATGAATCATTGACATAACCTAGACAGTTCAATTCTCCCTGCACCATTCACCACTCACCCTCTTTCACGTCCCTGGTAAGACCATATAATTTGTTCCACTCTCTCTTTCCTCTCTCTATCACTGACCTCATTCCATCTGCCCAACCTTTCTTTCACTTGCCCTCCAAACATCCTCCCTTGTAGATCCTTCCCTTGCTCGTCGCATCCCGCGCTCCCCCATCAGTTCCCTGTGCACTCTTTCTCCCCCCCCCCAGGGGTGTATATTCCGGCATGTGACTCACCAACCCCCAGAATACCGCCTGCCACCCGAAACCTGCCCTAAACTGGCAACACACAACAAAGCATTTACCACCCTTTTGCCTACAACATGTAGGTTGGGTGGTAAGACTAAAAAACTGTCTTCCCGCCCAGTGGTGTTTAGGTGTCAGGAAGACGCTGGATGGATACTCCTCTTCCGACACTTTCAATCCCTATCTAAAACCCGTCCCTCCTCCTAACTTGACCTATCCCCAACCCTCTCCTATTGGCCCTGCAACCTTCACTTCCCTCAGGGATGGACATTGTTGATGAACATGCACTTAAACACTTTCTGTGAACAGGCCACAGCCATGTGGTGTTCACTGACAGCATTTAATGTACTGCTGCAGATTTTTTAGAAAAAAATCAAAGCTTCTATGAAAGGTGGCTTTTCTTGTCTAAATTAAGTAAATACATAGATCTGGAACTAGGTGTTGGTGCCAGGTGGTTGTTGACTGAAATCTCAGATGCTACACCATTGTCAGCTTTATTGTCCATGCAGGTGAAGGGAGCCAGCATTTGTAGCAACAGTGGGTTACCTGAGCTAGCATGAAAACTGTCTCCCTTCCAATAGGGATGTGTCCCTTCCTGCACATAAAAAATCATTAGAAAAAAATTATGAGTTGCAACTTTTATGTGTGCTGCATTAAACAGCACACATAGAAGTTACAAAACCCATTTCAGATTTTTTATGTGCAGGAAGGGACACTTTCCTGCACATGAACAATCTTCCCCTGCAACGCAGGCACCCTTGCACGTGGCGTTAAGTCAAGGAGGCTAAAGCCACGCTCCGTCACTTCATCGTAAATATGCTCCACACTTTTCCTCAGACATTTATATTTTTTTAAATACATGTAGGGATCTTTCTTCTGTTGCAGGAGATAGAGGGAATTTTTCTCTGGTTTCCTCTATTGCAACCGACCTTCAATTTTCAAGTTGACCTTGGTTTTTGTAAATAACTATCTCACCCAAGGGCATACTTACAAGGGCATTGAACCACCAAAGCATCACTTTTTGCGACGCTCTGGTGGCGTAGTGCCCTACTCCATATTTACAATGTAGTACTGAGCCACTTGCGGAGACCCCCGCTAGAAGCCGTGGATCCCGGTCTCAACAATTTCAACCAATTCGATCAATTTGAACCGGAGGACAATTTAAAAAAAAAATCAGACACAAGCATTCATCAAACAAATATACAAATTATGAAATATTTTATTTAATCCTAACAAATATAAAAAAAATTCAATTGCAATTTTATGGGAAGGTTGGAGCTTTTTGAAATTCAATTGAGGACATTGATCGTCCATATTTTATTCTGTTTGATGCACTTGCACTGCTCCCACAGCTAAATCTGAGGATACCAAGCTAATTTTGTGTTTCTGATTCCAAATTCCTCTACGTATACAGAATGCTTAATTTAATAAAAATATTTAGTTTCTTTATTTATATATGATTTACTAATCTGTTAATGTTATTTCATTTTCTAACCAGTTGCGGGCCCCTTGAGTAAGCGTTGCAGACCCCCCCCCCCCCCCCCCCGCCCCCAGAAGTCTCCGCACTACAGGTTAAGAACTGCTGCTCTAGCCTGTTATGGATAAGCCATGGCCTGGAAAGATGGCAGCCTGTCTTCCAAGCGATGAGTTTAGGAATCATGGTCCCACTCACACATAGGCCAAATTATACTGCGGGTGAAAGAACAACATGATCTTTTCCCCAGCGAAAAAAGTATAAAACAAGTATCCATGCATATGAAGATTACACTGAAGAACATGTTCTGCCAACTAATTACAATCATGTGAGTGTGACTGATCTCAAACATTTCCATTCAGCTTTCGGAACCAAAAAACTAAAACATATATGACTGTATTTCATTAGCTTTCTTCATCCTTGGGGAATAAGGTGATCTGGCTTGGTGAGTCTGCAGATGCTTTCTGCTTCTTTTACCAAATAAATGAAAGTGATGTGAAACGTAAAACATTTCGTTTTCAACAGTTTATTGCCAGGATCCACAAGGAACACAAGAAGGAAAACTGACTTCTGCTCCTCTGGTGGAGTCAAAAATATTTTTCAGGCATTGGAGACAGATACATCCAGATATAAGTATGGGAAATCTGAGAACTGGGCAGCACATGATAATATGCCTTCTCTTGTATATATATTTATGGGTTGCAAGCCTTTGATTGTGGACAGCCGTGGTATGATGGTGCTCAAGCCTGTAGAATGCTGGTCATGGCATAAAGGTATTAAGTACATCTTAGCATAATGAGGGCATCCATAGGTTTAAGACGATCATCCCTGATATAATGCTAGTCTTGGCATAATGAAGATAATTATTTGTATACCACGGGCATCAACAATATTATGTTGTCTGATCGCCTCTCTATAACTATTAACATATTGTGGGAATGGAAGGTCTTATGGGTCTCACTCCTGATATATATTGACAAAGATATAATACTAGTATTTATTAGCATATTGCTGACATCGATGACATAATGGGGCTCACTCTAAGCACAATCGTGATTGTGAGAAATCTGGGTCAGAGCATTTCAGGGCAGTCTAATGATAGTGGTCCACAACTGTAACAGCTACGGTCTTGGGGTTCTGCAATCCTCGGTGTTAGATATGGGGTTACTGGTTGGCTAGGGTACGCCCCTAAGTCAAACAGAACCCATCACTCCCCCCCCTCACATTAAAAGCACGCATTCATTTTGGGCCAGGTCAATAAACAAATTTGCATGTAATGTGTCCTTCCCTGCCTTTAATCTCATCAACGTTTGTTGGCCGTTTTGCCCTGCATTGCGTGAAATGCGCGCGATACACCTTTTGTTCAAGGCATAAATAAAAATATGTTTCTTCCGTAGATCGTTTTCATGGAGCCTTGAATTTATCTATCTAAAACGCAGTTTCAGCGTGTATTGGATTTGTAGCCAGCATACAGTATCAAAAACAAAACTGCAATTGTGAATGCGATGTCATGTTTCCTATAAAAGTAAGCATGGGCTAAAGGGTATCATGTAATATAGAGCAGAATGTGTCAAAGTGTCATAGGCACTGATTGAAGTGTCACCCATACGTTTGCTGAAACTTACAAAATATGACACATAAGCCAGATGATGAGCTTGGCAGCTATGCCATGCTCCCACTGTGCATGCAACACACAGCATGACGATCAGAATACAGTTATTTTCACTCAGTAAATGAATAAAAGGTCATCTTTTCTGAGAGTAGGCCTCCTGCTCCCTGCCTCAGCCTGGGAGCAGGGGTGACTCTGTCCTCGCAGTTCAGCTTGCGGTCGGAAGGAAAGGGACGAGGAATGGTGTGTCCTCGGGAACAGTGAGAGGATGGGCGCGCAGGGTGTCGCTCAGTTATGGGTCTCAGCGGTGGTGCACCGACTGCAAGTCGAGCAGGACTAAAGTGGGTGTATGGCAGGCAGACGCTTGGCCTCTGCTGGGAATCACTGGACTATGTGATGTCGGGCCTCAGGCCCACATGGCGTTAATAAATGAGACTGACTCCAGGAGATTAGGTTCAGTAACTGGCCACGAGCCCGTGCACCCGGGCCCTTTTATTTGCGGGGTCACGTGACTCCTGACACCCGTGATGGATGGGTGAGGGGGGTGTAGTGTGCCCAGCCGTAGAGGGAGTGGCTGGCAAAACAGGAAGCTGGGAAATGCTAGAACGTGTCCTGCAGGACACTACATTCCTCCCCAACTTTATTGAGGAACAAACAAAAATTGCTAGTCCAAGCCTGTGGGGATAAAAGAAAAGTAAACTAGTTACCACAGGGTCCATCAGTCTCTAGTCAGGTGGCAGGACGACTGCAGACCTGGATTGGTGGCTTGGCTTGGGGAAGAACCTTCTCGGTGGGCACCCGTAGTTTAACCTGAGGGCCCCAGGACACGACTGCTGGCTGGGAGATGTCCTCGGCATACCGACAGCTCGTTGATGGTGAGGTGTCTTGCTGCTTTGCCTGTTGTCCACTTTCCTGACATCCGTGATGGTCTGTGGTGGATTCAAACAGTTCATGGTGGAGGGCTGCGTCATAAAGCTGGATGGAGTCCTACAGGAGAGTCCACAGAGGTGTGGCTGGGCCGACTATCCTTGTGGGGCGGCTAGGCCGTGACCGGAACCCTGTTGGTGGAGCAGAGTCTCTATTCACTCTCCCGCCTGGGGAGGCCCGTTTTCGGGATTGCTGCTGGACTGTAGGAGGGCTGCGCTGAGGGCTGCTTGTGTGCCATCTGGTGGCAGCTCCAGGGCCGCTGAGGAGCCGTTACGTGGTCGCACGCCCAACTCCCACGGGTGGGTGTTTCAGTTAAGACTTGCCTTCGCTGCCGTGGCTTCGGTGTAGGCTAGGTCCACATGTGGTCTCTGGTTTCTTTTTGTCTGCCGGAGTGGCAACAATGCCGGACTCCAGTCCGCCGATCTTCTAGGAGTGGTGATGTTTGACGAAGGGGATGATGACTGGCGGTGGCCAGCCATGTGATGACTTGGGACGACCGGTGGTGGTGATTTGCTGGGAGTGTTGGATGTCCAGGTGGACTTGGCAGCCGTGTGCCTCCGCCTTGCTGAGCTGGAGTGTCTAGGGCGGCTTGACACGTAGAGTGAGGAGATCCTCCCTTGCCTGGCTCCACTGCCGACTCCATCTTGAGGCGGTGGGAGGACGGACGCTCTGGGCTGATCTCCACCCTTGATACCTGAGGACAGGAGCATGGATGCTGGTCGACTCAGACTGCCGACGCTCGGGGACGGACGGTCGCCGGGGAAAACGTTGGGATGAGACGTGGACTGCGCTTGCTGCGGCTTATGTTTGGTCTATCTGTGGCGCTGCATCCAGGGACGTCTGTCCGCCTTGGTGGCTGTCTGGCATGTTTCTTGGCTGGCTGTGAGTCCTCGGTCTTCTCCCTTTTTGTGGCCTTGTTCAGCCCACCTTTGCTGGTCCGGCCTTCGGGGGGACAGAGCTGTCACTCTTCTTCATCTCTTCGAGGGCGTTGCGTTTGGACCTCGAGGCGGTGCTGTTGTGGCACCGGCTTCTGCCTTTGCTCTGGCATGCTTATCGGGATTAGTCACTTGGTGACGTGTTTCCTGCTTGCTGGGCGACGTGACGTCCGGTCTTGTGTCCCTGTTTGCTGGAGCACCTGGTGCTGTGGCGGCCTGCCACGTGGGGTGTGCGACTCCTCTCTTGCCGTTCTTGGGTTGTGGCTGAGTCCGTCTTGAGGCAGTGTGATGGAGGACACCGTGGTTGGTCTTCGGCCTGTTGTTAGGGCTTCACTGTGGCGGTGGAGATGTGGGCACTTTCCGACCTCCGTTCAGCAGTGATTCTGTGTGGAGAGGTTTTCCTGGGTGCTGACTGGGCTGTCAAGTTCACAGGCACAACCTCCTGCGCGCTTCTGGCTTGGTGTGTCCTTTGAGTGCCTGGAATCGTTTGTGGACGCTCTCTTCTGGCACTTGGGGTGCCTGCGTTGTAGCTTGCGGTTGTTCACCAGTAGGGTGGGAGATGGCGACCTCTTCACTTGCGGTGGCAGTGGGCAGCCACGTGTGGTGCGTGCTTGGCACCAGTCTTTCTTGTGCTTGTAGTGGGGTAGTTACCTTGAGACCTTGCTGTCTGGCTGTTCTTCCACTCTTGCTAGTGGGGGTTGTCTTTGGGGTTGCTACTTGAGTTTCTTGCAGTACCTTGAGGGGGTTGTCAGTGTCTCCCCGTACTTGCAGAAGTGGCAGCCAGTGCTCTTGCTTCTCTGCTGGTTTGCGCTGGTGTAACTTGGGGCACCTTGGGGCTTGCTCTTAAGTGAGGCACCTACCTGGAGACTTTGCTGTCTTAGAAGGTGTCCTTGCGGTGTTCACTTGCAGGGTGGAGAGGCCACTTCACTGGCGTTCTTTTTTGAGGGCCTGTCTTGCTGTGCCTAGTGCAGTTCGTCTCAGCAGCTGGGCGTGAACAGGTGGTCTTCCTGGTGGTGGGGGTGCGCACTCTGGGACTCTTTGACTGCTGTTGCCGGCCGGTTAACAGGACGCTGTGCTGTGCTCTAGTGCTGCTGGTCTGTGGTACAGCCATACCTGTCACTGATGTGCCACTCTGGCCTGCTGATGTCGGTCGCAGTGGGAAATCAGTGTACGTCCTGTAGCTTTTATGGGGTCCTTGATTTCTCCCTCTTTCCCAGCTGTAGCTGAAATGGGCAGTAGCGTATGGGACGCGGTCCTTGCGCAGCCGGTCTCGCTTATTGTCGCTTGGTGCTATGCTTTGCGTAGGTGCCGTGCAGTGCTGTGTTCTAACACTTACAGAGTTCAGTGGTGTAGAACGGGAGATGCACTCCTCCATGTATCTCCTGTTATGCCACGTCGTGCAAGGGCTTGCGTTTCTGGTTGATTCCTTCTTACCATGAGTGACTGTCTTTTTTTTTTTTTTTTTTAGCCTCAGAGTGGGGGCTGGGACCTGTTGTGTGTTCCCGCTTGTGTTGAGGTAGAGTTGGCTGCACTCACTGCTTGTATGGTCTCAGTTCCCTGTGTGTATGTAGGTGTTTCATGTGAGGGGTTCACACACTGTGCGCTGGTTTGTACTGGTGGCGGTCTTGCCTCCAGGGGAAATGATTGTACCCGTGCTGCTTTGGCAAGGTGTCGTGATTCAGCTGCTAGGAGGGGCTGTGCTTTATTGGAGGCAGGTTTGCCGGTGTTCTTCCCTGCTTGTTAGAGCTGGCGCACTGATGTCTCTGGCAGCTAGGTGGTGCTGAAGGTGTTTCGTTTGTCCTTCTTTGGGGTCACTTGGATTGAGCATGAGGACCAGAGCTGGTCTTGTCAGCGAGGCTGGACGAAGCCCTCTCCTTTCTTCTGTTCCTTTTCGTCTACTGTGCTGTGATGCAATGCTATGGGCTGTCGCTAGGGGCGCTGCAAACGCTTTGCACGTCTTGCGACGATGACCTGCAGTGGTAGGAGGGCTGTGGGCCAGAATACTTCCCGGTCCTGCTAGGTCATGGCAACGTGCTGCGCTGAATCAACGTGATGGGGAGAGTGTAAAGGTGAGTGTTGACTGGGGCGCTGTTCATTTGCTCATCACGCTCCAGACGCAGGAAGCGATCCTTGTCACCATCCTCTAGAGTGTCTGCAGCACACCTTTTGAGAACGCAGTGAGTGTGATGCAGTGGAGCGCTTGGGTGGTGCGCCATGGCTCCAGTGGCCGCTGCCAGAAGTCAGGTGCTGGGCAGATCAAATAGTCAGTATCTTCTCGACACCGCGCTTGCTGGAGTTTGATCGCTTGCCCTGTGACGGCTTGTGTGATCTGCCGCAAACTTCCTCTTTTCCCTTCACGGCGATAGGGGTGACCCGCCAGGCAGTATCGTGCTGGGATTGCCAGTGTGGGCCTCTCCGTGCTGGGGCTGGCGCTGCCTGTAGCTCAAGGAGTCGTTGGCGCTTCGCGGTGGCAATAACTTCCGCGCTCATGCAGGTACCCTCTATCAGTCTCTGGCCGGTGTGTGAGCGGGGAACATGCGCATACTCCTTGGGAGACTTGCGGCCAAGCTAAGCCTGATCAGGGGCCTCCCTTATCTTTCCCTGTGCAGGAGTTGGCACGCAGGCAGCCTATGGATACCTCTGGGTTGGGTGCATTGCAGGTCACACGCACGGCTGCCTCAGGAGCAGCGCTAGCAGTGGCGCCTCCTCCCTGTGCCCCTCACTGACCTCTCAGTTGGGCTGCATGGTGTCAGGGCTGCTGCGATGGCAGTATGTCGGCGACTGCGGTGCCGGAACGTGCACTGAGGGTCGTCTTGCCTCCTCACAACCTCGGCCGTCGTGCTGGCGCTAAGCCTGTGTAAGCTTTCCAGCAGGCTACGCTGATTCTGTAGGGTCTAGGAGGCAGCGGTGACACAGTTTAGGCTCATTCTCTCCTCCTGAGGGGTGACGCTGCGCTGAGCAGCAGGCACGCGGGGACAGACCCGCCTCGTCGCCAATGTGATGTCGGGCCTCAGGCCCACATGGCGTTAATAAATGAGACTGACTCGAGGAGATTAGTTTCAGTAACTGGCCACGAGCACGTGCACCCGGGCCCTTTTATTTGCGGGGTCACGTGACTCGTGACACCCGTGATGGATGGGTGAGGGGGGTGTAGTGTGCTTAGCCGTCGAGGGAGTGGCTGGCAAAACAGGAAGCTGGGAAATGCTAGAACGTGTCCTGCAGGACACTACAGACTACTCCTGAGTGATTGAGAAAGCCTCCTCTAAGTCCACAACATGGTATTTCACAGCAAGTTCCTGTGTTTTACCTTGTTTTGAATCTCAAAGGAGAGAATGAGGCAGGAGCTGCACAGCCGCACACTCACTGGAGAGAGTGACACTTGTCTGTGCGAGCCTCAGGAATAGGCCGGCCCGTTGTGACGATGGACTTTCAAAAAATAGGCAATACTTTAGGAGAGGAGAGAAAAGAGAGAGAAAAGTAGTGGAGGGGGCACCACCGCACCCAAAAGATGCTGTTGGGGCAAAGTAACCGAAGACCAGCTAACCAACACCCTCGCCCAGAGCCCACCCGCCTAGCCCACCGACCTCGACACTGCAGCCCGCAACCTCAGACAGTGGATCAACGACTGCGCCAACAACCTCGCCCCAATCAAGAAACCCTCCAACAGTCACACCAACAAGAAAGCCAGCTGGTTCACTGAAAACCTTCGGGCCTCCAAGAAAACCTGCCGAAAGCTAGAGAAGATCTGGCTCCATGAACCATCACCGGACAGCCGCACAGCCCACAAGAACGCCACCCGCAGACACCATCACCTCCTCAGAACTGCCAAAAGGGCCTCCTTCAAAGACCGCCTAGACAACAACTCGCACAACAGCAAAGAGCTCTTCAAAATCGTGAAGGAACTCTCCAACCCCAGCTCCAACACCAATGACGTCCCACCCTCGCAAGACTTGTGCGACTCGCTGGCCACCTTCTTCCACCGCAAGATCGCAGACATCCACGACAGCTTTAACGCCATGACCGCCCCGTCAACCACTGAGACCTCATCCCCCACGACTACCATCCGTACCAACTGCCTGCTCTCCTGAACCAGCATCAACAACATCGACACCATCAAGATCATGAACACCATCCACTCCGGATCTCCGTCAGACCCATGCCCATACCACATCTTCAATAAAGCCAGCATATCCATTGCACCCCATCTCCGGAAAGTCATCAATACCTCCTTCGAGACAGTAACCTTCCCGGAGAGCCGGAAGCACACCGAGATCAACGCCTTACTCAAGAAACCCAAGGCGGACCCCAAGGACCTCAAGAACTTCCGGCCCATCTCCCTACTCCCATTCCTGGGAAAGGTCATTGAGAAGACCGTCAACAAACAACTGACCCGCTACCTCGAGGAGAACAACATCCTGGACCCTTCCCAGTCGGGTTCCGCAGCAACCACAGCACCGAGACTGCCCTGATCGCTGCCACCGATTACATCAGGACCCTGCTGGACAACAGAGAAACGGCGGCCCTCATCCTCCTGGACCTGTCAGCTGCTTTCGACACGGTCTGCCACCACACACTACGAACACACCTCCACAACGCCGGGATCTAAGAGAAGGCCCTCGACTGGACCACCTCCTTCCTCTCTGGCAGAACACAGAGCGTCCGCCTTCCCCCCTTCCGCTCCGAAGCCACTGAGATCATCTGCGGCGTACTCCATGGCTCATCCCTAAGCCCAACTCTGTTTAACATCTACATGGCACCGCTCGCCCACCTCGCCCGTCGGCACGACCTCAACATCATCTCCTACGCCGATGACACCCAGCTGATCCTCTCCCTCACCAAGGACCCCCACACCGCCACAACCAACCTTCACGAAGGAGTTAGGGCCGTCGCTGAATGGATGAGGAACAGCCGACTGAAGTTGAACTCAGACAAGATGGAGGTCCTCATCCTCGGATTCACCCCTTCGGCCTAGGACGACTCCCGGTGGCCGACCGCACTGGGAACCGCTCCAACACCCACCAACCACGCACGCAACCTAGGGTCATCCTCGACTCTACCCTCCCCATGACTTAACAGGTCAATGTCGTCTCCTCCTCCTGCTTCAACACCCTCTGCATGCTCCGCAGGATCTACAAGTGGATCCCCATTGAAACGAGAAGAACGGTCACCCAGGCCCTCGTCAACAGCAGGTTGGACTACGGAAACGCGCTCTATGCAGGAGCCTCGGCCAAACTCCTGAGATGGCTCCAACGCATCTGGAACGCCTCTGCACGCCTGATTCTCGACATCCCTTGCCGCAGCCACATCACACCCCACCTGAGAGACCTGCACTCGCTCCCGGTCAACAAGAGGATAACCTTCAAGCTCCTCACCCACGCACACAAGGCACTCCAAAACACCGGACCAACGTACCTCAACAGATAACTCAGCTTCTACACCCCCAGTTTGGACACTCTGTTTTCTTTCCCCATGTGCTAAATTGCTAAAGAAGGTTTACGTAAAGAGTGGCCCCCCAACCCCACCACCCCGCTGGCATGTTCGAAAATAGGAATCCTGCTTCAATCAAAGAAGTTAATTACAGTTTCCAAGGCCGAGAATAGGACAGGTTTTCCTGCAAATGCAGGCTCACGGAATACGGTCTGAATTTTGCCCGTGCAATGTTGGAAGATTTATAAGTGAAGACTGAAAAGCCCAGCAGCCCAACACCCTTCGCTCAATTTCTTCAATGGCGACTGCGGCCCGGTCGTGTCAATACAAGCATTGGCATAGCCAATAGGTCTCGCCTTTGGGACCTTATAAGTGTTTAGCATGCAACAGTTGATGATGTTGCACCAAGGATATTGTGCTGCATAGCTAAATACTTCTGAGTCCCAAAGGTGAGACCTATTGGCTATGCCAATGCTTTTCATGATCTGGTCACCCTATCCATAGTGGAGTCCCCAGGTATCCTAAACACCACAACTGTAAACTATAGCAATTTGCCTTATAAAATTGATGACATTCTCAACATACAGTATAACAATTACGTTAAGCAAAACAATAAAATAGAAAGTTTAGCACAATACATTCCAGGTTCAGCATTTTGATATCCGTCCCGCTTCCAGTCTTGTGTTTTAGAAACTTTTCAGCTTCTCGATTCACATGTTTTCAGTCTGAACGTTTGAATAACGTTATTTCGCCGATACCAGCCAGGACCATTAACCTCGCAGTGGCGCTTTACCCTTGCAGGCTTCATCAGGAATGCGGCTCGGGAGCAGGAGCGGAGGAACTTGGGTTGTCCTACTGGCTGAGGACAAATTAAGAATCACTTACTACCGCGCAAGACAGGTTGTGTCCAGGGCAGCAGCCGCATATGGTTAGACTAAGGACCGGGTAATAGTCAGTATCTATAAAGCAGCCACCTAGCTTTTTTGCCCACAGGGCTCACGGACACACACCACAAGGACTACCCGGCTTCCTAAAATACATTCGGGACTCATGTTCAGTGTGTCCCCCGCCCTTCATGCTGGGTCGTCTCATGTTGTTCGTCCTCCGTTCCGCGCATGCATGGAGGTTCTTCTCATACAACAGACTGGTGGTCTGGTATAGGTTCAAACCCCCTGTACCCTCTCAGCCGTATACTTGTAAGTGTCGCTCCTGTCCGCGTCCATAGCATGGCCTGCCCCCCTCCTGCGCGCTCTCCCCGTGTGTGCCCCGCACCAAACTATGGAGTGTTGCGTGGAGCTAGCGCGAGGCTCCTAAGGTTGCTTGCAGTGCGGATGGAGTGATTAACAGCTGAATTCCGTGAGAGTCTGAGGCAAGGGCTGGATTGCGGGTGGTAATGATGGCTGCGCGAGGGCTCTAGGGGTCCCTCCCCCTCCTCCTGTTGCTGCTGCTAGTGGGCCAGGGCACGGCGAAAGCTACAAGAAGCGGCCAGCACCAGCCAGGTAAGGATTCTTGGGGAAGTAATGTGGGGGAGGGGGTTCATTCCTATTCAACCCAGTGAATATTAAGGGGAGGGAGGAGGCTGCAGAGCATTCACCCAAGGGGTGTTGGGGAAACACTCTCCAGTTCCCGTGAGAGGTGGTCTGAAATCTAGGATCGTAATGGTTTTTATTTGACCTGGAAAGCACAGAATTGAAATCGTAAAACCCCCTGGTTCTACCATTATTTTCATTGCTCGACTGGGTTAAAAGCAGAGAAATATCCTAGATAATGCTTCCTCAAGAATCTTTAAGCCCTGGGCAAAATACATACTGAACGCAACAGTGTTCAGAATCTATGGTGCTGGGCCGCCGATGAAGTACATCCTTTTTTGGATCTCCGTCTATGCACTTAGTGCAAACTACTACGTCCTAAAAATAGGTAATGATACAATTGCAGCTTAGGTATGTCTTGTACTCAAAAGACGGTAACCTTAACATAACAAGATTCTTTCAAGGCGCTTTGCTTAATCCGCCGCACCCGAGTAAAACAACAGGGTTTCACACCAATTGAGGCCACAGAGCATAACATGGGTTGGTGGTCCTACCAGGATGAGCCCCAGCAGTGTTAAACAATAGTGGGCTTTTAAGTCTCCAGGGTGGGCGTGTATGCAATACTACCTGCCCCGAATGCTTAGACCATTCCAGGACCGGAAGAAAGAAAAAAACATCTGCACTCCCACAGAGAACTACAAACACAGGTTCATCATGATGAATAGCCGAGGAGGTTCAAACGTGCAGGAACATGTTGGGCTGCTTTAGTCCCCATTCACATGGTCAAGCTGTTTGGATTGGACCGTTCTTTTTAAAGGAAGGGCTAAGATTGGTTTGCAGATAGCAAGTCCGTCTCTGTAATCACATTAATCACATAGCACACAAAACAAGCGTGCGCGTGCACGCCTCGCATGGCAGCAGGAGGACGGGGCCTGCCGATTCCCTTGAGGGAGCCAGTGGCGATAATTAATACCAAATGGCGCTGCCGCTCGCAGCACCATATGGTATTAAATATCACCGCTCGCTCCCACAAGTCAATCGCCCCACATGCGCGCGTTGCCATTGAAGGCAATGGAACGCGTGCACGAGTTTTCCTCAAAAAGGGAATCGACGGATTTAGGTCTCTTTCCTGGTACAGAGCAGGAATATCGTCGTAAAAATATCGACTAACCTAAATATCGCTGCAAAAATATCTGCAGGAAGAAATATCGATGACAAAAATATCGTCTGACCAGAATATCGACAGACAGGTAAGTAATATCGTTAACATTAATATAGTTGTAATAAATATCGTTTACAAAAACATAGTTTACAATAATATCGTTTTTTAAATAATTATAAGTAATGTAGTGTTTTTAATGAATATTTGTAGTCAAAGTAGTATTTTTAGTAGTATATTATTATTTAATAATGTATTTTCAGTTGAATTTAGTATTAATAGTTCCGTAGCGGGTTGAGGGTTTATAGGAGAGTAGGGTGGGAAGTAATTTAAATATAATGAAATAATACATTAATTAATGTTTTAAATGAATATAAATAGTGTAATAAATAATAGTTAATTAATTTCAATTAGTTAATTGAATAATAATTATGTAATTAATTATGTTAATTTTTTAATAAATTTTAGGTGTGTGTACAGGATTTTTTTAGTGAAAATGTTTTTGGGTAAAGGGGTATTTTTAGGGTTCAGGGTCAGTTTTCAGTTTTTGGGTAAAGTGGTATTTTTAGGGTTCAGGGTCAGTTTTCAGTTTTTGGGTAAAGGGGTATTTTTAGGGTTCAGGGTCAGTTTTCAGTTTTTGGGTAAAGGGGTATTTTTAGGGTTCAGGGTCAGTTTTCAGTTTTTGGGTAAAGGGGTATTTTTAGGGTACAGTGTCAGTTTTCAGTTCTTGGGTAAAGGTGTATTTTTTGGGTTCAGAGTCAGTTTTCAGTTTTTGGGTAAAGGGGCATTTAAATATAATGAAATAATAGATTAATTAATGTTTTAAATGAATATAAATAGTGTAATAAATAATAGTTAATTAATTTCAATTAGTTAATTGAATAATAATTATGTAATTAATTATGTTAATTTTTTTTATTAATTTTAGGTGTGTGTACAGGATTTTTTTAGTGAAAATGTTTTTGGGTAAAGGGGTATTTTTAGGGTTCAGGGTCAGTTTTCAGTTTTTGGGTAAAGGGGTATTTTTAGGGTTCAGGGTCAGTTTTGGGTAAAGGGGTATTTTAATTATATGTATGTATTATTGTTGTTATATAAAGTAATGTGTAAAATCAATTTATATGTCCATATTTATTAAGTTTATAATTAAAAAGTGTAGTAAATTTTTTTGAAATAGTTAAAAAATAAAAGTAATGTAATGTATTTTGTTAATAGTACTTATATTTATTTATTATTTAATGTAATTTTAATTATTTTAAAAAGTCGATATTTTTTACATCTATGTTAATTACAACGATATTTTGATGTCGATATTTATGTACTTACCTGTTTAAGTATAGGGTGTCAATATTTTTGTAAACGATATTTTTACAACGATATTTATGTCAGCTATATTTTTGTAATCCATATTTTAACACCCTACCCTCTTTCCTATGCAGCGCATGTGCGCTGCGTAGGCGAGACCTAAAAAGTACATGCTTAAACGACCTTGAACACCCTGCAAGTTTTTCAAACTTTCCAAGTTGATGCATCAAGATTTCTTCTAGTGAAACCTAAATGACGAGGAGTTTGGCCCATCATTCCACTGATGTGATGATGTAAGTTAAGGGGTATAGCCAGAGTACAACCTTCAAACATTACTTTGTTGTTGGTGTGTTTTCTTTCAATGAAGACCAGAGAACACTTTTTTAAACGTTTTTGTAAAAAAGAATTTGAAATTTGATGTTACCTCAAAGCTGTCAAATGTTCTCCTCATCAAGTTAACTAACATAGCAGTAGTGACTGGTACTTAATGAAGGCGGGTGGCAGGGGGTGTTAAAAAATAAATATCACTTACCTTGTAGGTTGCTGACTCTCCTTTATCGTTGTCTCTTATTTGGTTCAGTCTGACCAGAACAGGAAGCACAGAGGCTCCCCTAAGCCAATCTCACTGCTGCTGTTAGCAGTGTTGATTATTGGTCTAAGAGCCATTGTTCGGCGCTTAGACAAGCAGTGGGAGCATTACATTACAGCCTGGCGGGAAACATGCTAAGTGTACATGACTGTTTGACCGGTCCTGTTTGGCCATCCTAAGAGGGCTGTATAAACTGTTGGCTACAATAACAGCCATGCCCTGCCCCAAAACCTGCTTCAGTGTGGGAAAATAAAATGATAACATCATTGTGTTGTAATTATTTATGTTTCCTACTTTGCACTGCCTAAAGGCAGTGGGGAGACGCTCCACTGCCTTAGCAAAGGAGCAGCCACTGCTTTCTCATCGTAAATGTGTACTTAAACGTAAAATTCCCTGTGCGCACCAGGCATAATGTGTTTGGCTACAAACCCAGGGCCAGGTCACTTGACAGCTATGATTCTTACGTGTTTCAAGTTCTTTTCAGCATCTGGGTATGGTCTACCCTGTTCCATGTCCTTGTTTTTTAGGTCGAGCCTGGTCAGCGCATGCGCTGCTCTGCGAGGCATGCTCTACAAGAGTATGGAATTGAAGGCCCATCCACTTTTCAACCATAATTGTCATTGGTTTGTGTCATTGTCCTTCCTAAATGCAGGCTTCTGATTTGTTAATAGGCTTGTTAGTTTCTCCTTAGTACTGCCTTGTCTTTATTTGTAAAACCCATGATTACTGGCCCTTTTACTTCACTTGTTACACAGTACGTCTTATTTCATTTGAAAGCAATATTTTCTTTAATGTGATTCCTTACTTTAGGCACTAAATGCTTTCCAGCAAAATTCAGCACATTGAGTGCACCATGCGCTCTTTCAAGGGGCGCTTTCTACAAAAAAAACATGCGTTTGTCAACTTGACAAACAAATACTTTTTTTTGGTAAAACCGTCCCATACCATACTTTCACTTTAATAATGGCTGCTGACCTTTCTTTAGACACGGTAGGTCTAAAGATAGGGGCGTGGCCTCTATTAACGTAAAATCACAGCATGAGGCCCTTATAAACAACAAGCATTTGCAATGTAATAGGTCTCGCATTTTAAAAACTTTGACTTATTGGTATTGTAAATGACAATGCTTTTTATTTATGTGTTGTTTTTTAAACAGATAAATAAAAGGCAGTGTCATTTACAATGCCAATAGGTCAAAATCTCGCAATTGCGAGACCTATTGCATTGCCAATGCTTGTGTTATATGAATGCTTCAAACGTGAGCGACTTCGCTATAGCTTCATGTACATATTCAGCAGTTAAATATTATATATTTTTACCCGGTGGAGAGGTTGTGGCATAACGACTAGAGCTGCTGACTTGGTTCGTGTTTTGTCATTAGCTCAACATACAATGATTTTTCTGGGCAAATCACTCACTCTCCCCTGCCTACCAATACTGAATGTGTAATGTAACTGTGCTCCTGTAAAGCGCGCCAATACCTTTGGGTCAAGTTGGCGCTATATAAAAACTGCCAACAAAAAAGCAGCGTTCCTGCCAGTGTGATTGAGTGATCAGGGAAAGTGGCGTAATGCTGCTTTCATAAAGGGGGGTTTCAGATTGCTATTTATCTGAGACTGAAACGTGATCATTGCTTGCCTATCTCGTCGTGGTGATGAGAGTAATTACAAGAAAATGCAATGCAATCTTTGACTTGGCTACACTCCAGTGGGACGGATTTACACACCGTGCAGTACAAGCAAGACCTTTCCACAGTTCGCAGCTTTACATGCGTACCATTTACAAGAATCTAAAGCTTTTTGTTAGTTATATATTTTACACGGAACATTTTACAGGTGGTGTTTGCCGACACAATCCCTTGGAGCCACCCTACGAGCTGCTTCAAGGGCCGATTCTTGCACGGGCCGGGCTTACCTCCGCGTCCAGCTTCTGCTGCCTCTGCGGTGCAACATATAAAAAACACATTGAAAAAAACAATAGATTTTGCATAGGCGAAAACTATTGGCTTTGCCAACGCTTGTTGAACTAGTACCCTGTTCTTGCACGGGCCTGGCTCACCTACGCTTCCTGCTTCTGCTGCCTCTGCGGTGCAACATGTAAAAAACACATTGACAAAGTCTATATATTTTGCCTAGGCGAAAAGTATTGGCTTTGCCAATGCTTGTTTAGAACTAGTACCCTGTCCACACTAATATGGAAAAGCTAAACTTATATTGTTTTTGTTTTAGATTTTCGACCGTGGTATGTGGGGAAGTCGTTGATTCTCACTTTGAACGCTCGAATCCCTGGGTACATGGTTCACTCAAGGGTATTAATTATTTCAACTCAAATTCGCGCCGATTCTATAAGTAAAAACATACGCACTCACTATAAATAAAGCAGAACGTCCGTTTGCTGTGGCGTTAAAAAGCGCGCGTTGCGCTCACCTCGAGCAAGGTCAGGTAAGGTCTCCTGAGGTTGAAGATGTGCAGGTTACCGATGACCGGCAGCGGCCTCGGTCCGGGCGGGAAGTTGCTGTATTTGTCGCTCTTCCGTCCGTTTATAAAGTTTATTAGAAAAACGAGAGTGAAAACACAAAGCAGCAACGCGACAACGGGATCATGAAAATACATCTTCACGGGTAGCCCAGCAACACCAGCAGCGGCAGGGGAATCGCGGGGCACTACGGAAAAGAATGCTTGGCACGTTTTAAGCCACATCCCGCTTTCACTCCTCCTCCCGTTGTGGTGTTCATGTGCTGCACCAGTCACGTCGTGTTAAAGGGAAATGGTTTATTTACATTAACAAAAAACGCGTGGACTTTGGAAATCATCTGTAGGTTGAAGAAGAAGGCAGGGGTGAATTAGGTTATCGTTCTGACGTTAGCCAGAAAGCGCGACTTTAATAATCATTAACACACTTGCCGACACTCCCGATTCTGGCTGGAAACTACCGATTTAAAGGCTCGTCACGCAGAAACCCGATTCGGATGGCCCAATCACTATCTCTTTAAAATAAGTCAAAAGTTAAATATTGATACTGATAATGATACCCCCTCCAAGAATTACCTCTGAGACCCAAAATTAATGCTTTGTCCTTAGTTCTTGGAGGGGGAGATTAGAGGGTGTGACCCACCTGACATTTTATTTTTGACAGTTTATGTAGCCACTACAACAAGCATTTGCAATAGGTCTCACATTTGAAAGAGTCAGAGCTATTTGCGTTGTAAATGACAATGTTTTTTACCTATGTGTTTTAGTTAGGAGTGGAAAAGAATGTTGTGGGTTGAATTGATATTGATATTGGTGGAATTGTGTGGTGTGGTGTGGATGAATGTAAGCTTTTATGACGAAATTATTTTTATGAAAGCATTCCTGATGCACAGAACAAGTAAAAAACACATAAACAGAAAATGGCAGACAAAGTGGCTCCTTGCAGACACTGGGAGCCTAACAGGGAGATGTTAAACTGGGGGCTCTTTTTAAGCGTGTTTGACCATGGGCAGCAATACTGTATTATTGACATCTGCTATCTTAAGCTGGGCTCCGAGTGTGACTTTCACTCATTGTCTTATATGGGCTTAAAAAAGAAGGTAACGGAAAAAGAAGAATGCTGAATTTCAATTTATAAACTCCCTTTATGTATGAGCCGAACAGGCACTGATTTTCTACTGTCCTAGGGATGGAGCAAGGTTTCATACGTAAAGAAACTTGCTTGGATTCAGCCCTCTCGAAATAACATGTAACTTATTAATCAACATGTTTTGTTTTACATTACATTACATTACACAACATTTTTAGTAAGAAGAGGAAGCTTGCATAAGTGCTTTTACTAACAGTAACCTGAGTGTTCTAAAATGGCCGCCGAAAACGCGGGAACCTTTCTGCGCATGCGTCTGCCACATCTACGTGGTGTGACGTATCATTCGCTTAGTGGGAATTTCTTTGCAGCTGCCCACTAGTGCCAAGATGGCCGCTTCAAGTCTCAGCACTGTACACCAAAGACCTGCACACCTCTATTTTATATGATTGTAATCTAAGAAGATTCAACTGGTTGTGTGTGTTGGGGAGCAACCCTGCTGTGGGTTGTGCCCACAACCCGTATGTATATGCTGCTCTGTCCAGACCTAGAAACATCTAGGTCTGCAGGGTGCTCAACCTATGTCCCTAAGGCTTCAATTCTGTTATCAAATGATACTCATTCAGTGTGCAATGGAAACCATACAGTAATCAAAACAAATACAGTTGTTTGTTATCGTGTGTTTTTTATTTAACTCAATACATGATTCACAAGATATTTCAAAACATCATATCCAAATCATCCGTTTCATTACTGGTTTGTACCATGATTGCATGAAAAATGAAACTAATAAACAAACAATTTTTCCTGAGATACCCAATGCATTTCGGGTTACATAGAACCCTTCGTCATGGGTTATAAATTATATACAAATTATTCGTTTACGCTTCTTCTTTAATTTTCTTTCATTCCAAGAGTGGGCACTAAAAATTAAAATGAAAATAATGTACATTACACATTTCAAGCAAAGTTTTGTTCTATCGTATTGACAATTCTGCATTGTCCCTATAGGATTAGCACGTGTAGTTCAAAAGAAAAGTGAATGATAACGGTAAAATGAAATGAAGAGTGAAATTAGTGAGGGAAAGATGCAAAAGTGAAATAGCTTGTGTACCAAAGGAACCCTTCACTCCTGTGTCATTATCAAAACGTCTCATCTCTTCCCATGTATCAGTGCTCTCAGTCAGTGCTCCCAATTCCCTCATTCCTTCATAAACAACCCCTGAATGCACAACCTATTCTGAGTCTGAGCATCCGTCTACTCACTTTCTGCCATGGGGCTTCCTGGAAGGGGCTACTGTGAATTACAAACAACCTGGCGACTCAACTCATGGTTCTAGAATGACTCCAACTCAGTATGCTTAAGTGACTAATATGTAAATGAAATCTTACCCCTTCATATATTCACATCCGTTCCCTGCCCTGACTTGAAACTGTTACGTGACCGGTTCGTACCTGTAAAAAAACGATTGCCAGTGTAACTAATTTAAATCGGCAACAGTCCACTCCACCATTATAGGGCTCGAAGAAAATCCTTACCCCTCTCTCTGCTCGGCTATTCGCTTCCTCCTTTAGTATACCGCCGCTTCTCATGATACCGAATAATATATTTTTCTTCGATGTTTCGTTATTCTAGTTATAAACAAAACGGCACCCTAGATCAGAACAAGGCGTGTGTGACCACTTAACCAAAATCATTCACCACGATAAATGATTTCTGAGTTCAGCATACCTTCAAAAGCCAGTAACGGTTGGTGTACCAACTCGAACTACCAAGTCATGACTCCTACTCTGACGGAATCTGCTTCGAATTCACAATTAGGGGGTGAAAATTACCACGAGGTTGAACCACGTGGTAATTTGCGAAAATGTGTTAAAATGCTCAAAATTTCATTTTAAAACACTGTCATGATACAGACACACATGTCCTTAGGACATGTGTGTTTGAAACATGCACTTCAAAATAAATTTCAGGGGTGCAGGGGGGGGGTCCTTTGGAACCCCCCCTGCACCCATGGAATGCATTAACATTTTGCGAATTCTAATTTGCGATTTCGCAATTCCCATTGATTCCTATAGGCCACATTGGAATTTGCATAATATTTGCGATTCGGTAAAAATTGCGATTTTTACCGAATTGCAAATTTTATGCGCTTTAAATTATACATCCCTTATTTGCGATTCCCTAAAAATCGCAAATAAGGAATCGCAAAACCGGACTTTGATGCATGTGGCCCTTGGTCCTAAAACTGAAATAGGTTTCTGATAGGCAGGAAGTTGAAGCAGGATTATCGGTTCAAGGAGTGAATGTTTATGAGCCCAGGTGAGTATGGTAAATTATACTGGTAATCCAGCGCGCCATCACTAGAGAAAAAAGTAAACAACCAACACAAGGGAGAGACATTGGTGGCAATTAAAGCAGGACAGAGGGTGGAGTAGTGTGGTAGAGGGTGGGAAAGCAAGCAGAAACAGCTCGGAGGCCTGGGTTGCGGAGGAAGGGAACGAACACAAGCGACAAAGCAGCAACGGCAGGGCTGAATTAGGGAACTGCAGAAACATGCAGAAAGGTAATAAACGTCTTGTGAAAGAAGCATTATTTTAAAAGTGAAGCGGTTTTTAAAAAACACAGATCTCATATGGAGTGTTAAAAAATAAATAACCAGGGTCACCTACCGTGGCATTTTCCGTCTGGTTGCAGTTGTCCCCATTGCAGTTACACATGTTGCTAAGATAAGGAGGGTGTGACTGGACAGAGCTGATAGTCCACCCTTAGTCCCGGTGAGCAGACAGCTCGTAGTGTCCTCAGCTCTGAAGTACATGCATTTGCAGGAATGCCTATCACCAGGAGAGAGGGGTTGGAGGGGACGAGGTTCGGCTGAAAGCACGAGTGCTTGCTGAAAAACGAAACCAGGAGGGGACGGCTGGAGGGGAGGGGCAAGGTTAGGCTAAAAACACAAGCTGCAATCACTTGTGTTTTCAGCCAATCCTCATTTAGTTTGGAAGCCCGTGTGTTTTTAGCGGATTCACGTTAGTTTGCAAGCAACTAACAAGGATCAGCTGAAAAAAACAAGCACTTGCAAACTAAACTAGGATCAGCTAAGTTAAGTGAAATAAAAGGGTGGCACATAAATCTTTGGAACTTTGTACTATGTTAATTATTCAGCCCAAAATGGCTGCAAGGCTTAAAGATGAAGTGGGGGCACTTATGGGAAGTGCTTGTAAGCTTGTTAAGTAAATAAACAGCGCAATGCGGGTTAGGTGAGCCTAAAAAAAAGTGTGGCTGCAGGCACGAAGGTGGTTTGAGCCCAGGCGCATGCTCAACAACCTGTGAATGTGGGCATATCACTCGGGCAGCATGGAGCATGGTGGCTTTTTTGAAGGAGGCCCCCGCTGCACGGCAAAACCACCCGCTACTGTAACCGCTTCCATATGCAATGTGGTGTAGGTGTAGGAAAAAAACTAAGTGCAGCGGACATGGAGGATTGAGTCTTGGCATGGGCTCAACATACTGTGAATTTGGGCAAATCACTGAAGGAATGTAGTGGCTTCATGGACGGGGCCCCAGCTGCAGGCAAAACCACTCCCTCTTGTCGGCAGCGGACATGGAGGTTTGAGTCTCGGCTTGGGCTCAACATACTGTGAATTTGGACATAATACTGAAGCAGCATGGAGGGTTTATAAAAGGAGGACCCCGCTGCAGGTCAAATCACCCACTTCTGTTGGTGGTAACAAAGCGCGAAGCGGGTTAGGTGGGAGAAAAAACAAGCTCAAGCAATCACAGAAAAACATGGGAAAGGGACAGAAGACATTTTAAACAAGCAAAGCGGCTCCAGCCAGAGTCATGGCACGCTAGGATCGGGTCAGTGCATAACAATTAGCATGCTGGGCTACAACAATCGTATAAAAGAGTTCTCCTCAGCAACACATCAACCATGCAAGCGTACGAAAACTGTAGTTTGGCAGTGCTGCTTCCGGAATAAACGGAAGTTACATTTTGCTGCCTCAACGATTTAGAAAGCAACAAAGAAGAGTGGCACTGCTTGAAATCAATGGGGTGGGAGCAGACGGGGGCAAAGTCCTTTATGGAGTACTCCAGGTCTTGCAGACAGCGCATGCGTGCTGCAGAGGCTCAAGCTAAAAACAGAGTTTAGAACTCTTTTCTTTGTGCTATGTTATTAAACTGCCAAAAATGAGATGGTGATTGCTGCTACCATGCCTACAGACCCAATTCAGGCTGATTGCCTCTGCCTCTGTATAATTCAATGGGAAAAATACAGTCTCCCAATAATTTTGTAATTTAAATCTACCATTTCCCTGCTCTAGAATGATGGTATGTATGCAATGATGAAGCACTTTCCATGCATGTGTTTAGTTGTGATACATTGTTGCAGGGATTCTGCACAAATGCAGAACTGGGGGCAGGAATATGGGACCTTGGTGTATTTGGGTCTTCCAACCATCAGCATAGAAGCTAGTCCATATATCATGAAGGGAGATGTCATCATAAAAACACAATGGAGAAAGGACTCTAGTGCCTAACCTCCCTCCCCTTGCTAAGAAGAAGAATTATTATATAATAGATGATCTCTGGGCATTGGCAACATATCCCATACCTGAACCTATAGATGGTAGATCTGCATCAAAGGTGCTGTCTCGCTCTTCTCTCTGGAAATGTGCCTCTCCAAGTGTTTGTCACCTATTTGTGAACCCCACTAAAAACCCACGTTCACTGTCCAAACAACTAAGCATGGGCGTAAAATCCGTTCCGCTCGCGGAATTTGCGGATTTTCCCGAAAATTCACAAATTCGCACACAGCGGATTTTTTTGCTTGGTGATACAATATTGCAGCGCGCAGCATTCACTTACCGTCATTCAGCGTTTGCAGAGTTGTTTTTCTCCACGTTTTGCGTGTGCTGCGCCATTTTGGATCTTGCTGCGGGATCCCGCGGGAGTTTGTCGACCGCGATTACGTCATCGCGGCTTGCCACCTTGCACAGCGAGAGTTTGTCAACTCGAGTACGTCATAAAGGCCTGTGATCACGCCTCGCGGGAGTAAACAATTGCGAACACGTAGATGCGGCGGGCAGCAACAATCTCGCACTCGCGAAATTGCAAAATGTGCAATTCTGCACAAGAAATCCACCAGCAAGCAGCATAAACCTTCTGAAAATGATGATTTTTATCAGAATAACTCCTCAGGTTGACATTTGCCTGCACTTATTTTTGCAAGGAGTCCATTTTGGGGCGGGGGTGGGAGGAAGGAAGTGCCCCAGAGTCTCCAACTTCCTCTTCCTGTCCAGCAGGCTGCTCCCAGTGCTTTGTTCATGTCCTGGTCACTTTGATTTGGATCTTGACCTGGAAGGATTACTTTTTGTGGACGCTGCTGGATATTTTGATTTGAGGCCTTTTTGACTTTCTTTGGATCACTTTTTGATTAGAAATTTCACAAGTAAGTTTGTTTGGGGCATTACAGTTGCTGCAACTACATTTTTGGAACTTTTTCAGAACATTAAATAAAATATATTGTGGGTAGCCACAGTATCCAGTAGGACCAGGGTTAGTTATGAGTGCATGATACAATTGTTTTGTTGAATTTCAACATGATTGAGGGCATGGATGGCATTGGATTGTGGTGATCTTTGTGTGTTTTTTGATTTTTGGTGGTGGTGTTGGGGCCTTTTGCCCAGGGTTACTCAGTGGTGCATGGACTGAGTCTTTCTGTGGGGTCTCTTTAATGTAAACATCATGGAGGGCATGGATGGCATTGGATTGTGGTGATTTTTGTGTGTTTTTCGATTTTTGGGCTGTTGTTGGGGCCTTTCGCCCAGGAGTACTCAGTGGTGCATGGACTGAGTCTTTCTGTGGGGTCTCTTTAATGTAAACATCATGGAGGGCATGCATCGCATTGGATTGTGGTGATTTTTGTGTGTTTTTCGATTTTTGGGGTGTTGTTGGGGCCTTTTGCCCAGGGGTACTCAGTGGTGCATGGACTGAGTCTTTCTGTGGGGTCTCTTTAATGTAAACATCATGGAGGGCATGGATGGCATTGGATTGTGGTGATTTTTGTGTGTTTTTCGATTTTTGGGGTTGGTGATGGGGCCTGTCCATGTGGGTGGGGGCCATTTTGAGGACTGGTACAGGCAGGGCCTAGCCATGTGGTGGGGGTCTAGGGGCCATTTTGAAGCCAGGCAGTGTGCTTTGTTGTGCCATAGGCCTGCACCCAGTCTGCCATGCTTTCATCCAATATGCCCAGGGGTACTCAGTGGTGCACGGGCCTAGTTTCTGTGGGGTGTCTTGAATTTGAACATGATTGAGGGCATGGATGGCATTGGATTGTGGTGATTTATGTGTGTTTTTCGATTTTTGAGGGTGGTTTTGGTGGCATTTTGCCCAGGTGTACTCAGTGGTGCATGAACTGAGTCTTTCTGCGGGGTCTCTTTAATTTAAACATCATGGAGGGCATGGATGGCATTGGATTATGGTGATTTATGTGTGTTTTTCGATTTTTTGAGGTGTTGATGGGGCCTGTCCATGTGGGTGGGGGCCATTTTGAGGACTGGTACAGGCAGGGCCTGGCCATGTGGTGGGGTTCTAGGGGCCATTTTGAAGCCAGGCAGTGTGCTTTGTTGTGCCATAGGCCTGCACCCAGTCTGCCATGCTTTCATCCATTATGCCCAGGGGTACTCTGTCAGTGGTGCATTTTATTGGTCTTTCCATTTTGGGGGGGGGGTATAATAAAAATGCTTACTTGCAAACTATTAATTGAAGCGCTACATATGCAACATTTATTTAACTGATGTTCCTCTGGCTTCGTTTGCTTTTAGGTGCAGAAAGACGAATCATCAGCCTCATCGTTCCTCATCAGTGCCAGAAACAAGTCCTGCTGCGGTGTGTGCAGCACAACGTCACGTGTGGCCACAGACAAATCTGCAACTTGTGCAACTGCGGCCTGCTGTTCTGACATCTGAAGAAGATGGCCCTAAAAAAGGTTGCCCATAGCTCCTCTAGCAAGAAAATTGCCAGTAAGGAGCAGAAGAAGCAAGTGGCGCCACTTACCAAGCAGACTGGTGTGCAGACCGCCGCATTTTTTGGGGAAAAAAAGTATGCCTGCAGCAGCAGCGGGGTCTGCTGGGGACCACGCTGGGAGCAGCACCCCGCTCCATTGGGCTCAGTGCTACCACCACCACGCCAACTTAAGTCCAAGCCCTTGAGTGCTGCAGAGGCAGCCAGTATAGTTGTTCAGTCAACATCGACCAGTGATGTTGGCTCATCGCAAGAAAGTAGCAGCATCCCTCAATCAACACAGGTTGTTGTAACTCATCTGACGAGTGTTCAACAACCACAGCCGCAACAACAACCACATGAGCAAGCCCAAATACATGTGGAATGAGAGGCAGTGCAAGGAGATGCTCAAGCAGAGGTGCATGGAGCGGCACAAGTGCCCGCAATAGTTGTTCCTCCCGGAGTAGGGGCACATCAGGAAATCGACATTCAAGCCGAGGTATCATTTGAGGAAGCCACTCCTCCTGCTCATTCATTGTCTTCCAGATCCCTAGCAAGGAAAAGATCAAGGATGGTGTCTACATCTTCTTCAAGCACCCTTCCTTCTGATGATATGGATGAAAATTGGGAACCACCACAGCCGTCTGAGAGTGAGGCACACCATGATCTGACAAAGGTAGCTAAGCATAAAAGGAAGGTCCCCGAAAATCTCGTAGTTATGGAGTGTGATGATGACGCTGAACAAGAAGTGGCGTATACTCCTGCTGATGAAGACTCTCACGACGACGACGCAGTCAGCATAGACGTCACTGCATCCCCAGCGGGCATGCAGCAAACAGACATTTTTACCCTAGCCCGAGAGGTCATCTTGAGAGACAGCACACTGTCAAATGGCATGCGCAACTGAAGGAGATCAAGGAAGCCTGAATTGCCAGTCAACAAACTGTATCCGGGGAGGAGCTACGCGCGGATCCAAGATGGACGCGTGAGCACAGGGCTCCCGAGACCCTTTCCACCTCCCGCATCTATCCTGCCACATATCCTGATTTGGACGACGGGTTCTATTAGCTGGCGCCCTGCTGGCATAATATCTCTTTTCAGAAATTGATTTGGCCGCTGGGAACCGGACTCTCTGCATCTCGGAACTTTGTGGCCTACACCGCCGAACCTCCGCGGCCTCGAGTCTCTGAAGTACCCAGGTGGCAATTGAACAACAACGGCCACTGAGACCCATCTGTCGCCCCTGATGTACTTTCGGTTTCGTTTTTGGTTATCAGCCACTGGGACTCGCTGTCTGTTGCGACTGTTGGCCTCGCCCGGCTGCTGGCCCTACACTTCTTCTTCTCTTGCCCTCATCCCTGCCTTTGCTGGTTGGTGCTGCGGGGGGCCATTCTCACCAGATCTCGAACGGCCCGACTGGGCTCGCTACCCAACATGGCGGGCAGGTCGGATAGTGAGAAGAGAGCCACCAGGGGCGCATTCCGAGGGGGTGTCGCCCAATCCAATACTATTGATCGCTTCGCCCGCCCGAAGGGATCCCCTGGTGGATCGGGTAAAATCTCGGATGAGACTGGAGATGGCTCTCCTGTGATGGAAGACTTGACATTGCGGGATGTCATGGGCGCCATTGCCGGTATGAAGACCTCGATGGGCCAGCAGTATGAGGCCCTGGTCTTAAAGATAGACATGGTTGCGATTGAAGTCAACCTTATCAGAACGGACCTCGCAAAGACCAACGAGCGGGTCAAGTCGCTGGACATTAAGACTGCAAGCCTCACGACAGATGTCTCTGATCTACAGGCGGAGGTTCGTACTCTTCGATCATCAAATGACTTGTTTGCCCGTCGGCAGGACGACTTCGAAAGCCGGGCCAGGTGCAACAACGTCCGTATTATTGGTGTTCCGGAAAGTTCCTCGGAGCTCTCTGCGGATCTTTTGGTGGAGGATCTGGTGCTGCATCATCTCGCGCCTAAGGGACTCAGCAACTTGTTTACCGTGGAGCGTGCCCACAGAGTCCCAGGTGGTAGGCCTAAACTGGGCGCCGCACCACGACCTAATATTGCCAGGATTTTTAATTTTCGAGATAGAGACGCTATCCTGCAAACATCATGCACCAATGGACCCACTAAATTTGACAATGCATCGATCAGCTTTTATCCGGACTTTACGCAGGCGGTGCAAAAACAACGCATGAGCTTCACCGATGTGAAAAGGCGCCTCAGAGACATGGGACTAAAGTACGCCATGCTGTTCCCGGCTCACTTGAGGATCGAATACGAGGAGCGTGTGCTCTTCTTTGATCGCCTGGAGGTTGCCAGTGACTAGCTCGGTACTTTGCCGGCACACAGTGATCAACAGGACCAACCGACGGGAGCTGAAGGTGGCCTGGAGGAACGGGTGGAGTGAGTCCCCACCGGCGTGCCACCTATACGGACTTGCAGCGGGGGTTTGACTATTACTATGTGCATGACCTGTTGATTGCCCGGGGGTGGAGGGGCTCGGGATTCTTCCTCCTCTAAGGGGTCTTTCTCTCTCTTTTCGTAGATTAGTTTAATGGGGCGACAGGCACACTGCAAGTTGGGGTGGCTATCTGGTCTTACGCAGGGACGCAGGGTGGGTGTGTTCTACGGGTTTTCCTGGGGTTGGGGGGGGGCTTTTCGTTTCTTTGTTTATCCCGAGGTTCTATTTCGCTGCACACTTTGACCACTGTGTCTGTTTCTCTATGGGGGGAGCACGGCTCATGTTCTTGGAATGGGGGGTAGGGGGCTGCTGGTGCTGAGCTGGAATGTCAACCGTCTGGGTGATAGGATCAAGCGGGGGATTGTTTTACAGTATCTGAAACGTCTTTCACCTGATAAGTATTACTGCAGGAGACACATCTGATAGGAAATGCTTGCCAGGCACTGACTAGAAGGGAATACCGTTTGGTGGCACATTCAGGTTTCACTACTGGGTCGAGGGGGGGGGGTGTCCTGGTTAGAAGTTCCCTCCCCTTGGAGATAGATGATACTGTGTTAGATGATAGAGGCCGGTACGCGGCCCTCACGGGTCGCTGGGAGGGGAGGATGATCTCTGTTCTTTCTGTGTATGTCCCGCCGGGTTTACAGTCCGTCACGTTTTCTGATCTGGGTAGAGTGGTGCTGAACTTCCCTCTGGGCATGTTGGTGGTTGGTGTGGATTTTAACTCGGTTGTTTGTGGTAGAGAGGATCGTCACCCCCCCCCCCCCCGGACTCTTTTGAGGTCACAGTTATGGATGAGCAATTTCCTGAATGCGCTGGGTTTAGTGGATTGCTGGAGGCACCTACACCCTGGGCAGGCACAATATACCTTCTATTCAGGAGCACATGGGAGTCTCTCGAGGCTCGATTATATTCTGGTACCAGCGGTGCAGATGGTCTCTGTGAGGGAAATTCGACATCTTGCTGGGGGGATTTCGGATCACTCTCCTCTCTGGCTTACGATTGATGTACAACTGGAAGCCGGGGGCCGGGTTGCCCCAATCAACCCCTGTCACCTACGCAATCCGAAAACCAGGGCTGAGGTGGTTAAATGTATAGACCATTATTTTGTGGAGAATGTTGGGTCTGTGTCCTCTTCGGTTTCCCTGTGGGAGGCCTTTAAGACAGTCGTTCGGAGTCAAGCCCTTTCCCTGATCGCTAGCGCGAGGAAAAGCAAGACTGAGGAAGTGGTGAGATTGGAGACTGAAATCACGTCTCTGGAAGAAGAGTTGGAATCTGGGGTCACACCCGAGGGTTTGCATGTTTTGGCCCTTAAGCAGACCGATTACAGGGCGCTGGTGACGGATGCGATGAAGATGATGAGTCTTGAGCAGCAGGGGCGTTTGTATGATGTTGGTGACAAGGCCGGGAAGTTGATTGCATGGCTGGATAAGAGAGAAAGGTTGAATCGTGTGGTGCCTGTTGTGGTAAGAGAGGACGGTGAACGGGTTGTGGACCCGGATGGGATAGTTGCGGTGTTTGCTCAGCACTTTCAGAAGGTCTACGCGCCGGTCTCGGACAGGCCGGAGGAGGATTCGCATTTGCTACTTAGAGATATCGCGCTGCCTAGCCTTTTGAAGTCAGATGGAGGTGAATTTTTCTACTGATGAGCTAGCGCTTGTTATCCGCTCCCTTCGCTCAGGGAAGGCCTCCGGCCCTAATGGTCTCCCGATAGAGCTGTACAAATTGTGTCCAGACAAGATGGCGCCAAACCTTCGCCAAATGTTTTTGGAATCACGAGATCTCGGGGTTCTTCCCCGGGATCAGAGATTGGCGTCCATTGTAGCCATTCACAAAGAAGGGAAGCCTCGTGATCAATGCTCTTCATATAGGCCGATCTCGCTCTTGAACGTCAAGCCCAAAATTTTGGCGAAACTTTTGTCGAATCGTTTGATCACGGTTATCGGTGATTTGATACACCCGGATCAGTCCGGGTTCATTCCTCATCGGAATACGGCTCTGAATTTATGCCGCCTTCATGGTGTACTGGCAAGGGCGGGGTCACTTCGTGAGTCGACCATTTTGGTCTCCTTGGATGCCTCGATGGCCTTCGACACCATTGAATGGCCGTATTTGTGGGCGGCCCTCGCTAAATTCGGTTTTGGTCCTTATTTTATTGGCTGGGTCAGACTCCTTTATGAACAAACAATGGCCCAAGTGGTTGTCAACTGTAGGGCCTCTGAGCCATTCGTCCTAGGAAGAGGCACGCGACAGGGCTGTCCGTTATCACCGCTCCTTTCCGCCCTTGCTCTTGAGCCACTTGCCGCGTGGCTTAGCTGGGAACCATCGCTTAAGGGCATTAGTTGGTCCTCTGACTTAGAGGACTGTATATCGTTGTACGCCGATGATATTCTGTTATACCTTACTTCCCCTCGTAAGTCACTAGGAGTGTTGTTTGACGTGTTACGTTCCTTTGGAAGGAACTCAGGTTTGGCCATCAATTGGTCTAAGTCCTGCATTTACCCGCTCACTGCAGAAATGCCACTGTTGCCCCGTGTCTGTCTGATACCGATATCGCGTGACGGTTTTAAATACTTAGGGATTTTTTATCTCCTTGGACTCAGCCATACGGTATTAGAGGAATCTGCTTCTGCCACTCCGCCGGCTTCGGTCCGACGTGGCAGCGTGGTGCGGTTTGTCGCTGTCCCCGGTTGGGAGAGCGGCCTTGTTTAAAATGATGCCCCTCCCTCGATTTCTGTATGCCCTCCAAAACACGCTTGACTTGGTGCCTGCTAGTTATTTCCAGGAGATCGAGGGCCTCCAGGGGAAGCTGGTGTGGGGCGGGCGACCTCGCATTGCGCTGGCGAAATTGACTTTGCCCTGGTACAACGGTGGTATAGCGTTGCCTGATGTAAAACGGTACTATTGGGCATCACAACTGAGTGCTATCAACCACGCAATGTATGGTCCGGTCCCGAATCCGACATTCGAGATGGATAAATGGCAGCTGCCGGGAGGAGACTACAGTAGGGCACTGTACTCTAGGTCGGCGGGGAAAAATCTCACCGGTCCCACTGGGGTTGCGGTACGAGTGTGGGGTGCTGCGACTGCTGCCACGGGATGGACAGACAGGCTGACCAGAGCCACTCAGCTTTATGCGTCGGAGAGACTGGGCTGTCTTTGGACGACGAAGGGATTCGACAAATGGGATCTTATTGGCATTAGTAGGGTAGGGGACCTCTGGGTCAATGATAGGATCAAATCCTTCATGGAACTTCAACAAGAGTATAAACTGGGCGATAGAGAGCACTTCCGGTATATGCAGGTTCGTCATGCACTTGGATCCGTCTTCCCGACCGGTACCACTATCCCAGAGTCCTCTCCCTTGGAAGACAGGGTGCTTGATGGGTATGTCCCGGATAGTACCATCTCCCTCATTTATAAAAAGCTAATCAATGACCGCTCGGATCTTCTTGTACAGCTTCGTGGGGCCTGGACTGGTGACGGGTTGGAGCTGGATGACGAAGATTGGCAGGCCACGATATCATCCCCTAAGGAAGTTGCGATTCCGGCGCGTCTCCGGCTGGTGCATTTGAAGATTTTACACCGCGTGTATGTCCCGGGTCCAAGCCTGATGCGCATGGGTTACTCTATGGATTGGTTGTGTAGGCGCGGCTGTGGTATGCTTGCTACTTTTCTTCATATTTTGTGGGAATGTCCGGACGTGGTGGTGTGTGGGAGACGAGTGCATGAGGTTATGGAAGAGGTTACGGGTGTTTCGTTATTGCCTGAGGCCAGGAGGTGTCTGTTGAACGTGTGGGAGCCGAATGATTATAGCGTAGCGCAGACTCAATGGGCCACCCTCAGCAACATAATTGCGAAAAGAGACATAGCCCAGCTGTGGTGGTCTCAACGGGCACCCCTGGTTTCAACTTGAGAGGAAAACATGGATTGGTGCATGTTCAGAGAAAAAACTGTGTACATCGCCCTTGGAAGACCTAAGAAATGGGGGAGGATATGGGGTCAATGGAACTCATACCGTGGAGAGATTTGTACCCCCCCCCCTTTGTAGAAACCAATGATATTCCTCTGTCTCCATGACCAGGCATCTCATGCGTCTATATCCTATTGTACTTTACTTGCTTGTCCGCTCCTGACCCCTTCATTCCCTCCTTGTGTTTCCATATCCTTTTTACATTTGCTTTTAACTGGGTCGCTCCCCCTGCTATCTGGAACAGTCACATACATTTTAAATGTCACCTCGGAATTATGTTGTTATGTTTGTTTTTTAAAAATATAAAATGTGAAACCTTTCATTAATCCTCCTCTCATCACAAGGACATCGTATGGGCGTATTATATTGCTGCCGAACCCCCGGGTTGTCGGCTGATGAGCTGTGTACTATTTTTGGGTACACAGACAAAATATGGATTTTTAAATATCGATATACAAAAATATCGAAGTTTAAATATCGATGGGACAAAATATCGAAGGTAAGTAATATCGACAGTCTTAATATCGATATTAGTATGATATCAGTAATATCGAAGTTGTAAATATCGATGTCAATAATATCGAAATTAATAACTTTGATGTTACTAATATCAATTTTTAAATAAATTTAGTGTATATTATATTGTATTTATTATGTTTTATTATTTATTTTTAATGTAATTTAATTAAATATTGTCTTTTACTACTGTAGCGGGTTGTGGGTTTATAGGGGAATAGGGTGGGAAGAAATTTAATTATGTTAAATTAATTATTAATTAGTAGGAATTATTAATTAATTAATTGAGAAATAATTTTTAATTATTTTTAATTAATTGATTAATTGATAAATATGTTCTCTAGCGGGTTATGGGTTTATAGGGGAATAGGGTGGGAAGTAATTTAGTAATAATTAATTAATTGATATATGTTTGTACATATTTTAATTAATAATTAATTGGTAATTAATTTCTATTAATTAGATAATTAATTCATATAATTTTGTACATATTTATAATTATTAATTAGTTGGTAATTAATTAATATTAATGATTTAATTACATTAATTATAGTAATTTTTTTATATATAATTTATTGTTATTCTTAATTAATTAATTGGGAAAAATAATATTAATTATTAAATTAAATTAATTACAGCAAATGTGCTAATATATTTACTTTATTGTTATTGTTAATTAATAATTAATTGGTAATTAAATAATATTAATTTATTTTGGGTAAAGGAGTATTTTTAGGGTTCAGGGTCAGTTTTCAGTTTTTGGGTAAAGGGGTATTTTTAGGGTTCTGGGTCAGTTTTCAGTTTTTGGGTAAAGGGGTATTTTTAGGGTTCAGGGTCAGTTTTCAGTTCATGGGTAAAGGGGTATTTTTAGGGTTCAGGGTCAGTTTTCAGTTTTTGGGTAAAGGGGTATTTTTAGGGTTCAGGGTCAGTTTTCAGTTTTTGGGTAAAGGGGTATTTTTAGGGTTCTGGGTCAGTTTTCAGTTTTTGGGTAAAGGGGTATTTTTAGGGTTCTGGGTCAGTTTTCAGTTCATGGGTAAAGGGGTATTTTTAGGGTTTAGGGTCAGTTTTCAGTTTTTGGGTAAAGGGGTATTTTTAGGGTTCAGGGTCAGTTTTCAGTTTTTGGGTAAAGGGGTATTTTTAGGGATAAGGGTCAGTTTTCAGTTTTTGAGTAAAGGGGTATTTTTAGGTTTCAGGGTCAGTTTTGGGTTTTTGGGGTACAGGGATATTTTTAGGGTTCAGGGTCAGTTTTGGGTTTTTGGGGTACAGGCGTACAGGGTAAATACAAAAAAATATTACATTAAATCAAATAAATTACATGAAAAAAATTAAAATTACATTAAATTATTAAGTGTTTTATTTATTTTAAATGTATATGTATTAGTTTTAATTTTGTTTTAATATTTTTATTTAATATTTGTAAAATTATATGTATTTTAAAATTATTTTTACATTATTATTAATACATTTAAAAAACAATATTTTTGATTCCGATATTTTTGTACTACGATATTATTTTTTCGATATTTTTGTACTTACCTTAATGAAGACAGGATTCCGATATTTTTGCTGTCGATATTTTTGCTCCGATATTTTTGCATTTTGATATTTTGTCTGTCGATATTATGTCAGACATTCCTATTTTTGATTTCGATATTCGCTGCTACTGGCCGGCCCCTGTGGTTGTAGGTCTGTATTTGTATTACTTTATCGAAATAAAGGTTTTAAAAAAAAAAAAAAACTGTATCCGTTGATGTTTCATCTGATGATGACGAGGAGGAAGAAGCGTCAAACATTTCTTCACTTACACCCAGTACCACTGTCAGCAGCACACCCCCTGCATGATATATGAGCCACACTAAGAGTGTGGGAGAGAGTGAGACACCAATGCAAAAAAGTTCATCATCACCGAGCGTAACTGAGTTGAAGAAGTCATCATCATCCCGTAAAATGGTCCAGCCCACCATTAGAAGCATGTTGTTTTCAGATGCGCCATGTGAACGCAACCACCCTATGAGGCGTCTGTATAACACTAAGCTGGCTAAAATGCTAGCGCTGGACCTTCTCCCTTTTTCTTTTGTGGAAGGGGTTGGTTTTCTTGAATCAGTGGCAACGCTCTGCCCTAAATGGAAGGTTCCTAGCCGGTTCTATTTTGCCAGAGTTGCGGTTCCAGCACTACATGAAGATGTGCTGGAGTTGATTGGGGCAGCTTTGCAGAAGAGTGCTGTTCACATTATACATCTGACAACAGACATGTGGACCAGTTGCCAAGCCGTTGATTACATGTGCATCACTGCACACTGGGTCTCTTTTTCAGGGGTTAAAGCAAAGGTAACCGCAGGTGTTGACCCGGACAAATTTTATAAAGCTGCTCGGAAACATGCAACACTAGCCATGTTTGCCATGGAGATAAATCATACAGGAGAAAGCATTTTGCATGAGTTTAACACAAAGGTCTTTCAATGGCTGTCCCCAAGAAAACGCATGATTGGTTATGTTTCAACGGATAATGGCGCCAATGTAGTTAAGGCCATGGATAAGGGTAACTATTTCAGAGTGCCGTGTTTGGCGCACTGTATAAACCTGGTTGTTAAAAAATTCTTGAGTGAAGAAAGTCCAGTGTGCGAGTTACTGACTACCTGCTGAAGAATGTGCACACATTTCAACCATTCTTTTAAGGCCCGGAAGCATCTGAGGTGCCTGCAACATGAACGTAAACTACCAGTGAAAGCACTCATCCAGGAGGTGGTAACAAGTTGGAACTCAACCTTCTACATGCTTGAGCGTCTGTTTGAGCAGTATGCAGTAGTCGATCAGTATTTCTTTACACAGGGTACAGCTATGATGGAGCTGAGGATACAGGTGGAGCAATGGAAGCTAGTTAAAAGCCTGACAGACATGCTTCGTCCTTTTGAGGTCTTCACAGGTGCAGTCAGCAGGGAGGACTGTAATTTGGGAAAGCTATCCCATTTTTGCGCATGCTAGAGCACCAACTGAAGGCGGTGTCTTCTACGTTTCAAAAAGAGGAAAAGGAATAAGCATTTGAGTTGGCGGAGAAGTTATTACAGCACCTACTTTGCGATGAACGTCTTCAAAAGATCCACACAGAACAGCATTACATTTGTGCTACTATTCTGGATCCACGGTATAAAAAGGCAGTGGCAGGCAGAGTATTCTTTCCTTTTGATGACGCAGATGTTACAAAGTACAAACATTGGCTAGCTGTGGCAGCCAGTCGGTTTGAAAGAGAACAGCAGGAAATTGAAGGAAAAGGCAGTACATCAGCATCAACAGGCCATCCGGAGTCAAAAACATCCACTTCTGCATCTGTGGCTGTGGCAGAAGTGAGTGATTTTCCCTCTCAGCCGTTAAAGACACCAGCAACCGTATCATCTGCACCAGACACAACAGTAACATTGTGTGAAGAAGAGGATTGGCTAACTCAGCTTGGGTTTGCTTCTCAAAAGGTCCCAGCAAAAAGTAAGCAAAGTGGAGGAACCCTGGAGAACCTTGAGTCGATGGTGCAGGACTATCTGAATGACTCAACAGAGGTCTATGTTCATGATGACCCATTGGCGTATTGGCATTGGAAAAGAGAATTGTGGCCAGAGATCACCAACTTGGCTATAAAATACTCGTCTTGCCCACTCGCAAGCGTGTCTTCTGAACGTGTTTTCAGTGCTACTGGTGGCATTGCAACTTGCAAAAGGACTCGCCTGTCGCCCAAAAATGTGGAGAGGTTAACAATGATCAAGATGAATCAGCACCTCATACCACCAGATTACAAAATACGAGAATGCACGCAGGAAGAAGACGAGGAGGACACCAACTTAGATGAGGGAAGTTCTTCACTGTTAGGTGACCTACTCCCGCCTGAATTCGCAGAGTTTGAGGACGAGCTCTTCTTCCCTGACACCGAGCCCTGAAAATGAGTCAATGAATCATTAAATTTCTTTTTCGTCCTTATTCACTTTTATTCCTGTGTGTCTGTCTTTCTTTGTTTTGCAAAATCTATATAAAAAAACTTTAATCAACTTATCACAAAAACAAGCCCATCAGCAGAACTGTCTACACTTATTTGCGTATTGATTTGAAGGTGCCACAGTCTGCATTACTCAGGTTCACAAGTTCACAAGAACATGCTCCTCTATCCTCCTCCTCCAGACTCCTATTTCCTTCAAAGCAGATGGCTGGATTACTCCCAATGAAGAAATACTCTGCACTTGTAGGGGTGTTCTACTTCCTTGCGTTTGAGTTGATGGGTCTGGGGCATTGCTGTGAAGGTCTAATACTGGATAAAAGTGGTTTGGAGAAAATCGGAGCAGAAAAAGATTTTGCGCTTTTGATCACTTGCCTGTCTTTGGGGTGCTGTTTGGCAGGCTTTAAGGTTGTTGTGGGTGGGTTTTGGGGTCTGGGAGCACTGCTGGCACAGTCTAATGTTGATTGCATTTGTTTTTCAGAAAATCCATGGTGGAAAAGGGGAGTTAGGGCCTAGCTGCACAGCGTATTTGGACTGAATTGAAGGTAGTAGGCCCATTTTTGCTTTTTGCCTGTTTGGGGGTGTTCTGCTTTTTTGTGGGTGGCTGCAGGGGTCTGGGGCCATTGCTGGGAATGTCTAATACCGAATAAAAGTGGTTTGGACAAAATCAGAGGTGAACATTTTTTTGTTTTTTTGCTGACTTGTGTGTCTTTGAGGTGCTGTTTGGGGGGGTTCCGGGTGTTTGTGGGTGGGTTTTGGGGTCTGGGAGCACTGCTGGGTATGGATACTTTTGATTGCAAGAGGTTTGAAGCAAATCCTTGGTGGCAAAGGGGAGTTAGGGCCTAGCTGCAGAGCGCCCGTGGAGTGATTTTGAAGATTTGCCTGAAAATTTTAAGTCCCTATTTTTGTAGTTTTGCTTTTTGGCTGTTTGGGGGTCTTCTACTTCTTTCCGCCCTGGTTGACGGGTCTTGGGCCATTGCTGGGAATGTCTAATACTGGATAAAAGTGGTTTGGACAAAATCGGAGGTGAAATTTTGTTTGCGTTTTTGCTGACTTGCTTGTCTTTGCGGTGCTGTATGGGGGGGTTCCGGGTGTTTGTGGTGGGTTTTGGGGTCTGAGAGCACTGCCGGCACAGTCTAATGTTGATTGCATTGTTTTTTAGGAAATCCATGGTGGAAAAGGGGAGTTGGGGCCTAGCTGCAGAGCGCATTTGGACTGAATTGAAGGTAATAGGCCCATTTTTGCTTTTTGCCTGTTTGGGGGTGTTCTGCTTTTTTGCGGGTGGCTGCAGGGGTCTGGGGCCATTGCTGGGAATGACAAAATCGGAGGTGGAATTTTTTGGCGTTTTTGCTGACTTGCTTGTCTTTGAGGTGCTGTTTGGGGGGGTTCCGGGTGTTTGTGGGTGGGTTTTGGGGTCTGGGAGCACTGCTGGGTATGGCTACTTTTGATTGCAAGAGGTTTGAAGCAAATCCATGGTGACGGGTCCGGGGCCATTGCTGGGAATGTCTAATACCGGATAAAAGTGGTTTGGACAAAACCGAAGGTAAACATTTGTTTGCGTTTTTGCTGACTTGCTTGTCTTTGAGGGGCTGTTTGGGGGGTTCCGGGTGTTTGTGGGTGGGTTTTGGGGTCTGGAAGCAATGCTGGCACAGTCTAATGTTGATTGCATTTGTTTTTCAGGAAATCCATGATGGAAAAGGGGAGTTAGGGGCTAGCTGCAGAGCGCATTTGGACTGAATTCCAGGTAGGGCCAAAGTTTTCTAATTGTGGCTTTTCCCGGGTTTTGCCTTTTGGCTTGTTGGGGGGGGGTTAAACTTGTTTTCGCCCGGGTTGACAATTCTGGGGCCATTGCTGGGAAGGTCTAATACCCGAAAGAAAGTGTTTTGGAGACAATCCCTGGGGAAAAAGGTTTTGCATTTTCTGAGATTTAGCTCACTCTACCGTTTTTGGGGGGCTGTTTTTGGGGGTTCCTGGTGTTTTTGGGGGGGTTTGCGAGTCTTGGAGCAATGCTGGGTATGGATACTTTTGCTTGCTTGCAAGTGGTTTGAATACAATCCATGGTGGGTAAGGGGGGATTTGGGCCTATTTACTTTCAAAGTACGTTTTGTCACCATTTTCTACTAGGCCTCGTTTTTGGAGATCTGATTGGGGGTCTTCTACATTTCTGCGACTGGGTTTAGTAAAGGTTTGGGAGCACTGCTGGGAAGGTCTAATTTTGTTCTAAAACACAGTTTACAGTACACCTAGCTTGAGGGGAAAGATCCGCTAAATTAATTCGCCCATACTTATTTATCCTTCAAAAGGAGATTCAGACAGAGTACGCACTTTCAAAAATATTGTACTGTCTATTAGGAAACTCAAAGTGTGACTTTTTGCACTACACAGCGTACATACCTTATATTTATTTGTCAGTGGTGTTCTAATATCACTTCCTGTTTTTCCATCAATTATTACAGGCCGGGTTTCAGCCTGTGCAATGGGAAAAAAAGGATGAAGTCAGGCTTCACATCAATGAGACGCAATTCAGCATCCGCCGGGCAGGTAGTGGACAGGGTGTCTTTTGGTCACAAACATTGATGGACGGAGCGTCAGATGGAATGGAGGAGTCCCGCTAATAAGAGGAATGGTTGGATGCATGCAACTTACCAAATTCAACAGGACAACCACAACAACATACAGATACAGTATCCGTTCTTTTCTAATTATCTTTTAAGTAATGCTATTGCTGTGAACTTCTATGAGTGTGACTCTGCATTTCTTTGATCTCTGCTTGTAAATTCATCCCTACAGCCACTGTATAGGTTTTACTTCTGCTATTTTTTAAACATAATTTAATGTAAGAAGTGTTTCTCTGAGTGCAGAGATAGGCAAGTGAAAACGCATAATTATTACTGCAGCCCTGTACTGTCACATTCTTTCATTCACGGTTGTCGAAAGTACTAATTAATTTTCAGTAACCATGCGTGCAGTAGTGCATGCACTTCCTTTATGTCACTTAAAATATTTATGGATAGCTTTGTACCCAAAAAGTTGTTTATCTTTAATTATCGTTTGTCCAAGCTGTGTTTTTTTTTCTTCTCTCAACAAAACTTTCCCAAAAACCCCCATTCCCATCCATTTTCCAAACCCTAACCCTCTTCCCCCGGGCTGTGTGGTTTGATTGATGTGTGACTAAATGACAGCAATGATTCCACACACTTGCTGGGGAGGATAAGGTCATAGCAACAGGCTGGTGAAGGAATCCGAGGATATATTATTACTCAGCTTGACACAGACCCAAGACTATTGGCAAATGAAAGCAGATTTTCATGTGCGCCATCAACTTGATTGATCATCAAGAACATCCTCCTCCTAGACGTGGCAAATGATTACGCTGCTGTGTCCTTCACCTTCAGTACTATTTCTTGTAGTAGTAGCCAATGTCAAAGATATTCAACGCAAGTAGTAGTTATACTTTCAATACTTTACCATTTGTTAGACTACATTGTGGCACTGTTCTAGTGTACTGTCACCTGCTATATTCTCTATCGTACCGTTCTAATGCTACGGTAAGGACAAGCAAGGTTTCATTTTCTTTTTTTTCAGATGCTGCAACTGCCACTGTGTAACTCCACTAGTACCACCGCAATGATGACATTTTATCCGCCCAGGATTACCAACCTTAATCGCCATTTCCCGTGCAGCCAGCCCTGTGCCTAGCCCTATTTCCAAACACAAGTTACAGGTAAGATAAGCATTTGGGGGAGGTAGTATAATGGAGTATTAGGAGAGACGAGAGACTGGCGGTACTATTAGTGAAGTCCTAGGACTATTGAATTCACTTACTCTTTGAGAGGCACTTAGTTTGAAAACATTTGGGCAATTAATTGCACAACTTGAATCAAGATGCCACTTAAGTTTCTAGAAAACAAACTTACTGTTAAACCCCCACCCACCACCCTCAAAAGCAGTAAAAAAACACGTATGCTAAGATAAAGTTTAAAGTATATTTTTATCCCTAACAAAAATAATCTCCCGCAAGTCCCAACCCACCCCCACTCCCTAACCCCAACGAATGTCCGTAAAAAGTCCAAAAAACCCAACTTCCAATTCCCACCCCCAGAAGTCTTTAAAAAAGGGGCAAGGGACCGTCTCCTCCTAATGCTGGCTGCTGTTGACTTTTCGGGCCAGGTCGGCATGCTCCTTGCAGAGGGTCTCGAGCAGGGTTTTGTAGTTGAGCAGCTCCTGCTCTAGGTAGGACACCCATAGTGAAAGGCGGTGCAATCTTTTTTTGGTACTGCTGTGGGGGGCAGCTGATTTTTTCGCTGCTTGGCGGTGGCGGGTGGCTGCGGTACCCCGGCTCTGTACCGCTGGAGACCTGCTGCGCTGACTGGCTGACCCAGGGATCGCGGAGGAGGATGCAGGTGTCACCGTGGATGTTGTCGACGTAATCTGCGTGTCCTCCTCCTCCTGGGCCACCAGCCGCGGATATTTGGCGACAGTCGCCTCCAGCCTCCATTGCCGGGCCTTTTTAGACAGCTCTTTCCGTGTTGGTTTGGAAGGAGCATCTATATGAAAAAAGAAAGACATAGTCTGTAACCAATGCTCCTTAAGATTAACACAAAATGATTTAGCAGAAAGTTGTGTCACAGTAGAACTAGCAACTTGCAAGCGCAGTACATAACTATTGTGGCCAGTATCTATCTAACCTCCCACTTATTCATCATTGCTCTAACATTAGTGGGAGTTTAAGGAATCAATTCTACGAGCACTATATCGACTCACTCCATTAGAGTCGACTATGATAGTACACCAGTCTTATTCTTCTTCTTCTCTCTGGTTCAGCAAAATTGGTACGTTAACTTCTGCAAGCCGGCATAATGCCAGCGCAGTCAACTTGCACCCGAGAAAAACGGACGCCCGCCATGATGAGTGAGACAGACTTGCATTACTGTACCAGTCCAGTACATGCAGGTGGTGATGCTCTTACTTTTCTATTACGGGTGGCACTGAGAGTACTCAGTTACAAGGGCTACTGCTTAATTAATTTAACATTCACCCTACAGTGCCAATGAATACTAGAAAAGGAAAATGAGGAAGATAAATAATCTGATTATCTATCACTGCACATGGTATGTATTTGCTTACATATGGGATGACTTTAGGTGCTTTGCTTTTTATTGAGTGACATGACCGAGTTCTACTAAACTGATTAACAGAGGTAGTGAGTGGCCATTGTAATAGCCAGATATATGCTGTGCTTGCAATACAAACTACTGCTACTATTCATGGTAGTATTCGGACAAAATTAATTTAAAACTTCTTTTCCTTGCCTTTCCTACACTGGGACGGACGTGCGGGTGTGGTGTTACATGCTCTTCAAAGTAACACTTAGCTCATCCAGTGACCGTTTACTCTCTCTAGATACACATATGCTATCTAAGAGTCAGGTAGTACCATGATCCAGGCATCCATCCATTCAAACTATATGTCAATCATTCTTCTTCTTGTCTCTCATCTGGACAAACCTTACATTTTCTCACGGGAAAACAACATTTTCATTTTATTTGGGAGACTGCAAGCCATACATCTGTGCTTGACTTGCATTTGAATTTCAACAAAGGATATATTGCGCACACATACAGTTTCTGTTTCACCCACCCAGGCTGTTCTCCTTCCACCCATCCTTGCTTTATCCTACACCCAGCCATGCATCATATTGCTTCCCAGCCACCTCGGGAACCAATCAAACACGTATCATTCTTCTTTGTCAGTCATCATTACTTTTAACTTGCTCATCCTTCCACACTTACTTACACCCTTCTTTCGCTTTTCGTTCATCCCATCCATCAAGTTCATCTCAGATCTGATTTGAATTCTCGAAAAAAAATTCACCGCTAAGTTGAAGTAAATTTAGAGGAGGCTACTACCTGGTTGATAAAAACTTTGTTCTAAATTTGAAAGTCTGCTTAACAGTATAATAACTTAACTGTTGAACATATATACTACACCCGTGCAGAGAGCACACTCTGCAGTCTGCAATCTCAATAAGTAAGGAATATAAGAGCTTACCACTGCCCGCCACTACAGTGGCAACCCCACAGCAGTTTCCTCCGGCACTTGCATCGCCTCCTCCCCAGAAGTATCCTCCTCCACCTCCGCGCTGGGCCCGGCACCAGATGTTCCACCTACAAAGTACATTTAAGAATGTTAGATGTCATAGACATACACCACTCACTAGTATTTTGTCCAGCAATGAAGAAATGTGAATACAGAAACCAATCTAATAATTTGTGACTGTCTACTCTAAAGTAAAAAGGTCCTTTTTTCCAGGGAAGGGTGATGTCTTGCTGCACTTTTTGGCAGAACTGATGAATGCTTGCTTTTTAACACGCACCATTTTTCTCAAAACAGACAGAAGCTTCACTTCTAAGAACAAGAGCAAGATCAGATCATCATCACTAGGACGGAGTGACCAACGATTCAGCACCAAAAAGAAAAATGAAAGTTCAAACCAGGTGAGGGCTCGGCTCGCCCACAATAAAGTTGAGAAATAAATCACTAAGCACTTTTCCATTTCTAATCAACAGTTTATGTTTTATGACAAGCTTGATTTTAATAAATGTTTTTACTTTTAATAAAGCTTTAAACTTAAATGGACTCTGTGGTTTTTGGTCAATAGTGACTGAGCAAAAGGTTTTTACAATTTGCAAGCATGAGTCCGTGCCTCTGACACCTCTGGACTCTGACTCCGTACTCTTGTCTTGCGTTGGATAATCATCATTAGGGATCAATCGTCGATGAATTCGGGAGCTAAATGACTCTGCCACACTATCTAGTCAGTAAGGAGATTGGGGGATCTTCAAAGTCTGATATCACTGAAGTATGTGGAAAGTCTACCTGCACCTATTATAATTGATAAACAATGCACTATTTAGTGTCCATAGTTCTGTGTGTGGAGATTTGTCCCTGCAACAGTAGTAGTATGGATTGTCCTCCTATCCAAACCAAAAGTAAAGTACTATCTTATTCTTTCTTGGTGGTCATTCACATTTTAGTGTTGGGAATTGTCAAAGCATAAACATTTAGAAGACTTGAAAAGACATTATGGACAATCCCAGAGGACTGCAATCAGTGCATAGAGCTATTGCTGACTAGAATGGGAGTTTCGTTTAACACCTTTTGCCAAATGTGCAATCTTAGTTAGCTACACAGGCAGACTAATAAGAATAATCTAGTAATACCACAGGGAGGACATAGTAGAGGCAGGATAAACATTTAGATACAGTCTACAAGAAGATCAAAGACGATTAAGAAAAAATTGAATGAGGAACGCTAGGAAAAAATAGGTACTCTATATTAAAATTAAAACTTACCGGGGCCAGCAAAGGAGCCCTGGCCTGATTGATCCTGGCCTTGTAGAGCAGCAGCAGCCAATACCCCCTCCTCCTCTCTCTTCTTGCCCCTGGGGGGAGCTGATGTACAACATGAAAGAAAAAAGAAAGACCCGAAAACATGGATGATTGTTGTCAACCAAATGAAACTTTTCAAAAGAACAATAACAAAATATTTTGGCGAAATAGCAAATAGACAACTATTCCACGGGATATAATGACCTATCTCATGTGGTCTACTTCGATATTAGTATTGCTTGACTTGCGGACCGTCGACTTGGAAAGTTATGTAACTCACTAAAAAAACTACTAAAAAGGTTCGCCTAGGACTGGCAGGCAGCAGTCCGTGGCACGCGAAGTGACAGACAAACTCCATTGTGATTGCAGATCAGTGACAACACTAACATGTTTCCTACTACATTAACCAGTCATTAAAATACTCAAACTATCAATCCACCACCACTATTTCTTCTTATTGCCAGGTGTACAAAGGAAGGACTGGACTTGAGTCTGTAGGGGCAGATTTACAAGCCCCTTGCGGCTCTTTTGCTACGTTGTTGCAGGACTTTTGTGACGCAGCGGCAGAACAAAAGAGGCACCATGGTGCGGCGTATATTAACAACGTGACGCATATGGGAGATGCATCACGTTGTAAAGCCCTGCGCCATCAGGGGGCGTTCCGGCGCAAGGGAGGGTGTTCCTGTGCAGGAACGCATCCTAAAAGTGGCTGAGGGAAATCTACAAGATTTCAATCAGTCGCTTGAAGCAGACGTACGGCTTGACGCAGCATTGGGGAGATAGGGCAGCCCAGAGCATTGCTGGAGCTGCGCCATCGTTGCGACGCAACTCCAGCAATGCACCGCCTTTACGGCACAGATGCGTAACGCTTTGGTGCCGTTTTTGGGCCCATGGTGCGCCGCATTGTAAATACGGCGCACCATGGGTGGTGGTGGCGTGGCACACAATTACTGGCGCATCCCTGCTACTTTGCAGGGATGCGCCGGTAATTGCAAATCTGCCCCTTAATGTCTAGCATTACGCAGTTCTGTAAACTACACTCATACATAATTTCTCAGGCCAATGAAATGAACATAAAATCGAAAACAAATAAGTATAGTAGCAACGCTACTGAGAAGGAGAGCAGTGCACCTGAAATGCACAGATGATTTTGAAATATAATTTACCTACAATGTAATCGGCACCATTATTGCTCTTGGTAAAAAACAAAGATTTGCAATATAATAACACACAGAGCAGGAGAAAACAGAGTAGTGATGAAATAGCTACTACTACTCACCAAGCCCGGGGATCTCGCCGAGCAGGTTGAGCAAGTCGCGCTCCTGGTCCAGGAGATCCGTCCAACGGTGGGTGGCCTGGTTGTAGGTGCGCTGGACCCGAGAGTGAGAATTCATGGCCCGGCATACCTACTCCCACCGCTTCCGGCGCTCTCGGAGCCCGTAGCCGCTTGCGATCTTGCCGCCTGCCATGATGGTCCTGGGGAGGCGGCGCTGTACATAGAAGACAAGTGCGGCCACCTCCTCCGTGCTGAAGATCTCCCGTGGCATCACTAGCTCCCCCCTCAAACGCCCGCACGGGAGCCGGGCACGGGGTGCCGGACCCTTCCCCTTCTCGGGCTGCTCCCCGGCTCCCTTTACTATGGTCTGGGCAGAAAGGAAGGTAAATAATATATAATAAATAGAATAGGGAAGAAGAAAAGAAAAGAGTTTAAAAAAGTAGTTTAAAATTAACTAAAATAAGCAGAAAACACAAAAATATAGAGTTAAAATAATAGAGGGATAGATAATAGGTAAAATAGATCAAAAAAAACTTCAAACAATCAAAGGATTGCAGAGATTCAGAGAGGATACAGAAAGCATGCCCAGAACCATAGCAATGAATGAAAAATAAGATGGCCGCGCCCGTTTACGACCGCATGGGTAAGTTTGCGCGAGATTTCCCCCGCGATCACACGCAAACTTGTACTAGCGAGCCGCACACTTTGCGAGATTAAACATAGCACCCGGAAATGGAAAAACGTCACGCAAACAAGATGGCCGCACCCATGTATGACTGCTAGGGTAACTTCGCCTCATTGCGCTACCAGCAGCTTGCGAAAACGCAAAAAACCACGTGAACTAACACAACGCAAAAAAATCGCATATTTGCACGAATTCGCTGCTTCGAATTCGATCTCGTGCAAATTTGCGCCCCGCGAATCCCGCGAAATTGCAGAAACACGATTTTTGCAAAACTGAAAGGACTCAGCAGGTGCAAAAGTTCAAGCGCATCATTAGTAACCATTCCCTGTAGTGCTTCCTGAGGGGCCCCTCCAGAGTTCAGTTGCCTACTTGCAACTACCCTGCTCTGACCCTCACAGCAGGCTCAGAGAATAGCTACAAGTATGCCACAAAGGTCCTGTTAGAAAAAATTACACTGCAACAGAAAGCAATTACAGATAAGGAAGCAGGTGCCAGACTGGAAGTTCAAATTCAGTGCCACATTAATCAACCCCTAATTCATTCATGTCAGTTGAGGCAGGGCAGGTGTGCTTTTCCCCCCATAATCTGCAGTGATTGAACCATAGGGTGGCAGTGATGTACCAGAGGGTGGCATGGGTGAGACAGAGAGTGGCAGTGGTGAAACAGAGGGTGCTGTGATGAACCAGACGTAGAAACAACTTTGTCGCGACCGTTGCGACCCGATACGTAAGTTCACGTTTGCGAACTGGTAAAAAACCCTCGCGAACTGGCAGAAACCCTTGCGAACACAAAAAAAAGAAAAAATCCGCAAATTCGCGAAAGCTCGCAGATTTTGCGGATTGCGAATTCATGAATACGCAAATTCGCAAAGCGCAAATTCGTAAAATTCGCCCATACTTACAAACAACAGCTGCAACTGTATGTTTTGTCTAAGGGCTAAGGTCTGCCTAGAACAGAATAACAAGGGCCAATGTTGTCCGATCTTGCACATAATGTTCAGTCAAAATCCCAGGAACATTAAATACCATCATTTGTAAAGCGCACAGCTCCCTCCAAAGAGGTGTCCCGGTTCTGGGGGCTGTCGGGAAGATTAAGCGAGCTATTGCCCAGAGTCACATGGTGCTGGGCTAACCTGTCGCCGGCACCGGGGATCGAACCGTGAACCCCATGGTCCAGAGCCAGGCACCCTGGCCGCTGTGCCACACCTCTTCCAACATGCAGAGAATGAACACAGTGATGAGTTCTCATGTGAAAGCCGCCATAGAAAATATTGCAAAAAATACAGACATGTAGTAATGTGTGAAAATTTGCAGCGTGCCTATGTTTAGTTAGGGAAAAACGACAATGTCCCCATGGGCCACGTGACAATGTTGGCACAAACTGCAGCTGTAACATCAGCAAGAAAAGACAGCTGATGATCACTATTAATAGCTGGATGCAGGAATGATCCTTCCATCTTCCTCCCAGCTTGTAAATTGAAGGGGTGGCACCCTCCAGTAACCGCTGTGCTCCTTACCATCGTAACAATGTAGAAGCTGGGTGTTTGCATTAAGGAATATAATAGAGGACAAAAAACACTGAGCATAAACAAAAAAAAAATCCAAGGCACAATCTGAATTGGGAGCTGAAAAACATTACAGAATGTATTTGGAGAGCTCCAGCATAAAAAAAAAGCAAGCAGCCGATGACCCTCTCCTAAAATATAATTGGATGCGTTGGGATGCAGTGCATGTAGCTTCTGTAGTTTATTTATTTATTTATGTATTTATTGAAAAGATTTCTATGCGCGAACATGACCCTTGGGTATCAGAGCGCTTAACAACATATGGAAATAGGTTAAAAACACAAACATATATAATATACAATATGACTGTAAAGAGATTAGTAAGGCATAATTCCAAACCAGGTCGATTTAGGAAGATGATGTAACGATAAAGACAAATAAGGACCGGATCATGTTTAAACACAAATATATAATGCTATGAGGTAGGTTAGGGAGTAATTATATTATATAAATGTACGAGGTCTTTCTGCATATGATTGTTTTTAGTGACTTTAGATTAGGTCTCTATCTTCTCCTGCCCCCGGGTTGGCATTAAAGCTTTCAGATGAGGAGAGATATGGTCAAATTTCCTCGTTCCTGTGATAAGTCTTGCTGCTGCATTGAGGCATGCTTTTAGTGGTGCTGTGGAAATTTTTGGTAGTCCTGCTAGCGTTGTACACCGATATTCAATCGTCGAGATGACCAGTGATTGCACTGCTAGTTTTAGATCCATCTCTGATAAAAATTATTTCATTTTTTGTAAGTATTTCAGATGAAAACGGGCGTTTTTTGCCATTACTTTAATGTGGGTTTTCATGTCTAGGTTCTCATCAAGTGTGATTCCAAGTGATTTCGCCGAGTCCACTAGTGTGGGGGTGAAATTTAACGCTGTGATCATTTTGGACCATTCTTTCACTTCTGATTGATTCTTTTGTGGCGAGATAAGTAAGAATTCTGTTTTATTTGCGTTTAGCTTGAGATGATTTATAGTTAGCCATTTTAGCGTCATTTTGAGGGCCTCATTCATTAAGGTGATGTCTTCCAGGGACGCGATCTTGATGTAAATCTGCGTGTCGTCCGCGTACATGTGGTAAAGATTTTGGAATTTCGCAGAATTTCTGTAAGGGGTTCGATGTACAAGTTAAACAGTGATGGAGATGAAGTAGATCCTTGAGGTACTCCAATTGTGTTTGGGCATTAAGTTGAAAGTTATTGGTTTACCAGGAATCTCTGAGTTCTATTCTGTAAGAATGATTCGAACCATTTCAGTACATTTCCAGATATTCCCATCCTGTCATGCAGTCTGTTCAGTAATTTTTCATGGTTAACTGTATCAAACGCAGAAGACAGGTCTAGGAGGATGAGTAGACAAGATTGATTGTGATCTAGTGCCTGAAGTGCAACATCCACAATGTGAAGGATTGCTGTTTCCGTGCTTTGACCTGTTCTGAATCCCTATTGGCAGTCATCCAACAGTGAGAAATTGTCGATGTACAGGCTCAACTGATTCTGTACACATTTCTCTATTAATTTGGCAAGAAGAGGGATGTTAGTCACTGGGCGATAGTTATTTGGATCAGCTGGGTCCACTGTTGGTTTTTTGATGATCAGGACTACTTGCCCTGTCTTAAGGCATTCTGGAAGGACTCCCTGGGAAAGAGATGCGTTTATAATTTCTGTCCATATTGGAATCACGATATGGTTGATTTCTTTCAGGCATTTTGATGGTAGTGGGTCGTTGCAGTGATTGTTGGGTTTGGTGTCAGATAGCGTTTTAGCAATCTCACTCTGGTTCAACAATTTGAAGCTGTCCCAGTGTGCCTTGTTTTTTGTCGCATTATTCGCATATTCCGTTGTATATTGTGATGATAGTGTATTGTAGTAAAGGTTATCTGCTGCGATCCTGAGTTCTCTTTCCAGCTTGTTGGCTTTGTTGGTGGAAAAGGTAGAGAATTCTTTGCAATTTAGTTGCGTTTTAGTGACTTCTTGTGCAGATTTTACCAGTTTGTTTTATTGTTGTTTTATAATCTCAAACTGTTTCCTTGGTCTGTTTTTGGCGTTATCCAGTTCTGTTCTGATACATTCCTTTTTACAGTTGAGGATCTTTTTGTTGTATTCATTTCTGATTTTTCTGAGGGATTTCAGCTCGGGGGAGGATGGGTGTTGTTTCCATTTTCTTTCCGCACGTCTCAGTTTTCGTCTGTCTTCATTCAATATTCCATTGAACCATGGGTTTTTAATCTTCTCAGTAACTCTTTTCAATTTAAGTGGAATGGTGGTGTTGACTATTTTCGTTACTGAGGTAGTGTAGTGGTTCGTTAGATCATTCACATTCTGCATGTTGTCAGGTAGGCTAAGGTCTTTCTTGCAGCTTTCAATTAGTGGATCCATATTCAAGTCTCTGGTATCTCGCATCCATATTTTGATTTTGCTAGGTTGAGTGGTTTTTATCTTTTCCCATGTGGGTATTAGGAATGGTATGGCGTGGTGATCTGACCAGTCGAATGGCTCTATTGCGAGGATTGAGATGTTATCGTTTTTAGAGATAATCCAGTCCAATGTTGCTCCTTTAGAGTGTGTTGGTGGTATGCATGCTAGGGATAGGTTAAGTTCAGTTAACAAGTCTTTAAAAATGTTCCAGTGTAGATTAAAATCACCTAAAAATATATTATAGTGTCGGTGTTAGCGTTAGCTGTGATGATCTCCATTATCTGGTCAATGAAGTTCATATTATTTCCTGGTGGGTGATACAAGGCATGTAGGTTGCAAATCTGTTTGTTAGCCAATCTTATAATAAGCCCTAGGTATTCACATGACTCGAGAGGGTCGGATTGAAATTGTCCAACTTCTAAGTCCGATCTGTGGATACAGGCTATACCACCCCCTGTCTTTTTTTGCCAATCAATTCTCATTATTTTATAATGCGGGGCACCAGAAGGTCCATGACTGGGGACGAGGATTCAGATAGCCAAGTTTCGATAAGGATTGTTATGTCTATTTCCTGGTTGATAATGATGTTGGCTATGTCAGAGGCATGTTTAGATGCAGATCAACAGTTTAGCAGTAGGCATTTTAATGATTTCTATGTTCTATCTGTGTTCATGTTTAACAAATCGGTGGTTAGTTGGATTTGTTGTAGGTTGTTGAGATTGGGTTTCCTCTCATTCCTCTTGGATATTCTGTTGGCGTCTATCTGTACTCTTTTGGTTTCCTCCCCCCTAATTTGGTCCATAGGCTCATAATCCCAGAGTAGGGATAGTATTTCTTCTTCCGTTAAATGGTTCTTAATCTTATCCGGTCGGTTTTGTCTATTTAAAAATGGCATCGCCCTCATATTGCTCTTAACTTTGGATGTATTTAATAGTTCTCGGATATGCTCTACTTCGGTATGAGTGTTTTCTGTAATATCATGTAGTTTTTCTAACCCTTTCAGGGTGCTTAGAAATTCCTGTGACATGTTGCTGATTTGTGTTTGCATCTCTATGATTTTTCTCATGACCTTGGGTGACGTAATGTGATTACTCATCCGTATATTACGATGTTCACATTTTTTGTTCCCACGTTTTAGTTCTGAACATTTCGTTTGGGTCTTCTTAAGATTTCCCTTAGATCGGTTGCCTCTTCCACGATTGTTTGCCGTATTGGAAGTTCTATCTAAGCTTTGTGTTCCAAGGCTGTTGTTGATGTTCGCATTTTGTGTTCTCTTTGCCTCATTCCCAAAAAACGGGATTTCTGTTCCGCTTATGATTCCTGGTTGAATAATTTGTTCAGGTTCCTGGAGGGCTCTAGTTGGGGTACTAATTGTGGAGATAGTGTCAGATGAGACTGGGTTGTCTTCTAAATGGCTCTGGTGTTGTATAGGCCTTGTTTCTCTTAATTGCGTAAATTGTTCAGGTTCCTGTAGGTCTCTAGTTGTTGTGCTAATTGTGGTGATATTGTTAGATGGGACATGGTTGTCTTCTATAAGACTCTGGTGTTGTAGTGGATTAGGGTTCTCTACATTTCTTTTTAATTTCAAATTTGTTTTATTGGTTTCAAAAGCAAAGACAGGCATTACCGTGCAAAAAGTAGGCATCATATACAGACAGCGGTAGAGACAGACAGGCATGTCTTCTCCACAAAGCAAACCGTAGGCAAGGTACATGTGCCAGACCCTAAGTGTGGCGCAAGAACCGTAGGGGCGTAGCCTGGTAAAGAAGCAAGATATCAAAAGCAGAAACCAAGAACCCCCCCCACCCCAACCAGTGTGCCATACCAGTAAAGCAATCGTCAAGGAGCCCACACCGCAGGCAGCACGCTCCTTCAGGAGGTCATAGAGGATCGCGTGGGGCCTCTGTAAGGCGTAACAAACGAAGGAATCTTGGACAAGTGATTTCATTGAATTCAGTTGAAAGGAGGGACAGTAATGGTAGCCAAACCTTTCGGAACGTGTCCACGGACTCTACATTTTTTTTTAAGGATGAGAATATGTTGTTGAATTTTTTCCAAATCGTTGTTAGAAGCTTGGATCTTTTTATTTTTATTTTATTTATTTATTTAAACTTATAAGGCGCGCAGCTACCCGCAGTGGGTTTCCCGGCGCCAAAGGACAGATTAAGAGAAGGAAAAGGACCAACCATAAGTCATTACTGAAGAGATACACCCTAAGTTGTTACTGAAAGAGCCACGTTTTAAGTCCCTTGCGAAAACGAAAAAGATTGGTTTCTGTTTTTAGGACAGCGGGCAAAGCATTCCAAAATTTCAGACCCAGGTGGGAAAAAGAGCGGCCGCCCATCTTTACCAGCCTGAATCTCGGAATCACAAAATCGCCTTTCCCAGAGGATCTCAAGGAGCGACTGGGATGATAGGCTTGAATGAGGTCTTGTAAGTACACAGGGGCTGAGCCTTGTTTAATCTTAAAAATGTAACAAAGAGCCTTAAACTTAATTCGACTGGCAATCCTAAGCCAGTGAAGATCATTGAGTGCTTGGGAGATGGAGGCTCTCCGCGGGACATGGCGTAAAAGCCGTGCAGTCGCATTCTGCACAATTTGAAGTTTGCTTAACGTTGCTAGATCAGCTCCAAGGTAAAGGACATTACCATAGTCCAGGCGGGAAACAACTAACGCCAGGACTACAGTCCTCTGTGTGGAGACAGGAAGCATCCAGAGGATTTTGTGGAGCCATCTTAGAGTGACGAAGCAGATGGAAGCCACCTTTACTACCTGCTGGCGCATCGTGAGCTTTTCATCGATGAGGAATCCAAGGTTGCGGACCTGGGCAACAGGTTGAGGAGTAAGGCCCATTTCATTGGGCCAATGTTGAGGACCCCATGAATCTCTCCCCCTGCCCAGGATAACATCCTCGGTCTTCTCTCCATTAAGTTTAGGGAAGTTACTCCACATCCACTCAGAGACCCGAGTCAAATCCTTGTTTCAGAACAGAGATTTTGCCACCTTCCACATTAGAGAGAGAAAAGATAATTTGCGTGTCGTCGGCGTAAGAGAATAAAGTGAGGCCAGCTTCCTCCACAATGGTGGCCAGGGGTCTAACGTAGATATTGAACAATAAAGGGCTCAGAATAGACCCCTGGGGAACGCCGTACGCCGAAGAGCAAAGTTTGGAAGAGTCTTTTGCAGAAAAGACCTGGAAAGTGCTGCCACTTAAAAAGGAGGCCACCCAGGCCAGAGCAGAACCCTCAACTCCTAGAGACCGAAGAGATGCAAGAAGGATGGAATGCGACACCGTATCGAAAGCCGCACTCAAATCAAGAATTATGAGTGCAGATGTTTCTCCACGATCGATACAGTGACGCAGCCTCTTGGTAACTCCTAAAAGCGTTGTTTCAGTGGAGTGATTCGACCTGAAGCCTGATTGGGATGGATGCAAAAAGCCAGAGCTTTCCACAAAATGAGTAAGCTGTGTATTAATATGCCTTTCTAAGATCTTAGAAAAGATAGGCAACAGCGAGACAGGTCTGAAATTAGATAGATTAGAGGGGTCAGCTCCGGCCTTCTTTAAGAGAGGAACAATCATTGCATGTTTCCATTCCTGTAGATAGTTATGCAAAGGTCCGCTGTGAGATTTGGTGATGCTATTGTCATAAATTTTGTACCATGTGGGATATTAGTTGTGGATTTTATGTAAAGCATCTGTGTGATGGTATTGCGCCATTTGGAGTTCAGTTCCTATTGTATTTTCTTAATTAGGAGTATCATTGCGATATAATGGCTGAAAGTTCTTTGGCCAAAAATTCGTTCCGCTCGCGGAATTTGTGGATTTTCCGCGATTTCGCGATCCGCGAATCTCGCGAAATCGCGGTAAAATCCGTGAATCAGGGGGAAGTTTTTTCAGCCAAGCACTTACAGGGTTGCAGCAGATGGTGCAAAAGTTGAAGCTAATTTTTTGTAACCTTTTACAAAAGGGTTGCAAAGAAATTAACTTCAACTTGGGCACCTGCTGCTGTAAGCCTGTAAGTGCTTCCTGGCGCCTCGTTGCCTACTTGCAACTATTCTCTGACCCTGCTCTGACCCTTGAAGCAGGGTCAGAGAATAGTTACAAGTAGGCAATGAGGCACCTGTCACGAAAATTAAACCTCAACAGGAATCACTGACAGATAAAAAAACAAGCATTTGCAAAGCAATAGGTCTCGCATTAGGAAAGTTTGAGCTATTGGTCTTGTAAATGACATTTTTTTTATTCATGTGTTGGTTTTAAAAATAGCTAAATTAATAGCTTTGTCATTTGCAATGCCAATAGATATAACTTTCGCAAATATGACACCTATAGCATTTGTAATGCAACATGTTTTGTATTTACGTGCCTTAGATGTATTGATATTACAAATTACAATGGCTTTTAATTTTTTTAAATAATTAATACTTAAATAAAAGTGATTTATAATGGCAATAGCTTAAACTTTTGTGAATAACTTTTGTGAAGATTATCTTCAGTGTATTTTATTGTGACGAAAATCCAAGAACAGAAGTGAAATATTAACATCTTTTTGTGACATTTGTAATAAAGCTTGAAACATTGAGAGAACATATTTGAACCAGTTGTTGTTGAATGGTTGCGCAGATTGATGCTGGAGTGGTGCTGAGTGGTGCTGTGGTGGTGCTGAGTGGTGCTGGGTGATGCTGAGTGGTGCTGTGGTGGTGCTGAGTGATACTGGGATGGTGCTAAGTGATGCTGGGGTGGTGCTGAGTGGTGCTGTGGTGGTGCTGAGTGATGCTGTGGTGGTGCTGAGTGATGCTGTGGTGGTGCTGAGTGGTGCTGTGGTGGTGCTGAGTGATAATGTGGTGGTGCTGAGTGATGCTGTGGTGGTGCTGAGTGATGCTGTGGTGGCACTAAGTGGTGCTGTGGTGGTGCTGAGTGATGCTGTGGTGGTGCTGAGTGATGCTGTGGTGTTGCTGAGTGGTGCTGTGTTGATGCTGAGTGATAATGTGGTGGCGCTGACTGATGCTGTGGTGGTGCTGAGTGGTGCTGTGGTGGTGCTGAGTGATGCTGTGGTGGCACTAAGTAGTGCTGTGGTGGTGCTGAGTGATGCTGTGGTGGTGCTGAGGGATGCTGTGGTGTTGCTGAGTGGTGCTGTGTTGATGCTGAGTGATAATGTGGTGGTGCTGAGTGATGCTGTGGTGGTGCTGAGTGATGCTGTGGTGGCACTAAGTGGTGCTGTGGTGGTGCTGAGTGATGCTGTGGTGGTGCTGAGGGATGCTGTGGTGTTGCTGAGTGGTGCTGTGTTGATGCTGAGTGATAATGTGGTGGCGCTGAGTGATGCTGTGGTGGCGCTGAGTGATGCTGTGGTGGTGCTGAGTGGTTCAGTGGTGGTGCTGAGTGGTGCTGTTGTGGTGCTGAGTGATGCTGTGGTGGTGCTGAGTGATGCTGTGGTTGTGCTGAGTGGTGCTGTGGTGGTGCTGAGTGATAATGTGTCGGTGCTGAGTGAAGCTGTGGTGGTACTGAGTGATGCGGTGGTGGCACTGAGTGGTGCTGTGGTGGTGCTGAGTAGTGCTGTGGTGGTGCTGAGTGATGCTGTGGTGGTGCTGAGTGAAGCTGTGGTGGTGCTGAGTGGTGCTGTGGTGGTGCTGAGTGATAATGTGGCGGTGCTGAGTGATAATGTGGTGGTGCTGAGTGATGCTAGGGTAGCGCTGAGTGATGATGTGGTGATGCAGAGGGCAGAAAGGTGCAAAAAGCAGTCTAACAAAGGGCAGAAAGGCAGAAAAACAAGGGAAAATCGTGTATAACAGAGGGCAGAAGGGCACAAAAAACCGTCTAACAGAGGACAGAAGGGCAGAAAAACAAGGGTAAAATGAGTCTAAGAGAGGGCCGAAGGGCACAAAAAACGAGTCTAACAGGGGGCAGAAGGGCACAAAAAACGAGTCTGACAGAGGGCAGAAGGGCACAAAAAACGAGTCTAACAGAGGGCAGAAGGGCACAAAAACAAGGGAATAACAGAGGGCAGAAGGGCACAAAAAACGAGTCTAACAGAGGGCAGAAAAACAAGGCAAAAAATGAGTCTAACAGAGGGCAGTAGGGCACAAAAAACGAGTCTAACAGGGGGCAGAAGGGCAGAAAAACAAGGGAAAAACAGGTCTAACAGATGGCAGAAGGGCACAAAAACAAGGGAAAAACAAGTCTAACAGAGGACAGAAAGGCACAAAAAACAAGTCTAACAGGGGGCAGAATGAATCCCGCCCTGCGTGTTTGTCCACGAAGATGCCACCTTTTTGTGCAATACCTCTACTCAATTGGAGTACTTTCTACTGTCTAATCAATAAGTGCTCCCTCGTTGGCTAAATGTATAGGGGCAGATTTACAATAACTGGCGCATCCCCAGGGATGCGCCAGTTATTGTGCGCCACAGCTCCGCTACCCATGGTGCGCCGCATTTACAATGCGGCGCACCATGTGGCAAAAACGGCACTGATGCATCACGCATCTGTGCCGTAAAAGCAGCGCATTGCTGGAGCTGCGTCGCAAGCACGACGCAACTCCAGCAATGCTCTGGGGGGCCCTATCTCCCCAATGCTGCGTCAAGCCATGCGCCTGCTTCAAGCAGGCGCAGGGTTTTGACACAGCATTGGCCTAAAAGTGACTGAGTGAAATCTTGTAGATTTCACCCAGCTACTTTTAGGAGGCGTTCCTGCGCAGGAACTCCCTCTCCTGCACCGGAACGCCACCTGATGGCGCAGGGCTTTACAACGTGACGCATCTCTCAGATGCGTCACGTTGTTAATACCCAGCACCATGGCGCATCTTTTGTGCTGCCGCTGCGTCACAAAAGTGCGCAAAAGAGGCACAAGCGGCTTGTAAATCTGCCCCATAGTGCTTTTACTACACTGTAGCTGCGTAAAGGGCCAGAAGATGTGTCTCCAGTGACCATGTGTGCCTGTGCCTGTGTTACAGGCACATATGGTCACTGGAGACATATCTTCTGGCCCTTCACGCAGCTGCAGTGTAGTAAAAGCACTATACATTTACCCAATAAGGGAGCACTTACTGGATTAGCCAGTAGAAAGTACTTCACGGGGAAATTCGCGAATTCGCAGAACGCGAATATGCAAATTTCGCCCATGCTTATTTTAAACCTTTGTGGGCAATTAGTTATACTAGGCAGCAAGAAGCTACCTTCATTAGTCCCTCAGAGTGTCTTTTGCGGCCACCATTTTAAGGTCAGGCAAGCCGGTTTGTGGATTCCACATCGCTCTTAGGCATCCGATCCAGAGAGAACAACAGTGTTATGATGCGTGGGCAGACAAGATCTGAGGATCGATGCATGCAGTGCGAGGAGCGCTATCTGAATACCAGCTGCTCATGCCAGTTGCAAGGCTCCGGAGCAAAACTGAGGCAGTACGTTGAGGTCCGATGACCCGTGTAGACCAGGCGATGTGCACTAACTTTTTCCTGCTGCTCCCACCTCCTGCACAATCCGAGGCAGAGCTTAGGAAATGCACGCTGATTCACTAGCACCGTAGGCTCCCCCTGCCGCGCTTGGGGTGAGTCAGTCGGCGGGAGACGAAAAAAAGAAAGTCAGCGGCAGGGCAAAAATACGGGTGGTGATTGCCTACCGATCCCCTCCAGGCAAAGATGGCTCCGTTCACGTCCTAGATGCTGAGATTGACAGCCGCCATCTCTGATGCTGATCGCAACACCTGGCAGCAATCGTATCATATCACATGACCCTCCAGTGGACCATCTCAATGAAGATTCACAGTTGTTAAGACCCAGCATTATGCCAGCAATGAAAGGTCCGGCTCGCAGGACCCAGGCACACCAAGGTGAGCAGTCTCCAAGCAGCGCTGGAATCAGGCTTTCCAGGACGCGAGGCTCCAAGTCGGGCTGCCACAGAGGGGAGTTGCCGTCAAATTTTTCCTGAAAAAGGATCTGTGAGGAGGTTGCCCAGTAGATGCACGACGTGCAGACAGGAGGCAGGCCGGTGTTGGCTAGGTTTATGCAGGGATATCCACCAAAAGGTGATCCCAGAAACCCGAAGAGCTCCAACAGAAAGCTCCTACACGGTGGCCACTGCCCATGTTTGTAAGTAATTTGTTAAGAAAAAAAAAGTGAAAGAAAAAAGATCTATAAATACTGGAGGAAAGTCAAACACATTTTAGGAGTTCTCAAAACTGTACACTGAATTCAATGTGTTCAGTCTTTATAATAGCAAAAGGAACAAATAATGGACAGAATGCTGAACAATGAAAAACATTCAACCCCAGTCATAAAGATCTTGGTTTAATCCATTGTTATTTTGCTCACCACGTCACCCCAGTTTGGACCCATCTATATGCAAATCATTCTTGACCCTGCTCGACACAGGAACAGCCCAGCCTAAAAAGCAAAGCCAGGTCCTCCCTGGACCAGAAACAAGCATCCTGGGACCGGTTTGGGGGCATCACCCCTCATCAGCCGGGCTATTTTGAATCCTGTGGCACAATGAGATGGGACCCATGTCTGGGGCAACCCATTCCCATTTAGAGCAGCAAAAGCAAATGGAACAGATGTTGGACAGAATGCTGAACAATGCAAATATTCACCCCCAGTAACAAAGATCTGGGTTTAATCTATCATTATTTTGCTCACCTCGCCACCCCAGTTTGAACCCAGATACGTGCAAATCAGTCTTAACCCTGCTCCTCACGGGAAAAGTCCAGCCCGAACTGCCAAGCCAGGTCCTCCTTCAACTAGAAACAAGCATCCTGGGACCAGTTTCGGTGCATCACCCCTCATTAAACAGGCTAGCTTGGGTCCAGTGGTGCAATGAGGACAGGACCCATGTAGGGGGCATACCCTTACCGGTTAGACAGCAAAAGCAAATGGAACAAAATGATGGATGGAATGCTGAAAAATGCAATTATTCACCCCAGTAACAAAGATCTAGGTTTAATCCATTGTTTTTTTGTTCACCATGTGACCCCAGTTTGGACCCAGCTATATGCAAATCAGTCATGACCCTGCTCCTCAGGGGAACAGTCCAGCCTGAATTGCCAATCCACATCCTCCCTGGATCAAAAACAAGCATCCTGGGACCGGTTTGGGGGCATCATCCCTCATCAGCCAGGCTAGCTTGAATCCAGTGGCGAAGTAAGGATGGGACCGACGTATGGGCATACCCTTCACACTTAGGGTGGCAAAAGAAAAAGGGACAAATGATGAACGGAATTCTGAACAATGCAAACATTCACCCTCAGTCACAAAGATCTGGGTTTAATCCATTGTTTTTTGCTCACCATACTCCCACAGTTTGGCCCCACCTACATGCAAATCCGTTTAGACCCTGCATCTCAAGGAAACAGTCCAGTCTGAATTGCCAAGCCAGGTCCTCTCTGGACCAGAAACAAGCATCCAAGAAATGGTTTTGGGACTTCACCTCTCATCAGCCAGGCTGGCTTGAATCCAGGGAGGGTAGTGAGGATGGGACCCAGGTCTGGGGCATGCCCTTCCCGCTTAGGGTGGCAAAAGCAAAAGGTACAAATAATGTATGGAATGCTGAACAATGCTAACATTCACCCCCCAGTCACAAAGATCTGGGTTTAATCCATTGTTCATTTGCTCACCACACCATCCCACTTTGGACCTAGCTATACGCAAATAATTTTTGACCCTGCTCCTCACAGGAACAGTCCAGCCAGAACTGCCAAGCCAGGTCCTCCCTGGACCGGTAACAAGCATCCTGGGACTGGTTTCGGGATTCACCACTCATCAGCAATGTTCCCTCTAATTTTTTTCCTCTGTGTGCGGCAGTGGAGGGTCTCTGTGCGCTGCAACCATGGCTATGTGCGCCAGGAACCAAACCGCGCGTGTCTGCGGCGCCAAATGTCACTCGTTTTTGGTGCCCTTCTGCCCTCTGTCCCACTCGTTTTTGGTGCCCTTTTAATCTCTCTCCCACTAGTTTTTTTGCCATTCTGCCCTCTGCCCCACTCGTTTTTGGTGCCCTTCTGCCCTCTGTCCCACTTGTTTTTGTGCCCTTCTGCCCTCTGTCCCACTCGTTTTGGTACCCTTCTGCCCTCTGTCCCACTCGTTTTTGGTGCCCTTTTGCCCTCTGTCCCACTAGTTTTTTTGCCTTTCTGCCCTCTGTCCCACTCGTTTTGGTGCCCTTCTGCCCTCTGTCCCACTTCGCTTTTCCATGTTTTCGTGCCCCTTTTGCCTCCTGTTCCGCTTGGTTCCCCAGCCACTCTAGCCTTTTGTTTAAGTATTGATGTTAATCAGAGCCCCTTCACAGGCTCCGATTAACAGTAATACTTAAACAAAAGGCCAGAGTCTGCAAGTTGGGGTCATTTTGGGAACTGGGCCAGGAAATGTAGAAGAGATCAATGTATTGTTCTACTAAAGACCTCAGAAGTCATCTTACTGGATTTCCCAATTACGGATCAATTCCAGCTGTGTTCGGAAGCAAGTCCTGCAGCAGCTTCTGAAGGCCAAACAATGGTTGTATCCCACTGGGGAAAAGATAGACTGCAAACACCAGAGGCCTAACTACACAGAGAGGCCTTACCATAGCTAATCTCCTGTAACTCCTGTATTAATACCACCAACCATGTGCCTGAGCTCACCTCACCACTAAGGACAGCAACCATCCACTATTACTTTAGTACACCATAACAAACTGAAATGACTGCATGCAATGGTTTGCTTTGAGTGCACAAGACTAACCCTAATAACAAACAGTAACCAATAACACTGAACTAACCATTAACCACGGGTTCCGAGCAATGTGCTGCCCGGCATAAAGCGCTTCTCCGCCTCATCAGGGGTAGTAAGAAATATAGAAAAGCAATAACAGTTAAGATTGAGAATTTGATCTGTTCTCTGGCAGAAGTGCAGGGGCAGGTGCTTAAACTCTCACCTTTATTCATCAAAATCAATTATTGTCCCAAAAGAAAAATGCGATCAGTGATGCAAGCCATGGGTTTACATACAGGAATGGTGTCAACTCCATCTAACAAGTTATTTATTGATGTTGCAATTGAGGAGGTGTGTTACCTTGTAACACAAGTGTAGAATAAATGCACCTCAAGTTGTTTCACCACAAATAGTCTGTGGTTGTTCTTTTGCACCAGGTGAGTCATCGCTTATAACTTCTGCTCTGGGGAGGGGGTGGGCATATAATGCAACATCACCGACATCTACACTATGCATCGAATGAATCTCTCATAATGCAGTCTGCATACACAACTGTTAAGAACAGACCCATTCACAGACTCTGCGATGCCCCCCTGTCCCCACATGCAGTGCACTTGTGCCTCAGATCCAAGACACTCCAAGTGCTCTCACAATGCATCTCTATCCTGACTAGTAACGTGCCCGCACCTTAAGACTTAGAAAATCAATAAATAAGTTTAATAGATTATTTCAAATTCCATTTGAACTTCTTCTGTTATATGTATTACATTTATCCAAAGTATGGTAAAAAGACATTTTTTTACATAAATACTATTGCCAGATTGAAATTAATATTCATTTTACATACTTCAAAAGGATGTGCAGTCCTTTTGAGTATTTGAACCTGTGACCTATGGATCAATAACCATTCACTCGTCACGACAGCACACACTACCTGTTGAGCTTTCTTCACACATTGTGTATTTTTTCTACTCAGAACTCGCAGGCATGAACCTCCTAAAGAGAACTCCATAAGCAGCAGAGTCGTAGGGAAAAATACTGGCGGGAACAACTCGCCATTTCGTCCTTCTGAGGTTGATAAAATGAGTACCAATGAGCTGGAGTATCACAGCCTCTTAATCACCTTAAGGTAAATTTGAATCAGCTGCACAAACTTGGTCCCTTTTATCTACGAACCCCACTGAGCCGGTTACGTGAATTATCTTATTGGCGCTAATTGGGAACGAGGAGTTATTTGCCAGCACCTGCGGATTATAATGGTGTCCAATATATTATTCAAATGGTCAGTGCTTTTCTACAGCAGCTAAAATCAATATTCATATTTTTTTCAATATGGACTTTCTGGAAAACAGCACTGGCCCAAATGGAGTAAAATAGCACCCCTTAAATAATGAAATAATGTATTGCTGCAAAGTAGCGCCACGCGGACAGGTACTTACATAAAAAAACTATATAGCATTGGCCAAAAAGAAGCTATCAACCTTCAAGGGTCTGTGTGCGAGGCAAAAACGAACTGAACAAAAAGTTCAATGGGTTCAGCACATGCTGCACTGATTTCTCCATAACTTACAGGCCAAAGACTTTTGCAACAGAAACATGTGCGATGTGCAGCTCTCATGATTCACTCCAAGTGAGACAGCTCAGTGGGTTTGTGTCCCTACGGCAGAGATGGGGATGAAAAGTGCAGGTCTGATAGCCCGGACAGTTAATGCCACTGCTACCGAGATGTTCCTGAAGCCTTCATTCTCGTCACATTTCTATCTCAGCATGAAGGTTTGGCTGGCCTGCTGCAGGGACCTGTGCACCTATGTCACACAAAGCAATCTGAAACCTTGGAAGCTATGAAACCATGTGGACCTTTGTGAAAACATTTGTTAATTGCAGCCCCGTCATGCGCTGCAATTAACAAACATTTTCACAATGGTTCACAATCAGCCCCCAACCGCGCTCCCTTAAGAGAAGACATTTAGCAAGTCCAAAAGCACGGACTTGCTAAATGTCTTCTCCCAAATCTACCGTGGAAAATCAGCTGTGATGCTGGATAGAGGCCTTTGCATCCTTGACTTTCACGAGCGCAATACCCGTGCTGTTCCTGTGACCAGGAGCTTCTTTCTCTTCATCTGCTGAACTGATCTTTCTCTGACCTTTTATACACACAAGAGGCATGTGTACTCGCATGGAAGCCCCGCCCGTTTGCCCCTGTCCACACACTCGTGGTTTACACCGTGTTCCCGCCATTCACCCACTATGATGGACAGCTCACTCAAGGGACCTCTGCGCCCTTCGGGGCGATTGCATAGTAACACACACATGGTCGCTCGAACTAGTTGATGCTCAAATTCAGTGACTTATTCATTAGCCCAAAAACAATCGTGAGCGTCGTCGAGGCTGGACAGGTGTGCCTTCTTCCCAAATCTACCGTGGAAAATCAGCTGTGATGCTGGATAGAGGACTTTGCATCCTTGACTGAAACCTTGGAAGCTATGAAACCATGTGGCCCTTTGTGAAAACATTTGTTAATTGCAGCCCCGTCATGCGCTGCAATTAACAAACATTTTCACAATGGTTCACAATCAGCCCCCAACCGCGCTCCCTTAAGAGAAGACATTTAGCAAGTTCGTGCTTTTGGACTTGCTAAATGTCTTCTCTTAAGGGAGCGCAGTTGGGGGCTGATTGTAAACCATTGTGAAAATGTTTGTTAATTGCAGCGCATGACGGGGCTGCAATTAACAAATGTTTTCACAAAGGGCCACAAACAGCCCGCAGCCACAGCCGGAACTACCGTTTTCGCGCCGCTCGCGTTAGAAAAGCGGCGGCGCGAAAGCACTCGCAGGATGTGTGCGCGCTTCCCTCGGGACTCTGCGCGCTCGGGGTAATCAACGTGCGCCCGCGCGCGTTACAGGGAACACTGCTCCTCAGCCAGGCTAGAAATTAATTGGCACAACGGGGACGGGACCTATGTCTGGGCTATACCCTTCCAACGCAGAGAAGCAAAATCAAATGGAATGCAAATATTCAACCCAGTAACAGATCTGGGTTTAATCCATCATTATTTAGCTCACAACACCACCCCAGTTCTGACCCAGCTATCTGCAAATCAGTCTTGACCCTGTTCCTCGTGGGATCCACCCTGCCCAAACTGCCAAGCCAGGTCCTCTCTGGACCAGAAACAAGCATCCTGGTACTAGTTTCGGGCATCATGCCTAATCAGCAGGCTAGCTTGAAGGCGCAATGAGGAAGGGGCCCATGTCTGGGGCATACCCTTCCCACTCAGAGCAGCAAATAGAACAAATGATTGACAGAATGCTGAACAATGCAAATATTCACCCCTAGTAACACAGATCTGGGTTTAATACATCGGTTTTTGCTCACCCGCACCACCCAGGTTTGGACCCAGCTATATGCAAATCAAACTTTACCCTGCTCCTCACAGGAACAGTCCATCCCGAACTGCCAAGCCAGGTCCTCCTGAACCAGAAACAAGCATCCTGGTACTGGTATCAGGGCATCACCCCTCATCAGCCAGGCTAGTTTGAATCGAGTGGTGCAGTGAGGAAGGAACTCATGTCTGGGCATACCCTTCCCACTGAGGGTGAAAAAAGCAAAAGGAACATAGGATGGACTCAATGCTGAACAATGCAAACATTCACCCCAGTCACAAAGATCTAGGTCTAATCCATTGTTATTTTGCTCACCACGCTGCCCCAGTTTTGACCCAGCTCTATGTAAATAAGTCTTGTCCCTGCTCCTCACAGAATCAGTCCAGCTCGAAATGCTAATCCAGGTCCTCTCTGGAACGGAAACAAGCATCCTGTGACCTATTTCCACGCATCACCCCTCAGCAGCCAGAATAGTTTGAATCTAGTGGTGAAGTGAAGATGGGACCCACGTCTGGGCATACCCTTTCCACTTAGGGTGGCAAAAGCAAAAGGGACAAATGATGGACGGAATCATGAACATTACAAATATTCACCCCCAACAACGCAGATCTTAGTTTAATCCATAATTCTTTTGCTCACCACATCACCCAGTTCGGACCAAGCTATATGCAAATCAGTCTTGACCCTGCTCCTCACAGGATTATTTAGCCCAAACTGCAAAGCCAGGTCCTCCCTGGATCCGAAACGAGCCTCCTGGAACTAGTTTCGGGGCATCACCCCTCAATAGCCAGGTTAGCTTGAATCCAGTGACGCAATGAGGGCGGGACCCATGTCTGGGGAAAACCCTTCCCACTCAGAGCAGCAAAAGCGAATGGAACAAATATTGGAGGGAATCCTCAACAATACAAACATTCACCCCCAGTCACAAAGATCTTCCCACTCAGAGAAGCAAATGGAACAAATGATGGACAGAATTCTGAGCAATGCAAATATTCACCCCCAGTGACAATGATCTAGGTTTACTCCATTGTTATTTTGCTCATCACCCCACCCCAGATTTGACCCAGCACAATGCAAATAAGTCTCGACCCTGCTCCTCACGGAATCAGTCCATCCCGAACTGCTAATTCAGGTCCTCCTTGGACCAGAAACAAGCATCCTGGGACTGGTTTCCGTGCATCACCCCTCATCAGCAAGGCTAGCTTGAATCTAGTGGTGCAGTGAGGACAGGACCCACGTCTTGGCATACCTTTCCCACTTAGGGTAGCAAAAGCAAAAGGGACCAATGATGGACGGAATCCTGAACAATGCAAACATTCACCCCAGTCACAAAGATCTGGGTTTAATCCATTGTTATATTACTCACCACACTACCCCAGTTTTGACCCACCTTCATGCAGATCAGTCTTGCCCTTGTTCCTCACGGAAACAGTACAGCCAGAGCTGCTAATCCAAGTCCTCCCTGGACCATAAACACGCATCCTGGGACCAGTTGCAACGCATCACCCCTTGTCAGCCAGGCTAGCTTGAATCTAGTGGTGCAGTGAGGACAGGACCCACGTCTTGGCATACCTTTCCCACTTAATGTAGCAAAAGCAAAAGGGACCAATGATGGACGGAATCCTGAACAATGCAAACATTCACCCCCAGTCACACAGATCTGGTTTTAATCCATCATTATTTTGCTCACCACGCCACCCCAGTCCATACCCAGTTATATGAAATTCAGTCTTGACCCTGATCCTCACAGGATCAGTCCAGACCGAACTGTAAAGCCAGGTCCTCCCTGGACCAGAAACAAGCATACTGGGACCAGTTTTGGGGCATCACCCCTCATCAGCCAGACTTGTTTGAATCCAGTGGCACGATGATGACAGGATCCATGTCTGGGGCATACCCTTCCCACTCAGAGCAGCAAAAGCAAATGGAAAAAATGATGGACAAAATCCGGGAAAATGCAAACATTCACCCCCCATCACACAGATCTGGGTTTAATCTATCATTATTTTGCTCACCACGCCACCTCAGTTTGGACCCAACTATATGCAAATGAGTCTTGACCCTGCTCCTCATGGGAACAGTCCAGCTTTAAATGCCAAGCCACATCCTCTCTGGACCAAAAATAAGCATCCTGGGACCGGTTTCGGGGCATCATCTCTCATCAGCCAGGCTAGCTTGAATCCAGTGGTGCAGTGAGGATGGGACACACGAATGGGTATACCCTTACCACTTAGGATGGCAAAAGCAAAAGGTATAAATGATGGATGGAAAGCTGAACAAGGCTAACATTAAACCCTAGTCACAAATATCTGGGTTTAATCCCTCGTTATTTGCTCACCACACCACACCAGTTTGGGCCCAGCTGTATGCAAATCAGTCTTGACCCTGCTCCTCACGGGAACAGTCAAGCCTGAATGGCCAAGACTGCTCCTCTGTGGACCAGAAACAATCATCCTGGGACTGGATTCGCGGCATCACCACTCATCAGCCAGGCTAGCATGAATCCAGTGGCGCATTGAGAACAGTAGGCACGTCTTGGCATACTCTTCCCACTTAGGGTGGTAAAAGCAAAAGGAACAAATGATGGAGGGAATTCTGAACAATGAAAAACATTCAACCCCAGTCGCAATGATCTGGGTTTAATCCATTGATATTTTGCTCACCACGCCACCCCAGTTGGGACCCAGCTATATGCAAATCAGACTTGACCCTGCTCCTCATAGGAATAGTCCAGCCAGAACTGCAAAGCTAGGTCTTCCCTGTACCAGAAACAAGCACCATGGGACCGGTTTTGGGGCATCACCCCTCATCAGCCAGACTTGCTTAAATCCTGTGGTGCAATGAGAATGGGACCCCTGCCTGGGGCATACCCTTCCCACTTAGAGCGGCAAATGCAAATGGAACAAATGATGGATGCAATGATGAAAAATGCAAATATTCACCCCCAGTAACAAAGATCTAGTTTTAATCTATTGGTTTTTTGCTCACAATGCTACCCTAGTTTGGACCCAGCTATATGCAAATCAGTCTTGACCCCGCTCCTCAGGGGAACAGTCTAGCCCGAATTGCCAATCTACATCCTCCCTGGACCAAAAACAAGCATACTGAGACTAGTTTGAAGGCATCCTCCCTCATCAACCAGGCTAGCTTAAATACAGTTTCACAGTGAGGACGGGTCCCATGTATGGGCATACCCTTCACACTTACAGTGGTAAAATCAAAAGGGACAAATGATGGACGGAATTTGGAAAAATTCAAACATTCACCCCAAGTCACAAAGGTCTGGGTTTAATTCATTGTTATCTTGCTCATCAAACTACCCCAGGTTGGACCCACATACATGCAATCAGCCTTGACCCTGCACCTCACGGAAACAGTCCATCCTGAACTGCCAAGCTACCTGGACCAGAAACAAACATCCCGGGACTGCTTTTGGGACTTCACCTCTCGTCAGCCAGGCTGGCTTGAATCCAGGGGGGCAGTGAGGATGGGACCCACGACTGGGGCATACCCTTCCTACTTAGGGTATCAAAAGCAAAAGGAACAAATCATGGACAAAATGCCAACAATGCTAACATTCACCCAAAGTCAAAAAGATCTGGGTTTGATCCATTGTTCAGTTGCTTACCACGCCACCCTAGTTTGGACCCAGCTATATGCAAATCAATCTTGTCCCTGCTTCTCAGGGGAACAGTCCAGCCTGAATTGCCAATCAACATCCTCCCTGGACCAGAAATAAGCTTCCTAGGACCGGTTTCATGGAACCATCCCTCATCAGACAGACTATCTTGCGTGCAGTGAGAACCAGACACACATCTGGGAATACCCTTACCACTTAGGATGGCACAAGGAAAAGGGTCAAATGATGGATGGAATGCTAAACAAGGCTAACATTAACCCCCAGTCACAAAGATCTGGGATTAATCCATTGTTATATTGCTCACCACGCAACCCCAGTTTGGACCAACCTAAATGCAAATCAGTCTTGACCCTGCTCCTCACGGAAACAGTTCAGCCTCAACTGCCAAGCCATGTCCTCTCTGGACCAAAAGCAAGCATCCTGGAACCGGTTACGGGGCATCATCCCTCATCAGCCAGGATAGCTTGAATGCAGTGACGCAATGAGGATGGGAAACACGTATGGGCATACCCTTACCACTTATGATGGCATAACCAAAAGGGACAAATGATGGATGGAATACTGAACAAGGCTAACATTATCCTCCCTCACAAAGGAACTGGTTTATTCCATTGTTATATTGCTCACAACACTACCCCAAGTTTGGTCTCACCTACATGCAAATCAATTTTGACCCTGTTCCTCACGGAAACAGTCCAGCCTGAAATGCCAAGCCAGATCCTCTCTTGACCAATAACAAGCATCCTGGGACCGGTTTCGGGGCATCATCCCTCATCAGCCAGGCTAGCTTGAATCCAGTGGTGCAGTGAGGATGAGACACACGCATGGGCATACCCTTACCACTTAGGATGGCAAAAGAAAAAGGGAGAAATGATGGTGGCATGCTGAAAAAGGCTAACATTAACCCCCAGTCACAGAGATCTGGGTTTAATCCACTGTTATTTTGCCCACAACGCTACCCCACTTTGGACCCACCAATATGCAATTTTGTCCCCACCCTGCTCCTCACGGAAATAGTCCAGCCCTAACCGCCAAGCCAGGTCCTCTCTGGACCAGAAACAAGCATCCTGGGACTATTTTGGGGCATCACCACTCATCAGCCAGGCTAGCTTGAATCCAGTGGCACATTGAGGACAGTATGCACGTCTGGGCATACTCTTCCCACTTAGGGCAGTAAAGGCAAAATAAACAAATGATGCAGGGAATGCTGAACAATGAAACACATTCAAACCCAGTCATAAAGATCTTGGTTTAATCCATTGTTATTTTTCTCACCACCCCAGTTTGGACCCAGCTATATGCAAATCAGTCCTGACCCTGCTCCTCACATGATCATTCCAGCCCGAACTGCAAAGCTGGGTGTTCGCTGTACCAGAAACAAGCATCATGGGACCGGTTTCGAGCCATCACCCCTCATACGTCATGCTACCTTGAATCCAGTGGTGCAATGAGGATGGGACCCATGTCTGTGGCATACTATTCCCATTTAGAGCAGCAAAAGCAAATGGAACAAATGAATGACGGAATGCTGAACAATGCAAATATTCACCCGCAGTACCAAAGATCTGTGTTTAATCCATCATTATTATGCTCATCACACCCTCCCAGTTTGAACCCAGCTATATGCAAATCAGTCTTGACCATGCTCCTCACAGGAACAGTCCAGCCTGATCTGCCAAGACAGGTGCTCCTTGGACCAGAAACAAGCATCCTGGGACCAGATTCGGCGCATCACCCCTCATCTGCCGGGCTAGTTTGAATCCAGTAGCGCAATGAGGACAGGACCCATGTCTGGGGCATACTCTTCCCACTTAGAGCAGCAAAAGCAAATGGAAAAAATGATGGACAGAATGCTGAAAAAAGCAAATATTCACACCCAGTAACAAAGATCTAGGTTTAATCCATCGTTATTTTGCTCACCATACCAACCAAGTTTGGACCCAGCTCTATGCAAATTAGTCTTGACCCTGCTTCACAGGGGAACAGGCCAGCCTGGGCTGCCAAGCCAGGTTCTCTCTGTTTAGGATAAAAAAAGCCTTTTTAGGTGTTTACTGATGCACCGGTCCTTAAACCAACAAAGAAGTGATTGGCACGAAAGCTGTAACATCAAAAGAATGCATTTATTAACCTCACATGAGGGAGACTCCTTCAATACGGTACCCTCAGGCCACTGTAGGTGGCAGTTCAATGAGTACAGAAATCCTGGGTCTTTTATGCCCAGTTTATTGCTGAGTTAGCATGAAGACTCCAAAAGAGGCAGTACAAGTGTGCACACAAATAGCTATTACACATATAAGGACTAACAGAAAATACTTAGTCAACAAAGTAAGAGGAGTAACAGAGTTGCTGACATCAGTTAAAATAGCCTGACAGTTATTCTAAGAGCAGGTGCATTCTACCAGCTAGGCCTTTCTGAGCATATGCAGTGCCCTGGCTCAGTACTGAAGGAGTTAACTGTAACTGATGACTTAAGCGGAATATAAGGGCAGGCAATAGTGAAGAGGGAGAAGCACATGGCGAGCACCTGGCTAACTAAAATGGCTGCCAAAAACAAAATGGCTTCAGCTGATGCTAACAGCCACTGCAGCTAGTTTCCACATCTGGACAAAAAACAAGCGTCCTGGGACCGGTTTCAGGGCATCATCCCTCAACAGCCATGCTAGCTTATATCCAATCTGATAACAACTGTAGTACTCTGATAGATTCTTGACCTTTTGAAACTAGACCTATGTTTCTCCTTTTTCCCACAGAGCTTATTGGCCCTGATGAGAATCCTGTCAACAGTGAGGATTCGAAACGTGTAGGCCTTCTTTGGTCTGCTGTCTAGGTCTTGGTGATAAATGGAATTAGTGCATCTTGACTTCTTTTGTACACTTGAACCTTATTGATTGAAATGAGAATTGTAATACTAAATACATTGGATTGAAGTGTACTGGTGTATATCATATGAATAGCGATTTATAAACACAGCAGACCCATTACTCACCCCACTGGTTCATACATCTTTCCCGGTGGGTGTCGGGTACATTGTTTGATTGATTGAATGTGAGCGGTATGACTGTGAGATGCTTGAACATTATGAATGATGGTTCGTATGAGCTGTTTTATCCCACTTTAGTGTCCTTCTTTTGATTGTTCCTCTTTATATATTGTGTTGTCTTTTTGAACCCCATGATTAATTTAAAAGTGTGTTCAAATGAGACTTTTTCAAAAAAATGGCTATTTAGTAGCACACATATGTATTGAACTGTTGTTTTTACATTTGGAATTCATTCTGATGAAATCAACCATCAGTATTGGCATTTTCCTCTTGTTGTTATATAGCTTAAATCCAGTGGCGCAGTGAGGATGAGACACACGTATGGGCATACCCTTACCACTTAGGATGGCAAAAGCAAAGGGGAAAAATGAGGGATGGAATGCTGAACAAGGCTAGCAATAACCCCAGTCCCAAAGATCTGGGTTTAATCCATTGTTATGTTGCTCACCAGACTCCCCAGTTTGTACCCACCTACATGCGAATCAGTCTTGACCCTGTTCCTCATGGAAACTGTCCAGCCTGAACTGCCAAGTCAGGTCCTCTCTGGAGCAAAAACAAGCATCCCGGGACTGGTTTCGGGACTTCAACCCTCATCAGCCAGGCTCGCTTTAATCCAGGGGGACAGTGGGGACGGGACCCACGTCTGAGCATACCGTTCCCACTTAGGGTGGCAGATGCCAAAGAAACAAATGATTGATGGAATGCTGAACAATGAAAATATTCACCCCCAATAACACAGATCTGGGTTTAATTCATCATTATTTTGCTCACCATGCCACCCCAGTTCACACCCAGCTTTATGCACATCAGTCTTGAACCTGCTCTTCATGGTATCAGTCCAGCCTGAATTCTAAAACTAGGTCCTCCCTGGACCAGAAACAAGCATCCTTGGACTAGTCATGGGGCATCACCTCTAATTAGCCAGGCTTGTTTGAATCCAGTGGCGCAATGAGGACGGGGCCCATGTTTGGAGCATACCCTTCCCACTCAGAAGAGCAAAATCAAATGGAACAAATGATTGATGGAATGCTGAACAATGCAAATATTCACCCCCAGTAACAAAGATCTGGGTTTAATCCATTGTTTTTTTGTTCCCCACACCACCCCAGTTAGGACCCAGCTATATGCAAATGAGTCTTGACCCTGCTCCTCACTTGAACAGTCCAGCTTTAAATGTAAAGCCAGATCCTCCCTGGACCAAAAACAAGCATAATGGGACCGGTTTCGGGGCATCATCCCTCATTAGCCAGACTAGCTTGAACCCAGGGGCGCAGTGAGGATGGGATACAAGTATGGGCATACCCTCACCATGTAGGATGGCAAAAGCATAAGGGTCAAATGATGGATGGAATGCTGAACCAGGCAAATATTCACCCCCAGTACCAAAGATCTGGGTTTAATCCATCATTATTTTGCTCACCACGCTACCCCAGTTTGGAACCACCTATATGCAAATCAGTCTTGACCCTGCTCTTCACAGGAACAGTCCAGCCCGAACTGCCAAGCCAGGTGCTCCTTCTACCAGAAATAAGGATCCTGGGACCAGAGTCGGCGCATCACCGCTCATCTGCCAGGCTAGCTTGAATCCAGTAGCGCAATTAGGACAGGACCCATGTCTGGGGCATACCCTTCCCACTTAGAGCAACAAAAGCAAATGGAACAAATGATGAACGGAATGCTGAAAAATGCAAATATTCACCCCCAGTAACAAAGATCTATGTTTATTCCATCATTATTTTGCTCACCATACCACCCAAGTTTGGACCCAGCCATATCGAAAATCAGTCTTGATCCTGCTTCTCAGGGGAACAGTCCAGCCTGAAATGCCAATCCACATGCTACCTGGACCAGAAACAAGCATCCTAAGACGGTTTCATGGAACCACCCCTCATCAGCTAGACTATCTTGGATCCAGTGGTGCAGTGAGGACTGGACCCATGTCTGGGCATGCCCTTAGCACTTAGGATTGCAAAAGCAAAAGGGACAAATGATGAACGGAATGCTGAACAAGGCAAACATTAATCCCCAGTCACAAAGATCTAGGTTTAATCCATTGTTATTTTGCTCACCATGCTACCCCAGTTTAGACCCAATTATATGCAAATCAGTCTTGACCCTGCTCCTCACGGAAACAGTCCAGCTTGAAGTGTCAAGCCAGGTCCTCTCTGGACCAGAAACAAGCATCCCTGGACTGGTTTCAGGACTTCACTTCTCATCAGCCAGGCTGGCTTGAATCCAGAGGGGCAAGAGGACAGGACCCATGTCTGAGCATACCCTTCCTACTAAGGGTGGCAAAAGCAAAAGGAACAAATGATTGACAGAATGCTGAATAATGCAAATATTCACCCCCTGTAACACAGATCTGGGTTTAATCCATCAGTATTTTGCTCACCACGCCACCCCAGTTTAGACCCAGCTATATGCAAATCAATCTTGACCCTGCTCCTCACGAGAACAGTCCAGCCTGAACTGCAAAGCCAGGTCCTCCCTGGACCAGAACCAAGCATCCTGGGACAAGTTGGTGCAATGAGGACGGGACCCATGTCTGGGGCATATCCTTCCCACTCACAGCAGCAAAAGCAAATGGAACAAATGATGGACGGAATGCTGAACCAATTCTGTTGGACTTGGCCCTTCTGGCAGGTTTCACCCCTGAACTTTTTGCCTAGTGACTTCTGGTCTTTGCGCACTTTGACACTGTGGCGCAGTGTAAAGTGCATGCGCTCCCTGAGTGCGTGTGTGAGATTGGCCTGCTCTCCCATAGGAATGCATGGGAATGTCTGTGTCCCTGGTAGTTCCTGATGCGTGAGGTGTGCATGATCGAGTTGGGTATGTGCGAACTCGTGTGATTGAATGCTTCGCAACGATGTATGTGGCATGATTGTATCTTGTGTGGAAGTGCCACTTCTAGGAGTTGGCATATTAGTGTAAAATATGCCTGGCGTATGATTGGCTGGAGCTGGCTGGGATGCCAGGCTCCAGGAGTCTGTGTGGGTCTGCCCCGGGGGTAATGAAGAGATCAGCATGCTGATGTGAAGGAGGGGCTGCGCCTGTGTCCTGAATGAGGCTGGGTTTCCCCCACACAATGCTGGCTCCGCCCCCTGTGGTGCGACTGATGACCCTAGCCTGCCTGGTGAATGAAAGGGGAGGTTGAGCCATCAAGGGTACTCCAAAACCAGCTGCGACTGGTTCTCCCCCCACCCTGCACCTAAAGACAAAGGGAAAAGGTGTATAAAAGAGGGGCTGTGACCCCGTGAAAATGTTCTTGTTCTGGTTGCTGACTTGAATCTACCAGGGGCGTGCTGCTGCTTGGGCCCAGGGGAAGGCTTGCCCCCCCTGAGCCCTGCCCAGCCCCTGGCTTGCTGATGGACCCCTGAAGGGCTTGCTACTTGCTGTTGCCCTAGCGCCTGGGAGCGCTTTCCATTGACCCCTAGCGCTGGGAGCGCTGTGGATTGTCCTACAGCACGTGGAAGCGCTTGATTTCCCCTGTAGCGCTTGGGAGCGCTGCCTTTCGAAGCTCTCCCTAGTGAGTGCAACTAGGGTTGCGAGCTTGCTGCTTGATTTTACTGTGTGGGGAATACCTTTTACCATTTTAGGAGGCACTTGGACTTTTTAGGAAGCATTTGGGCATCGTTCTGCTATTTTAGCATTGGGGGCTTTTATTCTATGATAATTGGGGATATATATTTTTAGGCACTCTGACACCCTTCACACGCTCTGAATCTTCTTTCCTGCCTCGCCCAGCCGATTTTCGAGCCGGCGTCTGGCGGCGGATGGCGCCATCTTAGGTGTGGCTGGGGGAGCGCTCTAGTCGCGCCGGCCTCCCGCCCTCCCTGAGTATTTAGTCGGGCTTCTCGGTGGCCGCGTTGCCTTTCAAAGCTCTCCCTAGTGAGTGCAACTAGGGCTGCAAGCTTGCTGCTTGATTTTACTGTGTGGGGAATACCTTTTACCATTTTAGGAGGCACTTGGACTTTTTAGGAAGCATTTGGGCATCGTTCTGCTATTTTAGCATTGGGGCTTTCATTCTATGATAATTGGGGAAATATATTTTTAGGCACTCTGACACCCTTCACACGCTCTGAATCTTCTTTCCTGCCTCGCCCAGCCGATTTTCGAGCCGGCGTCTGGCGGCGGTGGGCGCCATCTTAGGTGTGGCTGGGGGAGCACTCTAGTCGCGCCGGCCTCCCGCCCTCCCGCCCTCCCTGAGTATTTAGTCGGGCTTCTCGGCGGCCGCGTTGCCTTTCGAAGCTCTCCCTAGTGAGTGCAACTAGGGCTGCGAGCTTGCTGCTTGATTTTACTGTGTGGGGAATACCTTTTACCATTTTAGGAGGCACTTGGACTTTTTAGGAAGCATTTGGGCATCGTTCTGCTATTTTAGCATTGGGGGCTTTTATTCTATGATAATTGGGGAAATATATTTTTAGGCACTCTGACACCCTTCACACGCTCTGAATCTTCTTTCCTGCCTCGCCCAGCCGATTTTCGAGCCGGCGTCTGGCAGCGGTGGGCGCCATCTTAGGTGTGGCTGGGGGAGCGCTCTAGTCGCGCCGGCCTCCCACCCTCCTCACACCACTATATAATGTGCGTCATGGCCAGACGGCGCAGCGGGCCCGCCGTGCGCGCGCCGAAGCCACGCCTAAGCCAAGCCCGTCTGCGCCCGTCCGCGACCGGACACGGCCCAGGGCCCCCACCCCTGGTCCAGACAAACGAGTGTGTTGGAGTAGGAGCGATCTTGTAAGTCTTTCCACCTCTACCTGCATGCCGGGCATTCATAGTTTAAAGATAGGGGAAGAGGGAGGGTGCAGGCACTGTCAATTTCGTTTTAGCACACTGACAGCTGATACCCTGGGCAGTTCCACCTTGTCCTGTGGCCTGCTTAACGTGAGATCGTTGCGATGCCACAAGCACGATATATACAAGCATCTTGTGGATAGACAATTAGACTTGCTCTTCCTCACGGAAACGTGGTTGGATGCTCACTCGGACCCCGACATCATTCAGGCTTTGCCAGAAGAATATCTGATGGTGAGACTGGATAGACTCGAGGGCAGAGGGGGGGGCATAGCGATTGCTTTTAAACAACAGTTCGCTTGTCAATTGTGTAGGAAGGTGGATATCTGACTATGGTTACCCCCAAACTTTTTGCCTGGTGTTTAGCTGGTTTTTGACATAGTTGGCCTGGGATCCTGCTATTCAGGGCCCCAGGCTGATTGCTCTCTCCTTAAAATGGACTCCATGTACCCTAGGTGCATAATATAATTGGAACTGGTTCACCTTATAGGACCCTGTAACAGTGTACCCTAGGTACCCAGGGCATAGGTGCATCCAAGGCCTACCAGGGGCTGCAGCACGTCTTGTGCCACCCCTGGCCTGGCCTCCAGATTTGACACAACTGGCTGATCACTCAGCTGGGGTAAGTTGGTGTAATCACCTCTTACTTAGATATAGTATCCCTATATCTAACCTTAAACTGGACACATGTTAACCTGTAAGCCATTCCTATGGAAGGCCCCTGCAATCCTGGGGGCAGAGTGCATGGTTACATGTGAGATGGTGCTCTAGCATGAGCTGAGCCTGTCTGCAGCTGTCGGGAACCACTCCCTAATCTGTTCCGGGATATTGCCATACCATATACTCTTAAGTGCATTATAATCCTCGCGGTTAAATGCTATCTTTGGTTTGGCTTTATCAAAACATGTCGAGTAAGGTGTCATACGAATTGGAATACTATCCCCTCGCCAGTTCTGGCGACGGGGATAGCATTCCACCCTTCTAGAGGGACACGACATGTGTGTAGCCTTAACCCCGGTTAAAGTTAAACAGAGCCTCAGCATCACAAAATGGATGCTGCCACCACAGACACATGTCTGACCTCCTGCTGCTGGGAGTCCTTCCAGCGAGGAGGGCCTGGACAAAGGGTTTCCTGCCTGGGGAGGTGCGAGCACCACCCCAGACAGGGTTTTGTGTATTGGGTAGGACAGGGCTGAATAGATTGAGACATGCCTGGGGCACACAAGGTGTCCCTGTGCATAAGCCAGCCCAAACCTGTTCTGGGGCTTTCCAGCCCCAGTCCTGGCGAGGAGCTGGACAAAGGAGAGGGGGTGTAACCACCCCCCTTCCTGGTCCCACCCATAGGGGAGGGACCTAGCAGGAGATCCACCCCTCAGATTGGGAATAAGAGTGGGAGCAGTGCCATTGCACAGCAGATCATCCTGAAATCAACTTTAAACAAGAAGAAGACTGGACTTCGACATTCTGCTGCACAGAAGACTGAAGAGAATCTCCCTTGTGGCCTAGGAGGGGCCACCTTGTGAACACAGGCATCACCCAGCACCTCGTCGTCTGCTTTGCCGCCGCCTCCCGCCGAAGCCCGAGCCTAGAGCCCAACAAGACCCAGCTTCCCAGACTTCTCCCAGCCCGATCCACAGTCCCTGCAAAGAAGGGACCCGTGGAGGCACCGAGAGACGTGGGAGCGGACATCTTGAAAGACCCCCTAGACGCTGACTGCGCAGCACCCAAGGCACCCTCGACTCTGTGCTTTGGTGTTTAAGAAGCCCTATAACCGAGCAGTATTTGCACCAAAGATCAGCCCTCCAGCATCTCCACGATCTGCGTGGGGCCCTTTTGCTTTGTGCCACTCAACTCGCCATCCCGGCCGCTTGTCACGTGATCAGCGGCCATCTTGGTGACAAAACCTACGATTTACACTGTGGGTCTGGTTGCACCAGACCTGCCCTCGCTCCTGTAGAAAGGAGTACCTGCTCTGACCTTGCTGGTCCGAGTAATAAGCCTTTTTCACTTTCCCTGTGGCTTGCATTAGCCAAGGCTTGTTTGCTTTAATCGAGTTGCCAACGCCGCCATCAGCTAGAGCCTTTAAGGTACAGCTCGTGATCGACTCCTGGACGTCCTTGACCTCTTCGTGTCCACGTGGCTGCAGAGAGAAGCAACACCTCATCACCTGTTTGCACCCAACTTTGCCTGGTTCCAATCTGGTTCTACGGTGGTCACTGGTCAGTGACTTTGAACATTGTCCCCTCTGCTTTCAGGTCTTCACCACTTCAGATCCACCCTTGGATCCACCGGACACTTCTCCTTCACATCGCCTGCAGCATCTTCAGCTTCAAGCGCCAAGAACCTGCGTGTCAAAACCCGACGCTACTTCGACCCTGTGCACCCACTTCCTGTGGGTGAGGTAACATTGCAATGCAGGTGTCCCTACACTGGTACACACCTCTAGGGTCTGTGTCTTAAGTTTTGTTCCTCTAGGTTCAGCGGAAGTGCCCTTAAACTAACTTTGTACTTTTTACGCACCATAGACTTTACATTGGAAAGTGCGTGCACTTTGAACACTGCACCCGAGTCCCGTGGGCCTTTCCCGACTTAGTCATTGCCAGTCTCGAATAGCTCCAGCAATTCCCAAGGCCCTAGGCCTGTTCCCATTCCGATTGGTATCTCTTATACCACTTTCTTAGTATATGGTTTAGGTGGCCCCTAGGGCTCATCCATATTGTGCAACTTTTGTGTATTTTAAACTGTCTTGTGATTTAACGCTTGTGCTTCTGTGCTCATAAAGAGTCCAGGGGATTTTATAGTTAATAAATCAATATATATTTTCAATATATATCTGTGTGGTGTCCCTTTCATTTGGTATTCAAGGGGGTTGTGTATGGTATAACAGCTGGCTCACATGCCTTTCAGAGTTTAGCCTAAGACTGCTTTGTCCACGTTACCACTAGGATAACTGGTCTACAAGGTTGAATTACAACCATCATCATAAGGGTTGCTTGGCATGATACAAAGTGATCACTAAGAATTAGTGAGCATTATATACCAGGCCAACTTCTCACATTGGTGAGCAGCGGATTGGGATCTGAGCTTGCTGTTATTTTACCATTACAATCTTTGAGATTATCATTTGAAAGATCATACAGGTACCTGCTAGGTACATATAAAACAAGACTAGCATACTTAAGTTCTACTGAACTTAGTTGTTGTAGAGCAAAGGGAGTAGCACACCCTGGCTACAACTACTAGATAGGTTTATTAGGTAAACACCAGTGTAGGTAGATTGTAACACATCCACCCACACTAGAGCAATGTCTGGAGCAGAGGGTTCCACTGGGAATGTCTCTGGTGAGAGTGACCCTCCAAGGGCACCATCCAAATTTGCTATTTTCTCCTTTAAGGAATTAAGACAGCTTTGTGTCTTAAGGGGTCTGAAGACAGGGCCTTCCCCTACTACAGACCACCTAAGAGAGCTCTTAGACCAGTCTGAGACTCTAAAGCCCTCTAAGGCAGACCCCACTGGGAATGCTGAAGGAGGCCATCCTTCAGAGGATGACACTGTAGACACCCCTGTCCCTATAGTCCTGGTAGATGAGGAAGCCCCCATCACTGGAGCTCCTCTGATAGATGAGGAGGAGGAAGAGGAAGAAGAGACAGAAGGGGGGAGCAGTGAGTCTGATGATGACAATAATAGTCAAGTGTTGGTCAGTAGACTGAACCAGGCTAACTTAAGCTTACTTGGGAATGAATCAGGTAACAACCCATTCAGACCCCCAGGTGGACTTAACCAGAAGCCTAGGAGGAGAAGGACTCACTCAGGTGACTCTGACAACTCCCATGCTTCTAGAGGTTCTCATGGTCACTCCAGAAAGGAGATGACTAGCCCTCAGAGAAGGGAACATGAGGCCAAGATGAGAGAGGCTGAGCTTAGGATCCAGAGGCAAGAGTTAGAGGTTGCTAAGCATGGGCGGAAAATCCGTTACGCTCGCGGATTTTGCGGATTTTGGGGAAATTCGCAATCCGCGAGATTTGCGAATTTCCCGCAAAATCCGCAAATTCGCACGCAGCGGATTTTTTTGGCGGCGCGCGGCGTTGGTGATACAATTTTTGCGGCGCGCGGCGTTTATCATCGTTTGCCGAGTTGTTTTTTTCGATAGTTTGCGAGTGCTGCGCCATTTTGGATCTTGCTGTGTGATCCCGCGGGAATTGGCGAGCGCGATTACGTCATCGCGGCTTGCCAGCGATAGTTTGTCAACGCGAGTACGGCGAGATCACGTCTCGCGGTACTTCGCAATTGCGAGATTTGAGATGCGGCGAGCGAAAATATAAATTTGCAATTCTGCACAAGAAATCCACCAGCAAGCAGCATAAACCTTCTAGAAATGATGATTTTTATCTGAATAACTCCTTAGTTTGACATTTGCCTGCACTTTTTTAGCGAGGAGTCCATTTTGGAGAGGGGGGCAGGGGGGTGGGAGGAAGGAAGTGCCCCACAGTCTTCAACTTCCTGTTCCTGTTCAGCAGGCTCCTCCCAGTGCTTTGTCCATCTCCTGGTCACTTTTCATTTGGGTCTGGAGCTGGAAGGATTACTTTTTGTGGATGCTGCTGGATATTTGGATTTGAGGCCTTTTTGACTTTCTTTGGATCACTGTTGGATTAGAAATTTTACAAGTAAGTTTGTTTGGGGCATTACAGTTGCTGCAATTAAAATTTTGGAATTTTCGATTTTTGGGCTGTTTTGGGGCCTTTTGCCCAGGGGTACTCAGTGGTGGGTGGACTGAGTCTTTCTGTGGGTTGTCTTGAACTTAAACATCATGGAGGCCATGGATGAATTGGGATTGTGCTGATTTTTCTGTGTTTTTCGATTTTTGACCTGTTGTTGGGGCCTTGACCAGGGGTAGTGAGTGGTGCATGGGCCTAGTCTTTCTGTGGGCTGTCTTGAACTTAAACATCATGGAGGGCATGGATGGAATGGGATTGTGCTGATTTTTCTGTGTTTTTCGATTTTTGACCTGTTGTTGGGGCCTTGACCAGGGGTAGTGAGTGGTGCATGGGCCTAGTCTTTCTGTGGGGTGTCTTGAATTTAAACATCATGGAGGCCATGGATGGAATGGGATTGTGCAGATTTTTCAGTGATTTTCGTTTTTTGGGCCTGTACTTGTGGCCTTTTCACCAGGGGTATTTGAGTCTAGCATGGGCCTAGTCTTTCTGTGGGCTGTCTTGAACTTAAACATCGTGGAGGGCATGGATGGAATGGGATTGTGCTGATTTTTCTGTGTTTTTCGATTTTTGACCTGTTGTTGGGGCCTTGACCAGGGGTAGTGAGTGGTGCATGGGCCTAGTCTTTCTGTGGGGTGTCTTGAATTTAAACATCATGGAGGGCATGGATGGGATGGGATTGTGCTGATTTTGCAGTGTTTTTCGATTTTTGGGGGTGTTCATGGGGACAGGCCATGTGGGTGGGGGCCATTTTGAGTGCTGGTACAGGCAGGCCCTGGCCATGTGCTAGGAGGCAAGTGGCCATTTTGAATGCAGGCTTTGTTGTTAGGCCTCCAACCATTTTGCCTACTTTTCAACCTTTATTTATGCCCAGGGGTAGTGAGTCTTGCATGGGCCTAGTCTTTCTGTGGGTTGTCTTGAATTTAAACATCATGGAGGCCATGGATGGAATGGGATTGTGCTGATTTTGCAGTGTTTTTCGATTTTTGGGGGTGTTCATGGGGAGGGACATGCCATGTGGAGGTGGCCATTTTAAATGCAGCTACAGGCACTGGCCATGTGCTGGCAGGCAAGTGGCCATTTTGAAAGCAGGCTTTGTTGTTAGGCCTCCAACCATTTTGCCTACTTTTCAACCTTTATTTATGCCCAGGGGTAGTGAGTCTTGCATGGGCCTAGTCTTTCTGTGGGTTGTCTTGAATTTAAACATCATGGAGGCCATGGATGGAATGGGATTGTGCTGATTTTGCAGTGTTTTTCGATTTTTGGGGGTGTTCATGGGGAGGGACATGCCATGTGGCTGGTGGCCATTTTGAGTGCAGCTACAGGCACTGGCCATGTGCTGGCAGGCAAGTGGCCATTTTGAATGCAGGCTTTGTTGTTAGGCCTCCAACCATTTTGCCTACTTTTCAACCTTTATTTATGCCCAGGGGTAGTGAGTCTTGCATGGGCCTAGTCTTTCTGTGGGTTGTCTTGAATTTAAACATCATGGAGGCCATGGATGGAATGGGATTGTGCAGATTTTTCAGTGATTTTCGTTTTTTGGGCCTGTACTTGTGGCCTTTTCACCAGGGGTATTTGAGTTTAGCATGGGCCTAGTCTTTCTGTGGGCTGTCTTGAACTTAAACATCATGGAGGGCATGGATGGAATGGGATTGTGCTGATTTTTCTGTGTTTTTCGATTTTTGACCTGTTGTTGGGGCCTTGACCAGGGGTAGTGAGTGGTGCATGGGCCTAGTCTTTCTGTGGGGTGTCTTGAATTTAAACATCATGGAGGCCATGGATGGAATGGGATTGTGCTGATTTTGCAGTGTTTTTCGATTTTTGGGGGTGTTCATGGGGAGGGACATGCCATGTGGCTGGTGGCCATTTTGAGTGCAGCTACAGGCACTGGCCATGTGCTGGCAGGCAAGTGGCCATTTTGAATGCAGGCTTTGTTGTTAGGCCTCCAACCATTTTGCCTACTTTTCAACCTTTATTTATGCCCAGGGGTAGTGAGTCTTGCATGGGCCTAGTCTTTCTGTGGGTTGTCTTGAATTTAAACATCATGGAGGCCATGGATGGAATGGGATTGTGCTGATTTTGCAGTGTTTTTCGATTTTTGGGGGTGTTCATGGGGAGGGACATGCCATGTGGCTGGTGGCCATTTTGAGTGCAGCTACAGGCACTGGCCATGTGCTGGCAGGCAAGTGGCCATTTTGAATGCAGGCTTTGTTGTTAGGCCTCCAACCATTTTGCCTACTTTTCAACCTTTATTTATGCCCAGGGGTAGTGAGTCTTGCATGGGCCTAGTCTTTCTGTGGGTTGTCTTGAATTTAAACATCATGGAGGCCATGGATGGAATGGGATTGTGCTGATTTTGCAGTGTTTTTCGATTTTTGGGGGTGTTCATGGGGAGGGACATGCCATGTGGCTGGTGGCCATTTTAAATGCAGCTACAGGCACTGGCCATGTGCTGGCAGGCAAGTGGCCATTTTGAATGCAGGCTTTGTTGTTAGGCCTCCAACCATTTTGCCTACTTTTCAACCTTTATTTATGCCCAGGGGTAGTGAGTCTTGCATGGGCCTAGTCTTTCTGTGGGTTGTCTTGAATTAAAACATCATGGAGGCCATGGATGGAATGGGATTGTGCTGATTTTGCAGTGTTTTTCGATTTTTGGGGGTGTTCATGGGGAGGGACATGCCATGTGGCTGGTGGCCATTTTGAGTGCAGCTACAGGCACTGGCCATGTGCTGGCAGGCAAGTGGCCATTTTGAATGCAGGCTTTGTTGTTAGGCCTCCAACCATTTTGCCTACTTTTCAACCTTTATTTATGCCCAGGGGTAGTGAGTCTTGCATGGGCCTAGTCTTTCTGTGGGTTGTCTTGAATTTAAACATCATGGAGGCCATGGATGGAATGGGATTGTGCAGATTTTTCAGTGATTTTCGTTTTTTGGGCCTGTACTTGTGGCCTTTTCACCAGGGGTATTTGAGTTTAGCATGGGCCTAGTCTTTCTGTGGGCTGTCTTGAACTTAAACATCATGGAGGGCATGGATGGAATGGGATTGTGCTGATTTTTCTGTGTTTTTCGATTTTTGACCTGTTGTTGGGGCCTTGACCAGGGGTAGTGAGTGGTGCATGGGCCTAGTCTTTCTGTGGGGTGTCTTGAATTTAAACATCATGGAGGCCATGGATGGAATGGGATTGTGCTGATTTTGCAGTGTTTTTCGATTTTTGGGGGTGTTCATGGGGAGGGACATGCCATGTGGCTGGTGGCCATTTTGAGTGCAGCTACAGGCACTGGCCATGTGCTGGCAGGCAAGTGGCCATTTTGAATGCAGGCTTTGTTGTTAGGCCTCCAACCATTTTGCCTACTTTTCAACCTTTATTTATGCCCAGGGGTAGTGAGTCTTGCATGGGCCTAGTCTTTCTGTGGGTTGTCTTGAATTTAAACATCCTGGAGGCCATGGATGGAATGGGATTGTGCTGATTTTGCAGTGTTTTTCGATTTTTGGGGGTGTTCATGGGGAGGGACATGCCATGTGGCTGGTGGCCATTTTGAGTGCAGCTACAGGCACTGGCCATGTGCTGGCAGGCAAATGGCCATTTTGAATGCAGGCTTTGTTGTTAGGCCTCCAACCATTTTGCCTACTTTTCAACCTTTATTTATGCCCAGGGGTAGTGAGTCTTGCATGGGCCTAATCTTTCTGTGGGTTGTCTTGAATTTAAACATTATGGAGGGCATGGATGGATTGGGATTGTGCTGATTTTGCAGCGTTTTTCGATTTTTTTGTGCTCTATAACTGAACTGATGTTCCTCTGTCTTCCATTTTTTTTAGGTGCACAAGACTCAAGAGAACCACCAGTGCCAGGGAGAAGTCCTGCAGCGGTGTGTGTGTGCAGCATAACGTCACGCGACGTCACGTCTGGCCTCAGACAACTCTACAATTCGTGCAACTGCGGCCTGCTGTCTGACCTGCTCTGAAGAAGATGGCCCCAAAGAAAGTTCTCCGTAGCTCCTCTAGCAAGAAAGTTGCTAGTAAGGAGCAGAAGAAGCAAGTTACCAAGGAGGCTGGTGTGCCACCCGCCACGTTTTTTGGGAGCAAAAAAAAAAGTACGCCTGCAGCAGCAGGATCTGCTGGGGACCAAGCTGGGAGCAGCACCCCTGCTCCATTGGGTTCAGTGCCTCCACCACCACGCCAACTTAAGTCAAAGCCCTTGAGTGCTTCAGAGGCAGTCAGTGTACTTCTCCAATCACCATCGACCAGTGATGTTGGCTCATCGCAAGAAAGTAGCAGCAATGTCCCTGAATCAACACAGGTTGTTGTAACTCATCTGACAAGTGTTGAACAACCACAGCCGCAACAACAACACCATGTGCAAGTACACGCCCAAGTACATGTGGAAGGAGAGGCAGCAAAAGGAGATGCGCAAGCAAAGGTGCATGGAGGTTCACAAGTGCCCACAATAGTTGTTCCTCCCGAAGTAGGGGCACATCAGGAAATCGACAATGAAGCCGAGGAGGTATCATTGGAAGCCACTCCTCCTGATGATCATTCATTGTCTTCCACATCCCTAGCAAGGAAAAGATCAAGGGGGGTGTCTACATCTTCTTCAAGCCCACCTCCTTCTGATGATACAGATCCAGCTTGGGAACCACAACTGCGGTCTGACAGTGAGGCACACCATGATCTGACACCGGTACCTAAGCGTAAAAGGAAGGTCGTCCAAAAACTCAAACCTATGGAGTGTGATGAGGCTCAACAAGAAGTGACAGATACTGCTGGTGATGAAGCCTCTCACGATGACGACGAGCCAGTCATCACAAAGGTCACTGCAGCCCCACCGGGCATGCAGCAAAGAGACATTTTGACCCTATCCCGAGAAGCTGCTGAGCGTGATGATGATGTTGGCGAGGAGGCAATGGAAATGGAATCATTAGATTTGGAGTTAAGTAGTACACCAAAACCTACCACTTCCATATTTCTTCCTCGCAAGAAGGTACCCACCTCGTCCTCGACCTCAATTCGTGGTGGTGAAAGTGCAAAACGTACTGAAGTTCGGCAATCCACATCCTCCACTTCATCTGGCATTAGCAGCAGGACCACCACCACCAGTATCGCCGCCTCCTCCGGCCCCCGAAGACATTTCAAGTCTCCAGTTTGGGACTTCTTTAGTGTTTGCCCAAAAAAGGAAAACATAGCCATTTGTAGCCTTTGTAAGCTTCGAGTTAGTCGTGGTAAGCTTGGTTCTAACTATGGTACCGGAGGCCAGAGAGGTCATCTTGAGAGAGCGCACCCTGTCCAATGGTTTCCGCACCTAGAGGCGGTCAAGAAAGCCGGAATTGCACGTAATGAAAACGTTGATTTTTCATCTGATGATGACGAGGAGGTAGAAGACGATTCAAACACTTCACTTACACCCAGTTCCCCTGTCAGCAGCACACCCCATGGGAGCCACACTAAGAGTGTGGGAGAGAGTGAGACATCAATGCGGAAAAGTTCATCAGCGAGCGTAACTGGGTCGAAGAGATCATCATCATCCCGTAAATCCTTGGTCCAGGGCAACATTAAAAAGATGTTGTTTACAGAAGCGCAATATGAACGCAACCACCCAATGACCCGTCTGTATAACACTAAGCTGGCTAAAATGCTAGCTCTGGACCTTCTCCCTTTTTCTTTTGTAGAAGGGGTTGGTTTTCTAGAATTAGTGACAGCGCTCTGCCCTAAATGGAAGGTTCCTAGCCGGTTCTATTTTGCCCGAGTTGCGGTTCCAGCACTACATGAAGATGTTCTGAAGGTGATTGGGGCAGCTTTGCAGAAGAGTGCTGTTCACACTATACATCTGACAACAGACATGTGGACCAGTGGCGCAGGCGCTGATTACATGTGCATCACTGCACACTGGGTCTCTTTTTCAGGGGCTAAAGCAAAGCTAAACGCAGGTGTTGACACGAACATTGTTTTTAAAGGTGCTCGGAAACATGCAACACTAGCCATGTTTGGTTTGGAGAAACGTCACACAGCAGAAAACATTTTGGATGTCTTTAACACAAAGGTCCTTAACTGGCTGTCCCCACTAAAACGCAAGGTTGGTTATGTTTCCACGGACAATGGCGCCAATATAGTTAAGGCCATGAGGGACGGTTACTATTTCAGAGTGCCGTGTTTGGCGCACTGTATAAACCTGGTTGTCCAAAAATTCTTGGGTAATAAAGGCAGTGCAGCGTACAGTGTATTGGAGACCTGCCGAAAAATGTGCAAGCATTTCAGGCATTCTTTTAAGGCCCGGAAGCAGCTGAGGAGCCTGCTATATCAACGTCAAATGCCAGTGAAAGCACTCATCCAGGAGGTGGTAACACGTTGGAACTCAACCTTCTACATGCTTGAGCGTCTGTATGAGCAGTATACGGAACTCGATCAATATTTCCTTAAAGAGGGTACAGAGGAGCTTAGGATGGGTGGGCCGCAATGGAACATAGTTGAAAGCCTGACACGCATGCTTCGCCCTTTTGAGTTCTTCACGCGTTCAGTCAGCAAGGAGGACTCTAATTTGGGAAAAGCTATCCCATTGTTGTACATGCTGGAGGACCAACTGAAGGAGGTGTGTTCTGTGTTTGGAAAAGATGACAAAAACCAAGACTCTTTGCTTCTGGCTGAGCAATTATTAGAGCTCCTACAAGGTGATGAACGTCTTAAAAAGATCCACTCAGAACAGCATTACATTTGTGCTACTATTCTGGATCCACGCTACAAAAAGGCGCTGGCAGGCCAAGCATTCTTTCCTTTTGATGATGAACATGTTCCAAAGTACAAACGTTGGCTAGCCTTGTCAGCCAAGAAGTTTGAAACAGAACGGCTGGAAATTGAAGGAAATGGCAGTACATCAGCAGGCCATCCCCAGTCAAAACAATCCACTTCTGCACCTGTGGCTGTGGCACAAGTGACCTCTCAGCCGTTAAAGACACCGGCAACCGGATCATCTGCACGAAAGACAACAGAAACATTGGAGGCTGAAGAGGATTGGCTAGCTCTGCGTGGGTTTGGTTCTCAAAAGGTCAGAGGCACAGCAAGAGCTAAGCAAAGTGGAGGAACCTTGGATGAGGACCTTGAGTCGATGGTGAAGGACTATCTGAATGACTCAACAGAGGTCTATGTTAATTCTGACCCATTGGCGTATTGGCATGGGAAAAAAGAATTGTGGCCACAGCTCACCAACCTGGCTTTAAACTACTTGTCTTGCCCACTCGCAAGCGTGTCTTCTGAACGGGTTTTCAGTGCGGCTGGTGGGATTGTAACTCCCAAACGGAGCCGCCTCTCGCCCAAAAATGTGGAGAGGTTAACAATGATCAAGATGAATCAGCACCTCATACCACCAGATTTCAGAGTACGAGAGAGCGTGCCGGATGAAGAGGAGGTGGCCAGCAACATAGATGAGGGAATTTCTACTCTGTCAGGTGACACTGAGCTCACCCTGCCTGAATTCGCAGAGTATGATGACGAAGCCTTATTCTTATTCCTGGACCGTGATACCGAGCCCTGAAAATGAGACAACGAATCAATAACTTTCTTTTTCATCCTTATTCACTTTTATTCCTGTGTGTCTGTCTTTCTTTGTTGTGCACAGTTAATATAATTCAAACTTTAATCAGATAATCACAAAAACAAGCCCATCAGCAGAACTGTCTTCACTTGTTTGCTAATTGATTTGAAGGTGCCGCAGTCTGCATTCCTCAGGTTCACAAGTTCAGAAGAACATGCTCCTCTATCCTCCTCCTCCAGACTCCTATTTCCATCAAAGCAGAGGGCTGGTTTACGCCCAATGAAGAAAGACTCAGCACTTGTGGGGGTGTTGTTCTACCTCTCTGCAGGTGAGTTGACGGGTCTGGGGCCATTGCTGGGAAGCACTAAAAGTGGTTTGGACCAAATCCGAGGCGGAATTTTTTTTGTGTTTTTGATGACTTGCTTGCCTTTGAGGTGCTCTTAGGGGGGGCTCCGTCTGTTTGTGGGTGAGTTTCGTGGTCTGGGAGCACTGCTGGGACACTCTAATCTTGATTGCATTTGCTTTTCAGGAAATCCGTCGTGGCAACCCCGACTTATGGCCTAGCTACGCAGTGCGTTTGGACCGAAGGCCCAGAAATATTGCAAGTATGAGATTTTGCTTTTGGCCTGTTTGGGGGTGTTATGCTTCTTGGCGGGTGGGTTGGCGGGTCTTGGGGCATTCCTGGGAAAGGTCTAATACCGGGTAGAAGTGGTTGGGACAAAATCCAGGCCGATTTTTTTTTGGCTATTTCTGACATTTTGCTCTATGTAGCGTTTTCGGGGGCCTGTTTGGGGGGCTTCCTGGTGTTTGTGGGTGAGTTTCGTGGTCTGGGAGCACTGCTGGGACACTCTAATCTTGATTGCATTTGCTTTTCAGGAAATCCGTCGTGGCAACCCCGACTTATGGCCTAGCTACGCAGTGCGTTTGGACCGAAGGCCCAGAAATATTGCAAGTATGAGATTTTGCTTTAGGCCTGTTTGGGGGTGTTATGCTTCTTGGCGGGTGGGTTGCCGGGTCTTGGGGCATTCCTGGGAAGGTCTAATACCGGGTAGAAGTGGTTGGGACAAAATCCAGGCCGATTTTTTTTTTGGCTATTTCTGACATTTTGCTCTATGTAGCGTTTTCGGGGGCCTGTTTGGGGGGCTTCCTGGTGTTTGTGGGTGAGTTTCGTGGTCTGGGAGCACTGCTGGGACACTCTAATCTTGATTGCATTTGCTTTTCAGGAAATCCGTCGTGGCAACCCCGACTTATGGCCTAGCTACGCAGTGCGTTTGGACCGAAGGCCCAGAAATATTGCAAGTATGAGATTTTGCTTTTGGCCTGTTTGGGGGTGTTATGCTTCTTGGCGGGTGGGTTGGCGGGTCTTGGGGCATTCCTGGGAAAGGTCTAATACCGGGTAGAAGTGGTTGGGACAAAATCCAGGCCGATTTTTTTTGGCTATTTCTGACATTTTGCTCTATGTAGCGTTTTCGGGGGCCTGTTTGGGGGGCTTCCTGGTGTTTGTGGGTGAGTTTCGTGGTCTGGGAGCACTGCTGGGACACTCTAATCTTGATTGCATTTGCTTTTCAGGAAATCCGTCGTGGCAACCCCGACTTATGGCCTAGCTACGCAGTGCGTTTGGACCGAAGGCCCAGAAATATTGCAAGTATGAGATTTTGCTTTTGGCCTGTTTGGGGGTGTTATGCTTCTTGGCGGGTGGGTTGCCGGGTCTTGGGACATTCCTGGGAAGGTCTAATACCGGGTAGAAGTGGTTGGGACAAAATCCAGGCCGATTTTTTTTTTGGCTATTTCTGACATTTTGCTCTATGTAGCGTTTTCGGGGGCCTGTTTGGGGGGCTTCCTGGTGTTTGTGGGTGAGTTTCGTGGTCTGGGAGCACTGCTGGCTATATATACTTTACTTTGCAAGAGGTTTGAAGCAAATCCATGGTGGCAGAGGGGACTTAGGGCCTAGCTGCAGAGCGCGCGCGGAGTGATTTGGGAAATTTGTGTAAAATTGACTAAGTCCCCATTTTTGTACTTTTGCTCTTTGGCTGTTTGGGGGTCTTCTACTCGTTTTCTCCTGGGTTGACGGCTCTGGGGCCATTGCTGGGAAGCTCTAATACCGGATAAAAGTGTTTTGGACCAAATCCCAGGCGGAAATTTTTTTGTGTTTTTGATGACTTGCTTGCCTTTGAGGTGCTCTTAGGGGGGGTTCCGTCTGTTTGTGGGTGAGTTTCGTGGTCTGGGAGCATTGCTGGGACACTCTAATCTTGATTGCATTTGCTTTTCAGGAAATCCGTCGTGCCAACCCCGACTTATGGCCTAGCTACGCAGCGCGTTTGGACCGAAGGCCCAGAAATATTGCAAGTATGAGATTTTGCTTTTGGCCTGTTTGGGGGTGTTATGCTTCTTGGCGGGTGGGTTGCCGGGTCTTGGGGCATTCCTGGGAAGGTCTAATACCGGGTAGAAGTGGTTGGGACAAAATCCTCGCGGAAAAGCCTTTAGTTTTGGCACTTTTTGTAACTTAGGGTTCGTTAGGGTTAGCCCTAGCAGCAGGATTGCATGTGTTTCGGGGTGTTCTAGATTTTTCCAACTGAGTTCTGGGGTCTTAGAGCACTTGTGAGAATGTGTAATTTTGGTTGCAAGTCATTTGAAGAAAATCCATGGTGGGAAAGGGGGGATTTGGCATAGTTAAAGAAAGCCTTTGCAACTATTCTTAACTTAGGGTTCGTTAGGGTTAGCAGTATTTCTATTGCATGTGTTTGAGTGGGGGGGATTTCGAGTCTTGGAGCGATGCTGGCTATGGCTACTTTTGCTTGGTTGCTTGCAAGTGGTTTGAATGCAATCCACGGTGGGTAATGGGTAATTAGGAAGGGGGTACTTCGGCCTACTTTTACTTTCAAAGTAAGTTTTGTCACCAGTTTTCTGCTAGGCCTCGTTTTTTGAGATTTGATTGGGGGTCTTCTACATTTTTGCGACTGGCTTTAGTAAGGGTTTGGGTGGGAGCACTGCTAGGAAGATCTAATTTTGTTCTAAAACACAGTTTACAGTACACCTAGCTTGAGGGGCAAGATCCGCTACATTAATTTGCCCATACTTATTTATCCTTCAAAAGGTGACTCAGAGTGCGCACTTTCAAAAATATTGTACTGTCTACTAGGAAAATCAAATTGTGACTTTTTGCACTCCACAGCCTACTTACCTTATATTTATTTATCAGTGGTGTTGTAATATTATATCACTTCCTGTTTTTCGTTGAATAACTACAGGCCGGGTTTCAGTCTCTGCCATGGGGAAAAAAGGATGGAGTCAGGCTTCACAGTAGCGAGCCACAATTCAGCATCAGGCAGGCAGTGGACAGGGTGTCTTCTGGTGACCAACATCGATGGACGAAGCGTCGGCTGCAATGGAGGAGTGCCGCTAATAGGAGGATTTTTTTTCTGCAGGCAACTTACTTACCACTTCCAACAGGACCACTACAACCACATAGATACAGTATCCCTTGCCTTTTTCTCTGACTGTGACTGCATTTCTTGGATCTCTCTCTGCTTCTAAATTGATCCCTTAACACATCACTTAGTCCACTCCACTATCACATCTGCACCACACATAGTCATTTGTAAGTGCTCCTACGTAATTCGCAAGTCGCAGCACGCCCCAGGCCGTACAGGACTGGGATGGCCCCAATGATGAAGCATGTCACCAAGGGGCAACCCTGGTGAGTGAGGGGACACCTAGAAAACAAGCAATTTCTCCTTTTCTATCTACTATACCTTCCAGACCAACCCCACTGAGTGTTGTTGTGAATGGATTTATAGTGACCAGCAAGGCTCTCGGGTATCTGGCTAAGTACAGAGACCTTATGTTGAATATCGTTATCAATAATTCCACACAGGCCCTGTACTGTCGCATTCTTTCTTCCACAGTTGTCGAATGTACTACTTACTTTTCACTGACATGCATACAGTAGTGCATGCACTTTCAAAGATTGATGGATAGGTTTGTACCCAAAGAATTGTTTATGTTCCATTGTTTGTCTATGCTGTGCTTTTTTTTACAGGGTGTCTTCTGGTGACCAACATCGATGGACGAAGCGTCGGCTGCAAAGGAGGAGTGCCGCTAAAAGGAGGATTTTTTTTCTGCAGGCAACTTACTTACCACTTCCAACAGGACCACTACAACCACATAGATACAGTATCCCTTGCCTTTTTCTCTGACTGTGACTGCATTTCTTGGATCTCTCTCTGCTTCTATATTGATCCCTTAACACATCACTTAGTCCACTCCACTATCACATCTGCACCACACATAATCATTTGTAAGTGCTCCTACGTAATTCGCAAGTCGCAGCACGCCCCAGGCCGTAGAGGACTGGGATGGCCCCAATGATGAAGCATGTCACCAAGGGGCAACCCTGGTGAGTGAGGGGACACCTAGAAAACAAGCAATTTCTCCTTTTCTATCTACTATACCTTCCAGACCAACCCCACTGAGTGTTGTTGTGAATGGATTTATAGTGACCAGCAAGGCTCTCGGGTATCTGGCTAAGTACAGAGACCTTATGTTGAATATCGTTATCAATAATTCCACACAGGCCCTGTACTGTCGCATTCTTTCTATTCTTCCACACTTGTCGAATGTACTACTTACTTTTCACTGACATGTATGCAGTAGTGCATGCACTTTCAAAGATTGATGGATAGGTTTGTACCCAAAGATTTGTTTATGTTCACAATTGTTTGTCTATGCTGTGCTATTTTTTCTTGTCTCCCAAAACCTTTCCCAAAAATCCCCGTACCCATCCATTTTTCAAACCCTAACCCTCTTCCCCCGGGCTGTGTGGTTTTGATTGATGTGTGACTAAATGACAGCAATAAATCCACACACTTGCTGGGGAGGATAAGGTGATAGCAACAGGCTGGTGAAGAAATCCGAGGATATATTCTTACTCTGCTTGACAAAGAACCATTGCTAATGTGAAAGAACTTCAACCGAATTAGTAGTTATACTTTACCATTTGTTAGGCTACAATGTGGCACTGTTCTACTGTACTTCTGTCACCTGCTATATTCTCAGTTGTACCGTTGAATTGCTCAGGAGGACAAACCAGATTTCATTTTCTTTTTTTTCATAGGCATGCAACTGCCACTGTGTCACACCACTAGTACCACCGCTATGAGGAAATTTTATCCGACCAAGATTGCCAACCATATTCGCTGTCTCCCGTGGAGCCAGCCCTGGGTCTAGCCCTACTTTCAAACAGAAATTACAGGTAAGATAAGCGTTTGGTGGTTTGGGGGTATAATGGAGTATTAGTACGAGAGACGAGAGACTGAAGGTAGTACTACTAAAGTCCTAGGACTCTTGGATTCACTTCGTCTGTGAGAGGCACTTAGTGTTGAAAACATTTGGGCATTTACACTTAAAGGAAGAAAATGGAACTAAACTTTCAGGAAAACAAAGTCAACGTTAAACCCCCACCCACCAGGCAAGCAGTAAGAAACGGGTATGCTCAGATAAAGTTTGAAAAAGTATATTTATATCCCTAACAAAATAATCTCCCGCAAGCCCCTCCCTAACCCCAACGATTGTCCTTCAAAAGTCCCCAAAAACCCAACTCCCAATTCCCACCCCCCAAAAGTCTCTAAAAAAGGGGCAAGGGACACTATTGGCGGATGCTGTCAACTTTTTGGGCCAGGGCATCATGCTCCTGGCGGAGCAAGGCGTGCTCTACGCGGAACCCCTCCAACTGGTTGGAAAAGTGGTGGAGCTCCTGCTGGAGGCGGGACACCATCAGGGTACTGCGGCGCAGGCGTGCCTTCAATGCCTTTTAGGTGCAACGGCTGTGAGAGGAAGCTGTAGCTGTTGTCCTTGCTACTCGGCGGTGGCGTTTGGCTTTGGCAGCCCGGCTCAGTCTGGGTGGACCACTGTGCTGGGTGGCACTGGCAGCCCGTGGGGGAACGGAGGCCGATGCAGACGACGTAGTTGTTGTGGTCGACTGCACACTTTCTTCGTCCTCCAGGGCCACCAGCCGCCGATATTCGGCCACAGTGGCATCGATCCTCCGTTGCCGGGCCGCTCTAGCCAGCTCCTTCCTCCTTGTTCGTTTGGAAGGAGAACCTATATGAAGAAAGAAAGACATAGTCTGTAACCAATGCTCCTTAAGATTAACTCAATCATTCAGCAGAAATTTGTGTTGCACTACAACTAGCAACTTGCAAACGCATTACATAACTATTGAGGCCAGTATCTATCTAACCTCACACTTCTTCATCCTTGCTCTAACATTAGTGGGAGTTTAAGGAACAAATTCTACGAGCACTATGGACTTCCATTGGAGTCGACTATGAAAGTACACCAGTCTTATTCTTCTTCTTGTCTCTTGTTTTGGAAAATTGGTACGTTATCTTCTGCAAGCCGGCATAATGCCAGCGCAGTAAACTTGCACCCGAGAAAAAGAGACGCACGCCATGAGGAGTGACCTAGACTTGCGTTGCGTTAATGTACCCGTCCAGTACATGCAGGTGGTGAAGCTCTTACTTTTCTATTACGGGTGGCACTGAGAATACTCTGTTACAACTCAAGGGCTACTCCTTAATTAATTTAACTTTCACCCTACAGTGGAAATGAGTACTAGAAATGGAAAATTGAAGAAGATAAATAATCTGATTATCTATCACTTCACATGGGATGTTTTTGCTTATATATGGGATGACTTTTGGTGCTTTGCTTTTTATTGAGTGACCAGTGATACATCCACACATGAATGACTGAGTACTACTAAACTTATTAAGAGAGGTAGGGAGTGGCCACCATAATAACCGGATCTATGCAGTGCTTGCAATACAAACTACTGCTACTATTGATGGTAGTATTTGGACAAAATTAAAAGTTCTTTTCCTTGCCTTTCCTACACTGGAACGGACGTGCGGGTGCAGTGTTACATGCTCTTCAAAGTTACACTTAGTTCATCCACTGACCGTCTACTCTCTCTAGATCATGGGTGCTCACAAACTTTCTCTCAGGGGCTACATTTACAGTGTAGTTTGGGGCCGAGGGCCGCACTGGTGGGGGCGGAGTCAGAGGGGGCGGGGCTAAAGCAAAACGATAACTTGTGACCATGAGGTTGCACACAGGTCCCTGCAGCAGATGCCCTCACCCACTGAGCCACCAGACCCAGCATTTACATACATCTCTCTCCCTCCTGCTCTCCCTCCTGCCCTCCCTCTCCATCTCTCTCTCCCTCCTGCCCTCCCTCTACCTCCCCCTCTGTCATCTCACTGTGTGTGTGTCTATCTGTGTCAGCCTTCAGCTCGGGTTGAGACCGCTTCCTCAACGCGCACACACAGACAACAACACCAAAGTACTTAACAGGTCTTTAAAAGACCATTAACATATTATTGAGGCTTTGTTTGTTGTAGCGCCCCTGCTTCTCCACCCTGACAATCACTGCTTGCCCGGCCCCACAGAGGCTTTGTTCTATTTCACTTCTTTGTGGCCTTGCATCTCCACTCTGCTCTGTGGGGGCCGGGGGAGCAGTGATTGTCTGCAAGGTCTGCGCACCGCCAAGGAAGGCTTGCCGGGCCACCACCGGCCCGCGGGCCGTACTATGAGTACCCCTGCTCTAGATACACATATGCTATCTAAGAGTCAGATAGTAGCATGATCCAGGTATATGGACACATACAGTTTCTGTGTCACCCACCCAGGCTGTTGTCCTTCCACCCATCATTGCTTCATCATTCACCCAGCCATGCATCTCACATTCTTGCCTTCCCAGCTAGTCTTCAATCTCAATAAGTAAGGAATATATAAGAGCTTACCTCTGGCCGCCACCACCACCGTCTCAACTCTCACAGCCGCCGCCTCCTCCCCTGAAGAATCGCCCTCCGCCTCCGTGTCGAGCACCGCCACCTCCACACTGGCCCCGCCACCAGATGTTCCACCTACAAAGTACATTTAAGAATGTTAGAATAAAGCACTCACTAGTCTTTGGTCTAGGAATGAAGACATGTGAAAACAATGTAATTTGTGACTGTCTACGTTAAAGTTAAAAAAAATGTCCCTTTTTCCAGGGAAGGTTGTCTTGCTGCACTTTTTGGCACAACTGATGAAGGCTGTTTTTTTAACACGCACCATTTTTCTCCACACAGACAGAAGATGGACTTCTAACAACAAGATCAAGTTGAAACCAGGTGAGAGCTCGGCTCGACCAAAAGAAATGTCTTCATTTAATCGTCAGCACTAACCACTTTTCCATTATCAGTTAAACGTTTAGTTTTATTATGACTTCATTTTAATAAATGTGTTTACTTTTAATAAAGCTTTTAAACTTAAATATAATCTGTGTATTTTGGTCCAGACTAGAGTGACTGAGCGAAAGGTTTTGCAATTTTTGCAAGCATGAGTCCAGATAGAACACTTCAAAAGACATTATGGACAATCCCAGAGGACTGCACTAAGTTGATAGAGCTATTGCTGACTAGAATCATGGGAGTTTCGCCAACCGTGCAATCTTAGTTAGCTACACAGACAGACTAATAAGAATAATCTAGTAATACCACAGGGAGTCATAGTAGAGGCAGGATAAGAATTTAGATACAGTCTACAAGAAGAGCAAAGACAATTTTGAAAAAAGTCAAATGAGGAACGCTAGGAAAAATAGGTACTAGTCTAAAATGAAAACTTACTGGGGCCAGCAGGGGAGCCCTCGCCTGCCCGATCCTGGCCCTGTTGAACAGCATCCGCCGCCTGCTGCTCCTGTGTCCTCCTCTCACCCCTGGGGGGAGCTGACGTACAACATGAAAGAAAGAACAGAAAACATGGATGATTGTTGCTTGTCAATGTCAACCAAATCAAACATTTCAAAAGAACAATAACAAAATATTTCCGCGAAATTATATTGATTAGGGTTAGTTTTCATTTATTTGCGGACCTGTGACTTCGAAAGTCACGTAACTCACTAAACAAAGTACTGAAACGTTCACCTAGGACTGGCAGGCAGCAGTCCGCAGGCAAGACGCAAAGTGACAGACAAACTCCATTGTGATTTCAGTCAGATCAGTGACAACACTAACAGTTGCCTGCTACATTACCAGTCATTGAAATAGTCAAACTATCAATCCACCGCCACTATTTTTCTTATTGTCAGGGGTACAAAGGAAGGGGCAGATTTAAGCCCCTTGCGGCTCTTTTGCGCCGTTCTTGCGTGACTTTTGTGACGCAGCAGCTAAACAAAAAAGGGCGCCATGGTGCGGCGTATAATATTATAACAACGTGACGCATTTGGGAGATGCATCCCGTTATAAAGCCCTGCGCCATCAGGGGGCGTTCCGGCGCAAGGGAGGGCATTCCTGCGCTGGAACACATCCTAATAGTGGCTGAGGGAAATCTACAAAATTTCAATCAGTCACCTTTAGGACAATGATGCGTCACACAAACCCTGCACCTGCTTGAAGCAGACGTACGGCTTGACCCAGCATTGGGGAGATAGGGTACCCCAGAGCATTGCTGGAGCTGCGCCATCGTTGTGACGCAACTCCAGCAGTAAAGCTTCGGTGACGTTTTGGGCCCATGGTGCGCCGCATTGCAAATACGGCGCACCATGTTTGGTGGTGGTAGCGGGCCGCACAATTAATGGCGCATCCCTGCTACTTTGCAGGGATGCGACGGTAATTGCAATTCTGCCCCTTAGGGGCATACTTACTTACGCGTTCTGGCGCATCTCCAGAGATGCGCCAGATCAAATGCGTCACGCAAAACTACCCTTGCGACACGGCAGATGCGCCTCATTTACAATGCGGCGCGCCCTGGCGCAAGGGTAGGCACTTGCGTGACGCATCTCGTCACGTAAGAGCGGCGCATCGCTGGAGTCACGTCGCCAACGCAATGCAACTCCAGTAATGCTCAGGGCCACCCAATACTTAACATGCTGTGTCAGTCCTTTAGCCTGCTTCGAGCAGACATAAGGAATTGAATTGACGTAGCAGCGTCGCAGAAGTGCCTGCGTTAAATCTTGTAGATTTCACGCAGGCAATTTTGCGAGGCGCACAGCCGCCGGACCGCCCACCCTGCGTACTAGGAACGCACCCATTGTGGTGCAGGCCCATGGCTTTATAACGTGACGCATCTCCCTAGATGCGTCATGCTGTAAATGACTCGCAGGGATGCGGCACGTTTACGCCGCTGTTGCGTCACGCAAGGCAACGTAAACGTGGCGCAAAGGGCTTGTAAATGTAATCTGCCCCCTAGTGTCTAGCATTACGCAGTTCTGTAAAGTACACTCATACATAATAGTTACTCAGGCCAATGAGACCACGAAATAGAAAACAAATAAGCATAGTAGCAACGCCACTGAGAAGGAGAGCAGTGCACCCTTCTGATGGCAGTGGACCCTTCTCAGGTGGGACCCAGTCTGGAGCAGGTAACCTGCCCCTCTCTACCTTGCCTTACTCAGCCCAGGGCTGCAGAGAACAAGAAGGACAGTGAGACCCAAAGGGCCCCCTGTCAAATAAAGCACCCCCATCAACAGATTAGGGGCACCGAAAGTAGTAGCCCTAGTGAGGTGCAAACTTTAAAAACTCCTGAGGGATCCCCCTTAAAAGTAGTTAGGGACTTCCCCCAGATGGATATTGTTGGGCACAGCCAAACCTGGGACCCTAAGGGCCCAAACCTGAACTGTCCCTCCAGTAAGCCAAACAGAGGGACTCAGCCTCCAGCTTTAGGTAGCCAGAGGTTGACCCTGAGAGCACAGTGCAACTCAGTCAGAGAAAGAAAGGCACACATGGTGGAGAGTGATTGGAGGAAGCTGAGCCCTACAGAGGAAACTCACTTCAGTACTCCATCCCAACACCAGCCTTTGACTTTGCAAAGACACACCACAGGTAGAGATTCCCTATGGTGGAGACCCTCAGATGCCCTTAGGGTGAGGGATTGCTTAGTGGACCATGAGACAGGGGGTTACCAAGCCAGAGCTGGTACTTCCTTATATGGCCACTTAGGCAATATAGGCTTACCTGGTCAAGGATAGCCTTATCTCCTTTCGTTTGGGGGGGGGGGGTTATGTAGGAAGGTGGATATCTGACTATGGTTACCCCCAAACTTTTTGCCTGGTGTTTAGCTGGTTTTTGACATAGTTGGCCTGGGATCCTGCTATTCAGGGCCCCAGGCTGATTGCTCTCTCCTTAAAATGGGCTCCATGTACCCTAGGTGCATAATATAATTGGAACTGGTTCACCTTATAGGCCCCTGTAACAGTGTACCCTAGGTACCCAGGGCATAGGTGCATCCAAGGCCTACCAGGGGCTGCAGCACGTCTTGTGCCACCCCTGGCCTGGCCTCCAGATTTGACACAACTGGCTGATCACTCAGCTGGGGTAAGTTGGTGTAATCACCTCTTACTTAGATATAGGATCCCTATATCTAACCTTAAACTGGACACATGTTAACCTGTAAGCCATTCCTATGGAAGGCCCCTGCAATCCTGGGGGCAGAGTGCATGGTTACATGTGAGATGGTGCTCTAGCATGAGCTGAGCCTGTCTGCAGCTGTCGGGAACCACTCCCTAAGCTGTTCCGGGATATTGCCATACCATATACTCTTAAGTGCATTATAATCCTCGCGGTTAAATGCTATCTTTGGTTTGGTTTTATCAAAACATGTAGAGTAAGGTGTCATACGAATTGGAATACTATCCCCATGCCAGTTCGGGCGACGGGGATAGCATTTAACCCTTCTAGAGGGACACGACATGTGTGTAGCCTTAACCCCGGTTAAAGTTAAACAGAGCCTCAGCATCACAAAATGGATGCTGCCACCACAGACACATGTCTGACCTGCTGCTGGGAGTCCTTCCAGCGAGGAGGGCCTGGACAAAGGGTTTCCTGCCTGGGGAGGTGCGAGCACCACCCCAGACAGGGTTTTGTGTATTGGGTAGGACAGGGCTGAATAGATTGAGACATGCCTGGGGCACACACGGTGTCCCTGTGCATAAGCCAGCCCAAACCGGTTCTGGGGCTTTCCAGCCCCAGTCCTGGCGAGGAGCTGGACAAAGGAGAGGGGGTGTAACCACCCCCCTTCCTGGTCCCACCCATAGGGGAGGGACCTAGCAGGAGATCCACCCCTCAGATTGGGAATAAGAGTGGGAGCAGTGCCATTGCACAGCAGATCATCCCGAAATCAACTTTAAACAAGAAGAAGACTGGACTTCGACATTCTGCTGCACAGAAGACTGAAGAGAATCTCCCTTGTGGCCTAGGAGGGGCCACCCTGTGAACACAGGCATCACCCAGCACCTCGACGTCTGCTTTGCCGCCGCCTCCCGCCGGAGCCCGAGGCCAGAGCCCAACAAGACCCAGCTTGCCAGACTTCTCCCAGCCCGATCCACAGTCCCTGCAAAGAAGGGACCCGTGGAGGCACCGAGAGACGTGGGAGCGGACATCTTGAAAGACCCCCGAGACACTGACTGCGCAGCACCCGAGGCACCCTCGACTCTGTGCTTTGAGGTTTAAGAAGCCCTATAACCGAGCAGCATTTGCACCAAAGATCAGCCCTCCAGCATCTCCACGATCTGCGTGGGGCCCTTTTGCTTTGTGCCACTCGACTCGCCATCCCGGCCGCTTGTCACGTGATCAGCGGCCATCTTGGCAACAAAACCTACGATTTACACTGTGGGTCTGGTTGCTGAGACCTGCCCTCACTCCTGTAGAAAGGAGTACCTGCTTTGACCTTGCTGGTCCGAGTAATAAGCCTTTTTTACTTTCCCCATGGCTTGCATTAGCCAAGGCTTGTTTGCTTCAATCGAGTTTCTGACACCGCCATCAGCTAGAGCCTTTGAGGTACAGCTCGTGATCAACTCCTGGACGTCCTTGACCTCTTCGTGTCCACGTGGCTGCAGAGAGAAGCAACACCTCATCACCTGTTTGCACCCGACTTTGCCTGGTTCCAATCTGGTTCCACGGTGGTCACTGGTCAGTGACTTTGAACATTGTCCCCTCTGCTTTCAGGTCTTCACCACTTCAGATCCACCCTTGGATCCACTGGACACTTCTCCTTCACATCGCCTGCAGCATCTTCAGCTTCAAGCGCCAAGAACCTGCGTGTCAAAACCCGACGCTACTTCGACCCTGTGCACCCACTTCCTGTGGGTGAGGTAACATTGCAACGCCAGTGTCCCTACACTGGTACACACCTCTAGGGTCTGTGTCTTAAGTTTTGTTCCTCTAGGTTCAGCGGAAGTGCCCTTAAACTAACGTTGTACTTTTTACGCACCATAGACTTTACATTGGAAAGTGCGTGCACTTTGAACACTGCACCCGAGTCCCGTGGGCCTTTCCCGACTTAGTCATTGCCAGTCTCGAATAGCTCCAGCGATTCCCAAGGCCCTAGGCCTGTTCCCATTCCGATTGGTATCTCTTATACCACTTTCTTAGTATATGGTTTATGTGGCCCCTAGGGCTCATCCATATTGTGCAACTTTTGTGTATTTTAAACTGTCTTGTGATTTAACGCTTGTGCTTCTGTGCTCATAAAGAGTCCAGAGGATTTTATAGTTAATAAATCCATATATATTTTCAATATATATCTGTGTGGTGTCCCTTTCATTTGGTATTCAAGGGGGTCGTGTATGGTATAACAGCTGGCTCACATGCCTTTCAGAGTTTAGCCTAAGACTACTTTGTCCACGTTACCACTAGGATAACTGGTCTACAAGGTTGAATTACAACCATCATCATAAGGGTTGCTTGGCATGGTACAAAGTGATCACTAAGAATTAGTGAGCATTATATACCAGGCCAACTTCTCACAAATTGGAATTAGTCCCTTTGGCGGGTAGCGAGGCTGGGGTTTTTACCATAAAAATTAATGGGGTACCACAGTGAAGGGCTATCTAATCTACCGTCCCCCGGGACCACTGGCAAGGTTTAAAGGGAACCTACTAGAGTATGTCACGGAGACAGCACTACGGAGAGACAAGTTTCTGTTACTCGGAGACTTTAACATGCACTTAGAGGATCTGTCAGACACAGGAGCGATGGAGTTTTGTCAAGAACTTCAGGCCTTACAGCTCGAGTTAAAGGGTCAGCTTCCAACACATCAGCATGGCCACTTGCTCGACCCGGTCTTTGCGAGTTGGGAGGATGTCACAGTGGCGCACCCCGAGCCCTTCCCCTGGACAGACCATTTCATGGTGCCATTTGAAATTCATCTCCCTAAACACAAGCTGTCAGACCCCCCGCCCCTCAACTACCCCAGGCGTAAATGGGCCAGGTTCTCCTTGGCAGAGTTCAATGAGGCTCTTATCGCAGGGGGCCCTCCTGGAGGCGATGACGTGGATACGGCAAACAAGTTGCTTAACGACCATATCACGGCTGCACTGGATCGTACGGCCCCTTTAGGCCGACCGAAGGAGGGCGGCCGTAAACAGAGAACGGCACCGTGGTTAAATGAGAAACTACGAGGCGCCAAGAGGGACTGCAAGCGGGCAGAAAGGCAGTGGAGAGCAGCCTATGACTGCCTGGCGAGAGAGAGATATCTCGTCATTAGACGAGCATATCATAACCCGATTAGGACAGCGAAAACTGCTTATTATGCAGACAGGATCTTGGGTGCTGATAACTCAGCTAAAGAACTGTTTAGTGTCTATAAATCCCTGACTGTTCCCAAGTCCTCAGTAGGATTGGAGGTCTGTTCAGTTGCCGCCTGTAATCGTATTGATGACTACTTTGGTGACAAAGTGTCTAAAATTTATTCACCTTTCCCTACCCAACCCAAGGCAGGGGGAGAGTTTGAAGCATCTGCTAGAGAGGCAGGTGGACAAAATCTGCTGCTTAATTTCACCACCCCCCCAGCAGACAACCTGATTAAAATATGTAGATCTGTGAAATAAGCCTCTCCACGGGACCCAGCATCACCCAAGCGGCTGGGGGACAGCCTGACAATGCTAGAACCTTACATTAGGCATCTGATGGATGTCTCTTTTAGGTCCAGCACCATGCCAGAGGAATGGAAACAAGCCGTGGTGCTTCCCCTCCGCAAGAAGCCGAATATCAGCTTCGAGAAACTGGACAACCTGCGTCCCATCTCCCTTCTACCCTACTTCTCCAAAGTGGTGGAGAAGGTGGCTAATATGCAGTTAATGCATTATGTAGAAGACACTAACCGGCTACACCCCACCCAGTTTGGATTTCGGCCCGACATTCGACGGAGTCAGCGCTCCTCATGGCTTCCGAAACCATTAGGAAGGGTGCCGACGAGGGCCAGACTATGGCCCTGATCCTTTTGGATCTTAGCGCTGCGTTCGACACTGTAGCACATTCCATCTTGCTACAGTGTCTGAACAAAGGGGGAGTAGGAGGGACCGCGCTGAAATGGATCCAATCATTTCTTTCTGGCCGAGGTTTTCAAGTCAGGCAGGGCGACTGCTACTCCGAGCGAGTTGCCTTGGACCAGGGGGTGCCGCAGGGCTCATCCCCGAGTCCAACCCTTTTTAATTTGTATGCTGCCCCGGTTGCTACCATAGTGGAGAGTCACGGCCTGAGCATGGTGTCGTACGCCGACGACACGCAGCTGGTCATCTCCCTCTCGCGAGCACCAAGTCTCGCGGCAGACATCTTCAGAGCATGCATGCAAGATCTTGCTGCCTGGATGTCTGCCAATTGCCTTAAACTCAACGGAGGCAAGACTGAGGTGCTGGTGGTGGGGGGAGACCAAGCGGCTTGGACGTCGTCGTGGTGGCCTCCTTTGCCTGTGACTAGAACCAATTCCCTGCCAGGAGGCGAGGAATTTGGGTGTTTGGTTTGACTCTAAGCTGACTTTTGGACCCCAGGTGAACCGGGTAGTTGGTGCCTGTTTCGGGATTCTTAAGGAAGGTTTTGGAGCTTCTGCCAATCAAAGCCCGTCAAACTCTAGTGCATGCACTAGTCACGTCCAAGATGGACTACGGCAACCTGCTCTACCTGGGGACTCTTGAGAAGAACCTGAGCCGCCTGCAGGTCCTGCAGAACGCTGCGGCGCGGCTGGTTCTCAAATTACCCAGAAGAGCATCATCTAAAGCTGCGCTCCAGGCCCTGCACTGGCTTCCGGTGAGAAGCAGGGTGGAATTCAAAGCACATGCCACCGGATTGTTAACGGCAGGGCTCCTCTCCCTCTGCAGGGCCTGCTAACACAATACGAGCCCCCCCGTGATCTCAGATCTTCTGGCTCGGGGCGCCTATCCATTCCTAAGGTATCTAAAGTACGGATGGGCGGTAGATCCTTTAGGTATCTGGCGGCCTCAAGCTGGAACAAACTTCCTGTGGCACTGCGCCTGGAACCTTCAGAGCGCACCTTTAGAGCCAAGTTAAAAATCTTCCTATTTGCCCGGTAGTTGGGTCCCTGTCCCGGTACTTTCCTGGTAGCACTTGCTTTCAGCGCGGGGACACGCCGTGGTGCGTCAGCAAGCGCTCTATAAGACCCCCTATTATTATTATTATTATTATTATTATTCATTTGCCTAGCGCCTGGGAGTGCTTTATTTTACTTATTGCACTTGTGAGCGCTTTTATTGCAGAGGCCGGTGCCCCGGCATTGTCCGCCCCCATCGAGTGCCCACCTCGATCTATTCTTTTAAAAGGAGCCGGTGCCCACCCGGCATTGCTCCGTGTTCACCGCTGCCAGCCCAGGACCCCTTGCGATGTTCTCCTCGGGCCGCGCTGGGATTGGCTGCCGGCCCGGGATTCCCTACTGACGTCATTCCCCGGGCCGCGCCGTGATTGGCTGCCAGCCCTTGGAGGTTTGGTTTGAGTCCTTGGAGCCGACGGAGGCAGGGAGTGGCGGGAGCCTACTCCGCGCCCCTGATTCCCCCTGAGAGAACTGCTGCTTCCCCCCCGGGGCCCCCAGGAGCGTGGGAGAGCCCCGGAGAGCGAGGAGAGACCGGCGCGACCACAACCCGGTGAGTGCTGCAGGAGGGAGAGGAGGGGCGTCGGGGCACATTGCCGGTGCCCGCCCCTCCCCTCCAGCACGAGCGCCCGGGTTTTCAGAGGCGCGTGGGGCCTTCCCCGATGCTGAGTCCCCCGAGAGGGGCTCCACCTATGCAAAGCAGATCTAGACTTGTAGACATTGTAGTTAGAGCCCCGAGAGGCTCACAAGCGCCACATTTGGTTTAAAGAGCCCAGAGAAGCTCGTGGGGCCATTACTTTACTCAGAGCCCAGCAAGGCTCCAAAAAGGGGACAAATATATGTTCAGAGCCTGCGAGGCTCCCAAGTTGGCCCCCCATCATCTACAGCTGCCCAGCACTTTGTGGGCAGCTGCCACGTTTAGGTCTTGGCGCAGTAGCGCAACCTGACCCTGGACTTTTGATGTAAGTTCTGTGCTAATGTGATTTATGCGAAGTGTTCTTTGCTGCACCTCTGAATGTGTTGTAGATGCATCATGTGCCTTGTTCCTTACACCTCTGAATGTTTTTAGGCATCATGTGTTCTCCTGTGCTGCACCTCTGAATGTAGGTTCTGCATCATGTGTTTTCCTCCTCTACACCGCTGAATGTATAATGATCCATCATGTGTAATGTGCCTATGCCCCTACTTGTATTGCGATACTTAGGTGGTTGTTCTTGCTAGTACAGGTGGTGCTAGTGAGGTCCTGGTTCCCTGCGTGACCTGTTCCTAAGGTGGTTAGGATTGCGTAGGTGGTACTTACCTGATTACCAGTAGTTACTAGTTGTATGCTATTTTGTGCTACAGTGATTTTCTGTTATGTTCTAAGTGATATTCCAATGCTATGCTATGCTATAGTGATTTATATAGCGCACGGCTGCCTCAGCAAAGGGGCGTCCCGGCGCTGCGGAAGGACAGAGTACAGTGAGGTGGAGACGCTAAGGAGGGAACTATAGTTGAAAGAGGTGTGTTTTGATAGCCTTTCTGAAGACTAGGAGATCCTGAATCCCGCGGATAGCTTCAGGGAGACTATTCCATAGCTTGGCCGCTAGGAAACTGAAAGAGCGGCCGCCCATTCTAGCCAGTCTGGTGCGGGGGACGATCGCAAGATGCTGCCCCTCTGACCGGAGCAATCTCCTAGGGATGTACTCTGACAGAAGTGGGCGAAGCATTGGGGGGGAGGAGGTTTTAAGAATTTTGAAAGCGAAGCACAATGCTTTGAACTGGACCCTTTTGCCCACCGGGAGCCAGTGCAGTTTCTTCAAGGTTCCCGATATAGAGGAATGGCGCGGGAGACCAACCAGAGCCCTGGCGGCCGCATTCTGAACTCTTTGCAATCTAGTGATTTCAGCTAGATTAGCTCCCAATAAAAGGGAGCTCGCATAGTCCAGTCTGGAGAGAATGGTCGCCTGGACGATAAGTTGGCGAGTGCGGCAATCAAAGAACTTCAGAATGGGCCTGATGTTACGCAAGACGCCAAAGCATGTGGCGGCAACTTTTTTTGTGTGGTGCGTGAACTTTAAAGCAGAGTCCACCTAAACTCCCAGGTTTTTGACACATTCCTTAGGCGTAGGGGGAGGGCCTAGCACATCCGGCCACCAGTTGTCACCCCAGGACGAGGTGTTTTTGCCCAGGAGGAGAATCTCCGTTTTCCCGGCGTTTAGTTGAAGAAAATTCGCCGTCATCCAGTTGGTGATGTCAGTGAGTGTCTGTTTGAAGTGTTGAGCCTCCACACCACTGTTGTCATTAAGTGACACCACCAACTGGGTATCGTCGGCGTAGGAAACCAGGGCAAGTCCATTTCTTCTAGCTACCTCTGCCAGGGGGCGGACATATACATTGAACAGGGTGGGGCTCAGGGAAGAGCCTTGCGGCACTCCCTGTCCAATGTTATGTTCCTCAGAGATGTAAGGAGGGGTAGAGACTCTAAAAGACCTGTTGAAAAGGAAGTCTCTAAATCATTCCAGCGCTGGCCCTGTGATCCCAATCTCCTCCAATCTCGACAAGAGGACCTCGTGTGACACCGTGTCAAAGGCAGCACTGAGGTCCAACAGGACCAGTGCTGCCGTGCCTCCGGTGTCTAGGATGGTACGGAGGTCCTCTGAAACACTGAGCAAGGCGGTCTCGGTGCTATGACCAGCTCTAAACCCGTGTTGAGAGTCATCCAAGATGTTATTGGTAAGGAGGAAATCTGTCAGAATGTTGTTGACGTCTGCCTCGATAATTTTGGCAGGTCAGGGGAGCAGGGAGATAGGTCTGAAGTTCTCAGGAAGCGAGGGGTCTAGAGTGGGTTTTTTCAGAATGGGAGAAACCCAGGCCTGCTTCCACTTGGAGGGAACTTTAGCGGTCAGAAGGGACCGATTGATGATTTCTCGGATGTGCTCAGTGATAGATTCATGGGCTTCGCAGAAGGTATCCGGTTTAAGGGGATCTGCCGGAGAGCCTGATGTAATCTTTTTGCAGATTTTTAGGAAACTCTCTCGCTCAAGCGTGGGAAAAGAGGAGAGAGAGGGCCTAGTAGGATCAAAGATAGCAACTGGCTGCGGGCCTTTGGGAAAGGAGTCGTAGATTTTCAGGATCTTGTTGGTGAAGAAATTGGCCATGTTGTTACAGAGGTCAGGGGAAGTGATAGTGGTGTTAACAGTTTTCTTTGCGGTGAGATCTTTCAAGATTTTAAATACAGCTTTCGAGGTGTTAAGGCTGTTATTAATTTCCTTGGCATAATATGCCGCCCTTATTCTGCAGATCTTACGATGGTAGGTTTTTTGGAGCATGACATAGTCTAGTTTTAGATTGACATCGTAGTTCTTCCTCCATGCCCTCTCTGCCTTTTTGCATTCCTTTTTCAATCTAGCTAATTCGAAGTTATACCAAGGGCTAGCAGTATGGGTGCGAGCTTTACAACATCTGGCCGGGATCAAGGTATCAAGAGCCTGAGTGATCCATAGGCAGAACTGGTCATAGCTTACATCTAAATCTTCGGTAAGGGGTGGAGGATTTAATACCAGAAGATTGTGTAGGTCTTCAAGATGAAGCTTTCTCCATGGCCGTTTCAGGACTGAGGGAGTAGGTGCCGCGACAGATCTCAAATTGCACGGGATGGACAGAGTTACTAAACAATGATCGGACCAGGTCATGGGGATCGGCGTGCCTGCGGAGCAGCTCGTGATATTGGAGAAAATGGGGTCAAGAAGATGACCCGCTGTGTGAGTGGGGCCCTTCACAAATTGAGTGAGTTGGAAGGCCGCGAGATCAGCAAGAAAGGTGGACATTTTGGGTTCGGAGTCCTTATCAAGATGTAAATTAAGGTCACCCATGATTGTAAAGTTAGCAGATTTAAGGATGTTGACGTCTAGAAACTGTAGGAGTGAGCTAATGAAAGGAGTGTCTGCACCAGGGGGTCTATAGATTAGAAGCCCCGTTACGCAGAACTGAGGGTTAGCTTTGATCGAAAAACACGCACTTTCGCAGCCCTTAATATCAGTTTTGCTAAACAGGCAGTCGAGATGGGATTTGATTATTAGAGCCAAGCCCCCCCCTCTCGTGCCTCTATTCACAGTGTGAATGGTATAACCTGTGGGCGTCGCCAAGTTGCAAACCGAGTCCATTTCATCGAGAAGCCACGTCTCCGTCATGAACAAGGCATCGAGCGAGTGGTCAGTCAGGAGGTCAGAAATTTCAGAGTGGTGTTTATGCACAGATCTCACATTAAGATGACCTATCCTGAGAGTGTGGATCTTGGCGGGATTGGGTGTGGTATTCCTAGAGGAGCAAAGTTGAGAGGGGTGTAGTACAGGATGTCGCATGTGGGCTGGGTTGTGTCTGGCACAAGTGCAGGTGGAGTGCTGTAGATCAAGCAGTTCCGCTTTAGAATAACACATCTTACCAAATAATAATCGACCGATAGCAAGAACAAACCAGGGGGACTGGCTTGATACTGAGCCCGCCCCCTGACCAGAGTCCCAGGACCAGTGGACTCTATTTGTGCCTTCTCTGACAAATTGCTGGGACTTGTCTGATCTCCCTTGGGCCCCTGGGGCCTCGCTGAAGTGTGCCTCGCTCACTCCCCTCGGCAGCTCGTGCACGGCAGCCCGTCCAAGCCTCGAGCAGCGCCGGTCTCCCCTGAGCCACGCCGCTTCGCTGGGTCAACCGCATCCTGCCTTCCCCTCCTCTATTGAGCCGCACACATTGGTTGCCCCCAGAGAAATGCTTGTAGCTAGCTGGCCGCCCGCTCAAGTTTACTAAGGAGGTCACTCGCATTACCCCGCGCAACCAGGACGGAAGGTACTGTCCGATAGGCTCTATGTCCTAAGTTCTAGGCCTACAAGTATTGTATTCTAAGTTCTAAAAGTGCTGATTCCTGACAGTGGTCCATGTGGCCCTGTCTTGTACATATCCCTTGTAAATTCTGCCCGTGCCTGTTGGCACATTGTAAAGTGTGTGTTTTATCTAATGTGTTTTGGTATAATACAAAGGCTATTTTTATATATAACCTTGTGTGGAGTTTCCTTTGTGATGGGCCTTGGGTGTTGTTGCTGGGGTGTGTGCGCAAATACTTAACTCACATCGCCTCCAAGTTTAGCCTTGCTGCTTGCGCCACGTTACCTAGATGGTGAGCAGGGGTTATCTTGGCGTGTAACTCCCTTGCCCTGACTTAGGAGTGGTGGTCTCTGACTGACTTTGACGCAAGCCCTGGCCAGCCAGGGATCCCATTTCTAACAAATTCAAATTCAGCCCCAGTAACACAGATCTGGGTTTAATCCATCATTGTATTGCTCACAAATGCAACCCAGTCGGACCCAGCTACCTGCAAATTAGTCTTGACTCTGCTCCTCAGGGGATCAGTGCATCCCAAATTGCAAAGCCAGGTCCTCCCTATACCAATAACATTCATCCTTGGACCAGTTTCAGCACATCACCCCTCATCAGCCAGGCTAGCTTGAATCCAGTGGCACAATGAGGATTGGACCCATTTCTAGGGCATACCCTTCCCACTCAGAGCAGCAAAAGCAAAAGTAACAAATGATGGACAGAATGCTGAACAACAATAACATTCCCCCCTAGTCACAAGAACTGGGTGCAATCCATCGTTATTTTGCTCATTACGCTACCCCAGTTTGGGCCCACTTATATGCAAATCAGTCTTGACCCTGCTCCTCACGGGGACAGTCCAACCCGAACTGCTAAGCCAGGTCCTCCTTGGACTAACAAGCATTTTTAATGCAATCAGTCTTATATGTATTTAGCTGTGCAGCACACTAGCCTGGGTGGTGAAACAGCTACTGTTTTTTAACATGGAGGGAAAGTAAGTACCAAACTGCGTGACACACCAGGTATGGGAAGACATGGAGAGGCATATTGCTTTTCAGCGGGAAACGTTACTGTCCAAAGCTCTGTTTTTAATATAAAATCAGGGCCTTCGGTGGTCATATCACTGAAATTACAAGAGTTGAAAAAGATATTATTGTCTACGGATGCTGGTGAAGACAAATTCTATGGACTGGAATCTAGAGATTGCTAAAGCGATTCTGGTATTTTACAGGCGTCTGCTGATCGTTTTCTATCAAGAAAGTTAAATAGAGGCAGTTGCCAGAAAAAAAAAAAGTAAGTCCCTCAGCAGAAAGCAATTCTGCTATTTTACTGAAATCTGCTGATCGTTTTTTATCAAGACAGTTAAATAGAGGTAGTTGAACAGAAAAAAGTCCCTAAGCGGAAGCAGACAAGTCCTTGGGCTGATCTCCAGAGCCCACAAAGTACATACACATCTAGGTAGATAATAAGCATATAATAAAGTATATACAAGAGGTCTCAAATACTCGACCTAAAAACATGCATTCTGGGACCCGTTTCGGGCCATCATCCCTCATCAGCCATGCTTGCTTGAATCTAGAGGCCTAGAGACTCACGACTGGGCATACTCTTCACACTTAGGGTGGCTATAGCAAAAGGGAAAAATCATGGACGGAGTGCTGAACAATGCAAACATTCACCCCCAGGCACAAAGATCTGGGTTTAATCCATTGTTATTTTGCTCACAATGCTACCCCAGTTTGGACCCACCTATATGCATATCAGTCTTGACCCTGCTCATCACGGAAACAGTCCAGCCTGCACTGCCAAACCAGGTTCTCACTGGACCAGAAACAAGCATCCAGGGACTGGTTTCGGGACTTCACCCCTCATCAGCCAGGCTAGCTTGAATCCAGTGGCGCAGTGAGGATGGGACCCACGTCTGGGCATACCCTTCCCACTTAGGGTGGTAAAAACAAAAGGAAGAAATGATTGATGGAATGCTGAACAATGCAAACATTCACCACTGTCACAAAAATCTTGGTTTAATCCATTGGTATTTTGTTCACCATGCCATCCCAGTTTGGACCCAGGTATCTGCAAATCTGTCTTGACCCTGCTCCTCACGGGATTAGTCCAGGCCGAACTGCCAAGCCAGCTCCTCCCTGGACCAGATACAAGCATCCTATGACCTGTTTCGGGGTTTCACCCCTCATCAGCCAGGCTAGTTTGAATCCAGTAGCCAGTGAGGATGGGTCCCACGCCTGGGCATACCCTTGCATGGTTCAGCATTCTGGCCATCATTTGTTCCCAGGGCTGGACTGGCCAAAGCGGGCACTGGGCAATCCCCAAACTGGGCCGGTTTTGGGACCCTGGGGGCCGTTTTTGTCACAGGGCCGTTTTGCAAAATCAGCCCTGTACGAAAATCGACCAAAAACTGGCCAAAGAGCTCGGCGGCACCACCAACTTCCCCCCCCCCCCCCCCACCCCCCTGAGTGGGGAGGGGGGGGGGGCGGCCAAGCACTTTGCGAGGGCCGGTTGTGGTTCCCAGTACAGCCCTGTTTGTTCCATTTGCACCAGTCTTTATAATGGCTTTCTTGCTTTTTCTAATACTTTTCAGTTAAGAAACTGAACACAATGTCAAAATGTAAAGGGAAATGATTGCCAAGGTAAATTTACTTTCCACTGGATTGATCCATTTGGTCTTCTGCAGAATCCCAAGGAGCAGATTTGTTGGACCACTAAGGGTAATATCATACTAAGTACAACTTCTGCCTCTTATCCTAGCTCAGAGAAGACCGTTCCCCAGCACCATACAAGCCATTGCTTTCATGCAATGTATGAAAAATATGAGATAAATCAAAAGCAATACTTAAATTCTGCTCTTCAGTTATACCCATCAAACACATCCTGGCTGTTGTGCTTCTATACACCAGCTAGGAGGAGGGAAGCAACAGGGTGGTGTGGATGCATATTGGCGGGAGGCTGCACAAGAAGGAGAGAGCTAGAAAACACATGCACTTTCACTGAGTATTGAATGAAAATGAAAAAAATAGTTCCATACATTTCAGAAGTAGAAGAGTACAAGTGAGCCAATCAAAAGAATTATAAAGAGGCTATGTTCCAGGGGAGGGACATCCACAAGACAGGAAGGGAAGCCATCAAATAAGACTAGCAATATACTTAATTAAGTTTTATAATAACAATTTTACTAATGTGCCCAATACAAAATTTCCAATCATGTTTGTATACATATCTTCCCTACAAAGCGCCGCTGGTGATAATGGACTTATTAGCTGTTTTTTGTTTAGAAGGTCTTTTAACGCAAGGCTGAGATTATCAAGCACCACTCCACACTTTTTAATAACACCATTCCTAACATTAACACCGTCTCTTGTGAACAAAACAGATTTGACGATAGAGGACATGAGCTTCTATCTTTTCTGGCTACTTGCAAATTTGCTAATGATATGGATATCACAGGTAACTGCACAGAATTACTACCTACTTTCAGGGACCTATGCCACACATCCATAATTGACTACTTCTACCCCTAAATCCCATTATATAAGAGAGAAATTAGCTAGTAACCTTGAACTCTCGAATGACAGTTTAACATTAAAATGGAGCGCTGTTACACCCACACACCTATTCCAGAAAATGATTAAAGAAAATTTGTCTACAGTTATGACTTGTTTTACTGAATTTGACGCTGTCTACTCAGCCGCTGTAGCTTTTGTTCAGAGACATGGCGAGGAGGTACTTTTTTTTCTTTACCCCCTCACTGAAAAAGAGCAACGGCTGACACAGATGATGGGATAATGCAGCGCCATAGTTCGATTAAGGCAATGGTTGTTGCAAAAATGTTTGGCACATGGAGGTCTTTGTTGTACTGGCATTTTGAGGTCACTTGTGATTGTCACATCAGAGTTAAGGAGGGCGGTTATTGTCCTTTACAGCTGACCCCAAGGTATTTCATCGTTCAGGCTGTTTTTGTTGGATTTGATTCGAAAGACCCACCGTTGTTCTTTTTCCAGAAGGTGGTTCTCGTTGTCAACCTGTTCTATGACAGTCCAAGAGATGTCCTCAGGTTTGTGGCCACTTTCTATGAAGTGGTTAGTCAGTTTTGTGCTTGCTTTTCTGCATTTTATGGTACTTTTATGTTCCCCTATTCTGATCTTTACAGCCCTGCTCGTCATGCCAACATATTCAAGCTTGCACGGGCAGGTGATTAAGTACACAACATTGAGACTGTTGCAGTTACTAAAGCCTCTCTGTTCCCATTTTGTCCCATTATTGAAAGTGAGTGTCTTACTCTTCTTGGTTAGGTAATATACCTTACACCCTCCACATGGATAATGCTCTTTTTCATTCAATCAAACATCATTTTTGAGCATACATGAGTGTAATGCACGCTTCTGGCAGGTGCTATAATTCTCCTTCATGACTGCCAATTATTTTAACAATAACATTCCAAAGAGATTTTTGCATCGACATACGTTCATGTTAAAACCCATTTTTTCTAAAATAAGAAAAAGACGAGACGACGAGCAAACAGAAACATTTGCTTGGTTTTTGCAATATCGATTTACTTTTCAGGTAACTGTATCAGAAGAAAGACTGCCGGAAATCTTTTCTCTCCACCCGATGTCCCGCGGACGGCGGCCATCTTGGGTTAGCAGACTAGCGTTTCACCGGCACGAGACAGACGGGATGACAATGCAACGAAGTTGTTTTTAAGCCGCCAAGTGCGGGACGCCAGTAGTCCACGGAGCGGCACAAGGGTAGGAACGAGGTATTGTACTCGAGCGGTAAATGTAAGTAATAGACTCTGACCATGAGTCTTTAACAAATTTGGTCCAGGAGGCAACATTTATTTACGGAGGAATCCGTAATTTACGTAATGGTGCGGTTTTCTCTTAAAGTCTACCAAGAGGAACACCCTTCGTCTGCCGGCTCATGGGGCATGCAACAATTGTCGAACTAGTATGTATTACATCCTTACTTTGGTCTAGCGACATTGTTCATTGAAAAGTTAAGACCTACATTATTTTCATCAAGAGTTTTTTGGTCTCCTGGGAGTCTGCCCCATTTTAGGGGTGCTTTTGAATGTATTGAGTTACGTGTGTGTGTATTTTGAGATGAGTCAGCCCTCACAGTAATGAGGTAAACAATACTTGCACGTGGATATTTACTACAGTCAGGGAAGTTACATTTAACTCGCCCTCTCACATATGAAGCCTGTAGTGCGTGCTTCAATAACGTGAGATTGCCCACGACCAGTGGGATTCTGGATACTAGAGCTGATATGTGCTTAAGTGTCCAAAACTTGCTTATACATTGTGCTTTGTCTCTTTTTTTCCATTTTTCCTTTACAAAGACCGCAATAGGTCAATATTTTTGACTATCAATTGAAATTCTATCACGTTTTCAATGGGGCCAGCTCATGCCCTGTAGCCCAAACTAACAGCCAATTTTTGCTGTCAGTTTGTAGGACAGTAGGCTTACCACTTTACAAACCGAGCACTTCGCAGTAGGGACCATTAGAAGGTCCTGATGAGTAGACAGTAGGGGACTGCCTACGAAACATGTTGACCAGGTAGCAAGCTAATTGCTCTACCACAAAACCCACTTCTTAATGTTCCCAGCCAGAGAAGTGAATAAAATGTATTTTTTCTACTAGCCAGGGAATTTTTTATTTTTCCTTTTTTTATCACACTCACTAGTTAGGTCCCTACACTTCACTGATACCATTTACACTGCACCATCACATAGCCTTTGTCACAACAACTAGTGATCCCGCGTAGTTCGTAGGTCGTAGCACGCCGCGCCCCGTAGAGGGACGGGAAGACCCCTATGATGAAGCATGACACTAAAGGATGCTCTCATCTTTCCATTTTATAAGAGAGAGCTTAGTATTTCAATGCATATATTAAAATAATAATAAAAAATATCACCATCACACATTGATAGAATCCTTTTGTTTGTATAAATGTGTTCCTTTGATAACCAGCAATTGCAATTGGCACTTAAGGCCACTCCAAGGAACGCCCAAGCAGTGGCTGAGTCACACAAGATAGAAAAGTAGGCTACCCCAGCTGGAAAAAAGGAAGTATTAAATCAGCAATGGGACTCACTAGTATTAATGGGCATTAAGAGGAATAGCAAACTTTTTTGGCTGTTGTGAAAGAGTCAAAACAATTCAACCAGGTAGAGTCAAAGATCAGATGTAATATTACAAGCGAGGCCTGGATAATCCAGTTTACCAATCTCTACTGACAAGGACCTTTTGCCTGACAAAATGTTAAATTAGTTCGATTGACCTTGGGGAAATTAGAGGATGCAATAAATCAGAGTATCCGGGGTAAGGCCTCCAGTCCGACAGGGTACCAATACCTCAAACATAAGCCCACATTTTGGGCTCTTAGAGTTTCACTTACGCCCCCCTACCCAAAACATGGACAACTTCAATCATAGTCTCTATTTTCAACAAGCATTTGCAATGCAATCGGTCTCGCCTTTGGGACCTTATATGTATTTAGCTATGCAGCACATTAGCCTGGGTGCTGAAACAGCTACTGTTCTTTAACATGGAGGGAAAGTAAGCACCAAACTGCGTGACACGCCAGGTATGGGAACACATGGAGAGAAATATTGCCTTTCGGCGGTAAATAGTCCAAAGCTCTGTTTTTAATATAAAATCAGTACCTTTGCTGGTCATATCACTGAAAATTCAAGTTTCGTGGAAGACAAATTCTATGGACTGGAATCTAGAGAATGCTAAAGTGATTCTGGTATTTCACTGACCTCTGCTGGACGTTTTCTATCAAGAAAGTTAAATAGAGGCAGTTGCCAGAAAAATGAAAAAAAGAAAGTCCCCCAGCAGAAAGCAATTCTGGTATTTAACTGACCTCTGCTGGACGTTTTCTATCAAGACAGTTAAATAGAGGCAGTTGAACAGAAAAAGAGTCCCTAAGCAGAAGCAGACAAGTCCTAGAGCTGATCTCCAGAGCCCACAAAGTACATACACAGATAAGTATATAAAAAATATATACTGAAGTATATACAAGAGGTCTCGAATGCTCGACCTAAAAAGGAAGTTCATTCCCATCCTTGTTTCTATAGGCCCAACTCTTAAATAGATACAACCCTAACAAGTTTGGGCTGGGTTTTATATAATTGGATAAAGGATTGGGCAGAAAAGAGGTCAATTATTTATTATTATTATTGTAATTTGTGAAGCGTGCGGCTACCCCCAACGGGGGTGTCCCGGCACTGTAGACAGCTGAGCAGCAAAGAACACATATAGGCTACTGGTTGGAAAACAGCCAGGTCTTCAAGTTGCACCTAAACAGAGATTCCGATTCATTAAGACGGAGACTAAGCGGTAGACTGTTCCAGAGCTTGGACGTAACCACTGCAAAAGCTCCATCCCTTTTTCTAGAGCATTGAAAACAGGGGGGGCAAAGGAGGCGGAGGTGGTTAGATCTAAGTGCTCGGGATGAGTGCACCAGATTCAGCCTCTGTCTAAGGTACACTGGTCCCTTGTCCTTCAGAGCCTTGAAGGACAAGACCAGGGCATTAAACTGGATGCAGGAGGACACCGGGAGCCAGTGGAGTTTCCGCAGATGCGGGGTAATTGAATGGCAATAAGGAATGTTACAGATCAGCCTAGCAGCCGCATTCTGCACAATCTGCAGCCGGTTGATAAGATATGCCGGTGCTCCCACATATAAGCTGTTGGAATAATCCAGGTGGGAGGTAATCAGTGCAGGAATGATGGCCCTCCGAGAATCCAGGGGAAGAAATGGAAAGATTTTCCTAATCATGCGCAGTTTGCCAAAACATGCGGAGTTGAACTTATTGATTTGGGCCTTGTAAGACAGCTCATTATCAACTAGAAAGCCCAGATTCCGGGGCGATTTGACAGGTGATGGAGGGGGGTTAAGCTCGGCCGGCCACCACTCAGAAGGAAGCAGAGGGGCCCATTTGTTGAAAAACAACACATCAGTTTTGTCAGTATTCAGCTTGAGGGTGTTGAGGGTCATCCACGATACAATGTTAGAGAGGCAGCATTTGAAGTTGGCTAAACCGTTGTCAGAGCGATCTCTAAATAAAAACACCAGCTGAGTGTCATCAGCATAAGAGACCACTCTGACACCGCAAGCTTCAATTACCTTAGCTAGAGGAGAAAAGTAGACGTTGAAGAAGAGGGGGCCTAATGACCACCCCTGAGGGACTCCACAGCTAAGAAGTTTTTTTATCTTTAGAAGCAAATGGCACCAGACCTGCTGCGTTCTTCCAATCAAGAACGATCTTATCCAAGCCAAGGGAGTGTCCCGTATCCCTAGATTATAGAGTCTATCAATTAAGATGGTGTGCGAGACGGTATCAAATGCCGCGGACAGATCGAGGAGCACCAACATGGCTACCTTGCCTCTGTCCACGCACTCGCGAATGGACTCTGTTACTTCCAACAGTGCGGTCTCCGTACTATATCCGGATGTAAATCCGGATTGAGAGTCGTGGAGGAGTTCACTGGCCTCCAGGTAGTCGGCCAGTTGCTCTTGCGCGACTTTTTCCAAAACCTTAGCTGGTTTCGAGAGACGTGATATAGGCCGGTAGTTGCTCAATACTGCAGGGTCAGCCTCTGCCTTTTTCAGGATGGGGATTAACATGGTCTGCTTCCATAGTGTGGGAAATTGACCTGAGGATAGGGAGGAGTTCCATATAGAGATTAAAGGGGCTGTGATGACAGGGGCCAGGTTACTGAGTACCTGGGCGGGGACAGGGTCTAATGGAGATCTGGAGATCCTGATTTGCACCACTGCATTTTCAGCAGGGCAGTTTCCATTGAGATTGCTTTAAAGGCAACAAACGCCTTTTCTTGGGAGACCATAGTGTCCTGGGAAGGGCAAGTTTAGGTCTGATTGAATGAGGAGAAGATGTCAATGATTTTGTTGTGAAAAAAGTCAGAGAGGCCATCGCAGAGATCCTGACTGGGTTTACTTGAGCCGGTAAGAGCTATCGGTTTAGTAAAATCCTTCACAATTTGGAACAATGTTTTGGCAGAGTTATCAGCTGCATTAATTTTATCAACAAATAAATCTCTCATTGTCGCGCGCTTGAGTTTATGATTTTTTTTAATAGCAGCTCTATAGATGGCTTTAGCAATAGGATCATAAGTGAGTCGCCAACGGTGCTCTAGCTTCTTTCAGCTACTTCTTTCTTCGCGTAGAGCCTGGGAGAACCACAGAGCTGAAGGTTTAGTTCTGGCCGATGTCAGTGGTTGCATTGGTTGCTTTGGGGCAATGACATATATTGCCAAGGATAGGTGGGTATTAAAATGAACAACATCGGTGTTCAGATCGCTAGAGGGCTGCCACCTCGAATTAGCTAGTATAGGTTCAAGGGCATTGCAGGTAACTTTATACCATTTCCGGTAGGAATGACCGGTGACAAGGAGATGGTCAGGTTAAATGGGATTAAGTAGTGGTCTGACCAAATAAGGGGTAGAGGGGTAGTGGGGAAATAGTGGACAAGTCAGGAAAATTCGTAAAAAAGAGGTCAAGGGTATGGCCCGCTCGGTGGGTGGGGCCACGTGAAAGCTGAGTGAGGTTCAGGCCAGCCAGCGTTTTCAACTGAGAGCTGGCCTTCAAGCATGCATTATCATCTACATGCAGATTGAAGTCTCCAAGGATAGTGAAATGCGAGTGTCTCAAAGAGAGGTCAGCAATGGTAGCTATGAGCTTAGTGAGAGAGGAAGGCGGTGTATTGGGGGGGTTGTATATCAACACCCCCGCTCAAATAAGGCTTGGTGCGTCTGATATGCTAAAATACATAGCTTCAATAGGGCCTGTGTTCTCCAATTTCCTGGAAGTAATCTTCCATTGAGAGTGAAGGATTACAGTAATCCCTCCTCCTACTGTGGTGCCTGGGCGACTAATCCCAACAAAGCGATAGTCCGGAGGAATCGCCATACTAATATCAGGATTGAATGAGTCTTTAATCCATGTCTCGGTCAGAAACATAATGTCCCAGGAGTGGGAGGTCTGGGAAAGCCAGATATCGCCCACATGTCGGGGGAGAGATCAGCAGTTGAGAGGCAGGCTTTAATCGCTACCAGAGGGACGTTTAATAGATCTTCTCTGCCCCATATGCGAGATCCTTGAGAGGGATGACTAAGGGAGAAGGAACACTCATTGCAATAGAAATGATTAGCTAACAGTAGAGAAGGGTTGCAGTGAGTGCTGCGGCTGCATATCCCTGTCCTTAAAGCCAGTAGTTGAGACCTAGACCACTAAACTCTTGATTTTAAAAGGTCACGGGCAGCATGGCTGGTTGCGGGGCAGGCGCGGACGGACGCAGACGGGCTTGCCTTTGGCGTGCGTCCACTGCGAGCAGGAAGAGACATCCCCTTAAGTGCCTGGAGCGCTGACCTCTGACTCCACCCTCCCAAGCTGGTAGTAGTGATTGGCCACCCTGCCTACCCTCCACATCAATCGGGCAAGCCCGTGGTGGACCGGGGTAGCGGCGGAAGGAATGGAGGTACAGGGGAGCTGAGGACGAGGTGCAGGTAGGGAATAACACAAGAAATAAAATTTTTAAAAGTTAAGTAAAAACGATCAGGCAGCGTTAAAACCTGTGGCAGCTAGCTCGTAGTGATCAGAGCTGCGCGCGACCACGCTAGTATGGCTTTAGATTTAAGATTGTCACAGCAGAGCAGTGCCTTAATCTTAAATTGCTAATTGGAAAATACACTATAGCCCCAAATTCTCCAATATAGTTAGCGTTTATGGATAGGACCACATCTTTTGACAGCCTAAATCATTCAAAGCTGTTGTCTATTCTTTTTGATTTTGGTATGGACGAAGCACTGGTGCACTTTCTGGCATATTTGCACAGGGACACGAAGGCCAGAATAAAAATAAACACTCAGGGGGAGGTGTCTCGAGATATTGGCATCTTCCAGTGCATGATGCAGGGTTGTGTCTTAGCCCCACTTTTGTATATTCTATATATACATGATCGCCATCCTTTTTTATTTCCCGTAACTCCATATGTTCATACAGTTAAAGGCTCATTTTTGTGATCATTATTGTATGCTGACAACGCTCTGCTACTGGCTCGTGCCCCCAGGGCCCTGCGACTGCTAGTACAAAGCTTTGTAAATGTTATGGCCTCGCTGGATTTACACACTCATTTTAGCAAATCTTAACTTATGACCTGCGGCCCGAAGAAGCACAATTTGACCTCTCTCAATGTAGGCGAATCTAGCCTAAAATGCTAAAGCACTTTTTCTTGCCTGTGACTAGTCTTTGCTGATAATGGTTCATGGAGAGCACATATCGCACAATGCAAGAATAAGTCTTCCAGGGCGATTAGTTCGCTATGTAGCAGACCACCACCAAGGAGTGTTCCTTTGATAACCAGCAATTGCGATTGACAATTAAAGCCACCCAGAGGAACGACTAAGTGGTGCCTATTTATTGGGAAGATGTTTTAGAGAGTTACTGCACACGTTGCAGAAATGTTTAGGTTATAAAGCAATTTGTAGGGGATATTAACCGTAGGAATTTGATTCACTTGCTACAAAGTTCTGAGTGTAAATAGCTGGTCACAGGTTTAATTGTTCATAAAGCATCTTGGGTTAATCTGTTTTCAATGGAACACTGCAGGTAAGATTACCACCTCACAACAGGTAACTAGACGCGGTCTCCAGTCCTGAGTTTCATCTACAAGATATTGATTTTAGTAGTACTCATTAGTGTAATGGAAACGAAACAAGACAACAACATCCACAATGCATTAGTTTATCACACAAAAAACTAGGGCTCGAAATAGTGTTTATACCTAGACTGATGGAGTCACTCTAACTGCAGGCCACCTGTTAGTAACATATTAGAATTCTAATATAGTGGACTTTTTGCGAGGGAGAGCCTTCCATAACCTACAGATAACAGGAGTCTGTTCTGAGTCGCACTACATTGAGGTATGCGCCTGTTGCAAGTATTGAATGAGCAAGTCATAAGTTTAAATCCTTTCAGGTCTAACCTAGAATGAGTCATTAGGTTAAAAAATATAATAACCACCCTTCAATAGCATAAACTGAGTATTATAAAAGGCACTTTGTTATTATAATAGGACTTGTAACAGGGATATATCTGGTTTTAGATATGTCTTATTCTGGGGCTCTTAGTACTTCGCATTTTGCACTATATATATGACATGTTGTATGATTTTTATCTTTTTTGCATCTCAACCGTTTTTAAATTATGTATTTATTGTATATGTATTTTAAATAACCTGCACTTTGCCATTGTCTTTATATGATATTAAGTTATCGCAATAAAGTATTTTGACTGACTGACTGACTGAGTCATTAAAGTCAGAAGTATTGTAAACCGATTATTGATATGAAAAAGTTCACTTTGCATTTGGTGCTATATAAAATGTTGTTATTGGTATACTGTTAGCAGGTGGTTTTTTTTTTTGAGTTTTATATAGCATGAACTAGACCCGAGAGATCGGGTATCAGAGCACATTACATGAGCACCAGTTTCGTTACCCAAGGACACATTCATTTTTGTCAGGCACGGGGAGATTAAGTGATTTGCCCAGGATCACAGGATGTTGAGCGTCGTTGCCGAGACTCGAACCTGGTTCCCAAGCTCCGAGGTCTACAGCTCCAGCCGTAAGGCTACATCCTCTTTGCATGACTTGTAAAAACTGCTTTATTTTTGGTGATTGTCCTACATATTACTTCCAGTCAACTCAACAATCATTAACTCACTAGAGGCACTCTTTTTTTTCCGGTTTTGGCTACATATACCTCCATTCAAGTGAGGGTCACAGTCCATGCTATTTAGTTGCTCAAGGTGGTGGCAGTTAGATTATAGCCCGGGGATACAGACCTCCCCAACTGTACCCCAGTATGTAGGCTGCCTCTTGGCTCTCAGCGAATGGGGATGTCCTTGAGGACTATGAAGTATATTCTCAAGTACGTGCGATAATCATCGCCAAAATAGGTTAATGCAATTTCACATATCGCTGTCTATTGTGGGAAAAAAACTCAGTGTCAACATCGTATTCTCAACACGTCGGTAACATGCGATAGTTTCTCGACAACGGGTAAAATGTCCGTGAAAACAAACACGAACACGAAAAACGTGACAAAATCAGCAATAAGCTGTGCCAGGCCTGCTATTCACACACGTCAGGCAGATAAAAATCACCATAAAAGCAGAAAATATCCCACAAACAAAAACAAAACAGCAGCGAAGCACAATGGAGGTAGCGGTAACAGGAACAGAGGACGACCAGAACCCTACAAGCCCCCCGGAGGACCAGGCTGGGACCTCTGGGTCTGAGAAGGGCAAGGACAAGAAGAGGAGGAAGACGCGGTTCAGTCCGCAGGAAAACAGGATCCTGATAACAGAGGTGATAAAATACCATCAACAACTGTTTGTCACCTCCAATGTGTCATTGGCGACAACAAATGGAATATGGCAGTAAATTGTCAAGAGGCGCTGGAATGTTGTGAAGTGCAAAAACAAGCAGAAACTCTGCAAAAACCAGAAGGCAGCAATGCAGACTGGAGGTGGGAGTCCAGCACCACAGGAGGAGCTGGACGAGATGGAGGAAATGGTGTCCACAGTCATCAGTGTGAAGACGGTGGCAGGAGTTGGGGGACTGGACACTGCTCGACAGGAGCCGACACAACAGCAAGAGGGTGAGTAATGACCAGGGACTGGGGGACGGGGGAGATGGGCACAATGGCACACATGCACAATTAAGCATAGAACAGTGCCCACCCACAATGACCCTGGAGCATGTCCTGATTCTCTTGGCACACTGCAGCACACCTAGAAACTGCAAGTATGCCCCCGTCAACTATGGGCCCAGAGGGGGACTCCCCCACACATCACTAATCTCACAACAAACCCATGCACATGTGCTGAACCCAGCAAAGCTGTTGGTGTGTGACACTGCATGACCATTAGCATGGCTGCAGTAAATTATCATGACATGGTGCACGCCACAACACTGAGGTAGATGAGTGTGGACCACATCCGTAAAGGAGCAGGTCACACTCCGACAAACCCATGTGCACAAACAACCCCTGACGTCAACAAGACATCTGCAGACAAATTATGCCCAATAGTCCCAACTCCTACCAAGAGCCCATTTACCCAAGTCTGCAACATCTCAGCACAGTATAAGCACAGAAATGAAAGGCACACCGCCTGAAAGATATAAGGGCCAGAAAAACCAGAGCTGCAGGGGCGACTCTCCCACAATGCAGCACACACACATAATAAGCAGAGCACATCAACATTGACACCAATGTGGTACAAACTGCAACACGTTCACAACAGAACAGAGGACACAACTGCTGCCGCTTGTGCATAGAAACTGGCCAATCACATTTGGCATAGCTGGGAAATGTGAGATGATGATGTACAAGTACAAACACACATCCGTGATGTTGTCAAAATGTCCAGTGTCCCGCATCAAATATAAAAAAATAGCGCGGGGATGCCTACGGGTCACCAGGCGCTCTGCAAATCGCTAAATAAATAGGCAGCTCCTCCCAAACAGTCACAATGTACATTGTCATGCAGTCTGTATGTATACTTGTACAATGCGTCAACATACATGTGAACACAATATTAAACTGCATCTCCTCTTCACATTGCAAAGGGAGAATCAACACCTCCTGCAGAGCAGATCCAACAACTCTTCACTGATGATGAAGAGGACCTTCTCACCTTCGACACTGACGCCCTCCGCAGCTCATGAACAACCTCAGCACCCCACCCCCAGGAGCAGGGCAGCCCAGCTACATTGAGGAGACCTCACCCCCTGCACAGACCACACAGCAGGAAGCACCAACCACCACAGCTGTTTCCCAGGACCCACAGGAACAACAAATGGTCTTCCAACGACATGTGTTAGGGTGCCAGGAGAATATGGCTGATCAGATGTGGGTGGGGTTTGACCTCATGGGCCAAACTAGATGCCATACATGGGTGTCTACGTTCCATCTTGCCCACTTACAGTCCCTAACGGACACCTATAGTCTACTCCATGATGTCCAATGATCTATGGATGACATAGCTGGAGTCCTGACTCTGAGACAAGGACAACTGTCTAGTCAGAGTGGCTCCAGCGGTGTCCTCCGGGAGTTGGAACACATCCGGGGGACCATGGAGAACATGGAGGGGGTGCAGGTGGGAAGAATGGCTGCCACAGCTGCACACCAGCCTGATGTAGCTGGGATCTACCATGCCCTGCAGATCCTCATAATGGCATTGCTGCCACAAGGCCTGGCGCAGATGAATGCTGCTGCTGCTTCAACATCCACATCCCCCCTAATGTGTCAGTGCCACACAGTGTTGGAGACAGTACACCACCACCCACATGTGCGGCACATGAAACATTAGAGGACGAAGATGCGGATGATTCTGCCTTACTGGTAAGAAGGAAGCAGTAGCATTCATCTCCACCATATGGCCTGTTTCTGCTTGGTTCTGCCCCCTGCATCATCACCTTCTACTGTCCCCCGATGCATTCTGTGACACTCACCTTGGACCTCAACATGGACTGCCATATTCCGTGTTTTCACCAATGACAAAGCTATCAGACTGTGGACTTAACTCTTCCTCTTCCGATGTACTTGTCATTCCCTTAAGGACTCCAGCTGGCCCTCCATGGGCCAACAATGTAAAGTGGGATTTCAATGGCCCTGTACTGCTCCAGCTACAACACTCCACTGAATGAAACATTCAAATTCACACAGATGTATCATGTCTATGATCATTCAAGAGTGAAAGTATGGATGAATGTAGGGTCAGTGATTGCCCCTTATGTCCATGTTGCTCAAGTTGTGGGACTTGAGTCACAGGGTGCAACATTACCGATTGAGGTCCGGTTGGTGCCAACACTACAACAGAGACACATGCAAAGTTACTTTCTTGTCCAGCCCAGAACAGAACCACGCCCAGAGGCCTGGGGTCATTGTTCACACCCCTACGCAGGACTGGCATACGCCAGGCCAGCCCACTCAGCTTCCGCTTACAGGGGGGGAGGACAACGCTACATGTCCCATGTCTTCCCTTTAGTGATCTGCTGATCACAGTTCTAGTTGTCAGCATGCCACAGCCACTCCCTGAGGGCTGGTTTATACCTACACCTCACCCATCCAGCACAGGCATCACAGGACATGTGACCCTGCCAATAAAACGGGCTGAAGCGCACATGCTCAAGGCCATTTCCACTATCTATCTGAGTGTGTTTGTGTAGTCATTATTTATGAATGAGGACCTGGGGCCCTACCACATCACATTCCCCACCGCCGGAGGTGTCATGATGGTGTCCACACCATGAGACTCAATCATAAAGGTCCCATGACTTGCGGTACACAGAGTTGGTGGCAGCTGAGGCACTTTGGCCGGCACGGGCCAGCCGCCACCTGACAATGACTTGCAGTGCACAGAGTTAGGGGCAGCCGAGGTACTTTGGCCAGCACAGGCCTACTGCCACATGGCGATGGTTTGCGGTGCACTGAGTTAGTGGCACCAGGGCTGAGCGGGTGTGCAGCCTGCGATGATGTGCAGGCCTCGATACGCCGTCCTGCCAATCAAGATACGATTTGAATTGTGAGCCCAACTTGACCGCAGTATACGCTGAAGGCTGCCGGTTGCACAGACATGACTTCGTGGCACACAGCAGCAGGGTGCGCTGGGGGCCTGTGGCGCAGAATCCAGTGATCGGCTGAGGAGGTTGCACTGGCACGTGGTGGACCCGCTTGGAGACATGCTGGTGGCGGCAGGTGAGCATTGAGGCCTTGGTGCGCAGGGGTGGGCAGTCATCGTTGGGCGGGTGGACCGGTCTGCAGACTAGGGCTGGGGTGCCGCAGGCACACAGGATTTGGTAGACACCACCGGTCACAGCGGCACACTCGTGGCTGGGTGGGTGGGGGTGTAGTTGCATGGGTTTCAAGCTGATACAAACCGTGATGCCTTACAGGTATGAGAAATCCTACATCATGAGACCGTAACAGAAGTTCATGTGACTATAACCTTAATTTTCTTTCCTACGAAGGTTACGACCACACATACTTCCGTTACGGTCTTTTTGAGCAGGATTTGTCTTTCCTGTAAGCATTACGGTTAGTCCATGTGCTATACACTGTACCAGATTAGGTTTGTGACCACATAGACGCTTGACTATTGTCACCATTTGTCCAACAGGTTTCTGAATACTGACTTCCGGAGAATGGAATTGTATTGGGGAGTTCCCACAGCATATGCAGTTACTTGAATCCACACGTTGCCCTGATGAACTTCCCCATTGGGTGTTGGCTGTGCTTTTTGTATTGTTTATTTGTGTATTTGTAATAAAGGACTGTTTTTGTACTACTGTTGACTACTGGACTTCATGACGGTGCGCACCCCCATTTCAGTTGCTACAATGTTTGGATCTGGGGCACAGAGGTGTCTGGCAACGGCTGGCGTTGTGGTTGGTTGTGCAGGAACACGACGAATTAGAATTGCTGTGTGGTGCCGATACAGGGGCCCACCATTGGTATTGTGGACATGCATCCAAGACATGTGTGAGGAAGTTTGATAGGGCTGGCTTTGAAACTCCTCCGACTATGGCAGTTGTTGGTTGGGAGGTACAAGGGGCCAACAGGTGCAGCCAGCAGCTTTGTCTGCAGAGGGATGTTGGTTGTCCGCTGTGTTGGTACCGTCAGCCTGTGGGCAATGTAGGTCAGGATGCGGAGGATGGTTGTCCTTTTGTGCCTGTAGTGGGCAATGTTTTCCTCTGGTGTTGAGTCTCTGAGGCTGGTGCGTTTTAGGAACGTCCGCTGTCCTGTTCTGCGCTGCATCGGTGGTAGTCCAGGGGGGTGATCCTGGGGGAGTATTGGGGTGGTGGCGGTGGGTTTTGTGGGCCTCTTGGGTCTCCGAGCTGCATGATCAGTGTCTCCATGACAGTGTTGGTCTTCAGATGTGGCTCTGGGCTGGGCTCCCTTTCATACTGCAGGCAGTCATCCTGCTTTGCACCAGTCAAAGGCAGGTGTTAAATCCCTGCTGCTAATACGCCTTATCCCCTGTTTTTGGACCACATCGCAGATCTGGCTGGTCGTTGAGAATATCGTGAAGTGGTGTTTTTGCGTGTTTTCACAAGAGAATACCTACTCTGCATATCATTAGCGTTAGTTGTTGCTCTCATCCATGGCGATGTTTTTTGCAGAAGCTATAGCTGGAAAATTGGCGATATCGGCAGTTTGCACCAGCTTGAGAATGGGGCAATAATTCTTTTGCCACTTTTGCTGCGCTAAAGTGCCGATAATTCAGCAATAAGTTCTTGAGAATATGCCCCTATGTGTGTTTCTCAAAATGGTGGTCTTCTTAGTGTTGAGCTGGTGATGTTTATCTCTTTAATACCAAACTGCATCAACACCTTTCCTGACCATCTTCCTGAAACCTGCGTAACTAGTGGGGCAAGGTTCTAGCCAATTCCCCAGTCCGTGTTTTATGCATCTCACTTGGCAATAGGAGTAGAATTAGGCCCTAGTATTCTACCAGTGCATGACACCTGGATGAGTCAGAACTGATCTGACTGCAGGGCGAGGGTGTTCTCCTACATTGGAGGATCCTTTCGTCCTTCACCTTTTTCAGACCCTCATGTTCGCAGTCAAGATAGGGAGCCAGAGGGGTCCAAGTACTGGAGCCCTCAACCAGCACTTATCATTTTTTGGTCATCTGGACACCATGGAGGCCTGCGCAACAGTGCATGAACAGAGAAAAGGTGCTGGACTAGGATAGAACTTCTGTTTGATTGCTATACTGCCTCCAAACTGATCATAAGTCTAGAGCAACTACTGAATCTTTTTGCTGTTGGTCGTTGTGAGGTCACCACAGCCCAAGATACCCATGGTTAAGTAGGAAGAGCATCATGTGCATGTCACAACCAATTCATCTCCTTCTCACATTGAAAAATCTCTGCCTGCTCTGGACCATTATTTTCCCTTTGGGTGCATGTATCCCACTTTGTCCAGAGCAACAGAAGGACTAGAAGTCAGTCATCCTTCACACCTGGGGTAATTTGGCTATACTGGCAGGAATATGTGTTTTTTTTTAATGTTCAATCACTGGAATTGCCTTCCTACCCTGACAACTGGCATGATATCACCAGTTAAAGTATTGATTACCACCTACCATAAAGAAGCAGACTTGGGTAAGTCCAAGTTGGACCAGTGGCTTCTCTGGGTGCTTCTTGGACAGTAAATGGTATTTTTTTAGATACTCTCAACTAAAAGACTAAAGCAACCTAGGACTCCAATCTAGTTTGTACTGACTCACAGGTACATCTGGTCCTGGCTGGACTACTATTTGAGTCCTCAAATGTTAGACTCCAGTGCTTTAACATTTTGCACTGTGTCCCTTGCCAGATATTGTTGACTAAAAAACCAGGTCACCAGGACATTACCAAAGTTTCAACAAGGGAGTAATGTTCCTATGAAGGATAGAGAGGAAGGCACAATCTCTCAAAGGGTGGAGGATCCGTGGGTCAGAGTACCAGATGGCGACAGTCAGCTGAACTGTTCATGGTGCCCTCACACATCCCCTAGAGGATCTCATGCTTCATCATAGGGCGGTGCTCCTCGTCGGGCCTGCGCTGCAATGCCGTACGGATCCCCCAAAGAGTCACTTTGGCGGAGATCTTTTAAGGGGATGCCGTATGATGAATGCTGGTGAGATGGTTCGTGAAGTGGTGGGTGTGAGATAAAGGATTAAAACTGATACGGGAGATCCTGCCTTATACTATAATGAGGGGCAGCCCTATCAGGGATAAAAACCTGTTAGCAGGTGAATGCTACCTTGGGGTTTCAAAGGAACCCTGGTAGTCTGGATGCTGAGACTGTGTAGGAGGGATCTCCTGTTGTCTTAGTGGAGGGCAAAAGACACACAATTGATGTACTTGGGGGAGGGACCTGACTCTGGTCAGTCCTTCATTAAAAGGAAAGTCAACATGTTTCACCTCTAAACTGGTCATAAGGATCTGCAGCGCTTCATCAGGATGAAAAAAACATGTGTAGTGGACAAATTACCCCACACTAAGATTGGTGCCTCTAGGTACTACCTACTGTGTGTCTATGTTGATCTGTGTCTAACCTGCAGAGAGGGAGAAACAAAGAGAAGGGTAAAAAATCAAGATGGAGTAGACAGGGATCTACCAGTGACGTCCCTTAGTCGTGGACTCGTGAAGTAGTACCCCAAACCATGTAGAGCAAGAGGGCATATAAAAAAGCATGTAGAAATTGAATGCTTGGATCAAAAGGCTGAAAGCTTGAATCAAGAATGGAATGCTTGGAACAAAAATGTGTAAGACACAGGTGAGTACCGCTCAGTGGTGCCCAAGGTGGGCAATGACAGGGATGTCGGCAGGAGACGTTGTCACTGTGACTTTGGTACCCATGGCCATCTAAAAACTCACTCCTTAGTATCAGGAATATGTATTTAAGCCAAGAACATAGTTGTGACTATCATGACTAACGTAGGTGCTTGTCTGAATATCTGTCAGTTTGTATGTATTATTCGGATGCATGGCTTAGGGCAGGTTACTGTTGCAGGAGATTTTGGCCCCATACGATAGGCGTAGGGTGGTCACAAGGGTAATCTTAGCTATGCTAGTGCAGGTGAAATGTAGGTTATACTAGTGCGGGCAATAGCGTGATCCTAGGTTTTCTAAATTGGCATAGATGTCTGGCTCCTCAGCAGATCCTTATCATAAACATCATGCCACTTAGGCGCACTGTGTGGTGGTAGAAATAACCCTCCTTATCATGGTACTGGCAATTGGCACAGTAGATATAGATAGCGCAAACACATAAAATCTAATCTTCAAGGTTTATTTGTAACTGCGAGATTGTATTGCACATTACCAGACCACTGTATTCAAACACCATGCCCCTTGTGAGAGTGCTGTAGAGTGATGATGCATTCAGGGGGCGGTGATTTGCCCTGTTGTATTGCGAAAACTGGCACCACTTGCATGCACTATCAGTGACAGTTAACTCAATTCCACAAAGTCAGTGATTGGATAATGATTGGCCAGAGACCCAGTAACTGGTGGGCATAATTATGCTTTTGAGTTGCTGCTTGTTGTGTGCTCCCCTGCAGGCATAGAGTGAGTGGGTTGTCTGAACCTCTAGACCATGAAGTGCTACAGATCCCTGGCCTCATTGACAGTGCTTTGTTTGTACTGGGAAACATCCTTTACAACGCAACTTTTACCACGCAGTGCCTTTACATCGCAACTTTTACTACGCAAACCATTACAACGCATTGCGCTGGGGGGCGCTCTAGGATAGGGAATAGATTTAATTTACTATCCAACACCTTCTCTACTATCCACGGGGACTGGAGTTGGAATAGTAAATGAAACTATTCACTATCCAGCACCCCTCAACACTATGCGTTGCAAAACCTGCGATGTAAAAGCATGCGTGGTAAAAGCATGCGTTGTAATGTCATACATCTTTTGTACTACCTTGTGTGCTAGTGTGTAAGCACACAGACAGACTGGCCCCAGAATGTATTTTTTCGAAATCCTCCTGCCGGCCCCAAGGAAGCCATCGCTGTCAGTGGGCATGGCCCATGGGGCCCACCTAATGACACGAGAAAAACAACAAATGAATCATGTCACATGTGCTGCTCTCCATAGGAATCTACATGTGGGAAAGCACAGGATGGCAATCTGCTTGTTTCCAGTCATGGCAATGACATGTGCCACGCTTTAATGATTAAAAAATGAGTCAAGCCCTGATTCACTGGTCCTCCCACGGTGGACTGTCTCCACCACTTGCCCCTCCATCTGGACCTCTGTACTCTCCTTTTGAAAGCACTACCCCCAGAAACTGGATCATTCAAGGCACCCTGGCTGTCTGCCCCTCCCTTTTCTTCTAACACCAGTGATAACTCATTTCCCAGAATGCAGTCAATAGGCATCTGGGGTCTAACTATGACCATCCTCTGGGCCACTTCCTCACCCTATTCCAGGGGTACAAGCGCCTTTGGCGGAGAAAATATTTGACTTTAAGCATGATTGTATTGATGTGACTGGATTATGCAAAAAGCCAAGACCAGCCTTGATGCACCCTCTGACATGTCTGATTTAAATTTATTTGTGGATGGTTCTTGACTGAGCAACCATCATGGAATTCTGTGAGCAGCATAAAGACTTTTTACATTGATACATGTTGTGAAGACATCACACTTATGTAATGTAACTTCAGCCCAAATATCATAACTGGTTGTCATTACAAGAGAATGTTGTAAAGCTATTGAATTGAGTGTTACAATCTATTTAGGTGATACGCTGTAGCCACTTAATAAAGTGCAGCCAATCACACCCGAAGGTGTATCTCGGTGCTCGATCTCCACATAAGTCGCTTCTAGTAATTAAACTGAGCAAAGTCGGAGCTGCAGCAAAGATGGAATGGAAGCGGATTACATTCTCAAGGGGCAGTATTGGAGAATGTCTTGCCCCCACATCTTGAGGCGCGGATGCAGGGAATGGGCAGAAGCACCTTGTCGCTGGATCTTAATGTGCGAGGACAATGGTAGCGTAATTTGCATTTAAGATACTAAGTGGTTTGCCCAACAAAGCTTTGTGGGCAAGACAGCATATCTTAAAGGGTATGTGCTTTCTGATCGGAAGCCTCTAAAGGGATCTGAGGATGGGGGCACAAGGAGAACCTGCTGGAAGGTTACAAACTAACCAGGCAGCCCTATTTATCACCACCTGCAGTTTAGTCAGGAAAGTGTCATTTGTTGTCATAAGCAAACATTGCTATAGTCTAATTGGCTAATTATCAAAGCTTGGACTAACGTTTTTCTAGGCGAGGATGGAAGCCAGGGGAAAACTTCCCTCAAAAGCTGCAGGGTAGGAAAGCATGTATCTCTTATAGTGATTATAGATAATTGGGTAGCCCCTACAGTCAAGCCGGACCTGGGCGCAATACGGGAATGAAAACAGTGGTCCGTGACCAACAATAGAAAAGCTAACAATTTATGTTGCATGAAACATTACAACTCGGTTAATGAATAACCATCAAAAATTAATAATGCATGTACTAAATACCTTGGGGCAGATTTATGTTAACTGGCGCATCCCGAGGGGTGCGCCAGTTAACATGCGCCACAGTGCGCCACAGCTACGCCACCCATGGTGCGCCGCATTTATGATGCAGCGCACCATGGGGCAAAAACGGCACAGATGCGTGACGCATCTGTGCCGGAAATGTGGCGCATTGCTAGAGTTGCGTCGCAAGCGCGGCGCAGCTCCAGCAATGCTCTGGGGGGGCCTATTCTTTCAATGCTGCCTCAAGCCTTACGCCTGCTTCAAGCAGGCGCAGGGTTTTGACGCAGCATTGCCCTGAAAGTGACTGAGTGAAATCTCATAGATTTCACTCAGCCACTTTCAGGAGGCGTTCCTGCGCAGGAACGCCCCCCCTGCGCAGGTACGCCTCCTCATGGCGCAGTGCTGTACAACGTGACGCATCTCCTAGATGCGTCACGTTGTAAATAGGGCGCAGGGATGCGCCACGTTTCCGTGCCGTTGCGTCACGCAACGGCGGCGTAAACGTGGCGCAAGCCCTTCATAAATCTGCCCCCTTATTTATGCATCTAAACAGGTTAATAGACCACACATGAACCAAGCACCAAATTTATGTAATGAATTACAAGATATTTCTTTTTGAGCAAATCAAAAAATTACTTTAGCAATAACCATAGGTTGCGCGCAAAAGGAGAGGTGAAAGGATAGGAGGATAGTGGTGTTGGGTAGTGAGAAGGTGAATAAAAGAATAAAAGATAGTCACCTTAATATTTTACAAATACTGATAGCAAACATCAGTTAATGCAAGCCTGTCCATATACGATTTACAAGTAATCTGTAAATTTCTGTGTGCACTTAATGCAATTTCCAATGGTATGAAGGGTTGGGATGTAGGTACAGGACTGGATCAATAGGAGAGCGTCTATGTTTCAACTCAACTGTGCTTTGCTGCGAGTCTTCATCAGGACTGTGTTGCAACCTCCACCTGGAGCCAAGCCTGAGTAACCAGGTATACTTTCATATACGTCCCGCAAGGCTCAATGTCGCTGGGGTACGGAAGTTTTGGTGTCCTGGGATTGCATCACCAGGTGTCAAGTCTTAATCATCCAAGGATCAGAGTTCAGGCCCCTTTCCTTAGTCAGGAGGCCTCTACGAGTTGGTCTGCCACTCCCACGAGATGCTGGCTCTTATAGTGGCTACATGGCTTTTCATAGAGAATGCCAGGTCAATTTTGAAACCTAGGTAGGGGACAGACCCCAATTCAGGAGGCCACCAGTCAGGAGACCAGAGATGTAGGTCTTTGCCAAACAACAAGACCTCTGTTGTCTCGCTATTTGGCTGAAGACAGTTCTTGTACATTCAGACAGCAATATTCCCCATGCCATCTCGAAAACAGCACAAAGCAAAGGCAATGTCCTGTCCCAATGTGATAATTGCCACATTAATACATTTCATTTTGTGTCCGCCCTAAGTAGGACGATCAACAATGATATACGAACGCACATTACTGATAATTGAAACAAAAGGAAAATCAACTTGAAAAGACGTCAAAGTATTTGAAACAAATCATATATTTTCAGATGATGGCATGAACGGGCACATATCAAAATCTACACAACAAACATAAGTGCTTATCTACAATAGTGACATATAAAAGGGGATAGACAGTGACTGTACATATATCTACAATACCAACCAAAAAAACACAGAGCATGAAAGATCAATTATTCTTAGGTAGCATTGCACAAAAAATATCACAAGCCCTAGCCAGACTCCTTTATTGTATGGTCTGTTTGGGCCCTAAAGCTTAATAATGAACGTCGACGTACTGTACTTGGACATTTACTGCAGATAAAACTCCTCCTAGCCTTCCTGATGTGGGCATGGTATTCAGATAGCGTAGATGTAAAGGGTGCTTTGTCATTTAAACTTTTTTAGAAGCTCCAGCTTCTTTCAAACGTTTTGCACCTTATTTTAGAGAGGATAATTCACTGGAAAAGCAGAATCTAGTTTATCAAATTCCTTGGATAGAGCATAATGGTAATTGTTTAATGCTACATTAATTTCAGGGTCGTTGGCCGCTACTCCCCATGAAACAACCTTAGAGAACGTTTCTTTCGAGATGTTGTTTCACGCTGTGCAGGTGATTTTACCCACTATAGCAGACTGCTTTTCAGAATTAGATATAGCAATCTGGAACTTAATCACATTTTAGTCTGTCCAATTAAGGGGCAGGGGATCTTAACTAACCAAGAGTGGTGAATTTGTAAAAACAAATCCAATGTGTGGCCAGCCATATGTGTGAGGCCTGTAATATATTGCAGAAGACTCAGCATTTCCTAAGTCTTCAAAAGGACAGGCAACCTTTGACCTTAAGACATCCTACCCATGGACGATGAAATCTCCCAACAGGAGGAAATTATTAGAGGATGGTAGATAGGAAGTGATGCGTTCAGTCAAGAGATGACTAAAATCAATGAGAGTGTGGGTGAAAAAAATTAATATTAAGTGAAGTGTTTAAAAAATGTGTCGCACACGCTAAGGTGCTATACGTGTGGACACCGCAGCAGGACTACAGGTTCATGGAGCACGGAGGCCGGTAATCTCGGTCCGCTCTTCCCTGCCTGGTGACCTTTGAGGCTTTAACAGCAAATAGCATGTTAAAGCGGAGGGAACCCCCCTCCACACACGTATAGCACCTTAGCGTGTGCGACACATTTTTTAAACACTTCACTTAATATTAATTTTTTTCACCCACACTCTCATTGGTCCTGAGGAAAGCCAGTTTTATAAAGAAAAGGCCTGGCTGAAACATGTCGACCACATAGGACGCGGGAGTTCATAACCCGCTCCATCGCGTCCGCTTGCCTTTTTATACGCTAGCGTGGGCCCAGCTATTAAAGTTCTGTATACCCTCGGGCACTGGGACCTACAGCATAGCTTTTAAATCACTTTCTTATACACCCCCTCACAGCACACTCAGAGAAGTATACCAGCTCCTCAGTAATCTGGAGTCGAAGCACACCCGGGACGCATTCGGCGTTACTGTGGTGGGCCCGATGATGAAGCATGCCACCGACTAGGTCGGTGGGTGAGGGCTTAACAACCAAACCAAATGGTTTGCCGTCATACGTACTGAGTCTCCACTGGTAAAACACAACCAAGCTAGTCCTTTTTTGATATTTACATATTAAATTGGGGATTCGGACTGGCTTATCTAGTCCTCTCTCTCCGTTTTGATTTGCTGAGTGTTGTTTAAATGTTAACATTCAGTATAAATTAAATCATTTGGCAAATTCTAGTACTTTGAAGCACATTCAAACACTGCGTAGAAGACATCAGTCCCAGACGATAAAGAGGGAAACTTGGCACACAAAACTCACCGGAAGCATTTGAGGCACAATCCGATGTTAAATATCCCTTGAAATAAAAGAGGAAAGAAAAGTTGTCATCGAGTGCCCAGAGACTTGGTAGACACGAAACCGAAGACCAAGAGCCTTGACCTTCCAAAACAAAGATGGCAGGACGTACAGAGATGCAAGCCGGGGGCTAACGGCGCGCTCCTACTCCCAAACTGTCGTGTCGTCGTGCCTGACTCTGCCTAGGGACAGAGCAGGCGAGCAGGAAGCGGAAAAACAAAACAGGAACCCCAGTTTAGCTTGTAAGCCAGTCATATCCTGGCAGGGAATAAAGATGGATGTGTGAGTTGGAGCTCCGACTCCTGTGTGTTATTTGGGCGGGCAAAACGCAAAATTGGCGACGAGGGTGGGATGCGTTTACCCCACGAATGAAGTCGCACAGCCCAGCCGATCGCGCGGCCCCAACGACGAGTCTGCAGTCCTCCTGTCTGCAGCCCAGAAAAGGCGCGAAGAGGAAAAGAAGACAGAACCGGCACCAGAGACTGCCAAGAGCTACGACCTGGCCAGACGACATCGCGCCGCACAAACGCGGAGTGAGTGAAGCGCACGTGCAGCCAGACAAACGCGGAGCGAGTGAAGTGCTCGTGCAGCACTGAAAAGCGAGGAGCCCTGCTGAGCAGCGCCGCGGTGGGCGCGAAGGTCCTGAAACCCAAGCAGATGCGATGGTGAGTCCCGCCGTAATCAAAATAAAACGAAGCAAGGAAAGCGTGTTGCAGCTGCATGAGCGTGTGAACAGGGAGTGGCTGGGCAAAGAAGACAGCGTCCCATCTGGCGGCCATCTTGAGGTCAGGCGCCGGCCCTTGCACAACCCACGTCTCAACAACGGCGGCCATCTTGGAGTCAGGCACAACTTACTCCAAGCCATAAGACTGTCTAAAAAAGTGCGGGAATACAAACATTCACTGCAATCCAAGCAAGAGAAAGCGAGCGACCCCACATATGGCTACAACAAGCCCCGCAACCACAAGAAAGCAGGGAGGAACAACAAAGAGTGCAAAGTCTCCCAAATAGCACATGTCTGACACTGATCCTCACAGCACATCTGCCGGCGGGGCCCAGCAACACAAGCCAACGCAGCCATGATGCCTCAAGCAGCGTCCGTGGGGTCACCCTTCATGCGACAACCACAGCCGCTGGTGCTGACGCCTGGCAACACCATGGGGCCCGCGTGGAAAACCTGGAGCGAGGACTTTGAAGATTACATGGAGGGCTCCCTGGTACAAGACTCCAAACGTAAGCTAGTTGGACTGCGAAATCTAGCAGGCCAAGAGATAGCACAAATAATTAAAGAAATGCCCGATGCAGCAACTGCCACATATGACGAAGTGAAAGCTGGCCTTGATTAAGCATGGGCGAATTTTGCGAATCTCGCGTTCGCGAATTTTGCGGATTTGCGAACTCACAATCCGCAAAATCCGCAAATTCTCGCGAATTTGCAGATTTTTTTTTTTGTGTTCGCGCGGGTTTCTGCTAGTTCGCGAGGGTTTTTGTACAATTTCGCAAACGCGAACTTACCTGTCGGGTCGCAAGTTTTGCGAACTTGTTGTTTCTACGTGTCCAGCCTGTTTGGGACACTCTTCTTCATCACTGCCACCCTCTGTCACCACTGCCACTCTCTGGTTCACCCATGCCACCCTCTGGCTCACCCATGCCACCCTCTGTTTCATCACAGCACCCTCTGGTTGTCCAGTGTACATTAATGTGGCAAAGCAAAGCACACCTTCCCTGCCTCAAGTGACCTGAATTAATTTAGGATTCAGAAAAGTGGGTGGTAATGGACAGAGCTTCTGAATTAAGCAGAATACTCTTACCCAGTCAAGAGATCAGGGCTAGATCCATCACCGTTTTTTAGCTCACTGCACCATCCCAGCTCAGAACCTGGCTACATGCAAATTAGTCTGACCCTGTCCCATTGCATCATGGGAACAGGGCAAACCAAACTACCAAGCCAATTCTTATACTGGGAAGGAAACAAGCTTCCGGGGACCGGTTTCTGGCATTACAGCCGTCATCGGCCCGGCTTGCTTGAATCCTGATGGTGCAATGAGCAAGGGACTCACATCTGAGTATACCCTTCCACGCTTATGGTGGACAAAACGATTCAGGAAAGTGGGTGGTAATGGACAGAGCTTCTGAATTAAGCAGAATACTCTTACCCAGTCAAGAGATCAGGGCTAGATCCATCACCGTTTTTTAGCTCACTGCACCATCCCAGCTCAGAACCTGGCTACATGCAAATTAGTCTGACCCTGTCCCATTGCATCATGGGAACAGGGCAAACCAAACTACCAAGCCAATTCTTATACTGGGAAGGAAACAAGCTTCCGGGGACCGGTTTCTGGCATTACAGCCGTCATCGGCCCGGCTTGCTTGAATCCTGATGGTGCAATGAGCAAGGGACTCACATCTGAGTATACCCTTCCACGCTTATGGTGGACAAAACGATTCAGAAAAGTGGGTGGTAATGGACAGAGCTTCTGAATTAAGCAGAATACTCTTACCCAGTCAAGAGATCAGGGCTAGATCCATCACCGTTTTTTAGCTCACTGCACCATCCCAGCTCAGAACCTGGCTACATGCAAATTAGTCTGACCCTGTCCCATTGCATCATGGGAACAGGGCAAACCAAACTACCAAGCCAATTCTTATACTGGGAAGGAAACAAGCTTCCGGGGACCGGTTTCTGGCATTACAGCCGTCATCGGCCCGGCTTGCTTGAATCCTGATGGTGCAATGAGCAAGGGACTCACATCTGAGTATACCCTTCCACGCTTATGGTGGACAAAACGATTCAGAAAAGTGGGTGGTAATGGACAGAGCTTCTGAATTAAGCAGAATACTCTTACCCAGTCAAGAAATCAGGGCTAGATCCATCACCGTTTTTTAGCTCACTGCACCATCCCAGCTCAGAACCTGGCTACATGCAAATTAGTCTGACCCTGTCCCATTGCATCATGGGAACAGGGCAAACCAAACTACCAAGCCAATTCTTATACTGGGAAGGAAACAAGCTTCTGGGGACCGGTTTCTGGCATTACAGCCGTCATGGGCCCGGCTTGCTTGAATCCTGATGGTGCAATGAGCAAGGGACTCACATCTGAGTATACCCTTCCACGCTTATGGTGGACAAAACGATTCAGAAAAGTGGGTGGTAATGGACAGAGCTTCTGAATTAAGCAGAATACTCTTACCCAGTCAAGAGATCAGGGCTAGATCCATCACCGTTTTTTAGCTCACTGCACCATCCCAGCTCAGAACCTGGCTACATGCAAATTAGTCTGACCCTGTCCCATTGCATCATGGGAACAGGGCAAACCAAACTACCAAGCCAATTCTTATACTGGGAAGGAAACAAGCTTCCGGGGACCGGTTTCTGGCATTACAGCCGTCATCGGCCCGGCTTGCTTGAATCCTGATGGTGCAATGAGCAAGGGACTCACATCTGAGTATACCCTTCCACGCTTATGGTGGACAAAACGATTCAGAAAAGTGGGTGGTAATGGACAGAGCTTCTGAATTAAGCAGAATACTCTTACCCAGTCAAGAGATCAGGGCTAGATCCATCACCGTTTTTTAGCTTACTGCACCATCCCAGCTCAGAACCTGGCTACATTCAAATTAGTCTGACCAAGGTAGCTTGTCTCCTTTCTGGTGAAGAATTGGCTTGGTAGTTTAGTCTGCCCTGTTCCCATGATGCACTGGGCCAGGGACAGCCTGATTTGCATATAGCCAGGTTCTGAGCTGGGATGGGGCAGTGAGATAAATAACGGTGATGGATCAAGCCCTGATCTTTGGACTGGGTAAGAGTGGTCTGTTTTACTCAGACACTCTGTTCATCACCACCCCCCTTTTCTAAATCGTTTTTGGCCACTATAGGTGTGGCAGGGTATACTCAGACATGAGTCCCTTTCTCACTGCTCCATCAGGATTCAAGCAAGCCGGGCCGAAGAAGGCTGAAATGCCAGAAACCGGTCCCCGGTAGCTTGTCTCCTTTCTGGTGAAGAATTGGCTTGGTAGTTTAGTCTGCCCTGTTCCCATGATGCACTGGGCCAGGGACAGACTGATTTGCATATAGCCAGGTTCTGAGCTGGGATGGGGCAGTGAGATAAATAACGGTGATGGATCAAGCCCTGATCTTTGGACTGGGTAAGAGTGGTCTGTTTTACTCAGACACTCTGTTCATCACCACCCCCCTTTTCTAAATCGTTTTTGGCCACTATAGGTGTGGCAGGGTATACTCAGACATGAGTCCCTTTCTCACTGCTCCATCAGGATTCAAGCAAGCCGGGCCGAAGAAGGCTGAAATGCCAGAAACCGGTCCCCGGTAGCTTGTCTCCTTTCTGGTGAAGAATTGGCTTGGTAGTTTAGTCTGCCCTGTTCCCATGATGCACTGGGCCAGGGACAGACTGATTTGCATATAGCCAGGTTCTGAGCTGGGATGGGGCAGTGAGATAAATAACGGTGATGGATCAAGCCCTGATCTTTGGACTGGGTAAGAGTGGTCTGTTTTACTCAGACACTCTGTTCATCACCACCCCCCTTTTCTAAAATGAATTAATTTAGGGCTGATTAATGTGTCACAGAATATTTTTTTAGCTGGCACCTGCTTCCTTAGTGCTTCCTGATTAGTGATCTTTTGCACTTGCTAAGTGCTTTCATTGTTGCAAAATTAGTTACAACACCTGCCCTGCCCCAACTGACAATAATGAATTAGGGGCTGATTAATGTGTCACTGGATTTGAACTTCCAGCCTGGCTCCTGCTTGTCTCCCTTAGCTGTAATTCAGGACCTTTGTGGCATATGTGTAACTATTCTGAGGGTCAGAGCAGGGTCACATAATAGTTGCAAGTAGGCAACTGAACTCTGGAGGGGCCCCTCAGGAAGCACTACAGGAAATGGCTACTAATGATGAGCCTGAACTTTTGAACCTGGTAAGTAGTTTCAGTTTTGCTAAGATCGTATTTCTGCAATTTAGCGCTTATTCGCGGGGCGCGAAGTTGAACTGGGAAGCCGCGAACTCACGCGAACAGTGCGAGCAAGCCATAAAATCCGCTGCTCGCGGATTTGCGGATTTTGCGGGAAATTCGCGAATCTCGGGGATTGCGAATTTACCGAAAATCCGCAAAATCCGCGAGTGGAACGGATTTTCCGCCCATACTTAGCCTTGATAGACGATTTTTACACAAGCGTAACGTGGACTACGAACGATATGTGTTCAACCTAGCCACCCAAGAAAAAGGAGAGTGCATGGGCGATTTCATCGTGCGTATCAAAAGAATGACGCGACACTGCGATTTTGAAAATTTCAAGACTGAAAACGCGCTGCGACTTCGCATCATCGATGGATGCCAATCTGAATCACTACGCAGGCGACTCCTAAAAAAACCATACACCTTAGAAGAGATTGAGGAACTAACAAGAATCAATGATCAAGCGGAAGATCATGCCAAGCGAATGGAAACTCACAAGCCCAAACATAAAGAACACGCTCTCCGAGTACAAGCACGCAAGACTACTCGATCCGTGACGAACACACATAGATCGAGCAAACACCACCACAGCTCCCGGAAAACATCACCCAAACGAGAATCACGACATACCAGATCCACCAAATCCACAACTGCGTGCTATCGGTGTGGCCAAGAATATCCTCATTCAGGACAATGCCCAGCGATCGGCCAGCGATGCCATCGCTGCGGGAAAGATAATCATTTTGAGGTAGCATGCCAAGCCAGACAGTCAACACGCCAGTCTCCCGTCCCGCGACCTAGCACCCGACACCACGCACGTGCTGTAACGGGAAGAGAGAGACACTCATCCAGCTCCTCAAGATCAAGCACCCGACCAACAAGCTCTTACCAACCGCGAAGCCGATTCACGAGCACGCATTACTCTCGACATCATACGACAAGCTCACGTCGAGCGCACAGATCCACATCCAGCAACTCATCGTTACACACGCCTGCGTCGCAAGACAGTGACGAATACATCTGCATGGTGTCTGACCCGGACCGTTTGAAACGAAAACCCAAACTAGACATCATGATAGGGGATCACCCAGCCAAGTTCGTCCTGGACTCAGGAGCATCTCTAAATTATATCTGTGCACTGGAATACCACAACATGAAAACTCGACCCAAACTGGAGCCAGCAGCGGTTCGCATATTTACATGGATGTCTCGGAAACCCCTACCATGTCTAGGTCGGTTTCACACCACACTAACTTTCAAGGACAGGAAAGTTCCAGCATACGTCCATGTGGTAGAGGGACCTGATTTTGCCGACTGCCTGCTCAGTTTGCCAACAGCTGAAATATTAAAACTAGTGGAGCTGCTGTACTTGACTGAAGACGCCCCTAACATCGTGGCGAAATTCCCAAACCTCTTCAAAGGCCTGGGAAAACTAAATCACTTCAAGGTGAAGCTACACATCGACGAACGCGTAACACCCATTGCCCAACACCACAGAAAGGTGCCCTTTCACCTACAGCAAGCTGTTGATGACGAGCTCCAAGACCTCTTACAAACAGACATCATTGAACGCACGACAGGACCCACCCCCTGGGTATCCCCAGTCGTAGTGGTCCCGAAGAAAGGACAGGACAACAAGGTCAGACTATGTGTGGACATGCGTGCACCCAACACCGCCAGGAGCAAGAACGCCACCCAGGGCCACACATAAGTGACATGATCACGAGACTCAATGGTGCTACAATATTTTCCAAACTTGACCTTAACAAAGGATATCACCAGCTAGAACTCCATGAACAATCAAGGTACATTACAACATTCACCACGCACCAAGGCCTGTTCCGCTATAAACGCTTAAATTTCGGCATTTCGTCAGCCGCCGAAATCTTCCAAGAAGCCATCCACAGAGTTATTCAAGGAATTCCAAACGCATTCAACTACAGTGATGACCTGCTAGTATTCGGTAAGGATCGGATCGAGCACGACACTGCACCAGACAGGGTATGCCACGCCCTACTGAAAGCAAACTTGACGCTAAATGCTAACAAGTGCGAGTTCCACAAAAACACCCTGAAATTTTACGGACACATCTTCTCAAGTGAAGGGATGAAGCCAGATCCTGACAAGGTAGCTGCACTTGCTGATACCCCGACGCCCCGAGACGTGAGTGACCTCCGCTCTTTCCTTGGAATGGCGAGCTACTGCGCATGCTACATCTGTGATTACGCCACCATCAGCTACCCACTTCGAGAACTCACGCGTCAAGGTCAGCAGTTCGAGTGGTCACAAGCATGCGAACAAATCTTCACGGAAATCAAACAAGCTGTTGGCTCAGCCATCAACCCTGCCTATTTTGACACTAACAAGAGAACAGAAATCACTGTTGACGCCAGCCCAGTGGGCTTAGGCGCCATCCTAGCCCAATATCGTGAACACTCTGACCAACGCCATATCATCGCATACGCCAGCCGCAGCCTCACGGACACGGAGAAAGTGTACTCCCAGCCGGAAGTAGTATGGGCGTGCGAGCACTTTCACCTGTTTGTATATGGCAAACACTTCACCATCGTCACTGACCACCAGGCATTGATCACCATATTTGGCAATCCCAACGCCAAGATGCCGCCACGCATTGAGCGGTGGGGGCTGCGCCTCCAAGACTACATATACACGATCATCCACAAGCCTGGGAAAGCTGAGAATCCAGCTGATTACATGTCTCGGCACCCCTTATCCAGCGCCACGACTGCACAATCACTAGCGGACGACTACATCCATTTTGTCATCGACGCAGCATGCCCTCCTACAGTCCCCCTTGAGGCCATTCAAGAAGCATCCGCGTCGGACCCACTCATTCAAGCAGTCATGGCCCACATACGTGCGATCTCCTGGCGGCACGTCAAAAATACGTCCCAAAGCTCAGAAACACACCTCCGTGACCTCACAGCTTTCCAACGTATTCATGATTAACTCTCCATAAGTGACAATGGACTTCTCTTGAGAGGGGGGAGAATTGTGATCCCACACAAACTGCGCCAAGGAATTATCAACCTGGCCCACGAAGGCCACAGAGGCATAAACGCCACGAAGAAGATCTTGAGAGAACGAGTCTGGTTCCCCTCTCTCGACCTAATGGTAGAATCAACTCTAAAAGACTGCATGACTTGCCAACTGGTTAGTCCCGAGGAACCCCCAGCACCACTTCAAATGTCCGAACTCCCAGACGGAGTGTGGCAACAAATTGCAGTTGACTTCTTTGGACCACTGCAGTCGGGACAATACATCATGGTTTTCATGGACGAGTATTCAAGATTCCCCTTTGCACACATGATACCATCTACCAGGGCAACGGCGGTCATCCCCATACTAGATGAAATCTTTGCAGCATGGGGCATTCCTTCAAGAGTTCAATCTGACAATGGACCCCCGTTCAACGGCCATGAGTTCACAGACTTTGCGAAACACCTCAACTTTAAACACCAGAAAATCACTCCCCTATGGCCACAAGCCAACGGCATTGTGGAGCGATTCATGGGGACACTGAAAAAGGCGATCCAGCAAGTGGAACTAACACACAGAGATATCCAGCAAACCCTGAATGAAATGCTGAGGGCCTACCGGACCACTCCGCATAACACCACGAATCAGTGCCCAGCCACAATAATGCTGGGAAGAGCGCCCCGAACTCGATTACCCACAATAAGCATGACATCCCAACCACGGGCCATCACTGTTGATCACAACACGCTGGTTGAAATAGACAGGAAAAAGAAACAGAAGATGAAAACTTATGCAGACCGACACCGACACGCCAAAGACGTCGACATCCAAGAAGGAGACTGGGTCATAGTACGGGGTGACCGGCGAACAAAAGCAGATAGCCGATATCTGGATATCCCACTGCAGGTTCACAAAAGGAAGGGAACAATGATTACGGCAAAAGCTGATCACAAGCAGATAACAAGAAACATATCGCACTTTAAATGATACACTCCCTCAAATGGTCGAGTAACATCCTGGAGTCAAACATCGAGTGACTCAGCCAGTCAAAGCGACAACAACGACCCCCATCATCATAACTCTCCAAGAATCATCAGCAGCCCCAATCAACGTAGCCGAACGCCAGACCGAGAGGTCCGTCCCAGACGTCAAGTGAGGAGATCCAGGCGACTCGTCGAAGAAATGTAGGGAGCAGCAGGACTTTGTACAAAAGGGGGAGATGTCGTGTCGTCGTGCCTGACTCTGCCTAGGGACAGAGCAGGCAAGCAGGAAGCGGAAAAACGAAACAGGAACAGGAACCCCAGTTTAGCTTGTAAGCCAGTCACATCCTGGCAGGGAATAAAGATGGATGTGTGAGTTGTAGCTCCGACTCCTGTGTGTTATTGGGGCGGGCAAAACGCGACACAAACGTCAATCAGTAGCCTCGTAGATCGTGAAGGAAAGAAGACGTCATGAAAGGCTGAAGAGACTCCGCACAACATTATTGTCAAGGTGAGTAGCGCAAGCTTTTCTAAATTTAAAAGCAATGCCCAACTGTCGATATTCTGGCCTCAATGTAAAGTACATGAACATTTTGACATTTAAATAGTCTTTAGGACCAGAATAAAGTAGATTTCGCCAACAGTACTGCCTCAAGAATTTTTTTTTTAAAAAGCTCATCCAAACTGTCAATACTCATGTAAAAAAAATAACATTTCAGTACTTGCCAGAAAGTTCCTCAAACTGGCCGCAGATATCATGACGTACATATTGCCAGCTTCTTTCGATAAACACTCACTAAGCCAAACAGTATTAAAGTCTACTCAGAGTGTACAGCCAATTAATTCGGATGCCTCTCGCCAAAACAGCCACTTTAATCCTCATATAATTGAAAGCTTTAAAGGCAAAACATCGGTAGTTAGTTGAGGAATTGCCATGCCGTGTCCACTGTAGTGTATTTACAACAAGGGGTGGTGAGGGACAGAGTCTCTGAATTAAGCAGAAAGCTCTCACCCAGTCAAGAGATCAGGGCTAGATCCAACACCGTTTTTTAGCTCACTGCACCATCCCAGTTTCAGAACCTGGCTGTATGCAAATTAGTCTGTTCCTGTCCCAGTGCATGATGGGAACAGGGCAAACCAAACTACAAAAGCCAATTCTTACACTGGGAAGGAAACAAGCTCCCGGGGACCGGTTTCTGGCATTACAGCCGTCTTCGGCCCGGTTTGCTTGAATCCTGATGGTGCAATGAGCAAGGGTCTCACATCTGAGAATACCCTTCCACGCTTAGGGTGGACAAAAATATTTACAACAAGGGGTGGTGAGGGACAGAGTCTCTGAATTAAGCAGAAAGCTCTCACCCAGTCAAGAGATCAGGGCTAGATCCAACACCGTTTTTTAGCTCACTGCACCATCCCAGTTTCAGAACCTGGCTGTATGCAAATTAGTCTGTTCCTGTCCCAGTGCATGATGGGAACAGGGCAAACCAAACTACAAAAGCCAATTCTTACACTGGGAAGGAAACAAGCTCCCGGGGACCGGTTTCTGGCATTACAGCCGTCTTCGGCCCGGTTTGCTTGAATCCTGATGGTGCAATGAGAAAGGGTCTCACATCTGAGAATACCCTTCCACGCTTAGGGTGGACAAAAATATTTACAACAAGGGGTGGTGAGGGACAGAGTCTCTGAATTAAGCAGAAAGCTCTCACCCAGTCAAGAGATCAGGGCTAGATCCAACACCGTTTTTTAGCTCACTGCACCATCCCAGTTTCAGAACCTGGCTGTATGCAAATTAGTCTGTTCCTGTCCCAGTGCATGATGGGAACAGGGCAAACCAAACTACAAAAGCCAATTCTTACACTGGGAAGGAAACAAGCTCCCGGGGACCGGTTTCTGGCATTACAGCCGTCTTCGGCCCGGTTTGCTTGAATCCTGATGGTGCAATGAGCAAGGGTCTCACATCTGAGAATACCCTTCCACGCTTAGGGTGGACAAAAATATTTACAACAAGGGGTGGTGAGGGACAGAGTCTCTGAATTAAGCAGAAAGCTCTCACCCAGTCAAGAGATCAGGGCTAGATCCAACACCGTTTTTTAGCTCACTGCACCATCCCAGTTTCAGAACCTGGCTATATGCAAATTAGTCTGTTCCTGTCCCAGTGCATGATGGGAACAGGGCAAACCAAACTACAAAAGCCAATTCTTACACTGGGAAGGAAACAAGCTCCCGGGGACCGGTTTCTGGCATTACAGCCGTCTTCGGCCCGGTTTGCTTGAATCCTGATGGTGCAATGAGCAAGGGTCTCACATCTGAGAATACCCTTCCACGCTTAGGGTGGACAAAAATATTTACAACAAGGGGTGGTGAGGGACAGAGTCTCTGAATTAAGCAGAAAGCTCTCACCCAGTCAAGAGATCAGGGCTAGATCCAACACCGTTTTTTAGCTCACTGCACCATCCCAGTTTCAGAACCTGGCTGTATGCAAATTAGTCTGTTCCTGTCCCAGTGCATGATGGGAACAGGGCAAACCAAACTACAAAAGCCAATTCTTACACTGGGAAGGAAACAAGCTCCCGGGGACCGGTTTCTGGCATTACAGCCGTCTTCGGCCCGGTTTGCTTGTCTCCTTTCTGTTGAAGAATTGGCTTGGTAGTTTAGTCTGCCCTGTTCCCATGATGCACTGGGCCAGGGACAGACTGATTTGCATATAGCCAGGTTCTGAGCTGGGATGGGGCAGTGAGATAAATAACGGTGATGGATCAAGCCCTGATCTTTGGACTGGGTAAGAGTGGTCTGTTTAACTCGGACACTCTGTTCATCACCACCCCCTTTTCTAAATCGTTTTTGGCCACTATAGGTGTGGCAGGGTATACTCAGACATGAGTCCCTTTCTCACTGCTCCATCAGGATTCAAGCAAGCCGGGCCGAAGAAGGCTGAAATGCCAGAAACCGGTCCCCGGTAGCTTGTCTCCTTTCTGGTGAAGAATTGGCTTGGTAGTTTAGTCTGCCCTGTTCCCATGATGCACTGGACCAGGGACAGACTGATTTGCATATAGCCAGGTTCTGAGCTGGGATGGGGCAGTGAGATAAATAACGGTGATGGATCAAGCCCTGATCTTTGGACTGGGTAAGAGTGGTCTGTTTAACTCAGACACTCTGTTCATCACCACCCCCTTTTCTAAATCGTGTCCACTGTAGTGGACACTATAATACACTGAGTAAGCACCAGGTCGTTTTCAAACACAGTGTTAACCAAATGTCTCTTTAAACTCGTTGAACAGGTTGGCTTTAAGGAGCACAACTGTTGTTAAACCCACAATTTCTTTTGTTACTTTAAATATAAGGAGTTTGAAGCGCCCAGGCAGGCTGTCCCAATGTTAGTGGACACTGGTGGGGCTGGGTGGGCGTTTTTCTCCTTGTTTAAAGATTCTTTTTCTTAAGTAGTTCCCAGTATGTATATATATATATATATATATATATATATATATATATATAGTCTCATAATGTTCTTAATGAACTTTCTGAGATTTATAAATTGTGAGCTCAATTGCAGATACATACATTCTATTCTGATACAATCTATTGATGTTTCTGACCAGCTATTGGCTTTATCCATCTCTTGCATTTGACAATTTAAATGTGCTAACTTTGTTATAAAAACAAACACAATGGACTTTTGGCACCATGAATCTTCTTCTCCGTAAAAGCTTCTAGGCGTAGAATGAACACACATTATCCAAATAGTGTTCTGACAAAATGCATCTTTTTATTCATACATTGTGTTAAGACATTTGGGGGCATATATATGAAACTAACTTTTAGTCGCAAATGCTGCGAATCGCAAAAAACAGCGTTTGCGACTAAAAATTCGCAAAACCTGATGTATGAGCAAAATCGCATCACAATATTAAGGAATCGCAAAATTTGTGATTCCTTAATTTTGCATAAGCATTTAAGGAATTGCAAATATCGATTCCTTAAATGCTATGTAACAAGCACCCAAGTAGTGCGATTTCTCCTTAAGAAATCGCAAATTACCACCAACTTCAAGTTGGTGGTAATTTGCGATTTCTTTCAGAAATGCACTTTTTGGCATTTTTCAAGGTGCCATGTGGCGCACATATGCCATATTCGCACACATGCTCATTTCAGGGGTGCATCAGGGTGTCCTGGTGACACCTTTGACACCCTTGCACCCTTGAAATTATTCTCAATTTGCGATTCTCAAATTGTGAATCCCAATTTGAAAATGACTTCCCATTCATTCCTATGGGCCTCCTGGCCTATAGGAATGAATGAGAAGGTATTCCTTAATTGCGGTTTTTCAATTTGCTCATCGCAATTAAGGAATACTAAGAAATCGCAAACAAATTGTAGATTTTTAAGTACATCCCGTTTTGCAATTCTCAAATAGCAATTCTCAAAAAATCGCTATTTCAGAATCGAAAAAACGGATTTTCATACATATGCCCCTTGGTCCCCGTTGGAATTTATGGGGCATATGTATGAAAATCTGTTTTTGCGATTCTCAAATAGCGATTTTTTGAGAATCGCTATCTGAGAATTGCAAAACGGGATGTACTTAAAAATTTGCAATTTTTTGTGATTTTTTAGTATTCCTTAATTGCAATCAGCAAATTGTGAAATCGCAATTAAGGAATACCTTTCCATTCATTCCTATGGCCAGGGGGCCCATAGGAAGGAATTGTAGGTCATTCTCAATTTGGGATTCTCAATTTGAGAATCACAAATTGAGAATAATTTCAAGGGGGCAAGGGTGTCATACGGACACCCTGATGCACCCTTGAAATGAGCATGTGTGCGCATATGGCGCACATACATGCCATAAGGCCATGTATGTGCTCCACATGGCACCTTGAAAAATACCCAAAAGAGCATTTTTGAAAGAAATCGCAAATTACCGCCAACTTGAAGTTGGTGGTAATTTGCGATCTCTTAAGGAGAAATCGCACATATTGGGTGCTTGTTACATAGCAGTTAAGGAATCGCAATTTGCTATTTCTTAAATGCTTACACAAAATTAAGGAATCGCAAATTTTGCGATTCCTTAATATTGCGATACGATTTTGCTCATACATTGCGTGTTGCGATTTTTAGTCACAAATGCATTTGCACTTTTGTTTTTGCACCTTAACAATGATAAGTGTTCAACTTGGCAGATGAGTATTCAATAAAGTTTCAGTCATTCCAATAATGGCGCTGAAAACTTAATTTCCCATCAAACTATGGGGCTGACACGGCTCCTTCGGTCAATTACACTACAATAACTGAGTCACATGACTGGTTTGAACCACTCCTACGGCAAGAAGACAACCCATAAGTTTAATAATAAATAAACCGGAAGGTTTCAGAACTCTTCCCTTCCCTGATTCAGTACGGACATTGCGAAAGAGTTTTGCCAAGCCTTACCCCAAAGGAAAAAGGTAATCTCGTACAAATTGAAATATATTTTAGCACTAGCAAAGCAAAGTACAGACAAGTTTGTTGTTGTTTTTATCGATTAGAGGCTCAGCCTTGCTGATTAGAGCCAGATCCTGTGTTGTTAGACAGCCCATATTTACAAGGCAGCTCCAAAAATACAGCTAGGGAATACCTGGTCTTAAGCAGGCGATACGAAGAGAAATGTTTTATTTCTTCTCAAATTTTGCTCTATCTATGTGTGCTGCAGAATGCATTGCCTGTAAATATTGTTTATGTGCAAGAAGGGGTCCCTTTCTGCACATAAACAATTGCCACCACAGTACATGCATCCTAGCAAAAGGGCCCTAGGGTGGCTGTGCTGGCGCTGGGAAGCTTTTAGCACCAGCAATTGGCGTATCACAGGGGTCCGCCACAGTCTTGTAAATATCACATATTTCTGCGATTTTAAACTGTCAAAGCGCTACGTTACTAATTTTGGCAAGACACCATGCTCTGCCAGTTTCTTGTAAATATGCCCTTTGGTTTTGGGGCACCCTTCTTCCACATGCACTTTACCAGTATTCACAGGTCTCATTCGTAATAATGGGGCTCCTGGCCAGCTTTAGCACGTTATACATCATTACCTAATTTAGCAAATCTTAATGCTCAAGAGCTAGCAGTACACAATAGTTTTGTCAGATTATATAGATGTTAAACTCAGTATGTTTCATGCAACTTGTTAATGGCCCCAGCAAGGCTTGGCTTGCCAGGTCAATCCCAGTTGCCAGCAGTGCCTTTAATAAGTCATGTAATTGTTCACTCAGGTAAGGGCAAAATTCCCACCAACCGTGAAGAAATTCAATTTTGGATCGCCCCATAAATGATCAAAATGAAGCTGTGTTTCCCCTTACGGGACCACAAGTCAAGCACAGACCATTGACTAGACTGAGAGGAGCGCATATGGACTGCATTTACCATAATGCGAAGGAGCAAACCTTTCTGGGATATGATGTAGTATCTGACTACACTCTTTCCCCTGCTCAATCTGATTTTCATGACTTCCCTCTACCATTTATCACATTCCCAATGCTCCTTTTTGTAAAAATTTTACTCTGGCCCATTGATTAAACTTCATCCGACCCGAGCCAGAGATTACGGCTTGAGCTGGAGAGTACGGCCCGAGTGTGGCAAGTACGGCTCGGTGCAGAGAGTACGGCATGACTGCTGACGTAAAGATACAACTTGAAAATTACCTCTGTGAATACAAAAAGTTGTAAAATTTGATATTTGTCTCAGATTGCCTTTGTGAATCCGAATCATAATGGGTGATTTGTATTAATGAGTCTAATTCTTTCATGATAATCTACATTAATTGCACTACATTGGATTCAAAGACTCTTAAGGCAACGCAATTAAGCATAAAACGCATTGAGTGGAAGTGGCAGACCTCAAGGATAGGTTGCTGCTTACTCACGGTATTCATACGCTGGGTTATAAGTGTGTGGAAACATATGTTGTAGGGCATTGATCGGTGAGCCCAGTCTCTGTGATCCTCTGCCCCTGCCTCTCCAGCATCCGCACTTGCATCTCTTCTGCACCACAGGCTTTTCCTGAGGCCTAGGGACTGTTGCTAGCCCTTTTTCCTCCAGCCAGTTGAGGTTTTTTAATATTGACTCCATTTTACATTCAAACTCCATTTTGTGTTGCTTTTACACAGGCTGCATGTTTCACGAAGTATCTCTGCCCTTTCGGACTGCAATGTGTTGAAAACCCCCTCAGTCCTTGTCCTGAAACTCATCTCAGACACCAGCTGGCCTAAACTAATTCTTGTCTGGACCACCTAATCCCTGTATCAACTATCTGTTAGCCTTTAGTATTCTTTTTGTGCTGTATCTTATCTTTTGGCCTTCGCTATTATCTTCCTGTGTTTTTCTATTCCACAAACCTTCCCTTTGAAGCACGCAAACATGTTCTGCCATTACTGATTGACCTATAGGTGCTGTCATTGATTGACTTATGGGATCGGGCAAAGACACGACTCAAGGGGGATGTTCTGGTTACATGATGCCTTATTTTGAATGTTTTCCTATTGGCTAATATTTGGCAGATCTTGCATGTCCATGTTAGGCATTTTGCATGCTTGCAAAAGCTAGGACTGCCCCTTTCTTTTATGCTGAGTTTTGTAACCCTAAGCATATATAAGGCCTCTGTTTTCTATATTCCTCAGACTGCCTCATTCAGTTGCTAATGCTTCTGTGTGACGTAGTCTCACATAATAAAGATGTCTTTTTATTCCAGCTTCTATGTCAGATTCTTCTTTGTATTAGTACGACCCCTGAAAATGAAGATTTCGTTTCTTTACAGTCCCATGCATCCAAAGGAGAGTTGAAGGAGAGTTGAAGAAATGTGTAGTGCCCTTATGGATGACCCAAAGACAGGCTGGAAACAGCAGGAACTTTTTGTACCTGGGGTCTCGGAGTTCTCCCCACCTCTCTCAGAAAGTTCAGCAGGCGAATCAGAAAAGGATGCTGGTTAGCGCCGCCAGGAGGTGGTTTATAAGAAGAAACCCTGTACACCTGCTTGAAATCAAACTGGGGGAGAGTGTCCCCAGGGGGAACAGATCCTTCAACCAGGTCTCTACATATTTCACCACATCTCGGCCCTCTGTTCCCTCAGGAAGAGCTATCACTCACACGTTGTTACGGCGCGAGTGCCCCTCGGTGTCGTCTAACTCCTCCTCTAGTGTGCAGACCTAATCATGGAGATCCTGCAAAGTTGCAGTGTGATTGCAAGATTTAAGTTGCAGGTCCGCTAATGTGATCTCTGCCCCCAGCACATGCCCCAAGAGCTTTTGTTGACCTGCGCACAGCGGCATGAAATCAGATGTGATATTGTCCATTCTACCATCGAGAGAGGTGCAGGTCTGATCCAAAGCTGGGCCTATTCTCTCCACCGCAGCCAGCACCAAGTCCAGCTCAGTCGAGATGTCTGATTGGTTTGAGTCTGAGAACCTCCACCTGGAGTCTCCCGGGCCGAGCTCTGTTGGGGGCCATCCAGCTGGTTGGTGGAGCAGCAATGATCCATGACCAGTTGCTGCGTGTTAGGCATATTGGGCAAAAATCCTATCCATCACACTGCAGATGGGGAGTAGGGCAGGGCACTGCTGTCCCCACTGGCCCAGGAATAGGGAAGGAGGTACCCTGGGTGCCCGTGCTCCAGGTCCAAGTGGGATGTTCCCGGGGCTTATATCCACAGATGATGGTGGATGGGCCATAGCAGAGTCATGAACACCGGACCCTCAATTCACCTGCTGTAACATGGCCGTGGGACTGAGGGCTGCAGGGTTCCTGGGTATTGTAGCTGTTGCGCACAGTTCAAAAGATGCTCCTTCATTTCTCCTTCATGTCAGCAGGGCCGGAGGAGACTCCAGGTTCTGCCCTAAGAGTTGACTCTCCAACCTGAGCCAACCGGGCCAGCGAGGAGGCAAACAGGCTCCAGCCAAGGTCACAGCCTGTGTAGGCTGTGTAAGTGTGGGGAGGGAGGAAGCAGCCCAGACCACATGTGACCCCTGGGCCGGAACTGCACAGTCCGTAATGCACACCCACTATCTTAAGCGCTACTGTGCCACTGTTGCCTGATGTCACCAGGGAAATTCAGTCTCCCTGGGCTCCGGGACCTTTCCAGCTTCTTGCGCATAGGAGTTAGCTCAAGCAGATGGCCTACTTTAGGCCACTTTGCTTCACACAGCCACACGTAACATGTATTATTTTGTGCCATGGACCTCATCTATGCCTGGCTGCTGCAGGGAAACCGGCATCGCTTGATCCTCCACCCGGATCGTGACCCGGTCTGCCCTGATTGTTTGGTCGCCTCTTTTTCTGGCAGATTCAGCTAGCCGTAGAGTAGTATGTGCGGCCGGCCGAACCCTGACTGCCCTTTGGATCGGGACCCGCCCCTCTAATTCCTGGTGTGATGACCACCACTTGGCCCATTACCACCTCTCCCCCGGTGGATTAAATGATACATCCTCTGCGGTCCATCTACAGCGATTAAGCATATGGTTTTAGTTCTTGACATTGGTCAGGAAACTTGGGCATCACTTGATATGATCGGCTAAATAGTCAATGCCATTTTGTCCTTCCTCCCACCCTGATCCCGATACTCTAATAATAGGTGAAAGAAACAAAGGACTCTACCCTCTTCACTACTACGGTGGCCATCTTGAATGTGAGTCAGGCTCAAATGGGAACGAACTGGGAATCTTAAATATCTGACCTTGTCGTCCACCTCTTTGCTTACTTTTAACCTAAGTCTTTCCATCCCTATCCCTCTCCTATTTTAATTACCTCTTCCACCCCCATGAGTCTATATTTTAATCAAACTCCTTACTATACTTAAGGAACTACCACAGTTCTTGCCCACCTCCCCTATAGTCCACTTTTAATCTAATATACTATTCACCCCTAATCCTTTCCCGTGATTACCTACAACAGTATGTCTATTCGCTTCAACTTACCTCAGCCTGCCATTTTATTTAATTTTAATTTTAATTTAATTTTTGGTCTATGCTGTGGGATATTTACCACGGAGAGGAAACGCGCAAGGAACGCAGTGCGAACCCAAATCAGAGGGTCAAGGCAAGGGGTGTGATCTTGGAGGTGAGCGGTGCAGACCTCAGGACTGATATAACTGAACCCTACATAGGCTAATCCTAATCCCACAGGAGAAGCTGATGCAGCTTAGCGCGTTCTCTGCCCCTCTCATCGGCACATCCCGAGGAGACTGCTACTTTGCGCCACACAGGCATGACCTCAAAATGGCGCAGAGGAGATGAAACTGGAGAAACGCAGCCTTAAGGCCCGGCGGCGCAGGGTACGCCTAAATCCCCGGAGTTCACCTGCCTTATCAAATACAGAGACACGGACTCTTCGTCTGGCGTAGAAGATGGTATTTATTAGCTGCAGCTAGTACAGTGGTCTTAGAAGTCGTCAATGCAACGAGATTCAAAAGAGACTGCCACTTAACTCTGTGGCGCACAGGTTTATATACACGAGCATGAGCTATAGGCAAACGTTACAAACAATGTTTTAAGACTAAGGCAACTCAAATTCCCGGTCCCGTTTGTCACTCGACCCCTTAAGTAAATTACAAATGAATTCACATTATTCAGTTTACGAGCAAAGAAAACACACAGCTGTGTATCATAGGAGGACAGTCGTGAAACAGGAGAATTCAGGAGACATGTAGCGAAGGACAGCAGATAAGATAACCTAAGGGAAACAATGGTGTGAACCAACATGCATCCAGACGGGGATTAATCAGCTCAGACAGGAATTAGTGTACTCGGCTAGACCCTGACACTCACTAGTAAACATTAGCAGAGAAGCCACCTGGCACGTAAAGGCAGAAACAACAAAAATATTGCGTTCGCCAAGCTGCCTGAGTGAGGACAACACAAAATGGCGGCGATCACAAAATGGAGGCTGAGTACGAACAAATTCATAATTTTTCAGAACCTCAGCCCCTCCTTTTGCCATTACTCAGGCAAAGACAACCCAACTCACGCTAATCTGAGTCAGAGTCAACGCTGATGTTCATAAGGTCTTCAAGTTGTTGCTGCACTATCATTCGAATATTCTCTGTCTTCTGAGTAGCAGATTGTGGAACACATAGAGTAGCCAACAGCCCACAGACTGCAGGACCACATTGCACACATACACAACAAGAGAATATGATGGCTAAGATTGCTCCAAGAAACATTAAGATCTTCCATTCCCAAGTTGACAATATTCCCCAAATCCATCCCATAAAAGACCAATCTCCTTCGTCCTGATGAATCGACTCGGAGATTGTGTACAATTTGGAAATGGCTTGCTATACTGCCGGAGCGTCGTCTGGAATATAAATGCAGCAACTAGATCTGATCAATCTACAGACACCACCTCGGTCTGCTAGGATCACGTCTAGTGCAATTCTGTTCTGCAACGTCATAAGACGGTCAGCCTGAAGCTCTGCAGCAATGTTACCTACCGCATCTGCAGTAACATTAATAGTGGCCTCAACCACTCGAACCAGTTGCCTAATATGTCTGCTGTTAATCATCGGACCCCAAAAGGAAAGGAATCCTTTAAGGAAGTCTCCTCCCTCTTGTTCCGCCTTGTCTTTGGCATCAATTACACCTCTGCTATGTCTAACTTTGTGATGGTCTGACAGAGCCGTATATGTAGGGGGAAGGAGAAAAGCTATGTAGCAAGTTCCAGAAAAATTGTAAGGGAGCCAAGTATAGGCTCGGTCATTACAGACAAAATAGGTTCCTTGTGACGGAACCAACAGAGGAAAATTAAGGGACGAAAAGAAGTATGTATATGCACATTTCTGCTGCATGTCAGCTTTCTTGCTATTCATTAGGAGACAAAAATTACCTTGATGGGGCACAGTCCATACTGGGGAAGACTCCCCCTTTTTAATTTTGTCACCAATAATGGAGACATAGTGGGTAACATTCCATTCATCATAAACTCTCTTCTTATCTAATGGAATCTTACTCTTCTCTATGATTTTAGCTATTAATACTATGCCTTTTATCAGAGAGCTATGACTAAAATCTAGTCCAATGCCAGAAGTTCTTACAGGGCTTCTAAGTCTGTTGTGATATGCGGCTGAGAACATTGTCAGATAAGCCCAAGCTGAACCTTCATATGAAAAGGGAAGAACCAGATATGGCATTCCCTTTTGCGCATTATGTGGCATAAGACCGCACACCAAACAGTCAGTCATGTTAATAGCCAGCTGATGTTGGTGCAACAGTTGAATGAACCTATTGTTCATATACTCGGCTCTCCTAATTTGCTCATGAGGGGGTAGAGTATGCATTTTATGTGAAAAGACAGAAAGGCGAGAAGGCAAAGAGGATGTAGAATTAGCAACATTTCTGGTTTGCAAAATATGAACGATCCATCATGTGCAGCTAATAAAATACATAAAACCACTAAAACACACAAAGTTACGCCAAAGCGACTACGCAGTAATTTACAATACTTGGTTCGCATTTCCTGCTTCCTATTTTCCCTACCTATGGTTGTTGCACCATCCATCTTTGTCTAAAAAAAAATGGCGCTCACAGCACTCTTCCTTAATCACTCAGCTACTTATTTCTGTAAATCCTGAGGCACTAGCCACTTACTAAAAGGTCAAAAACCAGGTTACAGTCTGAGACTCCTACCGTGACCCTGCTACGGAGACAGATGGCACATCTAAAACTAAAAATTATATCAAAAAGGAAGCAAAAAAGAGTTAAAAAAGAAATGTCTTTAAATAGGAGAATGTTCACAAAAAAAGATTCTGTTCTTTTTATTAGTTCTGGGTCTTAAATCGTAACGTGTTTTGCTCAGCACGGTCTGGTCCTGAAATAGAGCTTCTGGATTTGTAGTATCTATCCAACGATGCAAAGGCACAGCAGCTTGAAGAATATCATCATCCGCTTTTTCTGACTGAGTCTCACAGATTTGAGCGTCACTGAAGGGAACGAAGCGAGGAATAGCTGCAGTGTCCGATTCTCTCACACCACTACGAATCCACTGGTCAAAGGGCAACAGCAGTGGCACTTTTTTACAGTGCACGCCGTGGACCCAATTTCATTTTCCCACCACCTTGACAGCTATGTGGGTGATGAGCAAAACTTGCGTAGGCGTAGACCAGCGAGGCTCCAGATTCTTCGTCCGTTGAAAATTCCAGTCTCCAGGTTGAATCGTATGACCTGGGTCTGTGAAGGCCTCAGGCAAAACACTTTGCACCTGTTGACGAATAACATTCAATTTAGTAGTCAAATCGTGCAAATAAGGATATGGTATGTCAGAATATCTTTTGGGACGAGGGACACCCCAAACATTTGCTGGGCGTCCGAATACCTCTTCATAGGGGCTAACAGCCTGATTCATGTACGGGCCGTTTTGCGAGGCTCAAATAGCGAATCATAAGGAATCGCTATTTGAGACTCGCAAAACGGTATTCATGTGGGAATCGCAATAGTAATTGCGATTCCCACTGATTCCTTATTTGCGATTAGCTAATTGCTAATCGCAAATAAGGAATAACTCCCCATGCATTCCTATGGGCCAAAAGGCCCATAGGAATGCATGGGGAGTCATTCCTCATTTGCGATTAGCAATTAGCTAATCGCAAATGAGATTGCGAGTACAAGGGTGCCAGGGGTGTCCAAAGGACACCCTGTAGCACCCCTGCATGGAAAATAACACAGGTGTTGCACACACACATGTCCTTTGGACATGTGTGTGTGTAACGTGCAACTCAGAAAAATGCATTTAAAAGCATTTTTCTGAGTTTTCGCAATTTACCGCGAGGTCTGACCTCGCGGTAAATTGCGCCTAGAAATAGCGAAATCGCAAATTGAAATAGGATGTTGAATTGCATTTAAGGAATCTCAAATAGAGATTCCTTAAATGTCATTTCCTCGCACATTTGCGACATCGCAATTAGCGATTTTTGCTTTTGGGATGCTGAATCCCAAAAGCAAAAATCGCACTCGCAAAGGGCCGGATTCTCAGAATCCGGCCATTTGCGAGCCGATTTAGCCTTCATGAATAAGGCTGTAAGTCCCATACGAGAGTGCACAGTAGTTCTGGTGGACAAGAGAGCTAGGGGCAAAGCATCAGGCCAAGCAAGACCAGTGCTAGCTTGAATCTTAGCCAATTTCAGTTTGAGTGTGCCATTGTAACACTCAACCAAACCTGCTGATTGTGGATGGTTTGCCGCATGGAATTTTTGCCGAATACCAAGACCAGAACAGACTTTCTGCATAATCTGGCCCACAAATTCACTTCCATTGTCACTCCTGACAATGCGCTGCAAACCAAATCTAGGGAAGAATTGCTTTATTAGCACTTTACCAGTCGACAAAGCAGTATTATCTTTCAAGGGGTAGGCCTCTATCCAACGGGAAAAGGCACATACTACCACCAGAACATACTTGAGGTTGTTGCAGCGATCCATATGAATGTAATCAATCTGCAACACCTCAAAAGGATATGACGCAGGAGCAAAATGACCTGCCGGAGTTGGGGTACCTTTTCCTGGATTATGCATTAGACAAACAATGCAATGTTTAACCACATTTTCTGCACATTTCGGAATTCCTTCATTCTGCCATACAGGGGCCAAAAGCTTACATATGCCCTTTGCACTAATATGATCTGGACCATGAGCCATAGTCACAACCGGTAACACATAAGCGTCCGGTAATAACCATTGCTGATGTTCCGACAATTCTGTCCAACAGCCCATCTGATCTAACATTCCCGTACTTTTCTTCCACGTGCTCAATTCCTTTTCAGTAGCCTCTCCCTTAATCGTTTTCACACTCTCAATTGTGTCTTCACACATTCCAATGTCCCTAAACCAATTTGCAGGGCCTGCCACATACATTCGGCTAGCAATGTTTCTAGCTGTTGCTTTCGCTACCTCATCTGCAAATGCATTTCCACGACCCACATCATCTGTAACTTTCTTATGTGCACTGCACTTTATGATCGCTATTTGTGTAGGTAAGGTAAGTGACTCGAGAAGATCAGTCACTAACTGGCCATGCTGAATCTTCGTTCCATGGGAAGTGAAAAATCCTCTCTCCCTCCACAACTTGCCAAAACTATGTGCAACGCCAAAGGCGTACTGGCTATCCGTGTACACATTCACTCTCTTTCCCTTTGACAACACACAAGCTCTAGTCAAGGCTATTAATTCAGCTGCTTGGGCTGAATTATGTTCAATATGTGCCGTCTCAACAATAGTGCATAAGGTAGTGACAGCATAGGCAGAAGTGGTTATCCATTCGGGAGCTTAAAACAAGAACCATCCACCCAAAGGATCCCATCCGGGTCCTTGAGCGGAGTGTCCTTTAGATCAATCCTACCCTTCGTTTCTTCTTCCGTTCGGAGAAAACAATCATGTTTCTCCTGATCATCTTTCTCAACAACGTAGCTGGATTTAACGTGTTACATCTTTTAATGTGTACATGACTCGCTAGAAGTGTCAGCTCATAACCAGACAAACGAGCACTCGTGAGATGCTGCGTCTTAGTTCCGTTCAGCAAGGTGTCCACTGCATGTGGAACCATAACAATGAGTGTGTTATCCAATACTAATCCAGCAGACTGTCTAATAGAGATTGCGGCAGCTGCTGTAGCTCTGAGACAACTGGGCAAAAATTTAGCTACTGGGTCTAATGTAGCGGAGAAATAGGCGCACTGCCTTTGCTTATCTCCGAATTGCTGTGTCAAGACTGACAATGCGCAACCTTCTCTCTCGTGAACGTACAGTGTAAAGGACTTGCTATAATCTGGGGTACCCAACACCGGAGCAGAACACAAGGCAGTTTGTGAATCAACAAATCTTTGCTGACATTCATCCGTCCAAGGGAGCGGATGGGGCGTGTCTTTCAACGTTAGTGCCAACAATGGTTTTGCTAAGAGTGAAAAATTAGGAATCCATTGTCTACAATTAGAAGTGATACCCAAAAAGGCACGCACTTCTCTCTGGATGGTAGGTACAGACATCTGTGAAATAGCATGAATGCGTTCTGGGGTCAATCGCCTTCCCTCCTTCGACAAGAGATGACCTAAATAGGTCACTTCTTGGCGGGCATATTGCAGCTTAGAGGGTGACACCTTATGATTTAAAGCAGACAAATGATGCAACAAAGCAACAGTCGCATTCTTACACACATCTTCCGTATCTGCAGCCACCAGTAAGTCATCCACATACTGAATAAGCGTAGCACCTGGAGGCAAAGAAAAAGCATCAAGCTGGAATTTAAGAGCTTTACTGTAAATAGAAGGACTTTCACAATGGCCTTGAGGAGCTCTCTTAAAGCGGAAACTTCGGCCACCTAAAGAGAATCCAAAGATGTCCCTACTTTCTTCAGCTATAGGAATGCTAAAGAAAGCATTCTTTACATCTATCACAGAAAACCAAGCTGCCGAGGCAGGGATCATCGTTAACAAGGCTGTAATGTCCAGAACAACAGGGAACTGTGGTACCACTATTTTATTGACCTCCCTCAGGTCGATAACAAATCGATAAACAGGAGGCTGTGAGGGATCCGTTCTTTTAAGAATCGGAAGAACAGGACTGTTGCAAACATTGCCTCTCGTTTCTTCAACCACACCTTTCCGAATAAAGTCATCAACAATAGCCAATAATGCTCTTTCTCCATCACTTGAGATACAATATTGGGGAATACGTGGCATCCTAACATTCTCTCTAACTGTAACAACATACGGCGGGATCGCAAGACGACCCACGTAATTTGGACCCGTGGCCCAAAGACTTTCCGGGAGAGAAAGCAACTCAAGTGGAAACTGATCTTGGGACAAACACATGGGAGACATCAATTTCTTTCCCAATGTAAGATGCACACCAGAAGGAGAACAATACAATGTTGCATGCAACCTTTTTAAAAAATCCAAACCCAGCAAATTCTCGCCACAACTAGTTGTCAAGATAAGGGAAGCTTCAAAATCATAAGGACCAATCGAGACAGGCAAAGGGCAAGAAACCGGATTACAGACTTGGGCGCCAGAAAATCCCACAGATGTATTCATAATGCCAGACAAAGGTGCCCCAGGGAGTTTAGAATGCATAATAGAACTTCTCATCGCACCAGTATCCAAAAGAAACTGTTCTAAAACGCCCATAGTATTGACAGTAACATATGGCCCATTTTAATCTACTGGAATCGACACAACTCCCTCACTTTGTCCATGGCTGCCCTATACAATATGAAAATCGTCGACTCTATTTTCAACATGATAATCATCATTGTAATATTGTGTGGACGGAACTACATGTTGATCAAAGTAATTCGAAGTAGATGAAGGAAAACATTGTTGCTCCTGGGAGGACGCACCCCGTCCTCTACCTCTAGATCCTGCCTGAAAATTACCTCAACCTCGGGGAGCAGACATCCCATTATTACACTGTAATAGAACCGGACAATTATTCTTGAAATGCCCTTCTTCCCTACAATATGCACATTGATTAGGGCCTAACAAAGGTCGCGGCGCGTAATACTCAGGCTTTTGCAACAATCTCTGAAACTGTGGGCGCTGTTGAAACTGGGAAGACTGCTGATTCTGATTCGAGCGAGGCGGATACGCCTGCTGCAAGAGAACCTTTGTTTTCAGATCTCTATTTTTCTTCTCTTGTTTCTCCTTTTCCTCCATATCTCTGTTCTCATAATACTGTGCAGTAGCCAATATTTTAGCAGGGGAAGAGACAGCCCATGCACTTTCAGAACTCTTTCATTTGTTCAACAACTCGGGAAGCAAATTGTAGACAATCTTGTCCACAAATAATCGCTGACCACCCTCTATACTCAAATCCTGGCCACTGTGATCTATAAACGTCTCTTCAAAACGAGTGAAGAAATCCGAGACACTTTCATCTTTCTTTTGCTTGCACGCGGCCAGCTTATCCCAATTTATTGCAGGCATCATTGTCTCCATCAATTCAATTATTCTACCTGGAAGAGCCGTAATCGAATCCTCAGGCTTCGCACCGCCTACCTGATTCGCATCTGCAGCTCTAATAGCAGCCCAATCACCACCTAATTCAGCCAAGTGATTTTCCTTACAAATCCGCACCCATATACCATGCGGAACCACATTTCCAAATAGCATATCAATGTCGGCCAAATTCATGATGCAAGCATCGACTGTTTGGGACAATTCTTTATAATATCCAGCAGGATTTTTACGGGGGTCCGGAAGAGTGCTCTTAAGTGCCAAAACTTCAGACCTCTTCCAAGGTTCGTGGACCCATATACGCTGGAAATGAGCGGGGACTGCTGGTGGACCAAGTACTGCTTCTCCCCATACATGTGGAACCTCACGGATCGGATAATTCTTACTACCTTGTTTGTTGGCGGTCTTAACCTCAGAAACAGACAAGGACAAGAACATAGTGCGAAATGCAATGAGTTTATTCATTGCCTCTTCAACCCCGTTTCCTACAATAACGCCTTTATTGAAGTCAGCCTGCAACTTCAGCAATTCCAAGGGAACTGTATCTGACTCCGTATCGTCCCAACCTTTAAAAAGGGTTTGACACATAACATTAAAAACATATCTCTGTGCAGTACTATATTCTAATCCCTGCTCAATCCATCTACAAGCGAGAGAACCCAAAACTACTTTCTCGTCCAGAAGAGGAAGCTGACAACAAGATTGTCGTCTAGAAAAAGCTGGAGACAGATTGAAAGACCCGATGAGAGGAGAGAGCAAACTTGAAACAGCATCCGCTATCCTCCTCTGTGAGGTAGGAGAATCCTTCAAAAGAATAGGAGGCATGACAGATGTAGAAGGCAGCGGAGACTGAAACATAGCAGACTGAAGAGTAGGAGCTGGAGAAGACGGAGGCTGAATCACAGACTGCAAGGATGGAGCAGAAGCAGGAAAAGAAGCTTGTTGCTGAACAATTGGCAACTGAGCAACCACTTGCTGAGCAACAGGAGGGGGTAACGGAGGTGCGGTAGCATTTTGCACATAGGGCGGAGGGGAACTCAACAAACAAGTCATTAGGGCATCTTCTTCTAATTCCTTATTTTTATCTGAAGAGGAAGTAGGCAACATTGGATAGCATCTATCTACCGCCATACGATGTTGTCTCTCTGACACCTCCTTCGCACCATCTTCTTCATTATGTTTAAGCTGTTGGGCAGCCTGTAAAATCGACATATCTTGTGCTTTCTTATCCTTTTTCGCTTGTTTCATTTCTTTCTGTTTGGCTTCTTTACACCAAAGGCGAAAGGAGTCGAACATAGCCGGCCGGGCTGTTCTTTTAAACAAAATTGTTTCTAAATTGTCTAATATAGTGGGGTCAAAGCTACCATTTTGGGGCCATCTTAAAACTCCATTATTTTTCGTATATCGGACCCATGTCTCATTAAAGGTAATGGGACCAATACCATGTTTCGAATAGGGCTCATAAGTGGGAGTTCCAACTGGAGGGATCGGGCACGATTCCTCTAACTGGGAATCCCTCGTACAACCTAAACAACAAAATCTCTTAAACTTACTCAGCCCAAGCATCATTACTTCTCTAGACTGATCACAAACAACAAGGGGTATAGGACAGTGAAAAAGTACAATCGTACTCACCCCTTGGCTTCAGCTATTGCAATACCTGAATGTACCAAAAACAAAACAAAACAAAGGTCTGTGGGAGCGACCCACCAAATACTTAACTAAGGGTCGTTCCACACCAGCGAAGGTCCGCCTATCGTCTCGCTCTATCAAATGTCATCAGAAGGGTCCAAGGCAGGGCAACAGTCAGGGCAGCAGTCGTCAGCAGCCATCGGAGAGGAGTAGGAGTAGCCGTGTTGTCAAAGACCTTCGGTCCATTTCCGACAGGTGGTGCGCCTCCTCCGGAATTTTCTTGCGGGGCTCCTCACGACCCTCGGGCTCAACCGCTACTGCTGAAGTCGCCCCATGTTGGGCGTCAGTTGGAGAACCGCAGCCTTAAGGCCCGGCGGCGCAGAGAACGCCTAAATCCCAGGAGTTCACCTGCCTTATAGAATACAGAGACACGGACTCTTCGTCTGGCGTAGAAGATGGTCTTTATTAGCTGCAGCTAGTACAGTGGTCTTAGAAGTCGTCAATGCAACGAGGTTCAAAAGAGACTGCCACTTAACTCCATGGCGCACAGGTTTATATACAGCACAACACAATGCAAAAAGGCAATAATACATGAGCATGAGCTATAGGCAAACGTTAGAAACAATCAGGTACATGCATCATTGCGGCCGTTTGCGATTCCTTAATTGCGAAAATTAAGGAATCGCAAACGGCAATGCATTAAAAAATCGCAATTTATTTAGCGATTCCTTATAATTCCTTAATTGCGATTCACACTTTGCGAATCGCAATTAAGGAATCCCTTCCCATTGATTCCTATGGGCCAAAAGGCCCATAGGAATGAATGGGAAGACAATCTCAATTTGCGAAGCGCAATTAGCTAATCGCAAATTGAGATTGCGATTTCAAGGGTGCAGGGGTGTCCAAAGGACACCCTGTTGCACCCCTGAAATCAATCTATGCACATATGTTGTGCACACACATGCCCTAAGGGCATGTGTGTGCACAACATGACAGTTAGAAAAATGCACTGAATTGCATTTGAAAGATTTTTCGCAAATTACCATGAGGTCCAACCTCATGGTAATTTGCTCTCCTTAATTGCGAAATCACAATTTTAAAATGTTTCTTGCATTGCATTTAAGGAATCGCAAAATGCGATTCCTTAAATGCAATCGCAATTCAAAAATTCGCAAATATTTGCGAATTCTTAAATTGCGAGGGCCTTGAACCTTCATGCATTCCAATAGAGGATTTTGCGATCACAAACGGCCGATTTTTGCGATTCGCACCGTTTGCGATCGCAAAATCCTTTGATGCATGTACCTGAATGTTTTAAGACTAAGGCAACTCAAATTCCCGGTCCCGTTTGTCACTCGACCCCTTAAGTAAATTACAAATGAATCCACATTATTCAGTTTACCAGCAAAGAAAACACACAGCTGTGTGTCGTAGGAGGACAGTCGTGAAACAGGAGAATACAGGAGACATGTAGCGAAGGACAGCAAATAAGATAACCTAAGGGAAACAATGGTGTGAACCAACATGTAGTCCGGACGGGGATTAATCAGCTCAGACAGGAATTAGTGTACTCGGCCAGACCCTGACACTCACTAGTAAACATAAGCAGAGAAGCCACCTGACACGCAAAGGCAGAAACGACAAAAACATTGCGTCTGCCAAGCTGCCTGAGTGAGGGCAACACAAAATGGCGGCGATCACAAAATGGAGGCTGAGTAAGAATGAATTCGTAATTATTTAGAACCTCAAAACACTCGGCCCATTAGGCAGATCTCCACCAGAGGACTCACAAGCCGCAACAAAGGAGGTGAGAGGGACTGGGACCTGATTCAGCTGCACTTCCTCTGCCAGTATTTTTAACTGAGGGTCGCCTTACAATAAGTATCAGAGACATGCTTCAGTGCTGCATTCTGGGGTATCACCTCAGGGGAAAGGAGGAGGTGCCAGAATCCAACTTGGCTGCTTGGAGCCTCTGTTCCGCTGAAGCCCAGCTTTCATCAACTAAGTGAGGCGCTTAATTCCCCACCTAAAAAACTGTTTCAACGATCTCCGGACATTGGATGGTCGGGAGCGTCTGACGCTGTGGCCGCCGTTCCAACCGGTCGTAGCAACACAAGGATACTGGCGAAAATCTCACCCGGCGTTTAACCTCAAGATGGCGCCTGAGAAGGAACGGACCTGCTTTTTGAATGACTCGAAGCAGATCCATGGGAACTTTTACCGAATTACCTACCCCCGCTCTACTCCTCTCCACTTTCCTGCTACTGACCTCTGCCCTCACCTGTCCTGGCCCTGGTCCCCACCCTGTTTACCTGTGAATTTTCCCTCGTCATTTGAGATCTAGCTATTTTGTCTGATGCCCGATGGAGCTACCTGGTTTAGCTATAGGGGAGACAAGTCAGGGATTCCCTCCTTGGACGTCACCTACCCAGTCGGTCTTTAGCCAGACTTCCTTTTGTCTCTCCTGTCGTCTCTTCCCACATCCTCCCTCTATTTATGTCTCTCCTTCTCTCTTCTCTTAATGTATTGGTACTGAACTATTTTGTCTGATGCTCGATGGAGCTACCTGGTTTAGCTATAGGGTCCTTGGTCGTCACCTACCCAGTCGGCCTTTAGACAGACTTCATTTCGTCTCTCCTTGTTGTCTCTTCCCCTATCCTTCCTTTCTCACGTTCCCTGTCCCCTTCCCTCTACCCTCTATTTATTTTGCTCTCCATGTTCTTTAAATGTTTCCAATTGAGACCTAGCTATATGGCCAAAGCCTGATAGCTATAGAGGAGATGGGTTTTGGGACTTCCCCCTCGACCGTCACCTACCCAGCCGGACTTTGGGCAGACTTTCCTTCCTCTTTCTGCCATATCTCTCTCCCACCCCTTTACCCATAACCCCTCCCCCTCTACACTTCACTTATCTCGTTTTTCTATGCTCTTGCAATTGTTTGTCTAGCAACTGATGTAAATTGGAACTGATCTAATCTTGTAATTTTGTGGAACCTCATGTAAAGCGCTCTGATACCTCCGGGTCTAGCCAGCGCTATATAAACTCTTCAAATAAATAAATAAACATGTTTTTGCTATTTAGTTCTTCTCTTAGGATTCAATCTGAACATTGCATGTAAGGTCTAACAACATAGGGCCAGATGTAGGTAAGTTCAATTTACAGATTCTTAAATACCGAATTTTACCGATTCGGTATTCATGAATCGGTAAATGATATGTCGATAAAAATCGGTATTTTTTACCGAATCGGTAAAATTCGGAATCTGACTTTTGGAATTTACCGAATCGGTATTTACCGAATTGGTATTTACCGAATCGGTATTTCCCATTCATTTCTATGGGCCAAGAAGCCCATAGGAATGAATGGGAAATACCGAATCGGTAAATACCGAATTGGTAAATTCCGAAATGGAAAGCAAGCAAAAAATATCAATGTCAGCCAAATTCATGATGCAAGCATCTACTGTTTGGGACAATTCTTTATAATATCCAGCAGGATTTTTACGGGGGTCCAGAAGAGTGCTCTTAAGTGCCAAAACTTCAGACCTCTTCCAAGGTTCGTGGACCCATATACGCTGGAAATGAGCGGGGACTGATGGTGGACCAAGTACTGCTTCTCCCCATACATGTGGAACCTCACGGATCGGATAATTCTTACTACCTTGTTTGTTGGCGGTCTTAACCTCAGAAACAGACAAGGACAAGAACATAGTGCGAAATGCAATAAGTTTATTCACTGCCTCTTCAACCCCGTTTCCTACAATAACGCCTTTATTGAAGTCAGCCTGCAACTTCAGCAATTCCAAGGGAACTGTATCTGACTCCGTATCGTCCCAACCTTTAAAAAGGGTTTGACACATAACATTAAAAACATATCTCTGTGCAGTACTATATTCTAATCCCTGCTCAATCCATCTACAAGCGAGAGAACCCAAAACTACTTTCTCGTCCAGAAGAGGAAGCTGACAACGAGATTGTCGTCTAGAAAAAGCTGGAGACAGATTGAAAGACCCGATGAGAGGAGAAAGGAAACTTGAAACAGCATCCGCTATCCTCCTCTGTGAGGTAGGAGAATCCTTCAAAAGAATAGGAGGCATGACAGATGTAGAAGGCAGCGGTGACTGAAACATAGCAGGCTGAAGAGTAGGAGCTGGAGAAGACGGAGGCTGAATCACAGACTGCAAGGATGGAGCAGAAGCAGGAAAAGAAGTATTGACAGGCTGAGCTTGTTGCTGAACAATTGGCAACTGAGCAACCACTTGCTGAGCAATAGGAGGGGGTAACGGAGGTGCGGTAGCATTTTGCACATAGGGCGGAGGGGAACTCAACAAACTAGTCATTAGGGCATCTTCTTCTAATTCCTTATTTTTATCTGAAGAGGAAGTAGGCAACATTGGATAGCATCTATCTACCGCCATACGATGTTGTCTCTCTGACACCTCCTTCGCACCATCTTCTTCATTATGTTTAAGCTGTTGGGCAGCCTCTAAAATCGACATATCTTGTGCTTTCTTATCCTTTTTCGCTTGTTTCATTTCTTTCTGTTTGGCTTCTTTACACCAAAGGCGAAAGGAGTCGAACATAGCCGGCCGGGCTGTTCTTTTAAACAAAATTGTTTCTAAATTGTCTAATATAGTGGGGTCAAAGCTACCATTCTGGGGCCATTTTAAAACTCCACTATTTTTCGTATATCGGACCCATGTCTCATTAAAGGTAATGGGACCAATACCATGTTTCGAATAGGGCTCATAAGTGGGAGTTCCAACTGGAGGGATCGGGCACGATTCCTCTAACTGGGAATCCCTCGTACAACCTAAACAACAAAATCTCTTAAACTTACTCAGCCCAAGCATCATTACTTCTCTAGACTGATCACAAACAACAAGGGGTATAGGACAGTTAAAAAGTACAATCGTACTCACCCCTTGGCTTCAGCTATTGCAATACCTGAATGTACCAAAAACAAAACAAAACAAAGGTCTGTGGGAGCGACCCACCAAATACTTAACTAAGGGTCGTTCCACACCAGCGAAGGTCCGCCTATCGTCTCGCTCTATCAAATGTCATCAGAAGGGTCCAAGGCAGGGCAACAGTCAGGGCAGCAGTCGTCAGCAGCCATCCGAGAGGAGTAGGAGTAGCCGTGTTGTCAAAGACCTTCGGTCCATTTCCGACATACAGGGGTTGATCAGGTGGTGCGCCTCCTCCGGAATTTTCTTGCGGGGCTCCTCACGACCCTCGGGCTCAACCGCTACTGCTGAAGTCGCCCCATGTTGGGCGCCAGTTGGAGAACCGCAGCCTTAAGGCCCGGCGGCGCAGGGTACGCCTAAATCCCAGGAGTTCACCTGCCTTATAGAATACAGAGACACAGACTCTTCGTCTGGCGTAGAAGATGGTATTTATTAGCTGCAGCTAGTACAGTGGTCTTAGAAGTCGTCAATGCAATGAGGTTCAAAAGAGACTGCCACTCAACTCAAGGGCGCACAGGTTTATATACAGTACAACACAATGCAAAAAGGCAATAATACATGAGCATGAGCTATAGGCAAACGTTAGAAACAATCAGGTACATGCATCATAGCGGCCGTTTGCGATTCCTTAATTGCGAAAATTAAGGAATCGCAATTAAGGAATCGCAAACGGCAATGCATTAAAAAATCGCAATTTATTTAGCGATTCCTTATAATTCCTTAATTGCGATTCACACTTTGCGAATCGCAATTAAGGAATCCCTTCCCATTGATTCCTATGGGCCAAAAGGCCCATAGGAATCAATGGGAAGACAATCTCAATTTGTGAAGCGCAATTAGCTAATCGCAAATTGAGATTGCGATTTCAAGGGTGCAGGGGTGTCCAAAGGACTCCCTGTTGCACCCCTGAAATCAATCTATGCACATATGTTGTGCACACACATGCCCTAAGGGCATGTGTGTGCACAACATGACAGTTAGAAAAATGCACTGAATTGCATTTTAAAGATTTTTCGCAAATTACCATGAGGTCCAACCTCATGGTAATTTGTTCTCCTTAATTGCGAAATCACAATTTTTAAATGTTTCTTGCATTGCATTTAAGGAATCGCAAAATGCGATTCCTTAAATGCAATCGCAATTTAAAAATTCGCAAATATTTGCGAATTCTTAAATTGCAAGGGCCTTGTACCTTCATGCATTCCAATAGAGGATTTTGCGATCGCAAACGGCCGATTTTTGCGATTCGCACCGTTTGCGATCGCAAAATCCTTTGATGCATGTACCTGAATGTTTTAAGACTAAGGCAACTCAAATTCCCGGTCCCGTTTGTCACTCGACCCCTTAAGTAAATTACAAATGAATCCACATTATTCAGTTTACCAGCAAAGAAAACACACAGCTAAGTGTCGTAGGAGGACAGTCGTGAAACAGGAGAATACAGGAGACATGTAGCGAAGGACAGCAAATAAGATAACCTAAGGGAAACAAATGTGTGAATCAACATGTAGTCCGGACGGGGATTAATCAGCTCAGACAGGAATTAGTGTACTCGGCCAGACCCTGACACTCACTAGTAAACATAAGCAGAGAAGCCACCTGACACGCAAAGGCAGTAACGACAAAAACATTGCGTTCGCCAAGCTGCCTGAGTGAGGGCAACACAAAATGGCGGCGATCACAAAATGGAGGCTGAGTAAGAATGAATTCGTAATTTTTTAGAACCTCAAAACACTCGGCCTATTAGGCAGATCTCCACCAGAGGACTCACAAGCCGCAACAAAGGAGGTGAGAGGGACTGGGACCTGATTCAGCTGCACTTCCTCTGCCAGTATTTTTAACTGAGGGTCGCCTTACCATAAGTATCAGAGCCATGCTTCAGTGCTGCATTCTGGGGTATCACCTCAGGGGAAAGGAGGAGGTGCCAGAATCCAACTTGGCTGCTTGGAGCCTCTGTTCCGCTGAAGCCCAGCTTTCATCAACTAAGTGAGGCGCTTAATTCCCCACCTAAAAAACTGTTTCAACGATCTCCGGACATTGGATGGTCGGGAGCGTCTGACGCTGTGGCCGCCGTTCCAACCGGTCGTAGCAACACAAGGATACTGGCGAAAATCTCACCCGGCGTTTAACCTCAAGATGGCGCCTGAGAAGGAACGGACCTCGAATGACTCGAAGCAGATCCATGGGAACTTTTACCGAATTACCTACCCCCCGCTCTACTCCTCTCCACTTTCCTGCTACTGACCTCTGCCCTCACCTGTCCTGGCCCTGGTCCCCACCCTGTTTACCTGTGAATTTTCCCTCGTCATTTGAGATCTAGCTATTTTGTCTGATGCCCGATGGAGCTACCTGGTTTAGCTATAGGGGAGAAAAGTCAGGGATTCCCTCCTTGGACGTCACCTACCCAGTCGGTCTTTAGCCAGACTTCCTTTTGTCTCTCCTGTCGTCTCTTCCCACATCCTCCCTCTATTTATGTCTCTCCTTCTCTCTTCTCTTAATGTATTGAGACTGAACTATTTTGTCTGATGCTCGATGGAGCTACCTGGTTTAGCTATAGGGTCCTTGGTCGTCACCTACCCAGTCGGCCTTTAGACAGACTTCATTTCGTCTCTCCTTGTTGTCGCTTCCCCTATCCTTCCTTTCTCACGTTCCCTGTCCCCTTCCCTCTACCCTCTATTTATTTTGCTCTCCATGTTCTTTAAATGTTTCCAATTGAGACCTAGCTATATGGCCAAAGCCTGATAGCTATAGAGGAGATGGGTTTTGGGACTTCCCCCTCGACCGTCACCTACCCAGCCGGACTTTGGGCAGACTTTCCTTCCTCTTTCTGCCATATCTCTCTCCCACCCCTTTACCCATAACCCCTCCCCCTCTTCACTTCACTTATCTCGTTTTTCTATGCTCTTGCAATTGTTTGTCTAGCAACTGATGTAAATTGGAACTGATCTAATCTTGTAATTTTGTGGAACCTCATGTAAAGCGCTCTGATACCTCCGGGTCTAGCCAGCGCTATATAAACTCTTCAAATAAATAAATAAACATGTTTTTGCTATTTAGTTATTCTCTTAGGATTCAATCTGAACATTGTATGTAAGGTCTAACAACATAGGGCCAGATGTAGGTAAGTCCAATTTTCAGATTCTTAAATACCGAATTTTACCGATTCGGTATTCATGAATCGGTAAATGATATGTCGATAAAAATCGGTATTTTTTACCGAATCGGTAAAATTCGGAATCTGACTTTTGGAATTTACCGAATCGGTATTTACCGAATTGGTATTTACCGAATCAGTATTTCCCATTCATTTCTATGGGCCAAGAGGCCCATAGGAATGAATGGGAAATACCGAATCGGTAAATACCGAATTGGTAAATTCCGAAACGGAAAGCAAGCAAAAGTGAAACTTAATAAAACAGCCAATCAGGTGCTACCACCCTCCCTCTCCCTACCAGGAAGTGGCTACCCAGGCAGCTACAACTAATTAGAAGGTTCTGGAGAGGCAGTCAGAGCTGAGCAGAGTCACAGAGCAGCAGGGAGAGTTTTTGAAACTTTATCAACTTAAAAATGGCAAGAAGCAGTGAAAGCCAGAAGTCAGATAGAAAGAGGAAAATAAAGTTCAGCAGCATGGAGCTGCAGGTACTTGTGGAGGAGGTTGTGAGGGTGCACAACAAACTTTTTGGCAGGCACTCCCTCACTGTTCCTGAGTCTGCAAAAAGAAAAATCTGGCTGGCAATTGCAAAAAAGTGAATGCAGTGGGAGTCCCAAACAGGAATACAGAGGATGTCAAAAAAAGATTCTATGACCTCAGGAGCCTCACCAAGTATAAAATGGCAGATATCCACATGCAGGCAGGCCTAACCGGTGGAGGCAGGAACACAGCGCCCCCCCTTGACTGACTTGGAAGAGTTGGTGGCCTCAATCATTGAGGCAGACAGCGTCTGCGGACTGGGAGATGTGGACAGCTCAGCCAGAGCTGCAGCAAAAAAAAGGTAAGACACATGTGCTGCATAACACCCCATACCAACCTACTTCCTTATACCCTTTTATGGACAAGCAAACCCCACTCCAGTACTGCTATAACTATACAAGAACAATGCATTATGGGAAATGTAGTCAGCAAATGTAAGACCCTGTGCAACAGCTTAGACATCAGCAAGTTAGTGAACTGAATGCAGATAAAAGAAAGTGAAATGTGTAAAACATTTATTGTAGTGATTGTGACACAGTAGCACTCAGTTGATATATGCTTATTTATACCTAGGGGCCAAATCAGGCAGTCGACCCACTGAGACCGAAGGGATTGCACCAGCGAGGGAGGAGAGTGAGGATGCAGGCCCAAGCCAAGTGCAAGCCTCGCTGGAGAAAGGTGACATGACTGGCATCTCCCATGAAGATGAGACTGTGCAGACCCCAGAGTTGCTGCACTCCCCACAGCTTTCCCAATGCCCTCCCTTGGTATTTTCACCAGAAACTTCACCATCACATCTCCAGTCCACTCCTGCAAGCCCACCAGCCAGGAGGCGTGTCGGGGCCCCACTACCATTAATGGGGGCAGCAGAGGGTGAGGGTGAGGCTCAAGTCACCGTAGATGTGAGGTCAGCAGCACTGCAGTCCAAAAGTGAGACAGTCACTGGTCGCAGAAGAAAACACAGACCCAGCAGTGCAGGTGGACGTGGTGAGGGTACTGTGTTCCGTGGGCTGGAGGGGAGTATGGTGCGCATTCAAAGGATGCAGGGCAAATCCATCCAAGCCTGCCAAAGTCAATTCCTAGCCCTGAATGTGCAAATAGGAGACATGGGGAAGGGCATGAGAGACATTGTGGACACAAATAAAGAGATTGCAAAAACAAATACGGACATTGCAGCAGGGATTCAGCAGATGAGTAACTCAATTACGCAGCTATGCACCAAACTGGAAAGTCTGTCACACACAAGGCGCAGGGATGCCCGTGCCCACAATACGGCCATCAATCGCTTGGCCACTGCCACATCCCTGCTATGTTGGAGGGGCATAAATATGCAGGAGGCTTTGACACAGAATACAGCTGAGGTCACCGGGGGCATGGCCAGAATGACGAGTGCACTAGAGGCAATGATGATTTCCCAAACAGCACAGAATCCTGCCCTGGACGTGGAAGAGGCTGAAGACACTAGTAGCCGGAGCAGCATGGCTAGCACTATTGTGGAGACACGGAGGAGTACTAGGCGCCAAGCTGAGGCTGCAGGGCATGCTGAACCAAGCCAACAACACCCTAGTGGCTCTGGGAAATGCGGGCGCAAGTGACATTACCGGTCATGGGTGAAGTAACCCGGGACATACAGTCCCCACGTGTATGATGTTTATTTTGTTGCACTGAAGTGCTTGAACGTTGTGGCAACATTAAAATACGTTGGTCCCATACACGACCTGTCTGTGTCTCATTACCTACTAAATAGTTGCGTGTAATCTCCTCACGTCTGTATCTGCCATCACTTGGTGTTGACACTCCAGCAGGTTGTGTTTCAGGCACAGCAGTCTCGTCCTCATGATCCTCAAAGTCTGACAACTCCACCTCTGTGCCCTTCTTCACAGCAAGGTTGTGCAACATAGCACAGGCAGCAATGATTTTGCAGCAGGTCAGGGGGGTATACTGCCGGGCACCTCCACTCTTGAACAGGCACCTGAACCTGCTCTTCCAAAAGCCAAAGGTACGCTCCACAACATTTCTTGTGCTCTTGTGGGGCCTGTTATATCTCCTTTGGCTGGGTGTTGAGGGGTTGAGGTAGGGGGTGAGGATGAAGGAGCGTAGGGCATATGCACTGTCCCCTAAAAGGAAATGGGAATACATTACTCACATGCATGCATGTACTTCTTACTGCAATAGGTGTTAATGGGGTCGCACAATGTGTCTTATCTAGGAGGTATCCTTCACCAAATTCCCCTGCTGTCAGCTGTGCATAGATGCCGCTGTTTTGGAATATGAAGGAGTCATGGGTACTCCCAGGAAATTTTGCCACCAGGTCAGTGATGACGCACTTGGCATTGCAGATCACCGGCACATTGATGGTGTGGGTGGACTTACGATTCCGATATATGTATTCAGTGGCAGCAGGGGGACAAATGGGAATGTGGGTGCCATCAATGCAGCTAATGATATTGGGGAAATGCGCCATCTGGTAAAAGTCAATTTTAGTTTGGAGCAGTTCGCCATGGGTTGCAGGGAAAGATATATAGTGGTCCATCCTCTATAACATGGCGTCAAGGAATTTGTGGAAACAGCGGGACAGGCTGCTCTGGGTCACCCCACCCACCGCAGTAACCACACTCTGGTAGCTCCCTGATGCAAGCAGGTGTAGACTGCACAGCACCTGCTCGTGGGGTGGAATGGCATGTGCCCTTGGGATAGTGTGCTCCAACAGTGGTTGGAGGTCTCTGATGAGGTCCAAGATGGTGTCTGGCTCCAACCTGTACCTCTGGCGAATCTCTGCCTCTGTGAGCATGAAAAAGGTGATCCTCTGCCTGTAGACCTGCTCCTGTCTCTGCCATTCCCTCTCTCCTTCCTCCTGTAGCCGCACCCATCTCGCAATGACATATAATGCCGCCATTGTGCAAACAGTATTGCATTTTGGGTCCTTTTTTATAGTCTGCACATGGTTACCACCTGATTTCAATCCATGGTAAATACCGACTCCTAAATACCGAATTTCAAGCAAATTCGGTATTTAAGAGCTTACCTACATCTCGATTTTCATTTTTGCCACTTCTTATTTACCGATTCGGTATTTTACAGATTCAGTAAATTTACCGATTCGGTAATTTTACCGAATTGCAAACCGTTGCGATTCGGTAAATTTACCAATTCGGTAAATATACTGATTCGGAAAGTTTACCAAATCGGTAACTTTACCGATTCGGTATATTTACCGATTCGGGCGATTTTCTGTCCCCTGCAACTCAAATACCAAATACCGGTCGGTAAGGGCCGAAAATACAGATTTTCGGCCGTTACCGACTGGTATTTGGTTACCTACATCTGGCCCATAATGCCCTATATTTCTGTGATTGGTAAGTAACATATCCTAGGATTTAGATGCATTTTATCATATAAACCAAGACAGAGAGGAGGATTTGAGCAGAGGGCAAAGGTGCAGGAATAAGCGCACCAGCCTTGCGAAATCTGGGATGTGGACCACCTAACTACAAATGCCAGGTATAACGTCTGGCGCTAACCCTAGAAATTACTTATATATCACTGTGTTCACATAGTAGGCCTAGGCAGATATATATTTGGTCAAGATAGAGCATTTCATTGTATACAGTTCACTGGTAATGCTGATTACTTTGCTCAATTGTAGACGTTTTCTAGTCACAGCACAGTTGCTTCATAACAGCGCACTATAGTGTCAATAAAAAGTGTAAACTTTCTTTGTGTCTTTCTTTTGTTTATTATTGACATGCATGAGTGAGAGAGCAAAAGGTGATGATCTATTTACACAGTTCTCTTGGGGACTTGTGTTCTAGGTTGCCAAATTACCTGTTACTCTAGGAAAGTTAGGAGGACAGGCAAGGCACTGTGACCAAGTTGTATTTGGGCCCATAGGTTCTAATGTGGTATGGTGACTCAGTACCTACATACTGACGTTCTGGGATCCCAGGCATAGTACTGTTTCCAAACTAATTTCCTGCAACAATCTGGCTGAAATAGGTGCAGCCAAGATGTCTGCTAGACCGCTACCAAACAGGAAGTGGACAATAACCAATAAAATGTGTCTAACTGCCCTTTCCACGCAAACAGCTACTGCTGCGGGAGAGCGAAGGATACTATGAAAATCAGGTAAGCATCTGAAATCAAACAGAATCTCTCTTGCCGAACACAACTCAAAACAGTTAAAAAATGCCGCATCTAAAAGAATCAATCTAAAAGACTCAAATGCTGGGGACTTGTCTGCTAGCCTGTATGGTTTTGGTGTGGTCCATAATTTTGCCCGACAGTGGTCCCAGTGGGGTTTCATGACATCTGCTGGCACACTAATAGTAAATTGCCTCAAACTATTGGGTTAATGGAAGCTTTAAAGTTTCCAAAAGTAGCTAAGAAAAGCTTTCAAGTTTCCAAAACAAATTGCTCTCGTGAAATATGCTGCACACCAGAGTGGAGCTAAATTTACCGAATGCTGTTCTCTTGTTTCTGGTATATTAGAATGGGATGAGAATTCTTAATCAGAAAAGGAAAAAGTAAATACCTTTTTGGCAATGTCAATCTATCAATCAGGGCTTGCATTGTGCGGCCACTCGCCCGTGGGGGTCTCAAGATGCTGGGGGAGGCTGCTAGTCTGACTGGGTGGAGGATCGTTCGAAGTAAGCATGGGCAAATTTTGCGAATTCGCAATACGCGAATTTGCGGATTTACAAATTCGCAATTCGCAAAATTCGCGAATTCCTGCAAATTTGTGGATTTTTTGATTTTTGCGAGTTCGCGGGTGTTCTCGGGGCACTTTGCGTGTTCGCGGGTGTTCGCAAGGCGCTTTGGGTTTTCACGGGGGGGGGTTTGCCTGGTTAATCACTGCCACCCTCTCATTTTTTATGCCCATCTGCCCTCTGTACCACTAGTTTCTGTGCCCTTCTGCCCTCTGCCCCAATCATTTTTTTTCCCCTTCTGCCCTCTGTCCCACTTTTGTGCCCTTCTGCCCTCAGCCCCTCTTAGAATGGCGCCGGCAAGCTGCCAGCACCATTCTAAAATAGCTACAAATAGCTTCAACAGGAAGCCCTAATAGATAAAGTAAAGCAGGTGCTCGAGTTGAAGGTCAAATTAAGTTACACAATCATTAATCACCCCAACTTTGGGGTGATTATTGATTGTGTAACTGACTTTGAGCAGCATTCAGTTACGCTTTATTGATTAGAGCTTCCTGTTAAAGCTGACTTTTGTAACTATTTTAGAATGGCTCTGGCAGCTTGCCGGCACCATTCTAAAAGAGTTACAAAAGTCAGCTTGAACTTTTGACCCAATCCGTTCCGCTCGCGGATTTTGCGGGAAATTCGCGAATCTTGCGGATTGCGAATCTAGCGAAAATCCGCAAAATCCGCGAGCTGAATGGATTTTCCGCCCATGCTTAGTTCGAAGTGCCAGGTCTTGAGGTCTTTCCTGAATTGGATCAGTGACTCTGATTGCCTGAGCTTCAGGAGCAGGGTGTTCCAGGTCTTGGCGGGGAGGTAGGAGAAAAATCTTATTTTGGTTCTGGTCTTGTGGATCCTGGGGATGGAGGCGAGGGTGAGTTGGGAGGATTGAAGTTGTCTGGTGGGTATGTGGAATGTGAGGCAGTTGTTCAGGTATTCTAGTCCTTCATCGTGTAGAGCTTTGTAGGTGTGCGTGGGGAGATTGAAAGTGACACTCTTTTTGACTGGGAGCCTGTGAAGTTGTTGGCGGTGATGCATGATGTGGCTGAGGCAGGGAATGTCAAGGACCAGTCTGGCGGTGGCGTGTTGGACAGTCTGAAGTTTCTTAAGCTGTTTCTGAGTGACGCCAGAATTAAGTGTGTTGCCGTAGTTGAGTTTGCTGGAGATGAGTGCATGGGTGACCGTCCTTCTGGGTTCTGTGAGGATCCATCTGAATGTCTTTTGGAGTAGACGGGGCATGTGTCAGCAGGCTGAGGAAACTGCATTGATTTGGCAGTTCATTGTGATGGACGAGTCCATGATAATGCCAAGTTCGAGTGTGTGGTCTGTTGGTGTGGGGGAGAACCCAGAGCAGCTGGCCACCAGGAGTCATCCCAGCATGAGTCGGTGGGTCCTAGGATGAGAACTTTGGTTTTGTCTGAGTTGAGCTTCAGGCAGATGTTAGTTCAAACTTTGGATAAACTTGGAGACTTGCAAAGTGAGGTGTCAGGGAATGAATTATTTTTTGAGAAAGAGCAGGATGTACTGAAGATAAAAAGGACTTTTGAAGGTACAGTGATGGGAAATTTCTATTACCAAATTCAGTCCTACCCAAGAAGACAAAATAAATGCACTGACCTACACATTTGAAACATGATGGAATGTTAGCCTCATTCAAGAAGTAGTGGCTTAATCTTCATTTTAGAGACATAACTGAATACTTGAGTCTAATGTGTGTAATATGTCAGCAAGTCACCATCATCATCAACATGGCTTTATTTATTAAAATAATCAACATTTGCCATAAACGCACAACAACTAATACAAACAATACAAAGTTTAAAAAACAATCAATAAAAAGGTGGGGTATAATTTCATCATTACAAATTTAGCAGAAAATATTCTTAAAAACATAATTTTATACAGTTGTGATGACAGACAGCTGAACCCAATCTACATTCAACTCATCATTATCCTCAACACCTCCATCTACACATCAACCTTCCCAGACAGATGCAAAACACGCAAAAGTCTGACTCTTCCTAAAGAAAGCCTCAGCTGACCCCAAAAATCTTCGAAATTGCCATCCAATCTTCCTGAAACCCCTTCCCAACCAGCAGCTCAATGAAGTCTTGGAAATAACTCACCTACTGGCTGTCTCTCAATCAGGATTCTGTACCAACCACAGCACTGAGATCACGCTGATTGCCACCACAGATGACATCAGAAAACTCCTCGACCATGGAGAAACCATGGCCCTGATCCTCCCTTACCTCTGTGCGGTCTGACCGGGTCTTACACAACACCCTCATCAACAGACTACACAACACAGGCATATAGCAATACACCCTCAAGTAGACTGCCCCCTTCCTCACAGGATGCAACCAGAGCATCTGACTGCCTTCCTTCAGCTCCGCACCCAAAGGCATTATATGCGGCGTACCACAAGAATCATCCCACAGCCCCACCCTGTTCAACACGACCCACCTGGCAAATGTCATCAGATCCCATGGACTCAACATAATCTCCCATGCAGAGGACACTCAACTGACCCTCTCACTCACCAAATCCTCTCCAAACACCACAACCAACTTCTGCAATGCCATGGCCAATGTAGCCGAATGGATGAGAGACAACTGCCTGAAACTAAAATCCGATAAAACTGAAGTTATGATCTTCAGGAAGAATACCTCCGCATGGGGCCACAGCTGTTGGCCTGCAGACCTCTGAACTCCACTGACGAACCATGCATGCACTTTGAGCATCATCTTTGACAGCCAACTGACCATAAAACTTCAAGTCAATGCAGTCGCCTCCTCCTGCTTCCACACACTTCGCATACTCTGCAGAATCTTTGGATGGAGCCCAAAACCAGAAAGACCGTCACTAGCCGCCTTGATTGTGGCAACATCCTCTATGCCAACATCTCAACCTAACTCCTCAGGAGACTCCAGACCATACAGAATCTGCAGCCAGACTCATACTGGACCTCCACTGACTTCCCATCCAGGAAAGATGCTAGTTTAATCTCCTCACGCATCCCTACAAAGCCCTCCACAACCTAAGACCTACCTACTTCAACCATCGACTGAACTTCCACCACCCCACCAGACACCGGTCCTCCTCTTCATTCTGCCTTGCTCATACCCCAATATATGTGGCAGCTGCAGCGGCGGCAGCTCAATCTACATCACTGCCAAATCCTGGAACAACCTTTCACTCCAGGTCCGTATAGCCTGCTCGCAGGCAGACTTCAGAAAGAGACTCAAGACCTGGCTTTTCGATGGAGACACAGTGCCAGATACCCTTATGGGTGACAGTGCTATGCTCTACAAATGCTGGTTGATGATTTATTGATTTTTAAAAACTACCATCAGCAATATATGCAAATTCATTTGGAAAAGACTGCAAATAAAATAAAGCTGGTCAACGTTGATAACAACTTTGTGATTTCAAAACTGGAATGTAATTCCAATTAGTAAACGGTTTGTAATGCTCACAGAAAATACAAAATGTAGAAAAGTTGAATGAAGAATTCACTACAGGGGCGTGGCCAGCCGGCACCCAAGATGGCCGCATCGGAGAAGAGCTCCGATAGTTAAAATCCACAAAATATTCCGGAATTACCCATAAATGATTCCTGTCTGGGCTCCCTGACACCTTGAGGAGACTCGGTCGAAAAACTGTGAAATTCTGGGGCCTCTGGATGGCAGCGCCATGGCTGGGAGCGGGACACACCGGGGAGTGCGAGGAGCCCTGGCGAAAACTAAAGTGGTTGGTGCCTCTGGCCGCCTGGGCATTTGGAGCAACGTACCACTCAAATGTGCTGATGACCCCATACTACAGGCCCTTCTGACCGGTTGGTGATTGCTGGAGCCTCCTTTGCCCATACAGATGTCAACTGAAGATCCGTTGCAATCCCGGAGGATGTCCCCAGTGGTGGCGACATCGTGCAGCCCTGCGGTTTCTGTCCCGGCACTCCACGGTGCTCCATGTGAGTGTCTGGCCCAAGCAGTCTGCCTGGAGAGGCCGAAACTACTCTGCGGGGGGAGCGCGATCCCTCCTTTTGTCACGCCGTGCCCTAGGGCCTATACCCAGTGCTCGTAGCCAGGTGGAAGGTGGAGGCAGGGTCTTGATCCGAGCACGGTTTGCACTTCCCCCCCTCAGCCCTAGTCACGCTGTGGTGTGTTTGTCTGGGCACCAGGAGGATTGACCATGAAAAATTACCAGCGCGAGGGCTCCCCTCCAGAACCCTGAACCCCCCAACACATCGAGGCCTACCAGGACCATTCCCATCAGAACAGGCACAGAGGTTGGGAGGCTTAAAAGTCTGCAACAATTGAAGTTGAGGCCTGTGGCTGTGGTGCTGACAATGGCGTGAGGGACTTGACTGATCTCTGCTGGTGGGAAGGGCTCGGCCAACCGTAGTGGGCCGCCTTTTCAGACGACACCTAGTGGAGGGATCAGCCACATGTGCAGACCCAGTTCTGAAGCATTTATGAGGAGTATTTGGACTCAGTGACGGCTCCAGTTATGCATAGACTCCCAAATTTTGTATCCATGGCCTCCGCATAACGAACTTTGCGGGGAACTACGCAGCATACTAATTAAGGGGGCACCCCACATCAGCGACCCTGATATCATGTCGACAAAGAGGGGGCCCAAGCAGACCCACAAAGCGAAACTGGACAAGTTTGCCAAGTCCAGAATGGACAGCACGGAGTAGAGGGATGCGGTACAGTGTACTAAACAACAGTCTGAGGAAGGAGCTCCGACTCTAGTGGATGTAATGGAGGCCATTCAGGGCGTCAGTTCGGTGATGGAACACAAGATAGTCTCTGTGACAGCTGAGGTAGCCCTCATGCATGGGGACCTATGAAATTTGGGAGAGAGGATCAAAGCAACCAAGGAGTCGGTCTTGACACTCCAAGCCTCTTCCAAAACTTTGGAAAGAATCGTAAAGAGGCTACAGAGGAAAACTATGGATTTGGAGGAAAAACTCGAGGACTACGAAGGTGCGCAGGCAGAATTAATGTGCGCATTTTAGGGCTCCCAGAGAGAGCAAAGGGGCAGGTGACAGACCTATTTGTGGAAGACCTGATTCAGAAACATCTACAGCCCGATCTCTTTCTCAATACTTTTCAGTTGAACGTGCTCATAGAGTGCCTGGAGGACCCCTGAAGCCAGGCGCACCCCCACGTCTTATCTTGGTCAGAAGACTTATTTATCCGGATAGAGACATTATCCTTCAAACGGCATACACAGCACCCCCACTCAAGTTTGAAAATTCAACAATTACATTTTTCCCAAACTTCACAGTGAAGGTGCAAAAGATGCGAAGATCCGTCCTGGAGGTCAAGGAAGCGCTCCGGGAAAAAAACTTTAAGTATGCAATGCTCTTTTCGGCCAAGCTACGAGTGCTAATGGAGGGGAAGTCCTGGTTCTTTCAAACCCCAGAGGAAACCTGGGAATGGTTAGATGCTTGGAGAACTCCCGGTGCTTACATGTCTAATCCTCAAAGATGTTTGCAAGGAAATGAGAGTCAACAAGTTAAATACGACCTTCATGACGGCCATTGCAAAAAAGTGTCTGGACAGCCCGGACCAATTGGTGGGAAGACATCTGTAGCTGGAGGCGTACCAAAATGGTAAAATCCTCACTGGATCTGGGTGTTGATCACAATGTTGATGATCGCCATGTGGAGAACTGTCAAGTATGTAACTTGTGGGATATGGCCTGATATGGCAGGGCAGCATTGTCCAGTTTGTAAGGGGAGGAGGGATAATAAATGGATGCACCACACTGGGTATGAGAGATAGACCAAGCTTGCTGAATATGTTACATCATGGGCTAATATGATCCGGGTTACGGGGGATCATTGTTTTCTTGTTGAACGAGTTCTGGCAGTGTCGCGTTCCCCTTCACAAAGTTAAATGGGTAAGGGTACACAGGCACACTGTAAAATTGGGGCGGGGGTGGGCAGTTTTAAGTCCATGTTGCAGGAAGGCAGGAGGGGGTTGGGGTGTTTTCAAGTGGGGTTGTTTTAGAATGGTTTTGATTTTATTGTGCAGCATTGTACAAAGGGGCATATTCTCAAGAAGTTATTGGCGAGTTGTCTGCACTTTATCTCAGCCAAAATCTATCGCCCCATTCAAAAGCTGGTGCTAAAAGCCGATATCACCAGTTTACCTGCGATAGCAGCCACAAAAAACATTGCCACAGATGAGCACAGCAACTTTTGCTAATGAGATGCAGAGTAGGCATTCTCGTGCAAAAAGCCACAACAACACCACTCTGCAACATGCTCAACGACCGGCCAGATAAGATCTCAAAACAGGCAATAAGGCGCCTGTCCTAACCTGGTGTAAAGTCTGACGACAACATGCACCAGAAAAGGGAGCCCAGCCCAGAGCCGCACCTGAAGAACAACAGATGCCAGGGAGCTACTGACCATGCATCTCGGAGCCCCAAGAGGGCAACAACATCCACCGCCACCACCCCCAGGATCCCCCCCAGACAAAGTTATGTCACATCAACTTTACGAAATCATGAACAAAACAATTTGCCTGATGTCGCAAAATTACAACACCTAACATACATGGGTGGTAAGAAAAAGGAGAATCATACATTAATCTCAACATTTCCAAATAAGTTGTTTTATTCAGAATGAACACAAAACAACTATTTTGAAGAGTCTTTGTGGGTCTTCTGAGGACAATCTGTAAGTCACAGCCTGCAAAAGAAAAGTCTAGAAGAAAGAGAGTGCGATGGAGATACAGAGAAAGAGAGAGCGAGAGCGAGAAGGATAGAGAGAGAGAGAGAGAAAGACAGGGAGGGAGAGAGAGATAGATAGAAAGAGAGGGAGAAAGAGAGAGAGAGAGGGAGGGAGCAAAAGAGAGAAAGAGAGAGGGATAGAGAGAAAGAGAGAGATTGTACAAGAAGCGCAAGGCCAATCGGGCTCTTGGCTCATACATGCCAATGTTGTGTGTAGATCGCTATTGGTGCATACTAAGTCTAAGGCCTGGCATCAATTGCAATGCGAAGGCCACATCACATCTCAATAATGCGAGCGGTAGTCAGACTAACATTAGGTATGAAAATTCCTTTGTTTCAATACACAAGGCGGAAGGACAACTGAACCTCCGACCTTGGGCTTGAATGAGGCTGGCACCCCCTGCGAGAGATACCATACCAGATCTTGACAACTCCCATACCACGAACTGCGCTAATGAAAGACCAACGTGTCCACACCCCACATACAGTTCCCCCTGCTTGAGATACACCTGTATGGGATGCCCTTGACACATAAGTCAAAAACAACCCAGATATTGCACACAAATACGACTCATTGCTCCAAGCTGTGGCATATTATCAACATAACTGCCGCTGGTCAGAAGAGTGCCAGTGCTACGAGACCAACAAAAGCAATGACAGGCAATCCCGGGCACATGCAAAGCCCCTATCAGGTGAAACTGTACCGTGCATGAATGCTGGATCTGTTGGGATCACTGCCACTGGCAGTGTTGCGCATCAGTTACCGTGTGAGTTTCCATTTTGCTTACGTCACCTGAATCCAGCCTGGTTCCACTGTTAATCATGCACATTCTAGAGGCCCATGGATGTCTGCCTATCGAACACAACGGTAGCTGAACTGGATTATGACTTGTGTGTGCGCCCCCTATTGGCCCACGAACAGTAGTGTAACCGTGATACCCGTTCATGGGAGGCCATGGCGTATGTGCTGGCAGTTGTGCATGGGAGATTGCACACCTCCTCGTGTGCAGCGACCACATCGAGGTGCCCATCTATTGGGGTGTGTTGCAGATTGGTGAAACAGTGTGGACGGAGCACAGCTGCCCGGACCAGTTAATGTATTGGTTCTCCCTTGTGTTCCTTGAACTTGACAACGACGCACTCTTGGAAAAGATTGCCCATGAAGCTGCGTTTGCATTCATGGACGAGTAACTACGTTCCTGCAGCCACAACTGATTATCATCCATAGCACAGGTCCCTACACCTTGTAGCATTTTGGAGGAATGGTCACATATCCCACCACAACAGTGGACATGTCTGCCTTCGCCCGGACTCAGAATGCATGTGCGTGGACCTATGCGTGTGTACATACACCTGTGCAATCCCACGGGCGGAGCTGCACATCGTCGTTTGGCAACGTTCCGAAATCAGACATACTGCTGGGGGGAGAGTACACACATCGCAATGTAGTATGACATGTGACCTTGTAGGACCCTTTTACATGCTCAATGTCAGCAGAGCACACAGTCGGTGCAGTCTGGTGGTACAGCACTATACAGATCTCATGGGCTGTGAGTCGTGTCCCCTAACACGGGGCAATGAGCATACGCCAAACATCATATGACTCATCCAGCAAAGCAAGGTGGGCTGAGCGCGTTGCCATCCGTAATGATTTGTGTTCATTTTTTCCTCCCCATGTCTTGCACCTCAACATGTTCCTATGCTGCCTGTAAGTCTCTTAAGCATTGGTCTGCATGTTGTGGCCCTTACCTTGCCCGTACTGACACGCACATGCTAATAAAGTCCATGCAACTTCACTATTGTACAACTGTGATGAGTGTTGATTAGAATGACAAATTGTGTGCCTCAATGAGCATTGTCCGTACACATGGAGGGACTGACTGACACTTGTACATTGGGGTGAGTCCCTATTGACAGCTCCACCTCTGTAAACCAGATTTTGTGGTTGAGATAGTTGCTGGGAGACATGTGCTCTTACGTGTCTTCAGCAATGTGAGTGTGGTGTCCAACCTCTTGCCATGTAGATCAAGGTTATCCATCAAAACAGACTGTGTCCACACAGATGTGTGCGAGTATGTATGCAAAGAGACGTTCTAATGTCACAAGTGATGGGGACACCACTTCAGGCCTGCTACCGAATTTGACATTTCTACACACAGCCCTCTTTAATACATGAACGTAGGGCTACGTTGGGGGGTTGCGAGATTTTAGTTCATGTGCAATGAGGCCACAGCTATTTCACACCTTCACAGTCATCTAATTGACCATGTGGGTCAGGGTCAAACATGTGCATTGATGTCACTTAGAAGGGTGTACCTTTTAGTGCAATCAATGTCCCTACATTCATCAATACTTTTATATGTGAGTGAACATAGACATGACACCTCTGTCTGATTTGGAATGTTTTATTCACATTCTGGGGAATGTCGGAGCTGGAGCAGTACATGGTCATGCCAAGCCCACATTACATGGTTGCCCAGTGGCTGGCCAACCAGAGTCCTTGGGGAAATGAAAAGTTAATCTGAAGAGAAAGAGTTAAATCTGCAGCCGGATTGCTGTGTCATTGGTAACCAGAGCAGATATGGCAGTCCATGTCGGGGTCCAGGTGAATGTCGCAGAGTGTGGTGGGGGACAGTGGAAGGTGTTGTTCCAGAGCATGATGCATAGGGCTGAATCAGGCAGGGACAGGCCATATGGCAGGGATGGATGCTACTACCTCCTTCCTCACACAGTCATTGCCTTCCACATCTTACTCCTCTGAGATGTCTTTTGTGTCCGGTGTGTCACATGTGTGTTGTGGTGTTATGGCTGCATCACTGTGTACCACTGACACATCAGGGTGCGAAAGTGATGGGGCTGCGTAACTGTGTGCCAATGACACCTCAGGGGCAGTGATTATGGGTGTCCAAGTTCTTGCTGCAGTTATCTGGTACAGGCTCAGTGACATAAATGGCAAGATAAGGAAGTGCAAGGCATGGAAGATCCCAGCTACATCTCGCTGGTGTTCAGCCAAGGCAGCCATACTTCCAGCCTGCATTGGCTCCATGGTCTCCATTGTCCTCCACATCTGTGCCAACTCTGTGAGGTCATCTCCGTAGCCTGTCTGACTAGATAGTTCTTTTATCCGAGTAATGGCCGCAGCAATGTCAGCCAAGGATTGTTGGAGAGCATGGTGCACACAGTGGGTGTCCATGTGAAAGTGGAAGTGGTCCCTGATGGGATTCAGACACCCATGTATGGCATCAAGTTTGGCTGCAACGAGGTCGAACCCCACCCGCAGCTGATCAGCCATCTCCACCTGGCACCCTAACACTTGGCATTGGAATTGCATGTGTTGGTCGTAGGGGTCCTGGGAGACAGCTGTGGTGGTATGTGCTTCCTACTGCGTGGTCCGTGCAGGGGATGGGGTCACCTCAATTCTGCTGGGCTGCACTGCTCCTGGGGGTGGGGTGTAGAGGCTGTCCATTAGCTGTAGGAGGGTGTCTGAGCAAATGTGCAGGGTGTCCACTTCATCATCACTGAAGAGATGTGTGGTCTGCTCTGCAATGTAAAGGGGCGATGCAGGTTAACAGAGCTCAGAAGAGACATTGCCGTGGGGTCACCTATCTGGACATCGCTGCCCTGCTTGCCCTGCTGTTGGCCATCCTGCCCCCCCCCCCGCCGCTGCTGCAGCCTCTCCTTAACACAGCGTGGAGAGCGGGGGGACTCCAAGTCCTGTGATCCTCTGCTGCTCCAGAACCTGAGACTGCCCTCAAACGTGACCAGAGGCGCATAAAATCGAGCTGTGCCCCGGTGAAGCGGGAGCGCGGAAGAGACATAGCTGTGGGGTTACCTACCCAGACATCGCTGCCCTGCTTGCCCTGCTGTTGGCCGTCCTGCAACCTCTCCTTAACATAGCGCGGCCAGCGGGGAGCGGGGGGACTCCTATTCCTGTGATCCTCCACTGCTCTGGAACCTGAGACCGCCCTCAAAAGCGATCAGCGGCGCATACAATCGAGTTGTGGTCCCGCATCGCGGAATTGCGCGCGGATCGTGCGGGCCGAAGCCTGGGCAAAGGGCGGGCCGTCTATGGCCGTCAGGGGCCGCAGGAGGCCGGGCCGGGCTCCCCCTCTGATGTCATTGTGCTGAAACGACCCGACCAAGTAAAAGGTGAGAATTCGCCTATGTACCTTGAGAGCCATCCCTGGAACACACTGCGTGGATCTTCTAGCCAGTGGTATATAAACTACTCGGTAATCCCGTTCATCAGACTCACTGGAGTGGGACTATGGGTAATAGGAAGAAGAAGGAAGGGGGGGGACTGGAGAGATGGCTAATCCTACGAAGCAGAGAAAGGGAAAGAAAGTCAAGTGGATGCCAAGACATGCTGCCACAAACTGCATTATTGACTGCATAGACACTATTATTGAGTTAAGTTGAGTTATTTTGACTGATGATGTGAATATAGATCAGGGCGGGAGAACCAAGTACTACAAGAAAGGGCTTGATCAAAGTGGGCTCCCTGGGAAACCTCTTCCTACTCTTCCTGCCATGTTTTGGTTAAAACAAACGATCCCAGATACAAACACTAAAGCAGGTGAGGAGGTAGGACCTCCACCGGCAAAGCAAAATACAACCGAGGCCTGCGATAAGGTCTGTAACGAGTGTGTGCCAACCCATAGTAGCCGGGAAAGTGATGATGCTCAAGTAATATGCTCGAACAGATGCTCAGTTCTAGCAAACACCCCTGTGGAGGTTAAGGTATCAGAGCCAATGCAAAACCCCAGGGCTGAATCCATAACTGATTTAATTTTTTTCTACAAGCCAAGGGTTAGATGCTTGGAGTGATAGGGACAGAACAGCCCCTAAAAATATCGAGGACCTAGTAAGCTTAGTCTCCCTCTTGAGCGACGAAATTGATGTTATGAAGCACATGATCTCAAACTTAGTAGGTATAATAAAACATGACGCAGCTAGGGGGACAGTTAGTGACGGGTGTGCTGGCTTAGGTAACAAGAATTTATTCCCATTGATAACTGGCAACGGCATAGACAAGGGTATAAGAAATACAAGCATTGGTGAGTGCCAACCTTTTCGAGGACTGGCTTGCCGCCCGTGAGCTCTGCACCCTTGCTGACCAGCCTCCGGAACCAAATCCCAGCCTCCCACTGCCTCGCTACTTTTTGTCACCATAGTAGCGTGGCCGCCGAGTGGAGAGCAGGCTGCGGACCCCAACTCTCACCAGTCCATGCGCCCCGTGCTTCATCAAACCGCCCCAGGAGGCGCATAAAATCATCGTAAGCCCCTGCTGAGCGGGAAACTGTTTGCCGACCTTTTCGAGGACTGGCTTGCCGCCCGTGAACTCTGCACCCTTGCTGACCAGCCACCGGAACAAACTCCCTGCCTCCCACTGCCTCGCTACTTTTCGTCACCATAGTAGCGCGGCCGCCGAGTGGAGAGCAGGCTGCAGACCACAACTCCCACCAGCCCATGCGCCCTGTGCTTCATCAAACCGCGCCAGGAGGCGCATCAAATCATCGTAAGCCCCGCCTCGCGGGACGCCGGGTGAAGCCCTGGCAAAGGGCGGGCCCTCTGTGGCCCTCAGAGGCCTGAGGAGACTGGACTGGGCCACCTCCCCCTTGATTCTCATTTTTCGCTCAGGACTATTTGTATTATTAGGGCTACATAATAGTAAGCTGTTATTTCCATCTACCAAGCAGCCTTCTGGGAAATCTAGTCTGAGTATCATTTGATGAACTCTACTAGTAAGGTTTAGTGTAGTTTAATTGGTTTAGTACGCATTATGATTTCACATCATCCAAAGGGAAAATCCTCAATGGTAGGAGGGGTACATAGAGGACCTCTAGATGATTACGTTATTAGGGCCAGTTCAGGAGTTGAAAGGGAAATCGCTCTTGCTGAGCGACGTGCTGAGCGACATCGCTCTGTTGAGCTCATAAAAATCAAACGATTATCTCTAGGCCCGCTGCAGCTAGCAACTTCACCATACACCACGAATCACACTCAACGAGAGGGACTTGATGTATCTAGCAATGACGGTATTCCACTACTTCTACAAGATATAATTTCCCCACTCACCACAAACAGTGAACTGAATTTAAATGTTTCTGCTTCTTTTTCTAACTCAATTCATGAAGTGGAAGTTCTAGTAGATACACCTTCACCAATAGTGGAAACTACTAAAAACACCAAATGTTCCCGACCTCAAGGCCCCCCCCCCCCCCAAAAGAAAAGGAGAAAGAGGAGGAGTGGACCATTTAGAAGCAAGACAACTCAGATTGATTTTGGTTCTCTAAAAAGCCCTCAATTGAACGTACCTTCGCTACCTGTTATAGTTACCCCACCACATCATCCTATGGAAAAAACATTGAGTAATAATTTAATGGGAAATATTGAACATTTACTCAGATCTCTTATATTACCACTAACAGAGAGACTGAAAAAAATAGCATCCCAGTTGGAGAGTTTGGAACAAGCGATTGAGGTCAATAAAGGGTCAATAAAGGACCTACAAAAGTCCACACCAGTACCCCCAACATCAGTACCCCCAACCTTAGTATCATCCCCATAATCCGTTGTTCAAAAGGAAGTAAAAAGTAACAAAAAAACTAACCAAAAACCCCTCTAGCCACCGCCTCCTAAAAAAACAATTCAAAATGTTAATAACAGGGACAAAGAGGGTCAACCAGGAGGGAAATCTACCTCCCCACGAAATATTAAAAATCTGAAAGGCAATGAAAATCCTATCAGGGTAATGCAATCCAAGAGGCATAAAGTAGAATTACCACCTGAAGCAGTTCCGTTAGCTGTTGTCCTTACTGGAGTTCCATCACTAGAAGAAGGCAAGAGAGAAGACCACCACCAGCTAAAAAACAAAGTCATATTTTGGCTTAGACAAAACCGACCACTCCGACCACATATAAATGGAGAAGTGTTACATGTTAGGCGGCTTTCCTGGCTGGGAAATAGAACAAAAGACTTAAAGGGGAATATTATTGTAATCAATTTTAGAGACCCTGGAGCAGTCAGATACATTCTAAGTTGGCCCCCAGAGAATGGTAGTAATGGTATCACAGCTCGTGAACTAACCTACTTTTATCCCGGATTTTAATCACAGGCCCCTTCTTGGATATCAGGCTGACTCGCTCATCCCTGTTCATAACCGCTATGCGGTTTTAACAGGTATGGAGGGAGTGGACTAACTCCATCTTTGGAGCATAGAGAAGGGAACTGTCCAAATCCCACATAGTGCGTCACCTGCAAACTTCGAGCCAAGTCTCGTTTATGATGTTTCTCTTTCCCAGTTAAAATATACACAGAATCAGTCTATAACTACTGATCAATTGCCTAAGACAACTGGGTCAAACCAGGAACATGGTGTTCTGGATCAAATTTAAATCATGAGTCTCTCATCAAACCTATAACAGGCACTTTGGGATGTAATGGGAAGGGAAATAAATCCTGTATTCCTGTTCTATTTTGGAACATAGCAGGACAATGCTCTAAAGTATCAAATGATGAATGGGAGGCCTTTAATCCTAAATTTAACATTATAGCGCTCCAGGAGACTTGGACTCTCGACGCAATTCATATAGAGGGTGTTAAAACTTACTTTACACCTGGCACTCCATCGACATCGGGTAGAGCAAAAGGAGGCTTAACTATTTATATTTCAAACCTCCTTAACGCAATGGAAGTAGACCCTATAAAAATGGATTCTAATTTCCAGATTCTTAGGTTACGTTTAAACAAAAGGGATAATTTCCTTATATTGAACTACTATAACAATCTCCCAGACATGGAGGCAGTAAGCTTGGCATCCTCGATCCGCTCTACACTGTTATCCATAAGAAGCAAGACAGCAAAGGAGGAAACAATTATTTTGGGGGGGGGGGGATTTTAATCTAGTACCATGTCTTGCTGATAATAGCAACATCTGTGGTATCCTAGACGAGAGTGAAAATTCCATCTCACACTTTAGACATTCCACCCTAGGTAACTATTTACATGAAACCCTGTTTGAATTGGATCTGGTTCGAGAAAATAATCTGAATAATGAGAACCCATTATTGGCCCCTACTTACCATGGGAGAGGATATCAAACAACCACGGATTACATTTTGGTTTCAAATGGAGAGAGGATTAAAAATATAACATTTACTAGACACATAAACGCGTTGAGTGATCATTATCCACTCAGCATTTCTCTTCCATTGTCTTACAACCCAAAAATGACCATTGGCTCTATTTTAGCACAAAATATTTTGGAATTAAATAGGATAATGGATACGCGTTGAAATGGGGGAAAGTAGACCCCATAGAAATAACTAAGTCGGTGATACAAAGGGCCTTCACTTTCATTATGAAATGCCTTGATTTGGATACGACCGATATAGAATTTATTTCCAATTTTAATAAGATCATCAACGTGATTAAAGAAGCACTATGGATAGAAATTAACCACAGGTCAAAGAAGAGGAAGGGACGGTTTAATCATGAATGTACGGCTGCCTACTCAAAGTTGCTTTGAGGAAAACAGCTAGGATCCCAGATGAGATAATAACTCTTAGAAAAATATATAATTCCGCACTAAAAATCAAGGTAAAAAGAGTTAAAAAATCAATTATGGGCTCAACTCAATGAAAGCTGTACCCATAAAAATATGGTAGCGTTTTCGAAAGTGGTTAAGTCCCCCTTTCTAGCCAATAACTCTGACCATCCAAAATTAGAAATAGCTATAGAGGAAAAGGACTGGGTTCACCATTTTTCTAAGATTTTTGCAATTGACACAGAGGATGTGAATCAAGAGGATTATAACCCTCAGAACTCTAAATCCCAAAAGGATTCAGATAGTCCATATCCTATTGACTTACAGTTTTCACTGAAGCAAATTACTCTGGCTCTTAATGCAAGTAAAAATGTGATGGCACCGGGCCCAGGCGGTGTCCCTGTGGACATTTTTAAAGCCAAGATGTACCTCTGGACCCCTCTTTTAACAAGAGTCCTGAATGCAACATGCACTACAGGCCTAATGAAATCATGGTCAAAATGTATATTACTCCCAATTTAAAAATAAAGGGGATCGGGGGTCGGTAACCTGCTATCGTCCAATGTCTCTCCTAGACTCCCTTCGAAAGGTGGCGGGTCGAGTCATTCTTGAGCAATTGCAATACTGGGCGGACGAAGGTAGGATTATTTCCGACCTTCAGTACGGTTTACGGCAGGGATTGGGTACCATTGAACAGGCTTTATATCTATCACTTTTGATAGATAAGTATGTCCATATTAAAGGAGGAGACCTGTATATGGTCTACGTGGACTTATCGTCCGCATTCAATTGTGTCTCCCATTCCAATCTTTGGACACTACTGATGGATATGGAAGCACCATCGAATTTGGTCAAGTTTCTGAGGGAACTTTAATCAAATGCCACAGCAAGGGTGCGCCATGAGGTGGGGGGCCAACTGACGGCGGAGTTTGCAGTAGAAAAAGGGGTTAGGCAGGGTTGTGTCCTAGCCCCCTTCCTCTTTACATTATATATCAACGGTTTGGAAAGAGAGACGATTAAGGGGTACAAGGACCTTCCAGTGGTGAACAACCACCAAATACCCCCCATGCTCTATGCAGACGACACCGTTATATTGGCCCGCACCCGCCTTGAACTACAAAAGAGTATGAATAGATACTCCACGTTTATGGCAGGACTCGACTTAAAAATCAATGTTACCAAAACGTTTGTTATGAGGGCAGGTACTGGCCACAAAAGTAAAATGAGAGGTATCTATCTAAATCAAGAGAAAATAGCAACCACACAGAAATATCTATACCTGGGCATAACGATAGATCATAAATTATCCTGAAAACCGGCAGTAGAAACTAGAAAACTTTTATTTTTAAGAACTACTATAGCCCTTGTAAACTTTTCTAGGAAGCTGGGTAAGAAAGCTCCCCCTGAAACCATCATGATCTATAAAGCTAAATGCCTTTCGGTGGCGCTTTACGGGGCGGGTCTTTGGGGTTTCGTGGCCACACATAGCATCCAGAGGGTGGAAAACTCCTTTTTGAGGTAGCGTCTCGCGGTCCCCAGGAGCACTGGCACTTTTGCCTGCCACACAGAGTTGGGACTCCCATATGTAACGGATCTAGCGAAGGTGGAACCATTCTTATTATGGCGCAGAATCTGGATATCGGAGATATCTGATTGCTTAGCCATGGACAATGTGCATAAATCCAGGTGGTTGCGATACATTAGAAGGTTTTTTCATGATTTGGGCTGGGATAAATATTACTATTCTCCCTCCTCAATTCGTGAATTATCGAGGAAGGCTTTAAAAGTGAAATGTCTTGCTCATCTCGAAGAGTTAAGATTAATGAGTGAGGTCACGAAACCATCTGTTATTCACAGCCTGCTGACACAAGTGGTACCTGCAATACAACCGTACCTTACATATAACACTTCGAGTTATGAGCGCTACCTGTTGGTAAGGTTTAGGATGAATCTATTTCATCGACTTGTTGCACTCCCCACCCGAAAAAAATGGGTCAAAGATCTTTTACCCTGTCCTTGTGATGATATTTCCTTACAATCCACTTTGCACACCATCATGTTTTGTAAATTTTATAAAGACCTCAGGAAAAAATGGGTTGTTCCATTGCTATGACAATCTGGTTATAGACAATGTCGTCCAGCATTACTCTTTTTGCAGTTGCTGGATTGAGAGCAAACAGTTTTTTAATTAGTTAGCTTTCTCAAATGTATCGTTCGCCAACGAGCGAACTTAGACTGAATACTGTACAAAAGCTAGCCTTGACTTGTATTGATATAAATATGGAAAGCAATTAATTGGTTCATTTTGCTTGTCAGTAATTATATTAACTAAGGGATAATAAGTTGCACTGTAGAAAGTTTTCTTTAGCCAACCTTGTAAATAAAATGCTATCAAAAGGAGAAAATGAATTATTTCCTACGAGGTTGGTCGTATAGTTCTGACTTGTAAATACTTTGTATATTTTTAACTTGTAATTATCTTGATTTTTTTATAATGTATGTTTTTATTGTATGCTTTTATGATTTGCAACTTAAATCGAAATAAAGCAAAATTTGAATTGAATTGAATGCTGTACAAACCGGCTCAGTAGCAACTCACACAGTACAGATAGTTTACACAAAAAATATGAAACCTCCGCCCTAAAATTGAGTACAAACATAGACAAGCGACCACCATATTTAAACCAGGGACAGAAGAAGGAGCCTTGATCTGCTCCAAGAATACTGGGTTCCATACTGGGGAGGGCTCATTTATTTCATGGAACATGGTTGGCATGACACCTAGGTTGGAATCACCAGAGTGGCTTAAATTCATCAACAACTATGATGTCTGTGTCTTTCAAGAGACCTGGTCATGCGAACCCCAGTTCGCATTGGACTACCTGAATTTTTATGTCCCTGTAGTGAAAGGGGCTAAGGGACGCCCAATGGGTGGTCTTACGATCTGGCTTCGACAAAATATATTTCCTAAAATTAATGAATTGCCTACTAGGAGTAATGTTATCCAGCTCGTCAGATTACCTCTGGGCCCACGGAGGAACCTTGACATTTACAACATATGTGTCAGGGGGGCTAGAGGGGCTAAATCCCAGGGTTTAGCGAAATTAGGCTCCCTCCTTGATCAGTACTCGAACGAGAATGCTGTGATCATTGCCGGGGATTTAAACTTAACTTTTAAACCCCTTACGATTTCTGAGTGTAGGCTGGGTGATGAAGAAGACCAACAATGGGGGATTCCGTTTCTGGACCTAAAGCCCATAGCAAGGTGTACCAAAACTATCACCCAGGTCAATGCTCTTTGCTATGAAAAGGGTCTGAGGGCATTGAATGGCAGAACACTGTGCGACAAGACTGGGTCAGTCATATTTGATAATGGGCGTCATGTAAGCAGAATCGACTATGATTTATGTCGTTTGAAGCTCTGGAATGAAATAGTGGATATGGTAGTCAAGGGGAGAGCAGAAAGTGATCATAATCCCCTTTGTGTAGCACATAAATTGTGGAAGGCCAATCACTCAGGGGCTGAGTTGGCAGCGTGCTGTCCCCCAGATGTAGTTCCTTCCAACGACACTCGCAGGCTCAAATGGCCGAAGATAGTGAATAGACCAGAGGTACTGGGCACTATTAGTGATAAACTTGACACTCATATAAAGGATGCTGTGTGCCTATCCTCATCGGACAAAGACCTGGCGCTTATACCCAGGCTACATGAGGATTTTTTTTGGTGGCATTAGACCCCTTTTTTTCAAGTCAGTGAAAAAGGGTAAACATCTACCGCCAAAGCAGTTAAGTTGGTACAATGCAGAATGCAGGTCTGCTAGAATATGTCTGAGTGCTGCCATTAGGAAAGGTAAACCCAAAGGTGTTAGATCAGCTAGGTGAGAGTATAAAAAATCCATACATGATGCCAAGAAACAGTGGGACGAACTCCATTGGCAGGATCTTAAGGCAGCAAGCGATAGCAAGGACACAAGATCATTTTGGTCCTTCAAAAATAGGGGAAAACCCGGTAAACCTATGGCATCTGGGTAAATAAAGACCCATATAAAACAAATGATGCCTAGGACACCAATAACGCACTTTTAGTATTAGGTGAGATAGCTAAATTGTCTCATCCTATCACAAATATATTATCTTAACAGACTAAATTTTTATATTTGTTTTTGTAAAGCTTCCCACCTCCACACAGAGCACATAATATATTCTTTGTCTTATTTGCTTTTCAATTTAATTGAAAAAGAATTAGATTTAGGCTCATGTAATTTTTTTTATGTTTTTTTAATTTTTGAAAACCTTTATTGTGCAGATAGTAGCATACAAATACGGGCCTACAACCAATTAAGGCAGCCACAAAGCAATCTGAAAAGCACGTAAATCAATAAAGAGGTTTTATGGCAGTCACCCAGTATATTGTGAACAAGTAGTTCAATCGTAAAGGAGCTGAGTGTGACCGCCGGATGCAAGATCAAAGAAGGTTAATTTTATAATAGAAATGATAGCAGGATCAGTTGCAGTTTAATCATCTGAGTGCCCATAGCGGGCCACGAATCAAGCAGCAAAACATTAAGGCATCAATAAAAACGGTTATCAGCAATAGTCTACAGCAATCAGAATATAGATGCCATATTTCCAATCAGTACCCATCGTAGCCCGCCACGTGCACACAGACCACCAACTTATTATACTTATAGCTAACTGAGTAACCAGAACGGCAAAAGGAGTTACAGTCATTCTCTATACTGACCCAGAAGATAAGAAAAGGGGGGAACGCTAAAATAGAAAGAAAAGAAGGAACGCCGTGCTGCTGTACGCGCCCCCACAGCGATAAGAGCGAGCAAAGTGACTGGGGCGTGGGGCGTTCAAGTCAGGATATCTGTGCAATCAATATCGTATAAAGGAAGAATACCTCACCCCGCCCCCCCTCCCCCCCCCCCCCCCAAAAAAAATCACACTGTGGGAAACACGCACAGCCACGGCGTCCCAAGAAAGGGACACAAAAGAGCCGTTGAAACTAAAAAAACGGTCAGAAAAAGACCCCAACCCACCCACCCCACCCTGCATCCCTGCGGAAGGCTATGGCATTCCCCCCAGCAGCGTGCCTGTTGCCCTAAATAGGAGACCCGAAATATAGGAAAAGTTAGAGAGAGGGAATGGAAACAAAAGAGACAAAAAGGAAAAAGAACCAGGGGGAGAGGAGAGCCACCAATCGAACCATTCGGCCCCTACCCCCCAGCCATCACACACATTATTGCAACATCAAAACAAAATTGGCATAGTCTCGGGTATCATAAACCTTCGAAGGAATCGTCCATAGTATCATGGTTGAGGGCACTCCTCATCTCCATCCGCCAACCATTAGTCCTCCGGGTCCAGAACCGGCTCACCCCTGTCCTTTCCTAGCCATCGCTACCGCGCGTGGTAGAGTAGTGGTCAGCAAACAAATCAAAGTGGAGAGGCTGTATGGTCGAAGCAGGACAGACCATGGGAGCAAACCAGAGGACTCCAGCAACCAGCGGCCAAGCAAGAACTTTGTGCGGCAGTCTAGACATTTCAGCAACGATAACGGGAACAACAAACAGTGTGGGTACAGTCTCACTGCCCAGGAAAGTAGAGTCGTCCCCGTAGGATAACACTGGGGTCTCGCTGGGGCAGTTCGAATCGGCAATTTACGTTCTTCCCCGATCAGTCGAGCAGGAACGGGCTCCGACGCGGTGCCCACGCCCGCGCCCGCCATGATCAAGGCGACCCCGGGATCCGGGGCCGCTGGTGTATAGTCTTGCCGATGCACAGTAACAGCACTCCTCACGGCAACAGAGGGGGACGAAACAGCACACACTCAGAGCCGAGCCGCGTCCATGAGGGACGGCCCGACAGCAATGGCGGCTGTCCTTCTATCCAGCACAAGGGCGTCGAGGGCCAGGGTCGCGCGTAAAGTCTTTAAGGCGTCAAGAACATCACCAAGCGTGGGCTCCCGCTCACATGACCAGACCCCAGTACACTTCAGTGACACAAATTCGCTGCCCTGGTTCAGTCCGTGACTCAGTGCGCCGGCCGCCATCTTGCAGATCCAGCCGCGTCCCTGTGCGCCTCAACTTCTGGAGCGGGCTCTCAAGCAAGGCCACCACGGGAGCCCCCTTGAGCCCCAGGAATGGCAATCTGGGTACAGAAAGGAGAGCCACCAAAAGGGGGACCGCCACCGCCCCGCGGGCGCCACACGCCGACTCTGGGCGCAGGGCTTCAAGATGGCCAGACAAGGCAACAAAGGGGGGAGCCTCCTACACGGTCTTCCCCCGTCCAAGGCGTGCCACACCTCACCACGGGGCCCTACGGCCGCTGGACCGGGCCCGATCCGTTGCCATCGGCATAAGCGCACCACAGCCTCTCCCAGCCGACCTCTCCTCTCCATCAGGGGCCGCCGTCGACACCATCTCGCCGGCTGACCTCCACAGGCAAGTCCCCGGTCAATACGCCGCAAAGGCCCCAGACCAAGCAGGGGTGTAACTTCGGATCCGCCGCTCGCAGGAGCCCCCGGGACAGATGGTGAGTACAAGCTTTCCTTCGTCTTTCCGTATCTTCCCGAGTATGTCGTCTCGGGGCAGGATGCGTGTCAGGATATGTGTGTTGGGCAGGAAGGCTAGCGGAGCCGAGCTACATTGCGGCCATCACGGTCGTGAGCTTGGCTCCTCCCCCCTCGCTCATGTAATTTTTAAGCCCATTTCAAACGTGTAAACAAACAAACATATATATATATACATCACTTTTTACATAAATATATACAAACAAATATACATACATTAATCCATTGGTATTTCTTTTTCAAATATTGTAGCCCAATTTCTTTCAAAAGGATGCTCGCTACATGTAAAGACTCAGCATTCCTTCGGAAGTAAGATCACCCAGTCCTATAAACAAGGAGTATAACAAGTCTATATCTTCAGTCCTTTGCTCCTTGTTAAAAACAATTTTTTTCACAACTTAAATACTTTGGCTGGAGTCTTCTTTAAACATAATGTCAACGCGTTTCAGCCCTCACAGTACAGGCCTCATCAGGACTCGGGCTAATGAGATATTCCATCTAGGGGATCAAGAATTCATATATAACTATATAAATCCAATAATAAATATGTTCAGAAATCAGGGTTCTATATTGAATATTTACATATATACACATTCAAATACCAAAGTTGCCTTGAAGTGGTCAGACTATATAAGGAATCACACCCTTAGTGCCATTATCCTAAAACGTGTGTGCACACAGTGCATTTCAATAAACCTTACAAGTATAGTGTTTCTGCGAATGAAAAAAACACCCTGTGTCATGCTTCAGTAGAAAAAGCCACAAGTAACACGCCACCTTCACACACCTATGGCCGTCTGTACAAAAACCTAAGTTACCGTTGTATTTTGCTTCCAAAAATGTATGTGTCCTCTTAAAATGAAATATCCAGAAAACGCTCCTATTCCGTCATAGGGAACTAAAACAAATGCAGGACACTTTTTAGATTCTATGTGTGTTGCTTTTATTACCACATTGTCCACCACTCTTAAAATAGGCTCACCTATTGTGTAAGCGGCGTTCACTCCCTCTAAATTATGCGTGGCCGAACATTACTCCATAGCTGCTTCTCATATTTATTAGAACATTCGAATGTTGGGAGCTCCATTGAAAACAATGGAGTGCTCTGGGCTAAAAAACAAGATGGCGGATTGAAGGTGCCGCCGGGTGCAGCTTGAGAACGCCGCTCCCACCACCTCACGGATAGCAGATTAACAGATACCTTTCTCACAACAGGCTGTAATCGAACGGAGCGAAATAAACGGAAACGTTTTACCTGCGACTTGCCACGGACTGCATGAGCCTTAGAGAACACAGGAAGGCTGGATGCGGCTATTGTTTGTGGGCGGCAGCGGCTGCGGTGGTGTCCGCGAGCGAGGAGCGGAGACAGGCTGCGCACGCTGGGCTCGCTGGTCCCTGCTGACTTGGCTAGGATCCGCAGGCACAGGTTCGAGGGGAAGCATCGGAATCATCAATGTGAGGAGGTTAGCCAGCCCTCCGGACAAACGGGACAAGCGGGATCGGAGAGCCGCTTTGTTTGCGGGGAGCGTTCTTGAGTCAGAGACAGGGAGAGCTGTCATGGCTCCGAAGACTCAAGCAAGGAGCGCCAGGAATGCGAAAGGAGCAGGAAACTCCGAGGAGAATGTCACCACAGCTGCAGTCAATGGACTAGCAGAGAAGAAGGCGGCGGCGGCTGCTGCTAAAGCTAAAACTCCAGCTAAACCTCACGGAACAGAGGTGGTGATTACCGCTGTCACTGCTGTGAAGAACTTGCTCAATACCGGGAGCCAGGACAAAGCAGTTAACTTGGCTGGTAAGCAACAACTATCATTGCGATCCTTAATGCTAGCTGCTAGTAATAAAGATAATTCTGCCAAAGATAAAGGAGTCAAATTAGCTGTAAATCCAGCGCCTACAGGGGTCAGTAAAGAGACTGGGCAGATAACTGATTATGGAGACATGGATACAGATTTAAGGAGGGATCTCCAGAGGGCTTCAGGAAAGGAGGTTTGTGTAACCGAGAATGAGAATGAGACTGAGATGGGGGTACAAGAGGATACCGTTGCTCAAAAGGAAAATGATATGGATAAAGTGAAAGATAAGGATATTGAAAATGGAGCAGCAGAGCTGATGCCACAGGTGCAGACACTTGCACAAATCTCAGACTCTGACATAAGAAGCGACCCCGCTAGAACCAGCCCGACCCAGATGAGCTACGAAGTTATAGCAGTCGAGGCTACGGGCACTCAAAATTTAGTTCCAGCTATTAGAACTTCTAAAGATAAAGTAGAAGAGAGCAACGGAATACAAGTAGAGTCGAATGATGAATATGAGGAATTAATCGATGAGGAGGAGGACAATATGGGGAGTTCACCACAGGATAACTGGAAAACAGTGACACGGAAAAAAGGAAAAGGGAAAGCCAAAAATAAAATAAGGAGTAAGAAAAACACTAATCAGTCTACTCTTTCCTCTACAATAAACCAGGCTAATAACCGTGGAAAATCTATTATTGATGATAGTCCCTTGCGTAATTGGATAAAAGCTAAGGGATGAGTTAAAACAATGGCCTTACGCCTATCAGGCAACAGCTCCATGGAGCCATCAACTCCGTTACTATCTAATCAGGATATTCAAGATATCCAAGATATCGGTTCTGACAACTCACCCACTTCTACAAATCAATTGATAGTAGCCGATCCTAAAGGAGTACAAGATATACAACTAGACTCTACCTTAAGGGAGGATGGGACTGAGATGGCCCTAAATGTGGGCAAAATTATTGCTTCAGTAGAGGAAGAAACAGATCAGGCCATGCAAATCACGAAGGAAATAGACCAGGAGGTCTCCTCTTTGGAGATCCCTTCTATGGCGCTAATTTTGCATATGCTGACCGAACAGAGACAAGAGGCACAACAACATTTTTCACAACTAAAGGAGGATAGTTCTAAAATTCAGTCATACTTGCTCGAAGGTAATGGCAAAATGAACAAAGTAACTCAAGAAGTGGAGGAACTTCAACAACGGGTGGCACAAATAGAGGAGACTTCGGTCAAGCACAATCAGAAAAGTATTGGGCACGAGGAAGAAATCCGGGCCTTACAATCCAAGATGGAGGACTTGGAAAATAGGCAAAGAAGGCAGAATCTCAGACTTTTTGGGATCCCGGAGGGGGCTGAATGGGCGGACCCCAGGGCCTACATAGTCAGACTATGCCAACGTGCTTTCCCAGATCTCGCGGACTGGGATTGGGACTCTCAGATCCAAAGAGCCCACAGGCTGCCTTTAGTTAATAGAAAAAGAGACAACAAGTATCCTCGCCCTTTTTTGATTTATTTTGGAAATTTTCTGTTGAGACAAGCTGTTTCTTTAAAAGCTAAACCTAATTCTCCGATTACCACCGAAGATGTGACTTTCTTTGTTCGCTCAGATCTGTGTAAATCTACTATGGAGAGACGATGGAATCTGCGCCAGCTAATTGACTCTTTTAAGACCACAGGGGCTCAGGTTTTCCTCCAAGAGCCTGCATGTTTAAAGGTTATGAAAGCCGGGCATACGTATTGTCTCAATCAGGTCAAGGAGGCAGAAATTGTGCTAGATAAGCTTACTAAAGCATAAGTTATATAATACTATACCTCTGGGATTGTTAGGTGAAAAGGTCTGATTAATGTGACAATTTTCAGGATAAAAAGTGAGGATATGGGATACAAGACAAGCTAAACTTAGCAAAAATGGCATACGTAATGAGGGTGGTGGATAGCGGCGGGTAGCTGCACCGATGAGAGGCTGCCCTACCAAAAGGCAGCAGATATAAAGGGGGGGTGTTTTTCTTTGGTACAGGGGGGGAGAGAAAGGAAGGGGGGGGGGAAACAAAAAGGACAAGACAAGTCAAGGCGAAGGCGAAGTTACAATGTACTTAACAAGAAAGAGAGCTTTATGGAGCAATAAGAAAAGGGAACAGGCTTTTGATTTATTGTATATAAAATGACGTACTGCAGCTGTCTTGCCTGGAACGTATCAGGTCTGAACAACAAGACTAAAAGAAATCTAATCTATCAAGAACTAAAGATGTATGATGCACAGATAATAATGCTTACAGAAACTCATATATGTTATAAAGATAAAAAATTGTTGAGTCAATTGGGATACGAATTGGTGATTTGCACGACCTTAAATGCACCGATAAGAGGTGTGGCTATCTTAAAGAAAAAATACTGGCAAGGGGAAGTTGTTAAAACAGCAGCAGATAAGGGAGGGCGTTGGGCAATAATGCAAATGAGATTGGAGGGCACTTTATATGTTTTTTGTTCAGTGTATGGCCCTAACAAAGATGAGCCACGGTTATTTGATTGGTTGAATATGGAATTATTATCTTGGTCAGGAGAACTTATTCTAATGGGAGATTTTAACTGTGTTTTGAACTATCAACAGGATACAACTAAAAAAGGTGTAGGGCTACGTATGCGCCAAACAAGAGCAGCTATATTGGAACTAGCTAAAATACACAATATAAAAGATATATGGCGTAGCTTATATCCAGGCTTACCTGGTTTTACGTATTACTCAGCTCCTCATAAACTCTGCTCTAGGATTGATTTAGCTTGGGCCTCTGACGAATTAATGAGCAGAGGAGATATGAAGGTCATGCCAAAAATTTCATCGGACCACAATCCTATAATATTTACATTTGATCTGGCCCTAGGTATAAAAAAAAGACGCTCTTTCTCTTTTCCAAGATACTTACTCTCAGATGAGGTCTTTGTAACCATGCTTAAAAAACAGATAAAGGAGTTCATTACATATAATAAAGATACTGCTAGTTTGCTCTCAGTTTGGGATGCTTGCAAGGCCTTTATCAGAGGAACAACTCAACAATATATATTTAAACAAAATGCATCAAGGAAAAGAGAAACAAAGTTAATGACAGATAATATTTTACATATCGAAAAACTACTGGCAGACAAGCTTAGAGATGGGGAACGGAATAGCAGAGATATATTACTTTTGGAAAGTAGACTTATAAATATACGTACAGGCATGAAAAGCTCTTTTAAGGAAAAAAACAGTTGCAAGATACTTAAATACAGATTATCACAGTATGAATCTGGAGATCGAATAGGAAAGCTCTTGGCATACAAGGTAGCCGAGGACCGAGCATCTACATTAATTAAAGCTATAAAAGGTCCTAATGGTATTATTTACACACAGCCTGGAGATATAATGGAGCAATTTGCTTCATACTATGAAGAACTATATACTCCTGAGAGTAGGGCTAGGCCAGAGCAGATCCAATCTTATTTGAATGATAATCTTCCCTCGGGACACTTTTTAGACCAGGAGATTTTGGATAACTTGGAACTTGATTATACATTAGAAGAATTACGTTTAGCGGTGTTCTCGCTTCCTTCTAATAAAGCGGCAGGTGAGGACACGATTCCGATTGAATTATATAAGATATGTGCCGAAGAGCTACTTCCTCTACTCTGCTCAGTGATAAACTCTATAGGCACATTTGGCAAGGCCCCGGAATCCTGGAAAACGGCGAAAATTATGTTTTTAAAAAAAAAAAATAAACCTCCAATGGAATGTGGGTCATATCGGCCTATTTCTTTAATAAATGCTGATGCTAAGGCCTATTCCAAACTAATATCAAGGCGATTGGCATCTATTATGCCGCAGTTAGTTAATGATCAACAACATGGCTTCATAGAGGGAAGGGATACTACCGCCCACATTAATATGGCGATTACGGCATTTGATGTTGCTGCAACTAATCTCACCCCACTCGGTATGATATTACTGGATGCAGAAAAGGCGTTCGACCGAGTGGGGTGGGATTATCTGTGGAAAGTGCTAATGCAGTATGGGTTTAAGGATCGCTTCCTTAGAGGCATACAGGCTATATACAGAGACCCTAACGCTAAAATTAGTTATGCCGGAGCACTTTCTTCAACGTTCACTATATCAAGGGGGACCCGACAGGGGTGCCCACTTTCACCCCTGCTGTTTGCCCTCTCTATGGAGCCCTTTATAAATGCCTTGCAGAATCAAGAGAAGATATCTCCGGTTGAGCATGAAAATAAAATTCTTAAAATCACTACATACGCTGATGATTTAGCTATATTCACCACTAATGCTATAGACGCTCTAGCAGGAATCACAGACGAAGCGGATAAATTTGGAGATATTTCCGGTTACAAATTAAACTTTAATAAAACTCAAACCATCATGAACTACCAAGCTAATCAATCAGTTACTGGGCTATGCAACTCGGCCGTTTACTTAGGGGTGACCATATCTTCTAAAATAAATGAAATAATCAAATTGAATTACGAACCTTTACTTAAACAAGTTACCGTGATGCTTAAAAAATGGCACAAAATTCCGCTGAACATTCTGGGAAGAATTAATTTGATAAAAATGAATATTTTGCCCAAATTTTTATATCTCTTTCGCTCTATTCCCCTTCGAGTTAATAATATCTTTTTTAAGAAGCTGGAAGGAATTTGTAGTAGCTTTATTTGGAGCTATAAAAAACCTAGGAGGTCAATAGCGATACTAAAACTACCTTTAGAGAAGGGTGGATTGGATTTCCCGGACTTTAAGTCTTACTATTTTGCATCTTTTATAGGGCGTTTTAGAAGCTTATTAAATAAGAATAAAACTTTTTTTTTCACCAATTCATGTTAGGGATAAATTCATCTCAATTTTTAACAAGAATACAAGATCCGAACTTCTTCAAAAGAGTAAAATTCAAGACAGCAAGGGATACTGTAGGGATGTTTAATTTAGTCATGAAGTTTTGTGACACTTCTTTTTTTCATTCAGACTTACCACTATGGGATAACCCAGGGCTACCAGGTATTTTTAATGATAAAATTGGGAGAGAGTGGGCTGAATACGGGATTAAGAGATTGGGAGACTTATATGGGCACGAGGGGTTTCTACAGTTTCCTACTTTACAATTAATTTATTCGCTACCAAGTGAAATGATACTTAAATATCTGCAAGTAAGGGACTATCTTATGCGGAAAAGGAACTTAAAAAAAATTACTAGCTTGGATATTTGGGAAGTTTTGTATAGCTCTAAAGAGAAATCAATTATCAGCACAGGATATAAACAGTTAACCCAGCATAACTCGGATGATTGTCCTCGACTGTCTCAAAAATGGACGCTTGCATTGGGAACTAATGTGACACCCCAGAATATCTCAAATGCTTTCACAGTTCTTAACAAAACAATACATTCTTCAAGTTTAAAACTTCAACTATACAGAACGGTCAGTCAACTTTATCATACCCCTCAGAAAATTGCCAAATGGTCACAAAATAATGAACGTACTAAATGCCCTAAATGCGATCTGAATGCAGCTGATCTTATTCATATGATCTATTCCTGTCCAGTTTTGAACCTGTTCTGGCGAGAAATAGAATCTACTTTATATGAAAAACAACTGATCAGCTCCCCACTTACTTCATCTATGGTGTTACTTTATATACATGAGAGGGGCCATGATAATAGAAGCTGGCTAGATATAGCGATTTCTTGTGCCAGACTGGTAGTAACTAGAGCCTGGATTTCACCGAATCCACCACAGAGGTCGGAATGGCTCATGCTACTACATGAAATATACACTATGGAGAAGGCCCTTGCTAAGAATAGGAGTTGGAAAACTGTAGATAGAATGGAAAAGATCTGGGTTAACTTTGTTTAAATATTAATGGTTTTTGAGATGAACTTGCTTGCTTTTCATTTTCTTATAAATGTCTTTTTGTTCGGCTAAGAAGTAACATTTAAAGACTGCTGTTTGAATTAACGTATGGACGTTTTTCCCGATGTCACTCTAAAAGCATGTTATATTATTCTTCTTTTTTTTTCTTTTCTATAATGTCTTTTTGCTTGTGACTTGTCTGTCAAATAAAAAATAAAAAATAAATAAATAAAAAAAAAAAAAAAAGGAGTGCTCTGGGCTTATAATGGCTGGTATAAGCCTGGAGCTCCAACATTCCAATGTTTCTTTGTTCACAGCTCTGGCTGTGAACAAAGGCTTCAGGGAGCCTGAGGGGATTCCAATCCCCTCACGCTTCTAAAAGGCTTTGTTGTTTTTGTTAGAACATTCTGTCCTCTAGTGGCAGAATGTTCTAATAGCCTTACAGCCCTTCGTAGATGGGCTATACCGCTATTAAAGTCCCTCTCCCTTGTTAAAGGCCCTCGCCTTCGGCTCGGGGCCTTTAACGCTGGAGAGGGCCTTTAATAGCCGGTATAGCCCTCTACGGCGGGCTATAAGGCTATATTAGAACATTGGAATGTTGGGAGCTCCATTGAAAACAATGGAGTGCTCTGGGCTTATAATGGCTGGTAAAAGCCTGGAGCTCCAACATTCCAATGTTTCTTTGTTCACAGCTCTGGCTGTGAACAAATGCTTCAGGGAGCCTGAGGGGATTCCAATCCCCTTACGCTTCCAAAAGGCTTTGGTTTTTTTGTTAGAACATTCTGTCCTCTAGTGACAGAATGTTCTAATAGCCTTATAGCCCTTCGTAGATGGGCTATACCGCTATTAAAGTCCCTCTCCCTTGTTAAAGGCCCTCGCCTTCGACTCGGGGCCTTTAATGCTGGAGAGGGCCTTTAATAGCCGGTATAGCCCTCTACGGCGGGCTGTAAGCCTATATTAAGCAAGCAACTGAAAAAAGCCACTTACTTGATTTCATCCAGAGAAATCCAACTACTTAGTATTTGCACTGTCTCATGAGCGTGAGCTGGCTCATACTGCCTTTGATTAGTCCCCCAACTCTTGTTCTCGGTGAACACTAATGAGACTGAATAAGGCCACTTACTTAATTTCATTCAGAGAAATCCTTAGTTTGCACACGTCATACAAACGCGAGCCAGCTCCTACTGCCAATCACGTGATGCGGAACAACCTCTTCAATACTAGACACTAAAAAAGGACTCCGTAGCCTGTTTCCATAATAGAAATTGAAAACAGAGGCTGCGTTGAACTTAAGGGGCTGCCAGTTCTAAATCTATACTAAACTAAAGGTGCTTATTGCATAATACATATTTTTTAAAAGGGGACAAGTGAGAGAATAGAAAATAGAAACTCCCAGTCTGCCACTCCTTACAATCCAATGATTACATTATCTGCCAACACTTGGTCTATACAGTTTTTTTTTAAAAAAAGCGTGAAGAAATACACTAAATCCACTCAACTCGATGTTAGCACTCGGGACATAATATAAAGTACAGAATAGTAACACAATCTTATTTTTGAAAGTCTTATTTTTGAAAGCTTATTCACTCAAATTAACTCCCAAATTTCATCGTTGTCATTTACACCAATACTAGCCGTCTTATATTTTTCTATTAGTCTTGCCTCCAACCTGTCCAGCTTGGTTTTAATTTCCTCCTGTTTCGTTTTACCTAGTACACATAGGACTGTCCTAATCATATAATTTTCTGTGTGCTGATGGGTTTCATAATGATGCACCAGAGGTGCTCCTTGTATTTTACATTTGACCCTAGATTTATGCTGGAGAATACGTTTCTTCACAGCTTGAGTCGTCTCTCCGATATAAAATTTGTTACACGGACATTTAATACAATATACCGTATTCTTTGTATTGCCGTTCGAAAAACTTTTTGGGTGATGTTTATATCCATTTATTTCAAACTCTTTTGTATCTGTAGTAAGGTTACATGCCACACAGTTTTGACACCTATAATGTCCTATTATAGGGGGTAGATTTAGAAGTCCTCGTAAATCTTGGGGAGGAGAGTCGACTTTTCTTATTGCTCTTACCAGGGATTGTCTTATGTTTTTGCCTTTTTTAAAAGCAAAGAGGGGATTTTTTATTCCTAGGTGTTCATTAAGCTTCCAATGTTTTTGAATGACTTTTTTTTACTCTATTAGCTTTCGGATTGTACGTAAGTACGCATTTAAGAGGTGTATCTTTTTCTTTAATTTTTGGCACCAAAAGAACCTCTCTAGGAGTAAACCAAGCCCTTTTCAAGGCGATCTTAACTAACCGTTTGGGGTAACATCTGGCTACCAGCTTGTCCTTCAGAATTTCTGCATTCTTGAAATATTCCTCTTTTTTACTGCAATTTCTCCTTACACAGAGAAATTGCCCATTCGGCAAATTCTCCTTAACCCCTCCCCTGCTGGTGACGGAACCACTCCGTCATCAGCCGCGGTCGCGCTGTGCTGATGACGGAGCGGTTCCGTCACGGCCCGCTCAGAACGCCTGCACGGTGCGTATTCCGCGCCTGCGCTGAGCGTTCCATTGAGCGGGTGGGGCCGTGATGGAACCGCTCCGTCATGGGCACAGCGCAACCGCGGCTGGTGACGGAGAGGTTCCACCACCAGCATGCGCCCACCGCACGGCCCCCGCCCCCTTAGCACTGCGGCAGAATTGACGCCGCAGTCAAGGGGTTAAGGGTACGGGGATGACAACTCGTAAAGTGTAGCAGTGTACCACGATCAGTACTTTTAGTATATAGACTTACTTCCAGGTGGCCATTGTCATTTTGGATGTTGACATCCAGAAAGTTCCGTTTTTTTGGTTACTGGACATTGTGAAATTCAGTTCTAAAGTTCTTGAATTCAACCAGTTGTGAAATTCTTGCAATAGTCTGTTGTTACCATGCCACACCATAAAAATATCATCAATATAGCGACACCAAAAATTTACCTCGTTCTTAAAAGAATTGGTGTCGCTATATAACCAATTTTTTTTTTAATTCTGCCATCGCCAAATTGGCGATTTCTGGAGAAAAACTGCATCCCATGGCCACACCAGAGATTTGTAAATGGCCTTTAAAGTTGAAAAAGTTGTTTTTTAAACAAATAGTAGCCAGTGATACAAGAAAATTTGTGGGCACTTGGTGTGGACGTTCCCTCTGTTCTAATACGTATCTCATCACTGCAATAGCCTCATCTTGGGGAATATTAGTATACAATGATTCAATATCGAATGATACTAATAGTTGGTTGTCACAGTTAAAAGGCCGATCCTCTATTTTTGTTATAAAATCCATAGTGTCCTTTAAGTATGCTTGGGTTTCCTTGACCAATGGGATAAGAAAAAAATCTATATATTTTGCCAAGGGTTCTAGCATCGAACCACAGGCCGATACTATGGGCCTTCCAGGGGGATCAATTGTTGACTTTTGCACTTTAGGCAATATATATATGCTTGGTACTTTATTCTGTTCTGAATTAAGGTAATCAAATTCCTTCTGACATAACCATCCTTGCTCCAAGCCTTCCATTGAAATGTTTAGAATTTTTTCTTTTAACCTCCCTGCCGGATCATCATCTAATTTTCTATAGTGATTTACATTAGATAGTTGTCTATTCACCTCTTGGTCATATCTGTCAATATCCCAAAGAACAATGCCCCCACCTTTGTCCGCCGGTTTGATTACCAACAACCGATTATCAGAAAGATTTTTGAGGGCTATTTCTTCAGACTTGTCACAGTTAGAGTTGAAATAAATTTTCTTGGATTGAATTTCACAATGTCCAGTAACCAAAACAAACCGAACGTTCTGGATGTCAACAGCCAAGATGACAATGGCCACCTGGAAGTAAGTCTATATACTAAAACTACTGATCGTAATACACTGCTACACTTTACGAGTTGTCATCCCCGTACCCTTAAGGAGAATTTGCCGCATGGGCAATTTATCCGTGTAAGGAGAATTTGTAGTAAAAAGAGGAATATTTAAAAAAAAAGAAACAAACTGGTAGCCAGAGGTTACCCCAAATGGTTAGTTAAGATCGCCTTGAAAAGGGCACCGTTTACCCCTAGATAGGTTCTTTTGGTGTCAAAAATTAAAGAAAAAGATACCCCTCTTACATGCGTACTTACGTATGATCCGAAAGCTAATAAAGTAAAATAAGTCATTCAAAACCATTGCAAGCTTATTGAACACTTAGGAATAAAAAAGCCCCTCTTTGCTTTTAAAAAAGGCAAAAACACAACACAATCCCTGGTAAGGGCAATATGAAAAGTCGACTCTCCTCCTCAAGATTTACGAGGACTCCAAAATCTACCGACTATAATAGGACATTATAGGTGTTAAAACTGTGTGGCATGTAACCATACTACAGATACAAAAGAGTTTGAAATTAATGGATATAAACATCACCAAAAACGTTTTTCAAACTGTAATACAAAGAATACGGTATATTGCATTAAATGTCTGTGTAACAAATGTTATATCGGACAGACGACCCAAGCTGTGAAGAAACATATTCTACAGCATAAATCTAGGGTCAAATGTAAAATACAAGGAGCACCTCTGGTGCATCATTATGAAACCCATCAGTACACAGAAAATTATATGATTTGGACAGTCCTATGTGTACTTGGTAAAACGAAACAGGAGGAAATTAAAACCAAGCTGGACAGGTTGGAGGCAAGACTAATAGAAAAATATAAGACGGCTAGTATTGGTCTAAATGACAGAGATGAAATTTGGGCGTTAATTTGAGTGAATAAGCTTTCAAAAATAAAACTTTCAAAAATACGATTGCGTTACTGTTCTGTACTTTATATTATGTCCCGAGTGCTAACATCGAATTGAGTGGATTTAGTGTATTTCTTCCCCCATTTAAAAAAAAAATTGTATAGACCAAGTGTTGGCATAAAATGTAATTATTAGATCATAAGGAGTGGCAGACTGGGGGTTTCTACTTTCTATTCTCTCACTTGTCCCCTTCTAAAAAATATGTAGTATGCACTAAGCACCTTTCGTTTAGTATAGATTTAGAACTGGCAGCCCCTTAAGTTCAACACAGCCTCTGTTTTCTATATCCATTATGGAAACAGGCTACACAGTCCTTTTTTAGTGTCTAGTATTGAAGAGGTTGTTCCGCATCATGTGATCGGCAGTAGGAGCTGGCTCGCGTTTGTGTGACGGTGTGCAAACTAAGGATTTCTCTGAATGAAATTAAGTAAGTGGCATTATTCAGTTTTGGGCTCAATAATAGAAAGCATTTTTTATACGCTAAGGCGTGACAGTAATTTGGAAAAAAGAAAAGATAGGGGGGTCTGTGTGGGTTAGTTTACCGACCCTGACACCTAACAACCCAATCTATAACAAAAACAATAAACAGGAGATGCCAGGTCAAAGAAAATTTGTGCTATTCTGGAACTATGAACAAACATGGATCATGGAACTACAACAAGAAATTACACTAGGCTAAAAAAACTCCCATCAGCCCACCATTGTGTCGGAATTTCATCATGTGGGATACGGATGGTGGATCCAAATCTCGCCCAACCCATCTACTGATGGTGCAGTGATGGATTTCCGAGGTAGACCTCTAGCCATAGTGTATTTCAAGTGGTGCTGATGGTGTTCAGTGCTGTGAGAAAAGTGAGTGATAAGATAAAAAGAACTACTAGAACAGAAAGTTTGTTTAATAGGCACTGTTCTAGTGTCAAGATTAAAATAACGCCTGATAGTCTGAAAATATGACTATAATGGTGGCGCAGTGCAGAGTGGTCGACATGTTTCAGCTGTATGGAATCAACTATCCAGCTTTCTTCAGGACCGTGATCTAATAGCGACTGCAAAGTAAGTGATAATGTGAAAAAATGACAATAATACTATGCAATATTGAATCAGAATATGCCTACCAGGAACTTGGATCCCCAATGTAGACTGGTGGAAAAATGAATAAATCGTCCTTTCCCAGCGTTATGTGGGAAGTCACCTCACCTCACCCGGCACCCGCTCAGGAAAATGAGGCCTCTCTCTGTCCGTTGCTACCTCTCGCCGGCTTCCAAGTGGGAGTTCCACTCCCACTTGGAAGCCGGTGAGAGGTACAGACGGACAGAGCGGGGCCTCATTTTCCTGAGCGGGTGCCGGGTGAGGTGAGGTGAGGTAGGAGGCATACAAGACGGTAGTGAGGGGCAGTGATACTTGTATAGCGCACTACTCACCCGCAAGAGTCTCAATGCGCTTGTACGAATACCGCTGTGCAACCCATCCTGGCTTTTCCAGTGAGGCGTCCACTCCTGGGCACCCCCAAGGTGGAGGCCAGGCATCCTAAGTGTTGTGGGGGCCGTTGTAGAGATTAAGCAAGATATTGCCCAGAGTTGCAGAGTGGGACTCCATGATTGGAATAGGCACCGAGGCGAGAATTATCAGGTCCGTGGAATTTTTTAGCCCAAGACCCGCCGAGGCGGGGAATTGAACCCCGGTCCCGGGCTAGACCTCTGCATCAGGGTCTGCCGCTCTAATCATTGAGCCACACTTCTCAGCAACCGTGGATCATAGGAAGGAAAAAAGGAAGCAATTACAGGAGGTAAGCAATTACTAGAGATAGTTCAACTCGAATGAAACCTGATAATGACAGATGCCCCAGACGCCAAGCATAGACTGCTCATGAAGCAAAGTGAATATAGGACTATTGCCAAGGACGCGGACAAAGCTCAGTACCGTGCCCCTCAACATCGCCTATAAGACATTGGTGATAAAGGTAGCAAACTGTTAGCCTGGTTAGATAAGAGAGACACAGCTAATAGCTGGGTGGCTGAGATCACTTGCAACGATGGCACGCAAGTGCGGTATAGATCTGGGATTATGGAGGCGTATATGACCTTTTAAAACAAATCAATGCATCCACTGGGACCTCCACATACACTGAGGTGAAAGAATTGCTGGCCACCCTTAGGTTGCTGGTTCTGGAGGCCCATTATGTCGAGGACCTAGACTCAGCCTTGGCATACGAGGGGCCTCTAAGGCGATTCGGGTGTTACAATCCAGGAAGGCCATGGGCCCAAGTCGCCTTCCAATAGAACTCTACAAATCAAATGCATGCACAATCGCCCGTACCTTATAAAAATGTAAAAGGAAAATGCGCTCAACGACATCCTCCCTGAGGAGCAGCGACTGGCGAACATTGTAGTAATATATAAAAGAGAGAACCCTGGAGCACTCAGGCTCGTATACACCCATCTCCCTCCTAGGGACCGGAAGTAAAAATACTGGCAAAAATTCTGGCATTACATTAGTCACCCCTGTTACATAAGCTGATCCACCCGTATCAGTCGGTTTCATGCCAGGCAGAAATACCGCGCTGAACCTACAGCTACTTAATGGCATTATGGATAGGGCAGCCACAATCAGAGAGGAGGAGGTTATTATGTCTCTGGATGCAAAGATGGCATTTGACATTATCGAATGGCCATTTGTGTTTGCCGCACTTGAAAGATTTGGGTTCAGTAAGATATTTCTATCCTGGGTAGGACTTCTCTATTTGGAACCACTAGCCTGAGTCACAGTCAATGGTGGTCGATCAACAACGTTTACATTGCAAAAGAGGACAAGGCAGGGTTTCCCCCTTAATTTTCGCCCTGGCCCTTGAGGCACTGACAATTTGGATCAGAGGTGACCCCCTCATTAAAGGCCCTACCTGGACGGCAGAATGGGAGGATAGAATATCCCTTTATGCCGATGATGTTTTGCTTTATCTGGCCAGACCTTATTTTTCTATACATTGGGCAGTACACATATTCACTCTTTTTCAAAAGTACTCAGGTTATACCATCAATTGGGACAAGTCACTGGTGAACGTGCTTTGCGGGGAGTGCTCCATCCTGCCTAGATGCTGTGGGGACAAAGTAGTCTCTGACGGATTTCGACACCTGGGAATATATGTCACAATTAACCCAACAGCATTTTATGAACATAATTTGGCTACTCCCTTGCGGTGATTCCAAGACCACATACAGCATTGGAAGTCCTTGCCCCATACGTTATTAGGTAGGGCCGCCCTATATAAAATGATGGAGCTTGCCTGTTTTGTCTACGCTCTACAGAACACACCGTAAATTGTCCCTGCAAAGTCAGAAATGCGCACTCTGCCCTGGAATAATGGTACCCCAAGAATAGCATGGTTTGACAGTGGTATAGCCCTGCCAGCAATCAAAAGCTATTACTGGGCCTCCCAGCTGGTGGTCACTAATCATTTGGTGCACCGGCCACAACCGGCCATGAGCAGACCCGGCCTACAGGATGGGCAGACATAACATGTACCCCACGGTGTTTACACTAGAGGAATTTATTGAGGGGGGAAAAAAGCACCAAAATACACTACAACATACACCACAATTAATTTATGGCATACAGCAACGACTGCTCTGGGGTGCAAAAACAAGATCACACAAGTCACCCCGCTGTTAGAAACACCCAGGTTTTGACAAGTGGAACCTGATAGGTTTTTAAAGGGTGGGCGGCATGTGGGCAGGGGGAAAAGTGGCCCTTTTCGGTGATCTCCAACTGGACTATTAACATACAGAAAAATACTTAACAATACAGCGGACACAATGGATAAGACTCGTGCAAAATGGGTTGAGGATGGTGGAGTTATTAGCGACGAGGACAGGCAGAAGGCACTGGCATCCCCCCGGGAGGTGGCGATCCGATCTCGATTTAAATTTATCCAACTACTCAAACTCCTGCGTAGAGCATACCACACAAGTACTGTACTGGTTAAAATGGGTGCCCTGAATTCCTCAGTGTGCCCAAGGGGGTGTGTCCACACAGGAACCTACCTACAATATTTGGAGAGGGTCACATCGGCAATGTTTTTGATCTGTAATAAATCAATGGAGGTCTCCCCCGCTAGTGCCTTCTCAATATATGGGATGCAATAAATCTATTGAGAGCTGAGAGAGTGTGGGTTTTCCTTGGATGTATGGTAGCGGAACGCAACATCGCGAAAACGTGGAAGGGGATGACTAGGCCCAAACTCAGGGATTGGGAGACTGACATAGATTGGTGCATGTAAACAGAGAGGGTTATATATGAGGGTAAAGGGTGCCCACATAAATGGTCCTAAATCTGGGGTGCCTGGAACGTAGATAGAGGGCTGATAGGTACACCGTTCAATGACACTTCCCCACAGACTATGTACCACATGGGATATTAAAGTTCATTTTGTAAAGGAACTACTATGATATGTGGCTTTGCTATAGGCTCAGTGTAACATATTGACTGATATTGCACAAATGCACTGTGATTGTCGGAACTTATTGAAACTGCACTGTATTTTGTTTTCTGTCTTTGTTTTTGATCAATCAACAAAAAGATATTTTAAAAAAAATAATTCATTACAAGTACAAATTAAAATTGTGGAGGAGTCGTACTTGCCCACGGAAAAGGACAAGGATGATCTTATGCTACTAAGCTAAAATCTCATCTAGACAGTTCTCTACTAGGCATTGTTAACCCACTATAGATATTCCCAAATGAAGAGGTAGAGTGGATAATATTATACTATCATGTTGAAGGTTTCAGTATATTGATACACTCTCTCTTACTCTTCTTCTTCACCCATTATCTCTTTTAGTAATTCTTTTGGGTGCAGCAAACAGATTTGCTCTGCCTAACTCAGCAGGCAGCTGTCTCAAGTATTTTAGCCAGTGTATTTTATGACAATGAGTACTACTCAAGCAGTCCTTAATTTCTCGATTAAGGCTAGCCTTTCTATTAATTCAAACAGAAAGCCAAAGAAATAATGATGCCAGCCTGATATCATCTGCCACATAATTTAGCCCCAGTCTTCATGAATGAAAACATGGGGACTAGAATAGGGTAATCCTAATAATCTACTACAAAACCTGTTTTCCGATACTTGGAGGCTCACATTGAAACAGTAGCCACATATAGGAGAACAGTAAGACAGAACAGGGATACACTTATGCTTATAAATTCCATCAGCGCAGAAATGGGCTTAGATCCAATACTCCTTGAAAAATTGAAAAAAGGTCCCTATGGCTAAAATGAATTCACTAACCTTAGTCCTCAAGCAGGGACCCCAATTTCACAGGGAGTCAAAGATGATACCCAAATATGAGAAACTATATACCCTTTTAAGATGCCCCCCTTCAAACAAATGGATCTGATTCTAGATGGACGTTTCCCAACATCTACTTAATGTGTTTTACTCAAATTTGTCTCCAGATTGAGACCATTCATGTGTGACAAAAGGTTATCAGTCTGGTTTTTAAGGCTGGCAGGAGTCCGAGTAATTAGAGCCACATCGTCGGCATACAAACAGACTGCCACAGGACAATAATCAATTTTAGGGAAATCATGGCCATGGGATATTGGATAATCATGTGATTTATTTATTTATAAAAAAAACAATACCCTGTCTCACACCTCATTCCAGACTAAAATTAATTCTCCCCCAGGCCATATCAGACAGATGCATTAGGATCTCTACAGAGTGCTAGAAGAAAATCAATCAAATCCTGATTCATCTTGAGGTCTCGTGGTATAATCCATAACAAAGACCAATTAACCTGGTCAAAAGCAGAACTAAGGTCCATAAATGCAAGGTAAAGTACCCTATCTTTAGCCAAAGTATGTTACTAGATAAACAACATAAGGTCAAGGCTCTGCTCAATACTGCCTGAACCTTCTCTGAAGCCATACCGTAATGGAGGGATAATACCTCAAGCATCTGTCCAGGTCATAATTCTTCTCAAAACAATACACCCCACTATTTTTATGGATTCATCAAGGACATTGGGTGATAACACACTGGAACTTAACTGCTACCCTTTTTAAAGATGGCCATAATGATGGCTAAGGGCCATGTACTAGGAAACTTAGCACTGGCAACAGAATTCCGCACATTGGTGCTAACAGGTGCCCAAAACCTTGGATTAGCCTTACCCCAGTCCATAGGGACACTATCCGGCCCTGGGGCATTTTTTCCAGTGCTTTGAATAATAGCTAGATGAACTTCCTTCACATTGAATGAGTTCATAAGAGAAGTTTTACTAGAATGTTTCTCACCCTGAACAAAATCTTCAGGGTTAAGCCCATATATAGACTTACAATGTGAAACCCATTTGTCAGCAGGAATGACGGTACCTAAACTATAATTCTTTCTGTTGAGAGGGTCCCAGCCTAACTTCCAGAAAACTCTTGCATCTCTTATTGAACAAGCAGTAATTATTGTATTCCATTTATCCTTTTTAATTTCTTGCTGCCTTTCTCTGAGCACCTGTTTCTATTCGGCAAGCAAATCAGCAATAGCGACCAGGTCCCCAGGGGCTTTATTAGGAGCAGACCTTAGACACTTGCTAACAGCCCTGCAAGTGCTGCTAAACCAACTTAGTTGTCAGTTTGACTATAAATGAAAGGGGCTGAAAGGAGTTTTTTTTTTTAAATAATTTCCCCCAGATTAATAAATGCATCAACTAAATACCCATGTACCCTAGGTTTGATTAATAATTTATCCATAAAATACGAAAAATTTTAATTAACCAGGATCGTCCAAATAGGGTTGGCATCAATGGCCTGCCATTTAACGCTGAATCTATTGTCAACCACCAAAATACCTACAGGGCCTACCTGAGACGGCTCTTGTTTTTGGAATTCTAAATGTAAAGGTATTAGGATTGTGGTTGCTGCAACAGTTTTCCATTGTTCCCTCTGACTCAATAAATGGAAGCAGAGTAAAAGAAATTAAAATATAATCAATTATGCTGCCTCTGTCCCTGCTATGAGAAGGATTTGGTATTATTTAGCCCTAATTACATCAATACGGTTACCTAACTCATAATCAAGACGCTACCTATACAAAGTTCCCCCTCTAGTATTCATACTCCTCCTGGGAACATACTCATCCTATGCTATCAGCAAGTCAGTGTTGGTAGAAATAAAAGAGTGGCTATGAGTCATGTGGGAAAAGCAGAAGGTCCAATCACAAGGATACAAGTAGATTTAATAGAAATGGCTGATTGCAATGGTCTTAAATACATCTTAGTGGTCATTTATTTGTTCAATACATGGATTGAAGTGTACCTGACATGGAGTTGTGATGCACTCTGCGTAGCCAAGCTGCTACTGAGAGAGTTATTCCCTGAAGTTGCCCTGCCAACTTCTTTAGACTCTGATAGGGGTACGCATTTAAAAAATGAGGTCATGAGGATCTCATGAATGGCACAGAAAAAGACAAGAAGTTCCTTTGTCATTGCCATCCCTAATCACCAGGGTAAGTTGGGAGAGGGAACAGTATTATGAAAGCAAAGTTGACTATATTGCTCTCTCTGACGTCATTGAAATGGAGAGATGCTGCTCTTCTCGTACTACTCAGCATGAGAAGTACCCCTAATAAAGGCACAGGTTTAACACCGTATGAGGTGCAATGAGGCAGACCATGCAGGTTCCTGATTCTCCTTCAGCTGGGTAAATCAGCATGTTTTACTCCTGGGGAGAAGGTATGGCTTTTGAACATTATGGAAGTAGTATGCTGGCAACCCAGCACTGGGGGAATATATTCATAATATTCACCAGACAGGTCGCTCCTCATACTACTTGTCACCTGTATATTGATAGCATGGTTATAAGTAATTAGGGTTCACATGCACTCATCCACATCATGCCATTTTGCCTTTTGTAGGTCCCGTGTTGGCAGTTTCTCAGCACCTGCCACCATCTCTGCTGCTGCTACACTGCCTAGGCCACGATGCAGACTGACCACACATACCAGATAAATGGCAGACAATTGTAATTTTATCTCTATGTCAATTGATAATTGCCTATTCATCTCGTTGTCTGCATAAATATAAGCATAGGGAAAATCTGCTTTTATAACACAGTCCCATGGTCAACATTTCTCACTAAAAGGACTGGTACCTGTGTCCATAAGTCTCAAAATACATCCTTCATTTTCCCTATTTCATTGGTAAATATATATATATATATATGTGGATGTGGGATCATTGCCTAACACTAACATGTTTCTATATCCCTCATTCAATTTGTGCTGTGATATTTCAGTACCCTGTATGTGTGTCTTATCACAGCTGCAGTGACTCCACCGTCCCTATTGCCCATGCTATGCCCTGCTTCATTACAACTAATCAGGGGCTATCCTGCATGTAGCAGTGTTGCTCTTTACCATATGTCCGCAGGTAAATGTGAACCTAATCCAAATACTACTATCTATAATAATTTCCAGCTCATTGACATAATATGTTTTCTGGATTCCCGTCCAGAATACAGCCTAGACATTGATTTTCTAGACCCTCTGGCACCAAGGACTTTTTGAATGTGCTAACCTGACACAGAAAATCCTATTGGCTGCAACCAACATACACCAACTGAGCATTACTTGGGTGATATATTCTAGTAATGATTAATCATGTGAGATTTCTGAGGGATAGTCAGTTGAACTCAAGCCCTCTTCTATTATGAAACTCGAACACTAGGAAAGCAGATTTTTTTTTTCAAGATGTATTTAAATCAAAACCCTCTCCTAGTGCATGCAAAATGAATCGTAACTATTATAAAGAAAAGCAAAATAGTGGCAATTATACTAATTGGGAGGGTGAATTATAGAAAACCGAGCAACACTGTGATAATATCATCAAGATTCTTTGTACCTCTAACCCAAAAATCCTCATTGCTAACTAAAGTAAACTTAGCACCAAAAGCAGCCCATTTTAAGTTTCACAGATAACTCTCGCTTGCATACATTTTTCGAGCAATAGAACTAACTTTTGCAATTAACCTGCGTCTGCTATTCTCATCTGCGTCAGCAGGCAGGCAGATAAACCCACACAGTGAAGGCTGGATGTGCCTTTCTGGTAGCCTTAAGTAAAGGAAGACAATTACAATTACAGCGCTGCATGACTATCACACATGAGACCCTGGTACGGAGATTCTCTCAATCTCATACCCAGCTTTTATTAGTTTATATATTTTGGGGCAGATTTATGAAGGGCTTGCGCCACGTTTACGCCGCCGTTGCGTGACGCAACGGCACGGAAACGTGGCGCATCCCTGCGCCCTATTTACAACGTGACGCATATAGGAGATGCGTCACGTTGTACAGCACTGCGCCATGAGGAGGCGTTCCTGCGCAGGGGGGGCGTTCCTGCGCAGGAACGCCTCCTGAAAGTGGCTGAGTGAAATCTATGAAATTTCACTCAGTCACTTTCAGGGCAATGCTGCGTCAAAACCCTGCGCCTGCTTGAAGCAGGCGTAAGGCTTGAGGCAGCATTGAAAGAATAGGCCCCCCCAGAGCATTGCTGGAGCTGCGTCGCGCTTGCGACGCAACTCCAGCAATGCGCCACATTTCCGGCACAGATGCGTCACGCATCTGTGCCGTTTTTGCCCCATGGTGCGCCGCATCATAAATGCGGCGCACCATGGGTGCCGTAGCTGTGGCGCACTGTGGCGCATGTTAACTGGCGCATCCCTCAGGATGCGCCAGTTAACATACATCTGCCCCTTTTTATCTAAATGTTGTGGAACATTTTCAGAATAAACAATTAGCAGTAAAGCTATGACAGCCTTTCACTTACTTACATTCCGTTTAATCTTGCCAATTGTTTAAAAACAATAAACGAGAAATACATTCATCAGTTTTTATATAACCTTGTTTATTATTGCTACACCTGGCATCTTTTGGCATGGTGTCCCCTGTCTTTTTGCTTCTGCCCTCCTGTTTTTGACTGTGTGCTGAAATTCATTTTCGCAGAATTTATGACTCAGGCACTTTTTTTTACTGTGAGCAGTGCTAAAGGGCATGTTATCTGTGTCTAAAATGTAACAGCATTTGGTTTCTCCATGATTAGCATATTTGATTTACTGATAAGTACCTAGTACAGCGCACTACATGTGCCCAGGGCCTGTCAATCAAATGCTACGAGTGGGCCTGCAGCACTGATTGTGCCACCCGCATGAGTAGCCAGTTTTAAACTGCCATGCTGACCTGGCAAGTTGACCTACTTGCCAGACCCAAACATGTCCTGGCAGTAAAAAATGGCTAGATTCTTTTCTCCTACAGCAAGGCCCATCTCTCCCATAGGTTAGCATTTGAGATGCCTCGTAAAACTTTACAATTGTACCTTCCAATTGGAAGCAGATACAAAATTGGAGTTTAATGTTTCTGGACTCACAATTTAAAAAAAAATCTTTTAGTGAAGTTGGTTTTTAAATTGCAGGTTGAAAATGCCACTTTTAGAAAGTTGGCATTTTGTTACTTTAACCATCCTGGGTATCTACCTGTCCCTAGAAAACACGTATGGGTCAGGGTGACAGCTGGGCTTTGAGCATTCACTCTAGACAGTCCCACACAAAGTGGGCCAGGCTTTGACCTGCATATCCTGATGGCCCATTACCAGGCAGATGGGTCTTCCTGAGCAAGAGTGGTGCGAGGAGTTGACACGTGCACCGGAACGCGCTGTGCCAGTCCCCACGTAAAATGCTGCATACTCCCTTGTAGTGAGTCTAAAGCCAGAGTCAGAAAGGGTAAGGTTGTGTGCACTACAAACACCTTTTTTAATGTGCCTCTAATTCAGAGGCGGAAATGGGTATAACCAGTGGACCTCTCACACTGAGGGGAACATCTACGACCATTTTAAGTGGTAGCAAATGGAAATTCAGCCCGTTTGCGACAACTAAAGCGGCTTTTGCCATCTACCAACCCTATTTTGTGAGTCAGTAACCTATTACCGACTCGCAGAATAGAGTTTGTGAGTCGCTATTAGGAAGGGGTGTGCCAAGGGCATCCCTTCATATTACCAAGTCGACAGGAATATGCCATTACTTTGTGACTGGAATGCAGGCGCAAAACAATCAAAGTTTACCACCTACTTCAAGTTGGTAGTAAGCCAGTTGCAAATGGGAAGGGGTCCACTGGGGTCTTCTTCACCTTTGTGAATGGTAGCGAAAACAGGCAGTGGTCCCACAGACTACTGCTTACTCCTAAAAAATGAAAAGAAAACATTTAATTTTTATTTTTTTAAATGCATACTATTTTCCTTCGAGAAAAAGGGCTGCATTTAAAAAACAGCTTTATTTAAAGAGCAGTCACAGACATGGCCGTCTGCTGATCCAATTAGGTCACCATCCCTATGCGTGTCAGCCATTCCCAATGGGTTGCAAATGGGACCTGACTTATGAAAATTAATGAGGAAGGTCCCTTGAAACCCATTTTTGAATTGCAAACAGTGTCTCAGACACAGTTGCACATCAGGTTTTGTGACTCTGACATTGCATGTTGCTGAAAATTGCAATTTGCGAATCACAAAATCTGGCAGTCGTACCTGTGGCCCCAAATACTCAGAACACTTCTGGACTGAGGACATTTTGCAAGGAAAAAGAGCTGTTTTGTTATCAGGACAGACTACCACTTTGCTGCTTGCTTTGCTTTGTTGCAAACACAAGGAGATGATGGACGAAGCGCTGAAACATTTAAGCCACTCAGCACACCCAGTCACAGATCTGGGTTGAATCCATCATCATTCTTAAGCTCGCTTCGTCACTCCTGTTCAGACACAGCTATATGCAGATAATTCTTGACCCTGTGCCTCATGGGAACAGTCCAGCTCAAATTGCCAAGCCATGTCTTCCCTGGACCGGAAACAAGCATTCTGGGACTGGTTTCAGGGTAACAACCCTCATCAGCTGGGCTTGCTTGAATCCCGTGGCAAAGTAAGCAAGGGAGCCACGTCTGGGCATACCCCACCAACCTAGGGGGAACAAAGAAAATGCAAGGAGATGATGGACGGAGTGCTGAAACTTTTCAGACACTCACCTCCTCAATGAACTGCTAAGTCAACAATGTATCATCCTCCTGCTACCACCGATTCTAACTGATTCAGAAGATCTTCAAGTGGATCCCCACCAAGCCCAGGAGGATGGTCACCCGGGTGCTCGACAGCAGCAAGCTCGACTACGGCAAATCACTGTATGCAGGCACCACCCAAAGCTCCAAAAGAAATGTCAGCGCATTCCGAACGCCTCTGCCAGACTTTTAATGGGCATACCACACCACAGAAACCAGCTCTAGTCACCTGAGAGACCTCCACTGGCTCCAGATCAATAAAAGAATCACCTTCAGGCTCCTCATGCAACCCTACACAGGTCTCCACAACACAGGACCAGAATACCTCAACCACCATCCCTCCTTCTACACACTCAACAGACATCTCGAATCCCCCAACTGGCCCAGGCCGCAATCCCATGGATCCTCAAGACCTTGACTGGAGGAAGAAGCTTCTCCTATCTCACTGCGAAGACCTAGAACTCCCTGCCCCTGGATCTCAGGCAATCACTGTCACTGTCTCAATTGATAAAGGACCTCTAGACCTTGCTCGTCGACAGAACTGCAAAACCCTACCTCCCCCAGCGCCTTTAGGCCCTTATGGGTGATTTGCCACGCTCTAGAAGAGCCCTGATTGGTTGATTGAGTTTAGTTTAGCCTGACTGTTCTCTGCCAAGCAACTAGAGGGTGAGCACAGGTAAACCTTTAGGGGCAGACTTACAAGAAACTGACGCATCCATATAGATGGATCAGTTTCCCTACGCCTGAGTAAAAAACCCTTGCACCACTATAGATGCGCCGCACTATGGCGCAAGGATTGACAGATGCATCAGAAATTCTGACGCATCTGTTGGTGGAAAAGTCACGCATTGCTGAAGTCGTGTCGCAAGCACGACACAACTTCAGCAATGTGTGTTGTGGCCTAATTCCAATACATTGCCTCACTCCGTATGTCTGCTTCAAGCAAGCATAAAGTTTCGACGCAGTGGTGTCCTAAAAGTTATGCAGTGAAATCTTGTAGATTTCACTGCATAACTTTTACGAAACCTTCCTGCGTGGGAACACCTACCCTGCATACATTATACATGACACAGGTAAAATGTCATGCAGGGCTATACAACGTGACGCATCTCCCTAGACGCGTCACGTTGTAAATTTGCCCCATTTTATACACCATTGTTGCATCACAAAAGTAACGCAACAGCAGTGTAAAAGTGACAAAAGGGGCTTGTAAATCTGCCCCTTAGTTTGTACTATACTTATACTGTCTAGAGTGGTGGTCCTTACTTGGACAGAGTGCATTCCTCTGCGAACTAGAGATCCCATTTCTAACAATAATTTAAAAGCAATCACTGGAAAAAGTAAGTCAATTCATACAAAAGACATGAATATATAATATAAAATATTTAAATCTATACCTAAGTAAATAAAATATGAAATTCATGGAGGGGGGAAACTATACATGCATTGGCGCAAGATGTCAAAAATACACAGTTGTCCTTAGGTTACACGTTCAGAATTCTAAAGTTTTTTATTACTCTTTTTTGTGGCTGTTTCATCAAAGGACCCATACCTATAGCCACCTTTAGAGACTGTTGGTAAGCAGCTGATGTCACTGAGTCATCTTCTCGTTTAGTTGGCTCATGAAATGAACCCAGAATATAATCCTTTTTATCGCCAAGGCCTTTCCTGCAGCGCAAATGGATTAGAGGATGCCGCCAAAATATTCACAAACACACTGTTAAGTAGTGGGCATCCTCTCCCTGCTGTTTATGATATTTCGAAGTGCATGAAGCAATATACATTTGTCTCCTCTCATTGGTATACCTTCCAAACAAGCTAGGTCCCCTTGAACTTTGGAAAATGATCCTACTTTGCCAGTCAAGTTCCTTTGTTCTGGCCATCGTAACCATTAATACTTCAGAATTTCACTCATGATTTGATCATTTCTTGCCTCCCCTGCAGTCTTCTTCTAATCATACACCATTTGTTGCTGACATCATATCACATGCACTAAACACCACAGCCAATTCATGTTGTTTTGCAGGTACAAGAGCAACAGGTAAAAGGCCAATGGGTCATGCTAACTGATGTTTGTTACTTTATCATTTTACATGCTCCCATTTGAGTTGAAAAGTCGGCATTCTCGCTGATCACCGGGTCAATGTAGTAATCATCCTTCCTCCTTCTATAGGCAAAATGTTACTTAACGATGTATTATCGCAGAGGCTGCCCTCAAAGGGGGCTCGAGAGCCGGCGCCATAACCAGCGCCGTGCCCCCAGATACAACTAGTAGGGGCCAGTTTTTTGGGCGCCAAAAATAAGCAGGACAAAGGAGACGCCCTCCCCCCTCACACAGCGGCCGCGGGAGAAGCGCTGGCCAATGGGGACCGAGGCGAGAAGATAGCCCCCCAATAGGCAGGGGCCGACCTGGCCTGGAAGACAAAGGGGGTGGGGGGGAATATAAGCACTGCTCCCCCAAGGCAAGCTCCTATCTTATCGGAGCGGGGGAGCAGCACCGGCGTCGGAGCCCAAATTGTTGATCGAGGGTTCCATTTCTCGTAGGCAAAAAGCCCTTCACGACCGAGGAACTGGCCGCTGCTGCCTAACAAGAATAAGGGGTTGCCAGGGACGTCTGGGTGCCCACCCCGTTCCACCAGCAAGAGACAGATAGACGGCCCAGAACTCCCCGCTCAGGGCCACCAACTAGAGCAAGGAGCAGGAAGAAGGCGGGTGCCCACGCAGCAGCACCGGGCACATCAGGGAGCTGGAGGAGTGATGCCAAGGGGGGCTTGGGGGAGGGAGCCGACCGACGGGAGGTCTCCTCCCCCGGGCGGTTTGGGAGGGCTGCGAGGGGTTCTTTCCAGAAGTTGCCAGAATGTTCTAGTTTTGGGCTGGTCTAGTAGGACCAGCCAGCCCAAGTATAAATTCCAGCTTTCCCGCCTACCCGCCACCATTTTAGGTTTGGTGACCTGGTGGCTAGGAGGGCTTTTAGCTTTTTTGTGAGAGAGTGTCTTGTGTGTCTGGGAGACTCTTTTTCAATCTTTGGTGCTTGTGTTTATTACTTGGAGCTTAGATAATGGAAGATGCACGAGTCATTGAGGCGATGCGCCTGTTGGCGGATGCTGGCCGTTTGGATTTGCTCGCAGGAGGTGGGCAGGCTAGGCCTCAGCGCCAGGCTTCGGCTGGTGTGGTGGCCGCGTTAATGGCATGTTCGTCGCCGAAGAAGAGACGCCCGAGTCAGGTAAGCGAGAGGGGCCGTTCCCGGTCTAGGAAGCCGGCCCCTCAAAGGATGGTTCGGGGGGAGCCCGGTACTTCGGAGGCTCCGGAAACTCAAGGGGCTTTGAGTGCGGGGGGGTGAGTCTTCCCTAGCTCCGGCTCCTCAGTTGGGAGTTGTTTCTGGGGCGGAAGGATTTCCGGTTATGGTGGGTCAGGGGCAGGTGTCAGGGAAGTGGGGCAGGGGTGGTCGGGGAGGAAGCAAGAAACGCTCTGCTTCGGACCCGCTAGTCGAGCGGCGGGGGCAGTCTGCGGACGGGGCCCCTGTGCGTGGTGGGCGGAGGGGATCGGTTCAATTTGTGTTGCAAGATACGGAGCAGGAACAGGTTGATCATGGTGCCCATGACGCCATGTTGGTCGTTGACGAATCTCAGTTTGTACCTGAGGCTGCTCAACGGAATGTTGTTATCCCCTTCAAGACAACTTTCTTACGATGTTCTATCAGGGGAGGGCCGTGATGTTAATGTGGGCAGGCCTCGGGATGGTTTGTCTTCTGGTTTCCTTACGATGGGTGGTCAGGAGGTTGTTGGTCGGGAGGCTGAGGCGGGTGTGGGTGATGTTGGGGGTAATGTAGGGAGCCCGTTACTGTTTTCGACGCCGGGCTCGTCGGCGGGTGAAGTTGTATCTGTGGGAGGTGGCTCTAGAGGTGAGGGCGAATGGGCCCAGATGGGTGAAGGAGGTTCGTTTTGTGGCGCGAATACGGCTTTTGAAGATCCGCGCTCGGGGAGTTTTGGTGGTGGTGTTTCTCTGGGCCATGATGATGGTGGATCTTTTCACACTGGTTTGCAGGTTCGTCAGCCAGCTTTTTGTTTGGGTTCTGCGGCATTTGGCGCTTCAGTTATGGGTTCGGGAAGGTTCCATGCTCCCGGGGCATTGAGTGCAGGGGGTGTAGGCTTCCAGGGCACGTTGTTGGGTCCGGATAAGGGCTTCGGCCAGGTGAGCGGCGGGCCAGCGCAAGGGCCCAGGAGTACAGCTCCTCGCTTATCTGGGACTTCAGGGGGTCCTTATTTTATGTGTGGTTCCCCTGGGTGGGAACATTTTGGCGCAGCGGGGCTCACGCAGCGTAGTTTCCAGAAGGAGGTTTCAGGCCAGGAGTCATTCTCGAGGGCCTTTAGGCAATCTTCTTCTACGGCATTGGCACCTGATAATTTGGATCACAGTGGAGATGAGGAGGTTGTAGGTGGATCTCCGGTGCGGGAGGTACCTTTACGGTCGGATGTACGTGGTCGTTCTTTGGAGCGGGGTCGGAGAATGGATGTTGGTTCTCAGTGGAGGGGGAATGTGTCTGGTTGGATTGTGGATGGTAGGAATCCTAGCACACCAGTCCAAACTTTTTCTTTGCAGGAAGAGGTTAGGCGCGGAGTTCCAGACTTGGCAGGGCGCGGTCCAGTCCCATTTCGCCAAGGGGAAGTGAGGAGAGTGCCTAGCGCGGCCCTCTCTGTTCCACCGAGGGATCCCACCGCGGCCAGCACACGAGGGTCTGGCGTGACCCCGCTGGCCCCAACGAGTAGCAGGTATAGGTGGCAGGCCTTGCCGGCGGCTATGGAGCAACAGAGTCAACGCGCAGGGAGGTACAGGAGCGTACAGTCTGCTCCCCCTCCTGGAGTTTCAAAATCTTTTAAATGCACAGTTGTTGATACCGGGTTGGGTAAGACCCGTGGTGATTTGATGCATACCAGTGTCGATTCAGTGGTGTTGGACTACGACGAAGAGAGTCCTGAAGAAGGTGAATTGCGGGATCCTGAGGGGGGGGTGCCCTCTCATGCTTCTCATAGTGTTTTACAGGCTCCAGTGGTCCAGAGTCAACTGCAAGGGAGAAGAGAGCACGGCCCATCGGGTAGGGCGCCTCGCCGACCGGATGCATTGACCTCGGCGCCACGGGCGGAGCCATCGAGAGTGGTCTCTCTGTTGCCAGGTGAGCAATCAGCCACACAGGCCAAACCTATTATGGTGTCTGTGGGTACAGGTGGTGAAACCGATGTGGTCATTGGTGATGGCCGTCTGGTCAAAGGTCGTTACGTAAAAGACACTGCAGTTGGCACCGATGATGTGATGGATGTAACGGATAAAGTTGAAAGTGGTGTTATGGCTGGTGCTTCCAGCAAAGTTACGGATAAAGTGGAAAGTGGTGTTATGGCTGGTGCTTCCAGCAATGTTAAAGAGCCAGTGGCCAGTAAGGAGTTAAAAATCAAAAAATTGCCATACATGGGGGTTACGAAACCTTTAGGTGCTCATCTGATGCTAAGTACCAAAGAACGTATTTGGAATGGTGAGTATGTGGAACTCCTTAAGCTATTGCACCGGGAAGTCCGGTCTAAGGAAGGGTCTAAGGAGGAGGAGTTTGAGCTGGCTAAACGCCCTAAAGTGCCTTTGAATATTGAGAACTGGACAACTGCGTTTTTGATTTATGCTAGTGTATATTGCGAAAAGTTCCCTGAGCGCAGCGTGAACCTTTTTAAATACATGGACGTCATTCGTAAGGCACAGATCACGGGGGGTGGTTTTGCCTGGTCTCAATATGATGAGGAATTTAGGGCCAGGATGGCTTGGGACCCCGAGGCGAAATGGGGGGAGCTCGATTTGGATTTATGGCTACATACAATGGGGTCAGCATCAGGGGGGAAGCCCATTTTTACGGCAAGTGGTTTCCCGTTAGTCTACCGGCCCTTTCAGGGGAAGCCCACCCGGGGAGGGGTGGGGGCCACTACAACCATGCCATCGGGATCTGGGTTCTGTTGGGAATTCAATAGGGGCTCCTGCACCAGAGAGTACTGTAAATTTAAACATGAATGCTCTGGTTGTGGAAGGAAACACCCGTTGTCCATGTGCTGGGACAACCAGCCATCGGGTAGCCAACAGGGTAAGCAGTCGGGTTCAGGAAATTCCAGTACGTCCTCACAGTTTTCAGGGGGAAGGGGATCCAGAGGTGCTAAGGGTGCTGGGTCCAAGGGCTCGTACACCAGTTAAATATGAAAGGCTGCACATTGCTCTACAAGGTTACGATGATGAGTCAGCAAAATTAAAACTATTGGAGGGTTTTCAGTTTGGTTTCCGGCTAGGTTACCTAGGCTCTCGGGAAAGGAGGTGGTCTCCCAATTTAAAATCGGCTTCTGAACATGCCGCAGTGGTACAAGACAAACTTAATAAAGAGGTACATGAAGGAAGGATGGCTGGCCCGTTCCATGATTGGCCGATCCTGAATTTGATTGTTTCACCGGTTGGGGTGGTACCGAAAAAAGAGCTGGGACAGTTTAGACTTATTCAACACTTGTCGTGGCCTGAGGGGTCGTCTGTTAATGACTTCATTGACCCAGAGGCGGTGTCGGTCTCTTACTCTTCGGTTGACGTGGCCATGTCACTTGTTGTGACCGCGGGCGCAGCCGCTGAGATGGCCAAGTGTGATATCAAGTCTGCTTTCAGGCTGTTGCCTGTACAGCCGGACGATTGGTGCCTTTTGGGTATACAATTCGCAGGTAAATGGTACGTGGACAAGGCTCTGCCGATGGGCTGCTCCATATCATGTGCTCTGTTTGAGTGTTTTAGTACTTTCTGCAATGGTATTTTTCCCATCAGTCCAGTCACTCCCTGGTGACACACTACCTTGATGATTTTTTCTTTGTCGGATCCCCGGGCTCCGCGGAGTGCCAGAAGGCTCTGGACACATTCCATGGGCTCATGGAGGATCTGGGAGTTCCTTTGGCCCCTGAAAAGACAATGGACCCTGCTACGATCCTCTCCTTTTTGGGTATTGAAATTTATTCTGTACTTATGTCTGCTCGCCTGCCCGAGGACAAAAGGGTCAACATGGTGGACCTGCTGGAGTTAATGTTGACAAAAAGGAAAGTGTTGGTGAAAGAGATTCAAGTGCTTTTGGGCCATTTGAATTTTGCTTGCAGAGTGGTGAGAGCGGGCAGGACTTTTTGTAGAAGACTGGGCAGGGATTTAGCAGGTCATCACTTGCCCCACCATCGTGTTCGTCTGTCTGCCGGTGTTAAGGAAGATTTGAGAATGTGGAAGTTTTTCCTGAACTCCTTCAATGGTGTGCCATTGGTTAGAGAGGTTGACTTTCAGTGGGACGTGCAAATGTTTTCGGATGCTGCCGGCAGTGATGGTTTTGGGCTCTTTTGGAATTGCAAATGGTGTGCGGAACGTTGGCCGGATGAATGGTTGAATGGTGGTCGCAGCATCACTTTTTTGGAATTGTTCCCTTTATTGGTCGCTTTGACCCTGTGGGGGGAGGAATTGGCACACAAAAAAGTGCTGTTTCGTGTGGATAACATGGCTGTTGTAGAGATAGTGAACCGACAGTCTGCCAGAGACGAACAGGTGTTAAAACTTATGAGAGTTTTCGTTCTGGGTTGTTTGAAACACGACATTCATTTTCGTGCCTTACACATTCCTGGCGTGGACAATGACATTGCGGATGCTCTGTCTCGTTCACAGTGGGGGAGATTCCGTGGACTGGCGAGGGACGCAGACAGATCCCCGACTCCGATGCCGATTCATCTGTGGCACGTCGGCGAGGTCGGGTCGTACAATTGGTGGTAGGTTCTTTGTCTGTGTCTACGCGTTCGGCATATTCCTTAGCCTGGAGGGAATTCCTGGAATCTGGTGCTGTCAGAAGGGAGGATATGTTGCGTTGGTCGGACGATGTGGTCAATTTTATACTGGACCTCATGGATAAGGGCCTAACCAAAGTAACCATTGCTGGGAAACTAGCGGGGATTGCTTTCATGGGGAAGTTGTTGTGGGGTTATCCCCCGTCAGCGGGGGAAATCGGCAGGAGAATGCTTGAGGGCTGGGCCAGGGAGCAAGGTCATGTTGGTAGATCCAGGGCTCCCCTATATTGGCAAGTGCTTGCCAGACTAATCACAGTCCTGCCTTTGGTATGTTCGGACGATTTTGAGGCATGTGTGTTCTCAATGCTCATGGCGTTCATGTTTTTGGAGCTTTCAGGGTCTCGGAATTGTTGGGATCGAAATATAAGTGTGGATTGTATTGGAAGGACGTTTTTTGTTATGATGAGGGAGTGCATGTCTGGTTGGCCAGCTCTAAAACTGATCAGTCGGGTATGGGAAAGGGTGTGTGGTTACAGGCGCGTGCTCCAAAGCTCACTTGCCCTTTACTGCTGGCGCGGCGCTGGTGTTCATTATGCGGGGGTGGTGATGAGGTTCTTGTTTTCCAACATATTAATGGCACCCCTGTCACAACTTATCAGTTACGAATGGTTCTACGCAAAGCTCTGCAGCACATTGGTCTCGATAGCAATCTATATGGGACTCACTCTTTCCGAATAGGTGCAGCCACTGAGGCCTTTAACAGAGGTTAGACCGAGAGGGATATTATGCGATTGGGGCGTTGGTCTTCCAATTGTTTCCAGCGTTATGTGAGGAGCTCGGCAGAGGAGGCGCATGCGTCGTCCTCCTAGACATGATCTCTAATTGTCTTTTCTTTTTCAGGATCCGTTGCTGGACCTCGCTCCTCAGTGGTAACGGTCTGGATAGTGGGGCATTCCTTCGTGAAGTGGGCCAGAGTCCAGGCAGCACGAAGTTACTTTGGAGAACTACTTGGTTTTAATGATCGAATGTTTAACGTTATTTGGAAGGGTAAAGGTGGGATGCTCTGGAGAGAGTTAATCCCTTGTTTGAACAACAACATGGTGGGCGGTTTATGCCCGGATATTTTAGTTATTCATTTGGGGGAAAATGATCTCTGTGCTACGAAAGGTGTGGTTTTACTGCGAGCTATGAAACGAGATTTAGGCCTCATCAAGGATCTTTGGTCTGGGTGTCATGTTTTTTGGACGGAGTTGATACCGCGCAGGACATGGAGAGGGGCTGTGAACCCCAGGGCTGTTGATTGGGCCAGGAAGAAAGTGAATTCAGAGGTGTCTCGTTGCTGTAGGAGCCTTGGTTTCAGCAGGATCTCACACAGGGACATTAAGTTTGAGTCAGTTGAGTTTTTTAGGGATGATGGGGTTCATTTGTCTCGGGTGGGCATGGATCTTTATTTGTTGGAGCTTCGTGAGGTGTTAGCACGGGCATTGGCTATGCAACGTTGATTTTCCCATTTCCTTTCAGCTTCGTGTGTTGGGGGGCAGAAAGGGAGGCGTGGATTGTCTCCCCCGCCTACCTTTCTGGGTGGCGGTGTTTTTGTGTATCAGTACGGTTTTAGGCAGATTGTTGGTTGAGTATTCGATAGAGTATTTCTTTGACTGGTGCCGGGGTATGTTGGTCAGGGTTTGACCGTTCAGTTTTGTGAGGGGGGTATCTGCAGGAGTGCAGGGTCAGGCAGGGTCTATGATTACCAAGGGCATGACCGTTGTTATTTCATTTGTGGTTTGACGAATAAAGTTTTAATGATGACGTATGTTTTATCAATGACGTAATGTTTTATTGATGACGTAATGTTTTATTGATGACGTAATGTTATAATGCTGTTATAATGTTTATGATGTATTGTTGGGAGGGCCCAAACGTTTTAGGGGTGGGGGTTGGGGGCCTGAGCTTGTAGTTATTTATTTATTTAGTGAGGTTTAGTTTTGTAAGGCTTTGCCAAGGTTTGTATTTGTAATGTGCACCTGTTTCCTAATAAAGCGGCCTTTTACACACACAAACAATTTTTTGGTCTACTTTTCTCTCACCCCTCGCCCCCCCTCCCAAGGGGGGCTTGGGGGAGGGAGCCAACCGACGGGAGGTCTCCTCCCCCGGGCGGTTTGGGAGGGCTGCGAGGGGTTCTTTCCAGAAGTTGCCAGAATGTTCTAGTTTTGGGCTGGTCTAGTAGGACCAGCCAGCCCAAGTATAAATTCCAGCTTTCTTGCCTACCCGCCACCATTTTAGGTTTGGTGACCTGGTGGCTAGGAGGGCTTTTAGCTTTTTTGTCCCACCCTCCCTCCCCATTTTATAGCTTTTCTACCCCTCGCTCCTTCGTTTTTTGCCCCATTTTTTCTTTCAAAAGGCTGTTTTATGGGCTACCGGTGTGCAGGGTTTTTTTTTTTTTTTTCTTGTAATTGTATTTGTCGCTAGGAACAGGTGCCGTGCGGTGTTTTTGTGTATCAGTACGGTTTTAGGCAGATTGTTGGTTGAGTATTCGATAGAGTATTTCTTTGACTGGTGCCGGGGTATGTTGGTCAGGGTTTGACCGTTCAGTTTTGTGAGGGGGGTATCTGCAGGAGTGCAGGGTCAGGCAGGGTCTATGATTACGGAGGGCATGACCGTTGTTATTTCATTTGTGGTTTGACAAATAAAGTTTTAATGATAACGTATGTTTTATCAATGACGTAATGTTTTATTGATGACGTAATGTTTTATTGATGACGTAATGTTATAATGCTGTTATAATGTTTATGATGTATTGTTGGGAGGGCCCAAACGTTTTAGGGGTGGGGGTTGGGGGCCTGAGTTTGTAGTTATTTATTTATTTCGTGAGGTTTAGTTTTGTAAGGCTTTGCCAAGGTTTGTATTTGTAATGTGCACCTGTTTCCTAATAAAGCGGCCTTTTACACACACAAACAATTTTTTGGTCTACTTTTCTCTCACCCCTCGCCCTCCCTCCCAATGGAGTCCGCCACGGCCCAGCAGGATCGGACGAAGTACCCCACCTCGCCATGCAGCCACCAAGAAGAAAGGGACTATCGGGGAACAGATCGAGCAAGAGACAGAAGTGTAGGTACCCCCTCCCCCCTCACATGACAGAGGAAGGACCGGCCACCGCAGCAAGCAACAGGACGACATAAGGAGGGGCGACGAGATCCAGGTGGCACCTCGCGGGAACCGGGATCAAGGAGGCCGAGGATCGACGACCAGCTGTTGGACAGGGCGATCGAGGCAGAGCAGGGTGCCAGAACGGCTACCCGAATGCACTTCAAGCCATAACGGCGGTGCCCACAAGAACGCGATCTGGGCGCCGGCAGGCTTGGGCGCAAGCAGCTGGAGCAATTATGAGATAGCAGCCAGGCCGGAACCAGGCGGTGGTCGGTGGTGCCCCTGAGATGACAAAGGCCGGGGCGGGCGGCAGTGCCCCCGCAGCCATCAAAGGAGGTAAGAAACAGCTGCGTGAATATGGTTTAATGCCCCTTCAAGGTACAGAAAAGAGACATGGCCACCTTAATAAAATGTACAAAGTCCCTAGAGCATAGAACAAAGAAAGGATAGAAAGCGCCCGATACCTAACATCCTTGGCATGCTAGATGTCGATTTTCCTGCACTTCTAGCGGCGCCCTCGCAGGAGGGCCGGGTGGCAATGGTGCTATGTGCGGGGTTTTAACGTGCGGTGTGGCAGCAGTGACACCTAGTGGCGCGAGGGCAAAGGGGAATGAGAACGTGATCGTGGCCAGGGTCCCAAGTTGCTCATGTCACCTCACGCTGTTGCTGCTGACTCTGGCGGGTAGGCCAGGTGTTGAGCCTCGGGTTAACCCTTGTTATATCTGAAACTCTTGTCAACATGGGACCTCAGCTAGGAGACACCGTTTAAGAAATGTAAAATGAAGAAAATAAAATGATGATTATGGATGGAGGATTATGTTAAAGTATACCTCCCGGTGCTTTAATTCCTAAAAATGTAGACTAGAAACTCGTGCTATCATCCCCTGAAATGTACCCCTTTTGTTGTCAAGAAACATGCCTGGCACCACACCCACACACGGCTACAGTGTAATATGCAAAGAAGTCCAACCCCTTGTTTTGCTAGCTCGGCTGCGCTCTAGAATCAAGGGATGACTGGCGCAGAATAATCACATACATGAGCTCAGATGTACGCCTTTGTGCCCGTCACATGTACAGAGAGAGACTGGGGGTGTTTTCGTACTATGGGCGGTGTTTGAGATAGGTCTCTGTCTGTGAGCAGGTGCTCGTGTTAATGGGCGGGTTACTACGTCAGTGTGTTGGTGGGCGTGGGAGTAGAGGTATTTGTAAGGACCGGAGGTCATCTAACCACGTCTCTGGATATAGACCCAGCCTGTGAGTGTGTTCATGCACGTGCGTCCGTGGGTATGTTCTGCTGTCTGTGAGTACATGCTTGTGGCTTTATGTCAGTCAGTGCATTTGTATGCAACGGTGCGACTGCACCTATGCCTAATGGCACACAGCTATGTGGATGTGAATTCCATTTTAGAACTGCACGATTACAGGATGAGTGACGTCATAACGGCTGGTTTATAACCTGATTTCGGAATGGATGGATAGCTGTACTAAGTAGGAGGTTCGTGTGCAACAACCAGATTAGTTGCAAATAGTTTCTATCTCAGGATATCATTGTGCTGCTGGGGGCCCCCCTTGGCACGACACTAAGTGGTGCTGGAAGTGAAGGTTTGATTTGACCTGAGCAGGGAGGCATTCATATCCTCCGCCCGGACGGTCATTACCCTGGGACACAGGGTGGGGCGTGGTATAAACGGGTTCAGAGCATGAGATGGCCTCGTTATGCGTGAGGCCTGTGTGCCTGTGCGCACACAGTACTCCAATAAATCATTGGAAGTGGCCCGGACGGAAAAATGACCCAGGCCATCGTGCAGATGCTCATGCTATGCTCACTTTCGGCAAATTAAAGGCAACAGGCAAAACAAGATGCGTTCAGTGGCACAGTCGGGGTTTGCATCATGCTCGTTGAGGACGCCATTGGAGACAACTTCCCCGGTACTTTTGTTTCTTGGTACCTCCCATTCATAATGCCCGGCATGGCAGAAATAATGTTTGGAAAGCTGGAGCTTGGTTTAATAATCCATTCACTGGCAAATCCTGGCAGGACCAGCGCAACTTGTCTTTAATTGGGATAGGAATGTTAGCCTTATAATATCCGTCACTCATGCACCTATTTAAAGAGACCATGCTGCGTTACCATAAGTGATAAGTGGAAAGAGCTTCCAAGGTTGAGGTCGGAGGTTTAGGCCCGACCACGCATATAAAAAAAAAAAGAAAAAAAAAAAAAAGAAAAGAAAGGGAGTGAAGAAAATTGACTTGGCTTTCGCTGCTCTTCATTTTGAAAACGAGTTATGAGCATTGAGGGCCCTATCTCTGCCTCTAGCAGCGGTGATTCGTCATATGATTAAAGCCAGTCCATCTTTATGGTCGTTTCGTAAACAACTTAAGACCTGGCTCTTTAATCAATAAATCATTCATAGTTTCCTCAGGGAAAATATTTAGATACTCAGCGCCGAGACGCCCACGGGCCATTGCATGCGCTTTACAAGTATTAAAGATAAATAAATAAATAAATACAAGGCCCAGAGTAGTCTGACCCCCACAACTCTTCATTAACAGGTAACAGATTGTTACTGTTATTGCTGCAAAGGGCTTGAACCAGGCCGAGCGCACAGCATACCATTATATGTTAAGTCAGTTCGTCCTGGTTTGTCAGAAAGATAATGGCTGCACTCTCTGCCGGAATTCAAACAGTCTAGTAAAGGGGGTTCTATAAACTAGGAAGCCTCTGTGCCAAGCCAAAAGGAGCTAGCGCTGTATATTTACACCCGGGCAGGCGAGCGCTGTTAACAATTTGCGAAGTGGCAGGCCTGCGCTATTTAAGATTGCACCGGGAATAGGGCGACCGGATTAAGGGCTCACAATCTCCAATACCTCCTGTCCCATGAGAAGCGCTACGGGTGAGGGAACCGGTCTATCGCCAAGGCACGCACATTACCTTTGACGGCTATCATGAGCAACACTGTCTTCATGAAGCCGCGCAATACATACTGGTGTGAGTTGGTTTTCAAACTGCAAAGGGATTAAAGACATGCCTAAACAACAAGTGGAATTTTGTGTGCAACAGGCACAATCCCCTGTCAGGACTTGGCAGGTCCAGCCAAGATTTCCCCCCGTGCACAGTTCCAGATAAGTCTCGGAGTCGCACATAAGTCCATGAGCGTGCACAGGGCCTGGGAGAAACGTGTTAGGCGGCCCCACCCGATACGTTGGCTCACGGAGCATACCACCTGGGCTGTGATAATACGGGGATGCCTGATCGGATTGCAGGCCAAAATAGCAGGCTCTGACAGAGATTCACTCACAAGCCACAGGCTAATTGATGCAGGGACACCCAGCGCAGGTCCTGAGGTCAGAGGCAGACAGCCGGGACAATTGGAAGATCCAGGGTAGCAGCGGGCAGAAAGGAGCGGACACCCCCTTCCCCATCCCCCACCCCACTTTGCGTCCGGGTGCGTAGGCACTCCACCATGATAAGAAAGGCAGGAGAGGGGCGGTCCGTAGGCGAGACTGAAGTCAGGGGGTACGGGGGCCCAGGGGTCAAGCCTCGGAGTCGCGCCTGCATCTGGGGGAATCCGGGCAAATATTCGCCCGCGCCCGAGGGTTTAAGGTAGACTACGGTACTCATGTAAGGCGCGCCAATACCTCGGGGATGCCAGTAATGAGAAGAGTGATAGGGAGTGACTTCAGTAGAAGCCCCTAGGCACTTTATCAGGGAGATAGGTAATACAGGAATGTACAACTTCAAAATAATTCCTTATGCAGGAAGAATTACAACTTACCCCAGCGCTAGAGGCTTGTTATGTAAGAAATAGTGGTTGCAGTCGATGACCTCTTCATGGAGACGACTCATCTGCCCACTGATGTATTACAATTAGGTATCACGGCCCAAGAAACAAGGCTGCCAAAGACTGCCTGTACTCACCGAAGCAGCCTTCAATATACAGCTAGCAGGGCACGTAGTTGTTTCAGCGAAACGTACTATAGCGAAAGGCCAATGTCAAGGTTACCCGAACACCTATGCCGGCTTCTCATTTCAGCAGAGGGCCCCGGACGCCGACAGTCTCAAACCATGCCTATAATCTGTGAGACACCCGTATATAAGGGGGAGTGCACGAGACATCAAGGTGCAATCCACGTCCGGATTCTGTTCCCCAGATTAAGTTGTCCCCGCTTTAGCAGGAGGGGGACCCCACCACCAGGACGCTGGTGGGGTGGCTTACACCGCCAGGCAGCGCGTCCCCCCCGGTACTGGGTGATGTTTGAATTCCAGAGGGATATCGCTCTCTTGGTGAAGCAATCCACAAACCGGTTTCTAATGTTATCACAATAGTAGGAAGTGATGGAAGTGTACCAAGCACAGCATGGTAAAGACAGCTAAACTTGATCTACATTTAGTGGAGGTGCGGGGCCTTGGCCTCAAAGGGATCTCGGCCCATCAAGAACAATGGCCTGAAGTATTGGGGCGGACTTTACTAGAGACAGGAGGATGGAATTAGGTGCGCTAGTATGCGTACAGGATCCTGCTCAGAAACCTCCAGGTTCAAATGCCTTGCCCCCACTGAGCAGGTTAATGGCAAGAGTAGTCTCGAAGGGCGTCAGAGAAGCCCCCCAGCGCCCACACTGTCGTTCTTACAGCAACAGTGGCAGCGGAACACTTGCCCCCACCAAGCCAAGAACTCTACGGCCCACCTACTGAAAATAGTGAATGGGGGATAACATGACATATGCAGGCAAAGCACTGGAACTCTGGTACTTACCGTCAGGCTGACCCCTGGTAAGACGACAAGGATCAGAGGAGCAAATTTTCAAAAACAGCCAGGGGAGTCGCTGAGGAAACGAAACGGGAGGAGACAACCGCAGAGAATAGATGCTCAAGCTGGTCCAACCGGAAGGGAGCAATGGTCCTGGTAGGACGCAAAGATGGAAGATCAGGACGTAGTTTGGGGGAGCCGCGGGGAGACGGAAGCCTCCCAGATGGCGTGGCGAAGAACTACGCTGATAACGGTTGATAGGGAGGCACACCGGAGGGCTGTGTGCCAGAATAGGTCCACTCACCTTCAGATGCCTCACGGCTGGGTGAGTTGGGCCTAAGGACAGGTGTGTAGGACCACTCACTCTGGGATGCCTCACGACTGGGAAGTTTGCCTACCAAAGATTGGGGGGAAGTAGCAAACGGGGACGGCACTCGCAGCCCAGCCCCTGCCGGAAGGCAGGGCACAACAAGAATCGGACATGGTTGCGAGGTGGCCGAACTCCGGGACAGAAACTACTCCCTCCCGCGCAAAGGGAGCGCAAAAAATCCAACCTAACAAAGGAAACGACCCAGAAGGGCCAAGAGACAATAACAAGGACGTTTGCCAGGACTTAACAGGCAAAATATGCAAAGTATATATATGTTTCCTTGTATTCCTATTAAACTGCGGCCAATAAATGACCACCACAAGATGAGCGTGTACGTTGGTTTTCTTGGCATGAGAAGGAATACTATATGAGAGAAGGTATTGTACAAGTGGGAGTGGGGCAGAGTGCGGGGGTTATCAATTCTCAAAATGAACTTGGTTCCCCATGAAAACATACGGAAATGTTTGCTGCCAATATGCATGTTACAAATTCCCTTTCTCTTACAGAATCATTTCTTTCAGAACTCCATAGAGCTCTAGACCCATAAGCCACAACCTATATTTTCTTCTCAACAGTCTTTTGCATAACATCTCCCAATCCAGAAACACTTGCGCTCAACAGATACAATATTTTATCCCCATGACTAATGATTTTAAACATGGTGTAGTCACAACACCTTTTATAGCTCCTCTAAAGTTTTCTGTTGTTCTTTCTCCCCAATCAAATTTAGCATTTTCATTTACAACAATCTAAGTGGTTCTACTTTAGTGGGATAATCTTAAATATATTTGGTATAAAATTCAGTAAAGCCTAGAAAATACCTCTACTGTTCATTATTTCCTAATGTAGGTGCTTCAGCAATGGCCTTTATATGACCATGCTTTGCTTTAGAAACTTTCCTGGTAAGGGTATGGGTGAAATACTCCACTCCAGATGCTCGGAATCATCATTTTTTAGCTTCAACATTAACCCCTTTTTAGGCAACACTTGAAGAACCATCTTTAATCATGCTACTGGAGATCGTTCCCAAACAGAAGAATATCATGTTAACATAAGAATATCATGTTCTGTTCAAACGCTTGCATTCTGACCTAGTAATTGCCGATTTTGCACATAACCCTAGCTGCTCTGATTTTTAACTTTGTACTGTGATTTATGTGTTGACGCTTTTAAGAAACTGAATTTTTTCAAATTACCTTCTGTTCCGATAATGTGGGGAATTTGAATCTTCACAAGGGGGGCTTTTCTCACTTCCTGCTTTGCCGGTCAGCCACTGAGAGACATCTTTTTTAGGCAGTGCGCTCTCTAGTTTTCTCTGCCTGCCGGCCCATAAATATGCATGCTGCGCGGACTCGCATGCGCTCTTCAGCATTCCGGAAGTGGCCGAGGCCAGTCACTCTGCCCGTTTGTCTACCAGCACCCTGGAGAGGGTGTCCTATTCCAGGGAGGCACTTTGGGCTCTCCGCTTGCCAGCAGGTCATTCTCATTCTCAGTTTGACTTGCGGTCGGCCCAGAACAATGTCTGTGCTGTATGCAACTTCGGCTTGCGTTTAGACTATCTTTTATCTTCGCAATCCCCTGGTCCCCTTTCTGGGCCCTCCAAACCGCAACCTATCCTAGCGGCTCTGATTAATGTGCACTCCTTCAAAAAGCACCATTGTGATGTGTTTGAGCTCCTCTATGACAGACCAGTCGACTTACTGTTTATCACAGAAATGTGGTTAGATAACACATCTGACCCGTTTGTTGCACTGGCCCAGCTCGCCCAACTATCTCAATGGGTTACCCGCCCTACTCATCCAGGCAGTCATATTCTCGACCCTATATGTTCCAATTTCGCTATTGCGGCTGAGGATCCTCTGCCAGTCACCTGGTCAGACCACTCCCTCTCCTACTTTTCCTGGAAGCTAGTCTCGACCTGCCCTGCTGGCTCCTGCTCCCGTAAACCAGCCTTCAAAAAAATTGATCCTTCCAAATTTGCTACGGTTCTGGTAGGTCCTAGACCTGCACTCACCCCTGACCTTTATGGGAGTCTTGCAGGCTTCACTAACTGGCTATCCAATTCTAAATATGCTCAACATATTGACAGTAACAGCATGTAAGTTAAAAATCACACTACCAAAACAAAAAAAATAACAAAAGTAGTCACCGTCATCATATGGAAGCTAAATATCTGTTTTTAATTTCAGCAGCATTTGGATGAGGAAATAACAGGTAAGCTTATACTTCTTCTGAAAAACAAAAGTTATTTGAAGAGTGTTACATCTCACGAAAACTTGAACAGAAGCATATAACATCAATGAATGCACACAGTATCTGCATATGAAACCATAGGGATTCTACCTGTCGTCCTAACAAATAGGTTTCTCAACAAAATAGAAAACGATGATGCAATAAGTCTCTGATACACGAGCCCTGAATCCTTAACCCTTTTAACATAGCGCTCTTCTCTGTAATCATTTATATGTGAACACTTTTGAAATGGAGCACGTGCACCTGAAACACAACTAGATCATACAGTGAATCGCACCACAAAATTGCTATCACTGTGGAACAAACACATAAACTCTGTGATGTGCACATGTGCATACAGCGATGAGGCACATCAAATATACTCTTGCTTTATTTATAGATAAGCCACTCCCTTTGGCTTAAATTGAGCCACCTCTCTTCACAATTAAATAGAGAGGTAGGGTCTATTCACTGCCATTGTCCCCGTTGTAGAAAAGGAATTCCTGGTAATACGAATCACAGGTGAATTAAATTTATAAAAGTACATACGAAGATGCAGCAAGCCACTAAAAGAACAAGCATGTGCAATGCAATCAGTCTCGCCTTTGGGACCTTATATGTATTTAGCTATGCAGCACATTAGCCTGGGTGTTGAAACATCTACTGTTCTTTAACATGGAGGGAAAGTAAGCATCAAACTGCATGACACCCCAGGTATGGGACCACATGGAGAGAAATATTGCCTTTCACCATGCTGTTTTTGCCTCTGGCCCACGTTAAACCTTTTACCTCAGAAAACTAGTAGTGAAGAACAGACAACATATTTTTGGTCAAGTCCACATGCAAAAATATACATTAGCATTGCTTCCTAGTTTGATCTTCTTGAAATCTTTCACAAAGTTGGTGTATTCTTTAAATAAATGATAAATTACAAAAATATAAAATATCATACTCAACTTTAACACATGAAGTTAGTCTACTGAGCTGTTTGGGTTTTGTAAACCTTTGTGCATTATTATCTGTATCTCACAAACATACAAAGTAATTTGTGTGTCAAAGACACTACAGCCTCTTATGTATGCCCTAGACATACCTTCAATATAAGAATACAAACTTTACATTAAAAAGTGCATTCTAATTATAAAAGGTGTACTACTATTTATCTGCTGGTTTCAAAATGCTTCTAGAATCTTATGCAAATTGTAAGCAAAAATAGATTTGTGTGAAACACACAAAACTGAAAAATATTATTATAATATATTTTTGGATAGCTGAAAGAGATTTTTGTTGTATTTTAATAATTTTGACATTTCTCCTCTCTGCTGATAGGTGGGTGATGCTTATGAGCGTGCCATAGCGCAAATCTTGTGTGGCATCGGCATTAGGGTGAAGCCTTCTGCTGGAGTAACATCCACATCCGTTACCCCAGGAGGAAGGCGGAAGGTGAACTTCTGCAGCAGGCTTGTGAAGAAGATGAAGAGCTCCATCCTAGCAAGAGTCTCACCGGCACAGATCCTTCGACCTGAAACAAGCACATAAAGTAAATCCATCAAAAGCACAAAAAACAGAAATGTAACTACAAAGCAACAAGCTAGTTCTTTGTGCACTACATATCCAGAGTAGCGTGCTACTTGCAGAAAAAGCACTTCAACACAACATCAGGGGCAGCAAGCGCTATATAAATGCAAACCTTTTTCTCTCTTCTATCCCTCCACTATCCTTCTCAAAGCAAATAACTGACTAACATATCCACCACTCAAATTGCTTTCGTATGTCATTATACTAATTCCCCACCAATCCTTTATGGGTTCCGAAGTAGCATGCTACTTGCAGAAAAAGTGCTTCAACACTCATCAAGGGTAGTGTTGTGTAGTCCCTATCAACCTATATAGGATCTGCACATTTAGAAAATATAGACTCTGGGTTTAGTGTCCAGACTGATTATAGACACCCCCACCGGGTATGTTCGCCTGTATATCAGCTCGCTCCCAGTGCCACTGTAAACTACCAAGGAGAGAATAGTTCTTGGCAACTATCAAACATGACAAATCTGTCCCATCAGGGATCATGGAAACAATACAATACTGTTTGCAAAGTCACTCGTGCTCACTTGTTCACAGAGAGAGATGCACAGAATAAATGGTGGGGATGTTTTTCAATAAGCATTTATTGAACCATCATCATTCTAGTGTTAAATAGGTGTGCTGAAACAACCACAAGACAGAAACATTATGAGCACAAATAGAGTAAATAGATGGTAGATTCCTACCATAGTGCTAAAACAATTAATACAGGCAGGTATAAAAATACATGACAGTAATGCGTACTCCTACGATGCAACCCTAACTTGATCTACCTAAGTGTAACTAGCATGTAAGGAGGTGTAGAGCCAAGAATCCCTCTAGGCTGAAGCCAACCCCATTACCTGAAGTGAGAGACTGTGGGACCCTGTCTTGGTCTCGCGATGGACACCCACAAGGAATGTCAGACCACTGAGAGCTGGAGTGTCTGAATGCAGGAAACTCAGCGTCTTGCGTCAGTGTGTCAGCATGGAAGTCTTTCTCCTCTGCCTGCCTAAGGCAAAGATGTGGTGTATATAAACCCAAAAGGTGCTCTCAGGAGATTCTACCTTTGCTGTGTCATGTCGTCCATAACTGAAGGGATGACCCTTTTACATAGTTATTATGCAGAAGATGGTACTCATGCTGTGATTCTGAGAGTCTTCATGCATAAGGCTAGTTTTCAGGGAAAACCACACAACATTTTATGAAGAGTTTAACTAGGTAAAAGGTCAATACCAAAACCCGCTCTGTAGTGTAATGGTACGGCATATGTAGGTGAAAGGTTAGAAGAATACTCAAGCCTATATTGGGGTACCCTATGAAACATAACAGTAGCAAGCGCTGTATAAATGCAAACATTTTTACCTCTTTTATGCCTCCACTATCCTTCTCAAGCCAAATAACTGACTAACATATGCACCACTCAAATCACTTTCATATTTACTATCTATTTCACCACTAATCCCGTTATGGGTTCTGGAGTAACATGCTACTCGCTGAAAAAGCACTTCGACATCTTTTCAGGGGTAGTAAGCAGTATATAAATTCAATTGCAATACAATTACAAAAGAATGCATTGTTTTCTTAAAGCAGGTGTCATAAACATTAACACTCTCAAGGCTAACTAAGGCAATTTATGGATGATACTACAGGCAATATCCTAGTGATGTACTGTTTCACAATTATTATTTTTTGTTATCCTATGTCCAGATGTTTTCTGAACAAAAAAAGACAAGAGGTACATTGGATCTTAAGTTTAAGAGGGCTTTTGTTTTACTTGGTTGCGCTAAACCGCTGCAGCGATATACAGACTCTGATTTGGTCACTTGGGGCCATATGTATCAAGCAAATTAGCATTCGCAAAGGCCGAAATTCGCAAAATCCCGGCCTTTGCGAATGCTAATTTGCTAAATGGTATGTATGAAACATTTTGGCAGCAAAATAAGGAATCGCAAAATTTGCGATTCCTTATTTTGCGATTGCACTTAAGGAATCGCAAATTGTGCGATTCCTTAAATGCAATGTATCAAAGGAAAATTAATGCAAAAATGCCCATAAGGATTAGCAAATTGTTTTATTAAAAGAATTCGCAACTTACCACCAACTAGAAGTTGGTGGTAAGTTGCGAATTCTTTTAATAAAACAATTTATTAAAAATCCAAAGGTGCCATATGACGCTCATACATGCCCTTAGGGCATATATGTGCGCCATATGCCCACACATGTCATTTTCAGGGGTGCAGCAGGGTGTTCTTGTGACACCCCTGCACCCTTGAAAAAATTCCTAAATTGCGATTAGCCTCCTGGCCCATAGAAATGAATGGTAAATTTGCGATTAGCAATTTGCTAATCGCAATTTAGGAATGTTAAGGAATCGCTAAAAAGAAGCGATTTCCTACATACATATCATTTTGCGATTTCTAAATAGCAATTCCTTAAAAATCGCTATTTAGAAATCGCAAATGGTCATGATGATACATATGGCCCTTGGTCTCAGCATTATGCGAAACAGTAGGGAGGAATAAAGGGAAGATGCAAACAATGTTTCTGGATTGTGTGTTGCACAACCATTACTTACATAGCCATAAACATCCCCTTTTTGAAGGTCAAAAGCTACTTTTTACTGCAATTTTCAATCAAAAGGTACTACTTTCATCCAAAAAGTCATGGTTGGATGGGGCCTTATCAATATTAATACAGAAACATGGCTTTTGTGCAAGCAGCTGATGGCACACTCTGCACTTGTTCGGGGGTTTCCGCGTGGTTTGAGGATGAGGAACAACAACTATAAATCCTACCAAGGAAAGTTTTCTTGTTTGTGGGATGAACTTATTTAATATTGTATTTAGGGAGCACAGCATTTCCAGCACAAATACAGTACACAGAGGACAATACTAATTAGACCATAAACCAAAATTAGTGTTTATATGTACCAGCTGTATGGAAATTATTAGTGGGAATAGATATTGATCTAATTACATTTCTAATAACAAAGCACCCATGCAACAAAATACATATTTTCTAAGTTTGAGAGCCCCGTGAGAAATACATAAGTGTCTTCCGTTATTAGGAGGTGGTTCTTTAGGGCTGTTTTAGGATCTTTGAGGGGCTATAAGGGCGTCCTATACAGCAGAAAGAACGGAATCCAGACACAGCAAAGGGTGTTTTTGGTGAGACTAAGAGGTTTTGGTTAGCATATATTAGGTGAAAAGCATTAGAGAGCAGACATAGGTGCCTTGGATGACTTTGAATACTAGCATTAGAAGCTGAACAGGCACTTGCTTTTGTTGATCAGCAGCCAGATTAGTGGTGATATGTTGAGGTAGCGCTGTGTTTTGAGACATTGTATAATGGTCCAGTGGCGACGTTTAAGGTGTTCACTAGTGAGCAAATTTGATAAGGAAAACTGAATTCTGTGCTTTGGTTGTGCGGAAAGGGATGACTTGGTGGGTTGTGTGTGTATTTAGTTCTTGATAAATCCCTGAAGTGGCAGTCTCCACGATGTAAGGTTTCATTTCTTTAGAGAGAATCAATAGAACACCAAGTTTCCAGCAGAAGATGTGAAAGCCAGGGCAATCGGAGGGATGTTGTTTAAGTTAGTTATGGAAGTGGGTTTAGGACCTCCATCTAGGATGGGTTTATTATGATGAGACCAGGAGCCATCCAGGAATGAATGGCAGTAAGACAATGATACATGTATTCCTTGTGGAAGAATGAGACAGTTGTAAATGAGAACACAATTTGTATGGGTCATCAATGTAGAGATGGCTTGGAGGACGGTAGTTTGAAGTTCCAAGCAACCGAAAAGGAGTGGTTAAAGAGGTAAGAGGCACATTAATTGAGGCACAGGCTGTGATTCACAGGATATTTAGGAAGTGTATAAATTGGAGCAATCAACAGTGTCAAAAATAGCAGCGACAACATGGATCAAAGAGTGGTTAGAGCTTTCTATGGTGTGCCAAGGTGGTAAAGTTTGCTAAGTGTGAGAGTGCCGTTTCTGTACAGTTGGGAGAATGGTTTCAAATTGCAAATTATTAAACAGATTGTTAGGGGACCGTTAAATTATAAGCTGATTAAAAACAATTTGTTCTACAATTTCGGTGACAAAATGGAATTGGGATACTGACAGTAGAATGGGAACACGACATACAAACCAAAAGGTTACTAGTGATGGCAAGTACACAGAAGCGTACCAATGAGAGTCGTCCAGGCACTCCTTCATTGATCACCCATAAAGGGAACAATAATTTCCACAAACCCATATACAAACAAATCAATCTTAAATCGCCAAATTCTCGCCTTCTCACTTCCACCCTTACTACAACACCTCCCTTCACTTCCAATGCTCCTCATACACTCTCATCTCGACTCTGTCCAGCTAATAATAAAGACCACCCTCTCAGCATGGAGTCCCTCATAACATCACCTTGCTCCGCGACCTTCCAACGCAACCCATGGCTACCTGTAAACATGATTACAGGGTAATGAGATTCAATGAGATTGATCATTGCCTAAAACATCTTAGGGAGGATCTTCAGAGACTTAAGAACATTCAATAAATCAATCAGGAATTTGTAGAGCGCACTACTTACCCGTGAGGATCTCAAGGTGCTGGGGGAAAAGGGGGGGGGGGGCGCTACTGGTCCCACAGCCAGGTCTTGAGTAGCCTCCTGAAGGTCAGCAGGTCTTGGGTCTGTCATAGCTCAGTGGGAGGGTGTTCCAGGTCTTGGTGGCGAGGTGGGAGAAGGATCTACCACCGGTGGTTGTTCTTGCGAGGGACGGTGGTGAGGGCGAGGTCGGCGGAATGGAGCTGGCGGTTGGGGATGTAGAAGAAAAGTAGTCTGGGCCGGTCTTGTGGAGTGCCTTGTGTGCGTGGATTAGGAGCTTGAAGGAAATCCTCTTGATGATGGGGAGCCAGTGCAGGTTTCTCAGGTGGGGGGTGGTGTGGCTGTGGCATAGTACGTTGAGGATCAGGCGTGCAGAGAAGTTTTGAATGCGTTGCAGTCGTTTGATGAGCTTGGCCGGGGCTCCCGCGTAGAGGGCGTTTCCATAGTTGAGTCCGCTACTGACGAGGGCCTGGGTGACTGTTCTTTTATCTGTCAGGATTCAACTGTAGATCTTGCGGAGCATGCCGAGGGTGTTGAAGCAGGAGGAGGAGACTGCGTTGACTTGCTTGGTCATGGAGAGCGTTGAGTTGAGGATGACTCCCAGGTTGCGTGCCTGGTCGGCTTGTGTTGGGGCTGCTCCCAGTGCCGTAGGCCACCAGGAGTCATCCCAGGCTGAAGTGTTGGAACTGAGGATGAGGACCTCTGTCTTGTCCGTGTTCAGCTTCAGTCGGCTGATCTTCATCCAGTCGGCGACGGCCTTCATTCCTTTGCGGAGGTTGGATTTGGCGGTGAGGGGGTCCTTAGTGAGGGAGAGAATCAGTTCAGTGTCATCAGTGTAGGAGATTATGTTGAGGTCGTGCTGTTGGGCGACTTGTGCGAGCAGGGCAATGTAGATGTTGAACAGTGTCGGGCTGAGGGATGATCCCTGGGGTACGCCGCAGATGATTTGGAGGCTTCGGATTGGAATATTGGGGAGGCAGATGCTCTGGGTTCTGCTGGAGAGGAAGGAGGTGGTCCATTCCAGGGCCTTGTCTCTGATTCCTGAGTTGTGGAGGCATGTGCGGTGGCAGACAGTGTTGAAGACGGCAGAGAGGTCCAGGAGGATGAGGGCCGCGGTCTCAACGTTGTCCAGTAGGGTCCTGATGTCGTTGGTGGCAGCAATGAGGGCAGTCTCGGTGCTGTGGTTGCTGCGGAACCCTGACTGGGATGGGTCCAGGATGCTGTTTTCTTCGAGGTATCAGGTTAGCCGTCTGTTGACGATCTTCTCGATGACCTTGGATGGGAACGGAAGCAGGGAGATGGGCCAGAAGTTCTTGCGGTCTCTTGGGGTCCACCTTTGGTTTTTTGAGTAGAGCGTTGATCTCAGCTTGTTTCCAGTTCTCAGGGAAGGTCGCGGTCTCGAAGGAGAGATTGATGACGTTGTGCAGGTGGGGTGCGATGGAGCTGCTGGCTTTGTTAAAGATGTGGTGCGGGAGTGCGTCTGACGGGGAGCCAGGGTGGATTGTGCTCATGGTCTTGATGGTGTCATCTATGTTAATGTTGGCCCAGGCTGGAAGGGGGTCCTGGCCGATGGTGTGCGGGATGTCTGGAGTGTCGATGTCTGTTGGGGCTGTCTGGGCGTTGAAGCTGTCGTGGATGTCAGCGATCTTGCGGTGGAGGAAGGTGGCGAGGGAGTCACACAGGGCTTGCGACTGTGGGATGTCGTTGGGGTTGGATAGTTCCTTTACGATGTTGAAGAGCTCCTTGCTGATGTGTGCGTTGTTGTCGAGGCGGCCTTTGAAGGAGGTCCTCTTGGCAGACCTGATGAGGTGATGGTGTTTGCGGATGGCGTCTTTGTGGGCTGCGAGTCTGTCCGGTGTCTTTTCATTGTGCCGTTTCTTCTCTAGTTTCCGGAAGGTTCGCTTGGAGGCTAGGATTTCTGGGGTGAACCAGCTAGCTCTCTTGCTGGTGTCTCTGTGGGTGGGTTTCTTCAGCGGGGCAAGGGTGTTGGTGCAGTCGTTGATCCAACATCTGAGGTTGCAGGCGGCTTTGTCGATGTTGGAAGTGTCGGTGGGTGGGGTGAGAGAGAGGTTTGCGTGTAGTTGGTCTTCCATGATTTTGCTCCAGCAGCGGCGGGGGATCTGTTGGGTGCGTTGGTGTGTTGGGGGTTTCTGGAAGGTGAAGTGGATGCAGCGGTGGTCGGTCCAGATGAGTTCAGTCGTGTGGCTGAAGGAGACGTGGGAGCTTGAGGAGAAGACGGGCTCAAGCGTGTGGCCGGTGGAATGGGTAGGCGTTGTGACGAGCTACCTCAGTCCGAGGTTGGTGAGGTTGTCGATCAGGGTGGTGGAGTTGCTGTTGTTGTTGTTGTTCTCATGGTGAAAGTTCAGGTCTCCGAGGAAGATGTAGTCTGTGGAGGTCAGGGCATGCATGCTGATGAAGTGGGGGATGGAGTCGCTGAATTGGGGTCGGGGTCCGGAGGGTATGTAGATGAGGGTACCTCTGTGGGTGGTGTTAGGATCTGTGTGGATCTGGAAGTGCATGTGTTCTGGGGCTCTGAGAGTGTCGTCTGTCTTGGTCGAGACTAGGGGTGGGCAGAATTTGCAAAATTGCCTTTCGCAAAATTTCGCGAAACAGCAAGAAATCTCCGTGAACACGTGGAATTTCTCGTGCTCGTGGAGATTTAGGAGGCGGGCTGCTTTGCGAGTTCACATGCCTCTCTTGTGTTTATAAAAGGTCAGAGACTGATCAGAGCAGCAGATGAGGAGAAAGAAGCTCCTGGTCACAGGAACTGCACAGGGATTGCGCTTGTGAAAGTCAAGGATGCAAATGCCTCTGTCAGGAATCCCCGGCGGCCGGTAAATCACTGCCTGCAATGCGTATTTATCTTGAACATGAACGAAAACTACATTTCCCATGTTTCATAGCGCGGCGCGTCAGAATGACGATGCGCGACCAGGAAACAGGATATCATGGCGTTAGCGGAAGACGCCTTGCCGATTATTCGATCCTGACGTTCATGCAAGAGGCTCGTGTGACCAGTTCTTTGTGTTGTGTTTGTTCGGGTGGGCTGAAGGAAGCTCACGCCGGATTGATTTTGGGAACCCGCTGGATTAACAGGTGGGGCTTAGGAAGCGCCCGTTCCGGTTGCAGATCCTCCGCGTTTGGAACCCAGTTCTGCACCGCTCGTGTGGAATAATCAGAGGGGCTTAGGAAGCGCCCACATCGCGTTTTGCGTGTTCCAGCTACAGGTTTTCCCCGAGCAAGGGGGGTACTAATTCTGTGCTGTACTTTGTGTTACTGTTGACAATTGTTTCCAACTCGGCTGAGTTCGGAAGTCTGGTCGGATACTGAAGCCAAGTATCCGTGTACTTCAGGGGAGGAGTGGTCCTGCTGTTTCCCTGCAGAGACGTATCTGCAGGGGAGTTAAGTCCTTCTCCTCATTTTTGATTTCGCTGGGCAATAGTTACGTTTATGTCATATTTCCTGGATGAATACCCTAATTGACTCCCGTGTTGGTTGAGAAACTCTTAGGGTGTTTTTGGTACTTGCTGGTACTATCTCTCCCTGTACAGTCGGAGGGGAATGTTATTTTCTTTACACAGTGACAGGCGATGTGAACCCTCATTGGCATTTAGGTTCTCTTCCAGTTCTCAGTGGGTAGGTGGTGAATGTTCTTCCTTACATCTCGTGCTTTTGAAACCCTATGCATAGTGGTGGGAAGGAAGGGGCCTATTTATGGTCTTCTTTATATATTTAAGCAGGAAAGCCTGGGAATTGAGAAGACGCCTGTTCTGTCACTCTTCGTTCCATCTCACCTGTAGAATTCTTCAGGTGGGTGTCAAACATAACGATATTGGTAGAGAGTAGTTAGGCATAGAGTGGTTCTTCCATTTATTCCCTGCTTTATATATTACAGGTCTCCAGCTCCAGTTGCCCAGCTGTTCCCCTCCGGACTACCTTATTTTTTCCCCCGCTTGATCTCCTTAATAGTCTGTGTTACACAGAGCCAGACTTGGGACGATCTAGAGGTGGGCCCCTGTTTAGCATCAATCCAATCCTAAGGAGCAACGACGCAAGGCCTGACAGCCTCCATCAAGCATCACAGCTACTTTTCTAGGGTAGATATGGGGAGAAAGCACACCTGCCCAGCTTTGACAAAGTTCATGATTTTTTTGGGCTGATTAATGAGTTACTGAATTTGAGCTTAAACTTGGGCACCTCCTTTATTCATATCTGTAAGTGCTTCCTGTTCAGGTTTCATTTTTGTGACAGGAGCACTGTTCCAGAAAGAATCCTGCCTTGTATATTTATCCAGTAAGATGTCACCGTTTGTGCAACACAATTCCGTTCTGCCGCGGATCGCAGAAGTTTTGACAAAGCCGAAATTTTGCAAGTTCCGCGAGCGCAACAGAATTTGCCGACCACCCCTACTTGAGACCCTGGCGCTGTTCTTGTGGACGATGGCGATTCCTCCTCCAACTCCGTTGGTGCGGTCTCATTTGAGATGCAGATCTCTCGGAGTTCAAATAACAACATGGTAAACAGAACTGATTTCCTCACAGGCATCCCCCCCACTCCATGTCCCAAACTAATCTACAGCTAATCTGGGATCTGGATCTATACCTTATCCTAATGATGCGTCTCGCCCATAGAGATCTAATCAAGATTTGACAAGCAAGGAGATCCATGAACTCCTCCTCTCTTATCAGTCCAAAAAGAATACTAGCAGTTCCGATAAAAATCAAATACAAACCATCCAAGTGAATCCTTTCAGAGAACCGAGCCTCAACCACAACGCAAGAAACAAGAATAACCTCAAGCGTGTCTTGTTGTCACAGGTGGCATCTCTTCATAATAATAAGCAGCTGAAGCGCATGCTCCTCAATGGCAGATCAGCAAATAAACCCGCAGCAGATATCTACGACCTCATTCTCTCACACAAATTCAACACATTTATTCTCACGGAAACATGGTTAAACAACTCATCTCATCTCATCGTAGATCTAGTTGTCTCACCTAGTCACAAGATCATTCGACTAGATAGACAAGAGAAAATAGGGGGTGGAATATCATGCATCTACCACAATTCTCTTTCAGTAGGCCAATTGGAAACAATAGTGGTCACGATATGTGGATATCTTAGCATCAACATTTGTAACATCAACATTTGTAATATACATGCCTTCTATCACCCTCTGGGTGGTAACTCTTTTTTCATTGAACAATTCATGGAAATCAACACACTGAATGACAATCTTCAAGGGCCCCAGATCATCCTGGGTGACTTTAATCTACACTGGAATGAACCTAACGACCACTCAGTGAATAACCTAAAATCTTTTCTATTAAACCATGAGTTATCCCAAATTTGTGACAGGCCAACACACAAGGGGGAGATCCTGGACCATTTTATCTCAAAAACTGACACTATTTTCCTAGAATCTATTAGCCCCTGTGACTGGACAGACCATTATTGCATTACTTTCCTCATCAATTTAAAGGTAATCCCTAAGCATGAACAACCAAAGAAAATAAAACAATGGAAAAGGGATCTTCGTAATATAAACCACAATGAACTAATACCCTATACAATAATAACTTGATCCCACAGACCAACATTGAGAATCTCAATGAGCTCACCGACTACTACAACACTTCCATATTAAAAATCATGGACTCCATCGCGCTTCTTCAACAGAAACATATATCCAATAATAATTTAAAGCCCTGGTTCAATGACAACCTGAACACAGAAAGACGCAATCTTTGAACAGCAGAAAGAGCTAGTAGAAACCTATGGTAGACTGCTATGATCCTCACAACTACCGACGTATCTCCAACATCTCTACTCTGGCAAAGCTCTTAGAAAAATGTGTTCAGTCAACTCTGCAACCACATAGACAAATATCAACTCCTCAACCAACACCAATCAGGCTTCTGACAAGATCAGAGCACTTAACCTTCACTTACTCATATAGTGGATGACATACTAAAAATGCTGGATCAAAATGAATCATGCCTTCTGATACTGCTTGATTTATCGGCCGCCTTTGATACTGTCAAACATGATAATCTATTGTACTTACTGGAACAAAGGATGGGCTATTACAATGGTTTGCTTCCTTCCTCCAAAACTGATCCCTAAGAGTCAAAATGAATCAATCTCTGTTTATGTCCCATGCGATCATGCTTGGCGTTCCTCAAGGTTCTGCTCTTTCATCCATTCTATTTAACCTATTCCTTGAACCACTGGCTTACCTCCTAAAACCTTCTAATATCCAATACCATATGTACGCTGATGACACTCTGCTGTATCTCAAAATTGCCTCCCAAGAGGACATTACATCCCTCAATTCCATCTCACAAAACAAACACCTCTGATTCACAGTTAACCATCTCAAACTATACGCTGCCAAAACCTGAATTTCTTCTCATCTCTCCACTGAACTACCGCCCCAAGATTGATGTTTAGTTGAACCATCTTACAGCCCTAAAATGCTCTTCCCACATCATAGACTCTGCTAGATCATTAGGTATCAAATTAGACGAACATCTAAAGATACAGGATCATATCAGCGCAGCCACCAAATGAGCAAATTACCAACTAAGCATTCTGTGGAAACTTATACCCTATCTACCACAAGAAGACCTAAAACAAGCGGTCCAAGCTCTAGTATTACCCAGACTGGATTATGGTAGTGCTACACTAGGAGGCTTACCTCAATACAAATTAGCCCCGCTAAGAGCAACCCTCAACGCGGCAGCCAGACTTGTCCTTGGAACAAAAAAAAGAGCACACATCTCACCGGATCTAAAATCACTAAACTGGCTACCATACAAAGGCAAAAATCCAGCTAATAATTGCCTGCATGACACATAAGGTGTTATATCTCAATACTCCCAGTTACCTGGCTCAAAAACTAGAAAAATCTGGGAGCAGCAGATCCTCACGAAGTGCGCTCACATTGCTTCTGAAACCCCAATGAACTCACACAAAGAAAATGGGTGCCAGAGCATTCTTGGCTATTGCACCCAAGATATGGAACTACCTCCTCCTTCATTAAAGAAGTCAAATCTTTTCTACAGAACAAAGTTTTTACCTTAAGACAATATGACGGCCACATTGAAAATATATAGCCAGCAAACTCCTATGGGGATTGTCCCTCCTATTACTGTCTTTATTCAAGACCAATCCGTGTTATCCTATTATACTTTATGATTTATTTGGTTGTCACACATGTATTTCCTGGTTATTTTTGTGGCATTTTTCCAGACCAAATGTTACCCACTAGTGTCACGTTCGCGCTATACAAAACTTTATAAATAAATACATTTAAAATAAAATAAGGCAGTGCGATTATCACACAGTCAGGCAGAATGTTGTAGGATGCTTGATCAGCCTAGACTGCATTGGTATTTCCAATGTTGCGGTCACCTGGAGAGCACTCCTCAAACGACGAGAAGCATTGGGCAAGATGGTAGGTGAGAAGATTCTGCATTAGGTCAATGATGTCAAACTTGGCTTCTTCCTCCTGTGCCAAGTCATAACTATGAGCTAGAAGACATGGAAGCAACATGCTTTTTTTTTTTTTTTAATTTTTGAAAACCTTCATTATGCACTGTCAGAGAACAAATACGGGCCTACAACCATCTGGCCGGCCTCGAAACTTTTGTAAGCATTGTTGCAAAATATACTTCAACCCAGTAGCACTTCAGTACATAAAAGCATTCAACGTGTGTTACACTAAATTCCACTTGCCACCGAGTATCAGGAGAAGTTAAGGTTAATTTTCAAAATATTTTGTAATATATAAGGAGATACAGAAGCTAAGAAGGATCAGTGTACATAGAGTCCATCTAGGAAGTAAGCGGGCAACGTCTATCAGATAAAATCCAACGAGCAGTAAACATAGCCAAAATGGCGGCACAGGGATAGCACAACAGGATGATTAAGCACAAAGCATGCACGCCAGCCGCTACCCATCTAACACCAAACCACCCCACTGACCCAGGAAGAAGCAAAAGGAAAGGGATAAAACAAAGGAGAAAAACAAGGCCCATAGAAACAAAAGCGAACCAAAGAAGACCCCCACCCTACACGCATGCAGAGGCTATGCCCCCCCCCCCCCCTAGCAGTGTGCCTGTTGCCCAAAAAAGAGTACCCAAAATGCAGAAACAAAGTGAAGAGAGAAAAGAAAAAGAATTCCATAATAGCGGAGGAGGGCCAAGCGAGTATACTCAAAGCAATCAACGTGCGCAACCACGGCCGCCCATCCCCAGGCCCCAAGACCAATACAGAACCAACACCCAACTCCCCGGTATGTGCATTATAGTTCCAGCAATAAGAACTTCAGCAGGCAAAGAAGAAATAAACAGCCTCAACCCAGCCCCTTATGGTCCAATGTGCCAACAGAGTCCAACTGCGCGATAGCCATCCTGGGTGGGGTAGGCAGACGAAACGACCTCAGCAGAGTAGAACGCTGACCGCCATGGACTGTCCAACACGAAGCCCAGCATGTTACAATCGTACCAGGAGGAAGAACACGCAGCATTAGTCCGCCAAGAAAAGTCAACCAAAGCAGTAGCATCAGTTTCAGGGGAAGATAGCAAGTTCCACCAGTAGACCACAATGGAGCTGCCGGGCATGGCTTTTGGGGAAGATTCCCACGCCGCCGCATGAGACCATGAATATCAGACGTCTTCCCGGCCAATACATGTAGCGACACGGCGGGGGCAGGATCCTGTGCCAGCAGCGCAACTGTGGACAGCTGAATAGGCAATCCGCAGTAATGGGGCATAGGGTGTGGCGCAGCGACCAGCACTCACAGGCAAGCTTGGTCGGTCGGAACCACAATGGATGAAATAGCGTCCAGCCGGTCCTCCAGGTCTCGAACAACAGCACATTGGGCATCACGTAACTCACCCAGGGCTCCCAGAACATCGGTAATCCGCAGGGGCGTCTCAGGAAATAAGGGTACAGCAATTCCCTGTACGTCGGGCATACCAGCAAAAAGTGGTGCTCGAGATTGAGAGCCATCCTCCCAAGGGACCAGTCGATCCTCGAGTTGCCACTGCACACACTGCTCACTGGCGTGTGCCAGGTCCTGAAGCTGGACGCCATCGCCTCTTACAGTTAGCCGATCACCCCGCCGGCGCTCACCGCAACATAGCCAAGCAGGGGGCACAGGGGCAGTCCAGTCCATTTCTACACCCCGCAACACGCTTTGTTAATTGTAATTTCCAAAAGTGAAGTGCTTCTAGATATTTCTGGCTCAGGTTCCCTAATTTAGATTAAGTTGTGTCTTTTCCTGTGATGTCAGATCATGCTTGAATTATATTTAATGGAGGCAGTAATGCGTATTGCGTGTGTCACAGTGCCCATATCCCACTCACTACTACATTTGTCTCTGAATGTTCCTCCTGATTTTCTCTTTGATTGACTGGATATCCTTATTCTTCTTCTCTGACATCAGGCAGAGCTTGATGTTTAACTTATCTACATCTGAATTAAATGCTATCCTTACTTAAGCATAACAAGATCGCCTGGGGTATTTTTTACTTTTTGTGTCTTTTTCCTCCTAAATGAATTCTCTTATGGAGCCACTTGCAACCTTTCAAGTATACTACTTATTTCTGGTCAGAAATGTGGCTTCCTGGATGAGTCTCCCTTTCTTTGAGTAATCAAGAAGAGAACTTAACAGACCTTCTCTAGGTGTGCATTATGTTATCTTCACAAGAGACAGGACCACAGCAGATCTGGACATGAGAGTGAATTGCCAAATTTGAAGGAGTGATTCAATAAATAGGTTCAGCAGAGTAGAGCCTTGAAAGTCTGAGGGCTCTTAGGCTCACAACGGACTTGTGATAGATGGATCAAGAGTTTTTAGTATGTGGATGAGCTTTGTAGCTAATATGGTAAATTACAAGTGAGATCACAGGTATCAGAAGTATTGGAGGGTAGAGTTGAAAGATTTCTTTGTTATTAGAGATTTTTGAGGAGTTTGTGGTAGAGGTAGTAAGTTATGAATAGTGCTTGACAGTCATTCTAATATGGTGATAAATAGTTTTATTCTTACACCACTTGCAAAAGTAAAATATGTATTATGGTTATCAGAAAGCACATGTTAGATGTGATTGATGGTTGTGGGTATGAGGTAACTTAGGAAAATGTGTGAGTAGGACAGTGAGAATCAGAGAATTTTTGATTTGGTCAAATGATTCAGGCATTTGTTTCAGAAAATATTGTAGGAAAAAGCGGATGTTTTCTTTTCGGAATTAGGTTGGTACTGCCGAGGCATAGGACAGGAGGGAGATTAATTGTATGTGTATGGTAGCATGGTAATCTCCAATAGGAGCCTTATGTGTCTGTCAATTAGCCATAATATGTGCAGATAACGCTAATAAAGAAAAAGGAATTGCTCTGTGATCTGACCAGGTCTGTCAAATCTAAGAAGAAACCCATAGCTAGGGTATAGTGTCACATTGGGTCTGCAACAAAAGATGCATATTTTATTTAGAAATACAACAGTGACAATCAGTATGTCCATACCATAAAACCATATTGTATTTTTTCTCACTAAAGAAGGGCAGGTAAAAATGGCTAGGCAAGGAGTAGATAAATGAGGTTCTCTAATATACGTCTATGTACAATAGGGCTGGAAGTGCATTCTCCACTGAAGAGGAGGGTAAGAAATCAAGGAAGGTATAACAGGCAGATGCAGAAGAGAAGGAATTTGATTAGGAAATAAGCATTCATGTGCTGTTGCAAGGAAGCAAATCTTTGTTACAATCTTGAGTACGGTGTAGAAGACAAAAGTCCTGTGCTCAATGAAGGGCTGACTTCATGTTTTCTGGATAGATAATTAACTCCACTTAACCCAAAATGTAAACCAACCCTTATATGAGCATGGAGCCCCATGCATGGTAAGTTACAAGAAATTGGTGATTGATGATAGTGGATTATAGATTTGGAAGCGCATGTTTTTTACAAGTTTTCCCTAGAGTGTTTTATTTATACATGTCCTCTCTCTTATAATCACTCCACTTCGGTAATGCACTCCACTTTTTACTGTGGAAAGGTTGAGGGACACAAATTAAATATCCTGTATGTGTGGATATCAATCAATCAATCAATCAATCAATCAATCAATCATCACAATTTATATAGTGCGCTACTCACCCGGGAGGGTCTCAATGCGCTGGGAGGGAGGGGTTCGCCACTGCTCGAAAAGCCAGGTCTTGAGTTGCTTCCTGAAGGAGAGATGGTCCTGAGTTCGCCGGAGGTGGGTGGGGAGGGAGTTCCATGTCTTGGCTGCCAGGTAGGAGAAGGATCTTCCTCCGGCGGTGTTTCTGCGGATGCGTGGGACGACGGCGAGGGCGAGGATGGTCGATCGTAGCTGTCGGGTGGGCGTGTAGAAGGTCAGTCGGCTGTTGAGGTATTTGGGGCCCAGGTCGTGGAGAGCCTTGTGTGCGTGGGTGAGGAGTCTGAATGTGATCCTCTTGCTGATGGGGAGCCAGTGCAGGTCTCTCAGGTGGCCGGAGATGTGGGTGTGTCGGGGGATGTCTAGGATGAGTTGTGCGGAGGCGTTCTGGATGCGTTGGAGTTTTCTCTGAAGTATGGCTGTGGTACCGGCGTAAAGGGTGTTTCCGTAGTCCAGTCGGCTGGTGACGAGTGCCTGGGTGACCGTCTTCCTGGTTTCGGTAGGGATCCATCGGAAGATATTGCGGAGCATGTGCAGGGTGTTGAAGCATGATGATGAGACGGCGTTGACTTGCCTGGTCATTGATAGGGAGGAGTCCAGGATGAAGCCCAGGTTGCGTGCTTGGTACGTCGGCTTCGGAGTGATGCCCAGGGCAGGTGGCCACCACGAGTTGTCCCAGGCAGAGGGTGATGTTCCCAGGATGAGGACTTCCGTCTTGTCTGAGTTCAGTTTCAGGCGGCTGTTCTTCATCCACTCGGCGACGTCTTTCATCCATTCGTGTAGGTTGGTTCTGGCGGTGGAGGGGTCGTTGGTGAGGGAGAGGATCCGCTGGGTGTCGTCGGCGTAGGAGATGATGTTGAGGTTGTGTTGGCGGGCGATGGCTGCGAGGGGGCTCATGTAGACGTTGAAGAGGGTGGGGCTGAGTGATGATCCTTGTGGTACGCCGCAGATGACTTCTGTGGCCTCTGATCTGAATGGGGGAGACGGACTCTCTGGGTTCTTCCGGTGAGGAACGAGGTGATCCATTCCAGAGCCTTCTCTTGGATTCCGATGTTGCTGAGGCACTGCACTAGGGTGCGGTGGCAGACAGTGTTGAACGCTGCGGAGAGGTCCAGGAGGATGAGGGCCGCCGTTTCCCCGTTATCGAGCAGGGATTTGATGCCTTCAGTAGCTGCGATGAGGGCGGGTGCGGTGCTGTGGTTGGCTCTGAAACTGGACTGCGAGTGGTCAAGGGATCCAGTTGTCTCGAGGAAGGCGGCAAGCTGTCTGTTGACAGACTTCTCGATGACCTTGGCCGGAAAAGGGAGGAGCGAGATGGGGCGAAAGTTCTTGAGGTCGGTGGGGTCCGCTGTTGGTTTTTTCAGGAGGGTGCTGATTTCGGCGTGCTTCCAGCTCTCTGGGAAGGTGGCGGTGTTGAAAGAGCTGTTGATGATGTCCTGGAGTTGGGGTGTGATGATGGAGTCGGCCTTGTTGAAGACGTGGTGGGGGCAGGGGTCGGTAGGGGATCCGGAGTGGATGGTGTTCATCGTGCAGGTGGTGTCTTCGGTGCTGACCGGGGTCCAGGCGCAGAGGGTGATGGTGGGCGGCGTTGGTTTGGTGGTTGGGTGCATGGTTGGTGCGCCGAAGCTGTTGTGTATTTCAGTGATCTTGGGGTGGAAGAAGGAGGCGAGGGAGTTGCAGAGGTCTTGCGATGGGGTGATGTCTTTGTTTCCGGCGTTGGGGTTGGAGAGCTCTTTCACGATGTTGAAGAGTTCCTTGCTGTTGTGTGCGTTGTTGTCCAGCCGCTCCTTGAATGCTGTTTTCTTCGTGGCGTGGATCAGTTGATGGTGCTTTCGGGTGGCGAGCTTGAGGGTGGTCATGTTGTCCGGTGTTGGGACTCTTCTCCAGGCTCTCTCGAGGGCTCGGCAGTTCTTCTTGGAGCTCTTGAGTTCGTCGGTGAACCATGGGGCCTTCTTGCTGCTGGGTCTGCTGGGCGGGGTCCTCAGTGGGGCGAGGTCAACTGCGCAGATGCTGATCCACTTTGTGAGTCGCAGAGGTCTTGTGAGGGAGTGAGGTCATTGTTTACGGCGCTGGGGTTGGAGAGCTCCTTGATGATGGTGAAAAGTTCCTTGCTGTTGTGGGGGTTGTTGTCCAGAAGTTCTTTGAATTATGTCTTCTGGGCAGTTATGTTGTCTGTGGTCTGGTCGCTCCGCCAGGCTTTCTCGAGGGTGCAGCAGTTCTTCTTGGAGTCCTTAAGTTCGTCGGTGAACCAAGAGGCTTTCTTGCTGCCGGGTCTGCTTGGAGGGGTCTTCAGTGGTGCGAGGTCAATTGCGCAGTTGGTGATCCACTGTGTGAGGTTGCTGGCTGCTTCGTTGGGGTCCGTTGTGCAGACAGGGGTGTTCTGGCTGAGGGAGGTGGTGAACTGGTCAGCGGTGATCTTGTTCCATCTCCTTCAGCTCTCCAGCTGAAGGAGATGTGCTTGCAGGAGGAGAAGACTGGGTCAAGCGTGTGGCCGGCGTAGTGGGTGGGGGTGTTCACCAGTTGCTTGAGTCCGAGGTTGGCTAGGTTGTCCAGTAGGGTGGTGGTGTTGCTGTCATTGTTGTTCTCCAGGTGGAAGTTGAGGTCCCCTAGGAGGATGTAGTCAGCGGAGAGGAGGGCGTGTGGGCTGATGAAGTCGGCGATGTCTTTGCTGAATCGTGTGCGCGGTCCCGGGGGTCTATAGATGAGGGTGCCTCTGAGTGTGGTCTTGGGGTCAGTGTGTATCTGTAAGTGGAGGTGTTCGGCGGCGGTGAGGGTGTCGTCGGAGTTGGTTGTGATGCGGATGGTGTCTCTGGGTACGATGGTGATGCCTCCTCCAGTCTGGTTGACGCGGTATAAAACTGGAGTCTTTTCATGAGTACTCAAGAACCTCAACATAGAAAAAAATTCTCTAATATGAGAATATGATTCTCTGCACATAATTTCTAGAAAGACCAGAGGAATCACAGAAGCTGATGTTCCTTTCTTGTAGACTAGAATCTGGTCTTCTGTAACTAGCGTGGCCTGAGGGCAAAAGCAACAGCCAAGATAATACTGCACCCTGTAAAAAGTAGACTAATGGAAGATCCACCCTTGGAGCCATGCTGGGCAGAGTAAAATTGTAATTTCCAAGGCTTACAGGTATGATTGGACAGTGACTTCGCCATGCAATTACTCTTGCCTAAGTCTCCATGGGCATACTCCTAGCAATCCACGCTCCTAAAGAATGCGTGTTAGCACTGGGGATATCCGTTATGATATGATGATTCCTAGGAACTATATCTAGGCTGTGGGGTTTTAGGTTTAAACCTATAATAAATGATAAAACCCCACTGAAAGAAAAATAGCCCTCACTGGTCAAAACATATAAACACTGAGAAAACACATGGACAACCACAAACTAAATGCCTTTCAAAGAAAGGAAAAAGAGAGTGAAAGAAAGGAAAAAGAGAGTGAAAGAGTAATTTTTTTCTTCCTGAAGGGGTAAATGCAATGTAACTTTGTTATACAAGCTAGCAGTAAGAAAGACTGGCTAACATTATTCTGCTTGAGTTTTGTTCTTTAGGGATGCCACTAAAATATTGTTTCTTCTTCCTTTTACTTTTTTCAGTTTTGTGGCCTTTGGTCTAAAGATGCAAGGTTTAGTTTCATGGTTTAGGTCTAGTTTAATTATTTTATAAACTGTAGAGAATCAGGAAATATCAAACTCATATTTTATATTTTAGCTGCATTTGATTCTTTCACTGACAGGTAAAATGGCTGGTTTGGTTTCATAAAAATCTTTCCTAATATGTGTCATCACATTTACCCACAGAGAATGGGTAAAAACCCTTAACATCATCATACCATAGTTTCAAGGGGGTCAGTATTGATAGTAGGTGAATTGCCAACACCTCAGGCTTTAAACATGCAATGCAAGGTATAGTGACAAGTATATATATATCACCAATCATCTGGCATAGTGGTGAAAACATGACACCAGACTTTTGGAAAACATGTAATGCGGTTTCACTTGTAATGCTCTGCAAAAAAAGTTCTTCACAAGTTCAACAAATATTGGAGTGATATTGTTTGTATTTGCAGTGATTCAGCTACATATATAAAAAAAGTTGTGTGGTAACCTGTCAAAATTGATACCCAAACTGAAGTGAGTCCCTGTAGGAAATCCTTGACACTTGTTAGTTGGTATCCTGAACACATCTTTACAATCTTCATAATTAATGAGGGATGCTATTGACTTTTTAGTCCTTTCTGGTGCACTGTTTTCTTATGCACAACACCTAAAACGCAAATATTTATCATTTTGTGCTTTATGTGGCATCAAAGAAAGAGTCATCCCAACTGTGTCCCTTAGCTGATGGTTCTCAGCCGAAGGGGCTATGAATGCTGAGAGGGCCTTTTCACAGAAGTTTACATGGGAAGGAAAGAGCGAGCGCACATGACCCAAAGACTCACTGAAGAAGTATTGTATGGTGTACTACAATAAGATGAATTAGCAAAAATCTATTTGGACCTCATATACACTATAAGTACACTGTCTAAATACAATGTTCTTGCAGTGCAGAAAGCAAGCAATAATAAAAGCAAAACGTTCCATAAACACCGGAAAACACTTTTTCTGTTGTTTTTAGTGACGTGAAAATGTGTAATCATTGATAACAACTGTTTTTGAAGAAACTGAAAACACTGAAAAACCCCAACAGAATTTACCAAAAATAGAAACTGAAAACAGGAAAGCCTAATGATATCATATCTTTGGAACTCAATAAATCCCCATCAACTTTCTTGGCTACATTTTCTGTCTCATTTGTGCTCAAGAGGATCACAAGATTTCCCTCTCCAGTCTGGCAGATCATCTCATATAGAATACTGGTTGAGACAAAATAGTTGTCCTTCTGACCCAAGAAACTCCGCTCCACCGACCTCGCCCTGGCAGAGACCCCACGCATCTGAAGAACCAGAGCAGGCAGAAGAGCCTTCTCTTACATCACAGCATAGAACTGGAACGAGCTCCCAGTCAACATCAGACGCTTTCCCACTATACACACCTTCAGGAACAGCCTCAAGACCTGGCTCTACGACTGATCCGGAGCTGCACCCCTCCCCCTCAGCACCTTGAGACCCTCACGGGTGAGTAGCGCACTTCATAAACACCTGATTGATTGATTGATTGATTGACCCAGGGAAAAAAATCTTGGCATGCCTAAAACCTAACATGATTTTAGTAGGCTAATAGGTGAAATCTAAAATGTCAGTGAAGGCAAATTAAGTTTTCAGATTTTGCCTTGCTGATTTTGCAGGGCAAAGACTCTACACCAGCAGCATGCATAATTAGGCTGTTTTCCAGCCGCAAAATGCCTCACCATTAAAGGGCAGGTCATCCAGCAGAGATGCATGGAGTGCCTCTCGCCTAGTAATGGGACAAGATTCAAGGCTGGGCAATATGCTTGGGAACAGTGCATGGGGTAGGTTTCACAAGCAGGGACCTTTCTGGTTTAAAAAAAAGCTAATTTTGCAGGCAGCAGTGTAAGGAGTTGCACATGTGTGGATGAGAGCTCTGACATGGGATGGCTACCAGACTGCACTAGAGCACACACTGCCTTTTACGGCCTCTCGTGGAGGCATGAACCGCTTATCACTGAGGTCAAGGGTGGGTTTTATGGCAGTATATAGTATATTAAAACAGCTCTTCTATGCAGTCTGAGAAAGTCGTTTAATATTTGTAGGGGTCTACCACAAGTAATATAGGCACTATCCTGTTCGATCCAGTTAAAGGCTTCAGTAATTTAATCATGAGCTACGGCACACAGCAGACAGGCTTAACTTAAAGAAAAAGTGTAAAGCATTTAGAAATACCAAAATAATTGAAAAGTCGAAATCACAATAAAAATCCCACTCTAATTTAGAAAATAGGATATGATTTAATGAACAGTATGATACCAAAAAGGCAAAAATTCAATAAGTGGGACATGAGATATAGATTTTTAAGGATTTAGGGAAAAATAACACCCTAAAACTCAAAGTGCCAATGTTAGTCAGTGGTCACGGTAGACGGGCACCTAGGTGTGATTTCAGGTCAACTGTAATGAATGGCGGGTTAGATTCACCAAACAAGTTTGACCTGGTCAGAAATTTTTAGTTGGAACTTTGTCTTTTTCAGGAAGTCAAAAACCTGGAGCGGGGTAAGGCAGCAGGCTGTATCTGAGGAAGTCCACACAAAGTCAGATAAGAGTTGGATAGGGTTCAGCTGAAGCTGTTGGTTTCCATGGCAAAATCTCAAAGTTTGAGAAATTCGAATTTCGTGCCCAGGGAAGTTCTCTTACCAGTTGGATACTTACAAGGCTCCAGCAGTATCTGATGCTGGGTATCCGAGGCTGGACACCTTCTCTTCAAGGGCCAACGGAACCTGATTTGCTGTTGCAGAGAATGTCCTAGCTCTGTGGGTTCCCACCTTTGGGGGAGAGGATGGGGTGGTTTGTCCCAGGACTCTGGAGGGATTGGAATCCAAAAGGTGCCTACATATCAGGTTTCAAGAGGAGATAGGAGAAGTCCAGTTTGACCCATCACAGAGGACAACATTTAAATGTCAAAACTCACTGCACCACATTCTACCAAAATGAGGAAAGGCAGGTCCAGTTACTACTGGCCATCTGAGCCTCTTGCAGCTTCTTATGTCACTGTAGCCACACAGGAGGTCATCCAACTGATGTTGGGAGTCCACTTCATAGTCCTTGGTACAAGTGGGAGTAGGTCCAATTCTTTTTGACTCATCATAGGTCGCAAACAAAAGGTTAACTCATTCTTGTGTTCTTCCAGAGGTCCACAATGTTCTGAAGCGTGTGCCAGGGGATGCCACATTTATGCCTGACACTCTCTAGAGGATGGGTTAACTTATAGCCCCTCCATAACCAATGGGGTGTAGGTTCCCAGAGGTTACTTTACCCAGTTTTGTAACAGCTCCCATTTGCCCTACTGAAAACAGTCTTTCCTAAAGAGCCCCTCACTCTCAAAATCCAAGATGGAGAAATCCTTCTCTTCTTGTGCAGAGTCTGTGCGTACACACAGATATGTGGTCAGGGTCATGAGCAGTCCTGTCCTCCTTGGTTACTTCAAAGAAGTTCTGGGGGCAGCTCCCCCCTCACCCCATGGGGCTGGTGCCTGACAACTGGGAGTACAAATGCTAGAAGCTAGAACCTTTCCGTGTGTCACCTAACATTTGCTTGCAATGAAAGGGAAAGGCCCCTCTGAAATATATTAAGCTCCTTGGTTGACCCCAACTCTTCTTCCAGAAAGGTCATCAAAAACATCTTCCCACACCCAGGCATTTCGTCTCATGCTCTGGAAGCAATTTTCACAGTTCTAAAGGTACTATTTACTGGATGGGCTACAGTTGGAGGGCTAATGTAAATTAACTCCCAGGCGCTTTAGACAGGAAATCTGCATATTTCTAAAAGGTATGGGGCATATTATCAAGCAGGGCGATAGGCAATTATAGCCGCTTTAGCAGCCGTTTTTGGCCGCTAAGCGGCAATAATTCTATTGCCCTATTAGCAAGCTGTCGCTAACTGATGTTAGCGGCAGCTTTTAGGCAATAGTGAGCGGTTTGGGGCCCGCTTTGCATGTCAGCGATGTTTATCGCTAATGACATGCTAAGTGGGCGTACCCAACCAGTTAGCAACTGAAAGCAGTCGCTAACGCAGCTATCGACTATTAGCAAGGCAGGCGTAGCGATGGAAATATTCGCGCTAAGCGCGAATATCTCCAAATGCTAACACCTGCCCAGACCAGTTCTTAACCATGTTATCCAATGGGAGGTGGATAACATGGCTAAGAGCATTTTGTCGCTAATGCGTGAATATCGCTGTATTCTCAGCGATATTCACGCATTTCGCCGCTATCCCTGGATATTTTAGCATAATGGAGAAAAACGTTGCTAATAGCATGTTTTCTCCGCTAACATATCCAGCAATAGGCAGCAATAAAAAAAAAATGCGCTAATCGCATTTTGTGATAAATATCGCTATTCCTTGGTAATATGCCCCTATGTTTGCTTAATATTTGTTAGAAATCTGACTTCTCCATTAGGTTGGGCTTTTAATAAATATTAAAAATAGGTGTTCAATCATTTTTCAATCTGACCCCTAACCGGAGATAGCAGAATTAAATAATATCCCACACTTCCCAGTGTTCTTCTATTGGTCAGTCAGCATTGCTACAGTACAAATAGCTTTTAGATGCTAATCAGCGTAATGACCTGCTAACTTTACATTTCCACATGTCCTGTCCTACTTTTAAATTCTAGGCACCCTGACTTCTGGGCTACAAGGCCCACATAGAGATGAATTATTAATATTTATGCAAGGCTATCTCCTGTGTAAAAGGGTTATTTTGGCAGGTCGGTTGCAGGTTTTAAAATGCAGCAGCCAGGCCACTGTAGTAGACCTGGAGTCATGTCTGCCTGGTCACACTTGTGAACGATGCAGTAGTAATGTAGTCTGTGATGGTATTAGAATTTCCTTACCATTGCTGCATTTTGGACACCATATGCTATAGCCTTCTAGGATTGCAAAAAACCAGCAGCATCACTTCACATAAAAATGGGTTTGACTAATAAGAAAGAGGCAGTTTTTCACAAGCGGGGAATAAAAAAAGCCTCAACAAGGCCTATCCTGGACTTGTGTGAGCAGGATGAGGGCCAACCCTTATATGTAGCAAGTCATCTCATTTGGGTGAGGATTTGCATGCTTTTTATGCTAACCAGAAAGCAGTACCCATACAATGAAACATTTACTAGTATTATCCCACCTATATACTTTTTTAGGTTTTAGGTGTGAATAATTATGTTTCTACATGGTCCTTTTAGGGTTAACTAATTATGAGTTGAACTATGTCCTTATAGAAAATATTGATGGCGGGTGGTTGACATCCACTCTGAGACTGGATGCATAATGTTGTATACAAAATTATTTCTGATTGGAACATGTTGTCTCAATGTATAAGATAATGTACAGACTATTTATTCCTCATTGGCTGGTGGCCTTCTTCAACCTGAATATTTACTGCACATACAATTCTGCTTTTGACAATTTAAAATAACAGAGAAAGAAACCTCCTTGTATTTTATACAATACCACACATTAGTACTTATTCCATCTCTGGTGTACAGAAGGAGCGATGTACTTAATTTATCTTACCTGCTGAGAAAGGAATGAATGCTTCTTTCTTTAAAAACTTTCCCTCTGAGTCAAGAAAATGCTGAGGATAAAACTCCTTTGGCTTTTCAAAATGAGCCTCGTCTTGTAAGACGGATGCCAAGAGAACAGTGACGGCAGTTCCCTATGAAAGAAGACATTTTTTATATTATACATCATGAATGATATATGAAGAAAACTAAATATGGATTGAACTTCTTCTCTAAGGTGCTGGGTGTATAGGGATTGCAATAACACAACTGCAGTAACCAATTGCAACATAATGTTTGAGGAGCTTGAGGAACATACTAACATTTTTTAACATATTCTAGACTTGGTAGATCTTTCCTCTACATCCTCAGTCAGCAAGTTTAAATACGGTCAGTTGAATCATCTTCTCGATTAGTATGCTGAGTTGTACCGCAAGGTTCATTATCTAGCATGTTCTTTATGTAAGACTAATGGTTCAACTCCTAGGTCAACATAAACTGAAACCACACATGTACACTGATAATACTCAAATCTATCTCCAGCTGAAAACATTTCTACAGACATCTCCTTGTAGCTGAATCACATACTCATCTGTAGGAGTGAGAACATCCTTAGTCTGAATTGAAGCAAGACTAAGATGTTGGTGTTCTCCAGAACAGAAAGTAACTCTTTTCCTTTGATTGTCCTACCCCTCATTTATTTGAATTCCAGGAATTAGTGACTCATTTTGATGTAGAGCTTCCCTTTGAGTCCTAAGAAAATGAATGCACTGGTCAAGGGAATCAACCTGGAACTCTCCTTTCTACACAGCATCCTTGTCCTTTAACCATATCACCGGTACACTAATCTATAGACTGGCCTTCCCAGAAATCTATTTGTCATAATGCAAATTTCAAAACGAGGCAGTCACATTCTGTCTTAACCCCAAGAGGAGTCACCACAAGAAGCAAGTCATGAAAGCTTTCCAATAGCTCCCAGTAAATGCCAGGATCAAGATTAAACACTTTACATAGTCATAAAGTACTAATAAGACTAATGCCTGAGATACTTACAAAGACTGACACTTCATTACATTACAAAAAGAATCCCATGCTAAGCATCTGCACATCTCATTACCCAAAGAGTATTCACTCAGATCAAACACGGTGGCATAACTCTTGGAGTTCATGGCTCTAAACTGTGAAATATCCTGAACCCAAGTCTCGGAGCAGAACTGAAGTCATGAAATTCATGAAGTGCCTGAAAAATTAACTGTCCTGGATCTCCTTCAACTGAGCATCTTGTATGTGGGAACTGCAATAAGAATGACAATATTCACCATTTGACGAGGGTACTCCATCACAATAGTAACAGAGTACCGTCTCTGCCAAACTGAAGGTCTGCCATCCCGATTTTGGGACAAGTGCCTTTCAGTATGTCAGTGACGTAGACTACTCCATCTCCATTGTTGACATACTCCTCGACTAGCTGACAGAATAAGGGCCGTTGGGGTATGGCCATTCAACCACATGCCCAGTTTAGAGTTATAGTGTAGTTCCTATATTCCCAAAAGGCTCTGCATATTGGAGTAATATATCCTATAGATTTAGACGTAGGACTGTGGTCTACTAGGTCTCTATCAAATATATTTTACTTAATTGTGAGTGCCGGCTAGCTCAGAGGTCACTAGAAACCTTCTCGAATAAACAAGAAAGGATTTGTTTCTGGCAACCGCATAAACATGACAACTTTGTTTCCCAAGAAAAAGAAAAATATCTCTATAGTCGCTGTTAGAACCGGCTGTCTCTAGTTGGCAGAGGTATACACTTCTGACAAATAGGAACACACCTTTTCTAGTCAGGGCAAGGGGATCACACCCTTTGATAACCCCTGCTCACCCCCTTGGTAGCTTGGCAGAGCAGACAGGCTTATCTCAGAGGCTGTGTGTTAAGCATTTATGACCACATACAGTAATAAAGTGAATACACTACAAATGGACACAACACAGTAGTATTATAAAAATAAGGATTTTTATATAAGGCTTAGCACAAGACCAAATAACGACAAAAATATACACAATCTTAATAAATACTCTTGGAAGGGAAAATAATAGTTCAAACGTAGTTTCTTCTTAGCACAAAGTCTTTTCGTATCAAAGCAACTCTTCTTCTTGGAAACACAGTTCTTGGAAACAATTTAACCCACACAGGAGTTACACGACGTCGAGGCAAAGTTAATCCAAAGGTTCGGCGTCGACCGCGAGGAGCGCTACGTCGAGCCCAGAGTCACACGGACCCCCAACAACACAGTACCTTAGGAAAATGAAGCACACGATGATCAGCGGCGTCGAGCGATCCGGTGTCGCGTCTTCGGTGTCGATCAGGCCTCAGCAGGCGTCGTTGACGATGATGCCGTTGCAAGAGTGAGCAGCGCTCACGGTGTCGAGAGGGCAGGAGGTCGATGCGATCAGCAGCGGTGCAGACACGAGGTCTCTTGGAGCTGGAGCCGAACTCACTACTCACTGGCGTTGCTGCTGGCGTCGCTCAGGCCCGGCGGCCGGAGTCGAGGAAGCGGGACACTTGAGCCGTCACTCACGGTGTCGAGCTGGATTCGGCGACGTCCGTCTGCGTCGAGATTGCTGGTGTCCTTCAGAGGCGCTGGAGTCACAGGTTCCAGCAAATAGCACTTGTAGCAGATGAAGTCCTTTAGCCCTGTGACTTCAACAGGTGACTGGCACTCTTCCAGTCCTTGGAGATTTTCTTAGCAAGCGTGAGAGTACACACACAGTTCCTCTCTCCTAGTTCCTTGGCAAAAATAAAGAAGCACTGCAGGATTCCCCCCAGCAAACAGCACACTGGCAGAAGGATCAGTCCTTGGATCAGCAGGCTTCTTGTCCTTGGTTTCAGGGTTCCTTGTCAGAAGTGATCTAAATTCTTGGTTCAGGGGTCCTTCTCTTATACCCCTTTTTGGCTTTGATCCCTTTGTCCATGCAGGGGAATTTCCCAACATCCTGGGTCTGTTGTGGGTGGAGCCAGGCAGAAGCACCTGGTCTATTCACTGAGCAGGGCTGGGTCCTCAGACGCCCAGCAGGAGGTGGAGACAGCATTGTCACTGGCAGGAGCAGAGCTATCGGCCTCCTGGTAGGAGGTGGGGCTAGGATCGTCCATGGCAGGCACAGAGCCATCAGCCGCTTGGCAGGAGGTGGAGCCAGCATTGTATCAGGCAGGGCAGGCTATCAGCAACCACTCTCCCCCTGCTCTCAACGCAAATGTCCCACTCATCCGACAGTGACTCATCCAGACCTCTGGAGCCACCCAGCTCCTGTCACACACACGCAAAACCAGCAGAAACCAGAAATGGTTAGACAAGAAAATAGACACTTTCTAAAAGTGCTATTTTCAAACCCAGAGTCCAAAAACCATCCACACCAACGGATGCGTAATTAAACCCCGAGTTCAGGGATACCAAACTCGACATTGCACCACGCTCCCTGAGCCAGCTAGGATTATAGCCTTAATAATCCCGGCGGCCCATTCTAACTAATGGAGAGCAGGTTACCTCACAATAGTGAAAAAGAAGATGGCTGTAATTCACTATTAGGACATGCCAACTTGGTCAGGCGTGTCCTACCTTATCCTTACAACGCACCCTGCCCGTGGGCCTACCATAGGGGTGACTAACATGAAGTTAAGGGAAGGTTTGCGGGACTGGCAAGTAGGTGTACTCGCGCAGCCACCGTGACAGTACCAGACTGCACGTAGGTCTCGCAATGACCGACCCGTAGACATTCTTTTACGAGGCCGTTCTGGTGGGTGGCACAACACGTGCTGCAAGCCCACGAGCGGCATTTGTATTTACAAGCCCCGGCACTCCTGGTGCACTAGACTAGGGACTGACAGTAAACCAAATAAGCCAAACATGGAATTCAATCGATACATCAATTTAACATAGGGAGCACTTGCACCGTGGCACTGATCAGCAGTGGCACAGTGCCCAAAGCATTATCCAGCAAAACATCGTAAAACAGTGGAGGCAAACAGAAAAAATGGAGGAGAGACTCAAGTCAATGAGGTCTAACACGTGTCCCCTCCAGCTGAAATGTGGGGAGAACTACCCTTGACCTAGGGAGTCCTCATCACTAAGGCGGAAAAATCTGGACAGACCATCAGCATTGGCATGATCTGTACCAGGGCGGTGTTCCACCGTGAAGTCCATCCCCTGTAGGGAAATGGACCACCTCAACAGTTTTGGATTCTCGCCCCTCATCTGCATCAACCATCTGAGGGGCCTGTGGTCTGTCTGAACCCGGAAGTGAGTCCCAAACAGGTAGGGTCTCAGCTTCTTCAGCGCCCAGACCTCAGCAAATGCTTCTCGCTCTATCGCACTCCACCTCGTTTCCCTGGGAAGTAACCTCCGACTGATGAAGGCTACAGGCAAGTCTCAGCCCTCTTCATTCACCTGAGCTAGAACAGCCCCCACGCCATGTTCTGAAGCGTCCGTCTGGACAATAAATTCTTTCGAAAAGTCGGGTGCCTGGAGTATAGGTGCTGTGCACATTGCAGCTTTCAGGATGTCAATCAATCAATCAATCAAAGACATTTATAGAGGGCACTACTTACCCGTAGGGTCTCAAGGCGCTTGGGGGGGAGGGGGGGGGCGTTACTGCTCGAACAGCCAGGTCTTCAGATTCTTCCTGAAGGAGAGGTGGTCTTGGGTCAGGCGCAGGTCGGTCGGGAGGGAGTTCCAGGTCTTGGCGGCCAGGTAGGAGAAGGATCTTCCTCCTGTCGTCGCTCTTCGGATGCGGCGGAAGGCGGCGCGGGCGTGGCTGGCTGATCGGAGGTGGCGTTTGGGAGCGTAGAAGTTGATTCGGTTGTTGAGGTAGCTCGGGCCTTGGTCGTGAAGGGCTTTGTGTGCGTGGGTGAGGAGACGAAAGGTGATTCTTTTGTTGACGGGGAGCCAATGCAGGTCCCTCAGGTGTCCGGAGATGTGGCTGTTTCGTGGGATGTCGAGGATGAGTCTGGCTGAGGCGTTCTGGATCCGCTGGAGTCTCTTCTGGAGCTTGGCGGTGGTACCGGCGTACAGGGCGTTGCCGTAGTCCAGTCGGCTGGTGACGAGGGCCTGGGTGACGGTCTTCCTGGTCTCGGTGGGGATCCACCAGAAGATCTTCCGTAGCATGCGTAGGATGTTGAAGCACGCAGAGGAGACGGCGTTGACTTGCCTGGTCATGGAGAGGGAGGAGTCCAGGATGAAGCCCAGGTTGCGTGCGTGGTCTGTCGGTTTGGGTGCGGTGCCCAGGGCGGGGGGCCACCAGGAGTCGTCCCAGGCCGAGGGCGAGGGGCCCAGGATGAGGACCTCCGTCTTGTCTGAGTTCAGTTTCAGGCAGCTGGTCGTCATCCACTCGGCTACATCTTTCATCCCTTCGTGCAGATTGGCTCTGGCGGCGGCGGGGTCGTTGGTCAGGGAGAGGATCAGCTGGGTGTCGTCGGCATAGGAGATTATGTTGAGGTTGTGTTGGCGTGCGATGGCCGCGAGGGGGCTCATGTAGATGTTGAAGAGGGTGGGGCTCAGCGAGGATCCTTGAGGGACGCCGCAGATGACTTTGGTGGCCTCTGACTTGTACGGTGGTAGGCGGACTCTCTGTGTCCTTCCGTCAAGGAAGGAGATGATCCAATCCAGTGCCTTCTCCTGGATTCCGACGTTGCTGAGGCGCTGTACTAGGGTGCGGTGGCAGACCGTGTCGAATGCCGCGGAGAGGTCTAGGAGGATGAGGGCCGCTGTGTCTCCATTGTCCATCAGGGCTCTGATGTCGTCGGTGGCAGCGATGAGGGTGGTCTCGGTGCTGTGGTTGGCTCGGAAGCCCGACTGTGAGGGGTCGAGGGATCCATTTGTCTCGAGGAAGGCGGCCAGCTGCTTGTTGACGGTCTTCTCAATGACTTTGGCTGGAAACGGGAGGAGCGAGATGGGGCGGTAATTCTTGAGTTCGGTGGGGTCCGCTGTGGGTTTCTTGAGTAGAGCGCTGAGTTCGGCGTGCTTCTAGCTCACAGGGAAGGTGGCGGTGTTGAAGGAGGTGTTGATGATGTCCCGCAGGTGGGGCGCGATGACAGCGTCGCCCATGTTGAAGACGTGGTGAGGGCAGGGGTCGGTCGGAGATCCGGAGTGGACAGAGTTCATCATGCGGACGGTGTCTTCGGTGCTGATCGGAGTCCAGGCGCGGAGGGTGGTGGTGGGTGGGGTTCCTGCGGGCGTGGCGTGCATCGGTTGAATGCTGAGGCTGTTGTGTATGTCTGCGATCTTGTTGTGGAAGTAGAAGGCGAGGGAGTTGCAGAGGTCTTGCGATGGGTTGATGTCGTTGTTTCCTGCGCTGGGGTTGGAGAGCTCTTTCACGATGTTGAAGAGTTCCTTCCAGTTGTGTGCGTTGTTGTCCAGCCGGTCCTTGAAAGCAGTTTTCTTGGCGGCGCGGATCAGTTGGTGGTGCTTCCGGGTGGCGAGCTTGAGGGTGGTCATGTTGTCCGGTGTTGGTTCCCTTCTCCAGACTTTCTCGAGGGCTCGGCAGTTCTTCTTGGAGCTCTTGAGTTCGTTGGTGAACCATGGAGCCTTCTTGCTGCCGGGTCTGCTGGGCGGGGTCCTCAGAGGGGCGAGTTCGTCCGCGCAGTTGCTGATCCACTTCGTGAGATTGTCGGCGGCCTGGCTGGGGTTCGCTGAGCTGGCAGGAGGGTGCTGGCTCAGGGAGGCGGCGAGCTGGTCGGCTGTGATCTTGTTCCAGCTTCGACGGGCAACCTGTTGCTGGTGGTGGTGGATCGTCATTCTTTTGAAGGTGAAGTGGACACAGCTGTGGTCCGTCCAGTGAAGTTCTGTGGCGTGGCTGAAGGCGATGTCTGTGCTGGATGAGAAGACGGCGTCAAGTGTGTGTCCGGCGAGGTGGGTGGGGGTGGACACCAGCTGCTTGAGTCCAAGGTTGGCGAGCAGGGTGCTGGTGTTGCGGTCGTTGTTGTTCTCCAGGTGGAAGTTGAGGTCCCCCAGGAGGATGTAGTCAGCGGAGGGGAGGGCATGCAGGCTGACGAAGTCGGCGATGTCCTTGCTGAATTGGGTGCGTGGTCCCAGGGGTCGGTAGATCAGGGTGCCTCTGAGGGTGGTCTTCGGGTCGGTGTGGATCTGGAGTTGCAGGTGTTCGGCGGTGGTTAGGGAGTTGTCGGTGCTGGTCGTGATATGGATGGTGTTCCTGTGGATGATGGCGATGCCTCCTCCCATCTGGTTGGCGGTGCGGTCCCTCCGGGTGATCTTGTAGCCCTCAGGGATGGCTATAGCGATGTCAGGCGCTGAAGAGGCGTTCATCCAGGTCTCCGTGAGGAAGGCAACGTCCGGGGCTGTGGTGTCTAGGAGGTTCCAGAGTTCGATGGCGTGTCTGTGGACGGAGCGGGTGTTGAGGAGGATGCACTTGAGGTGGTTTCTGCTGGTGTTCGGCTTGTCAGGTGCTTGTGACGGGCAGGTCCGGATGCAGGTGAACTTGCAGGCGTGACAGCTGAAGGGTCTGTGGGAGCGACGTGGGGTGGCTCGGTAGCATCCTGGGAATCGGCCGGTGTTGAGTGCGATGAGGGTGGCGGCGGTGTATGTCAGGCGGGTCGGTCGGGGTCCTCGTGGGCCAAGGGTCCAGGCACTGGGCGCGGTCCAGGCGCGGACGGGCGTAGACGGGCTTACCTTTGGCGCGCCTTCGGCGCACAATCGGCGCGCCCGCTGCGCGTGACCGCTGCGCGTTCGCACGGTCGCCATATATGGCGAAGTGCGCGGGGGGCAGAGCAGCTGGGAGGCAGGAGCGGGGAGGGTACAGAAGGCAAAAAAGGGGCGGGGTTAGCGGCGGTGGCGGGAAGCGAGGAGCGGGGAGGGAAGACGGAGGGCAGCTACACGGACAGCAAACAGCAAAACAGGCAATACAGGCAGAACAGAAGTGAAAAATAACACAATTTACAATAATACTAACAGTGATGACACCAGGGTGAGAAGCGGCAAGCACGGACCACGCTGCTCGAAGGAGGGGGCGTGGTCACGCGGCAGCCGGGCAGCGAGGCAGAAGGGCAGGGAAGCACACGCAGCAGCTGGTGGCCGTGCGGCGCGGGGGTGTCCTAGAACTAGGTCACACTCACCTGCGTCGCACGGTCGCCATATATGGCCAAGTGCGCGGGGGGCGGAGCAGCTGGGAGGCGGGAGCGGGGAGGGAAAGGCCGTTTGACAGGCGTCAGTCCAGATCACAATTTGTGGCTGCTTCCTGGAAGTCAGCGAAGTCAAGGGGTGCACGATGTTACCATAATCCTTGACAAACCTCCTGTAGTAAACCGTGAGACCTAAGAAGGCTCTCACCTGAGTTTGGGTTTTGGGCGGTTCCCAAGCCAGGATGGTATCAATCTTGGGTTGCAGGGGGGCCACCTTGCCGCTCCCTACCTGATGCCCCAAGTACACCACAGAACCCTGCCCAATCTGGCACTTACTGGCTTTGATTGTGAGGCCTGCTCTGCGCAGGGCCAACAACTCTTCCTGGAGGTGGCGCAAGTGTTCCTCCCAGCTGGCGCTGAACACTGCGATGTCGTCCAGGTAGGCGGCACTGAAATCCTCCAGTCCAGCCAAGACCTGGTTGACCAACCTCTGGAAGGTGGCAGGGGCATTCTTCATCCCAAAGGGCATCACCCGGAATTGGTAGAGCCCATCTGGTGTGGATGATGCTGACCTCTCCTTTGCCCCATCAGTTAAGGCGATCTGCCAGTACCCCGACGTTAGATCAAACGTACTAAGGTACTGGGCAGCTCCCAACCGATCTATGAGCTCATCAGCTCTGGGGATGGGGTGCGCGTCAGTCTTTGTGACTGAATTGAGTCCTCGGTAATCCACGCAGAACCGAAGTTCTGGTGAAGCACCAGGCGCTGCAGCCTTCGGGACCAAGACCACTGGGCTGGCCCAAGGACTGCTAGAGGACTCAATCACCCCTAAGGCAAACATTTTGGAGACCTCCTCTTTAATTTATGCTCTGACCTTGTCAGTCACCCTGTAAGCCTTGTGCTTGACAGGAGGGCTGTCTCCGGTGTCAACATCATGGACACACCAATGAGTGACACCCGGAACCAAGAAAAACAGATCAGGGAATTGTCCCAACAGTTGGCGACAATCCTGCTTCTGCTCCAGGGTCAGTGTGTCAGAGAGGACCACAGCATCCACTGACCCATCTTGCTCTTTAGCACACAGGAGGTCAGAAAGAGGCTCACTCTCCTCCTCCATTCCAGCATCTGTAGCTAGGAGCATGCCCACTTCGGACCTTTCTAAGTGGGGCTTCAAACGGTTGACATGCAGGACCCTCAAGGGGTTCCTGGGAGATTTCAAGTCCACCAGGTAGGTGACATCGCTCTTCTTCTCCACAACCTTAAACGGTCCAGTCCACCTGTCCTTGAGCGCACAAGGTTCCACAGGGGACATGACCCAAACTTCCTGACCAGGCTGAAGCTCAACCAGAGTGGCATTCCGGTCGTACCACCGCTTCATCTCTTCCTGGCTGGCCCCCAGATTTGCCTGAGCAAGATCTCTGAAGCGCCGAGTCTGGTTCCTAAAGGCTAGCATGTAACTGTATACATCCTGGGGAGGTTTCCTGGGAGATTGCTCCCAGCCTTCTTTGACCAGACTCAAAGGCCCTCTTACCGGGTGACCATACAAAAGCTCAAAGGGACTGAACCCTAGAGACTTCTGTGGCACCTCTGGGTAAGCAAACAACAGGCATGGCAAGAGGACGTCCCATTTCCGCCTCATTGGTTCTTCAAGACCCATGATCATGCCTTTAAGGGTCCGGTTGAATCTCTCAACCAGCCCGTTACCTTGAGGGTGGTAAGGAGTGGTGAACTTGTAGGTTACCCCACACTCCTTCCACAGAGACTTCATGTAATTGGAAATGAAGTTGGCTCTCCGGTCTGACACCACCTCTCTGGGGAAACCCATCCGGGAGAAAACACCCATCAGTGCCCGTCCCACCACGGGGGCCGTCACTGTTCGGAGAGGGATGGCTTCCGGGTACCGCATGGCATGGTCCACCAGGACCAGGATAAACCTGTTGCCCAGGGCTGTCTTGGGGTCCAGGGGCCCAACAATGTCAATCCCCACCCGGTCAAAGGGGGTACTGACCACTGGAAAAGGTTGGAGGGGAGCCTTCTGCTTCCTTCCGCTTTTCCCACTTGCCTGGCAAGTGTGACAAGTCTGACAATGGATGTCTACATCCCTTCGCATCTGAGGCCAATAAAAATGGGTGACAAGCCTGTCATAGGTCTTGTCCTGCCCCAGATGTCCAGCTAACGGAACGTCATGAGCCAAACCCAGTAGGAAGGCTCTAAAGCGCTGGGGTACCACCAACACACGGGCTGACCCAGGCTCAGCAGCCTTAGGCTCGCTATACAGGAGGTCATTCTCCCAGTAGACAAAATGTGACCCTGACTGATCACCTGAGGTTTGGGCTGAGGCCTGCTGCCTCATACCCACAAGAGAAGGGCACACTTTCTGTTCGGCACAGAATTCTTCCCTGGAGGGACCACCATCCTGCTGCCAATGGGTCAGCTCGGGCAGGTCTCCCAGTTCAGCAATTTGTTCCCCGGTGGGCTCCAGGGCATCCCTCTCAGGGTCTACCTCCTCCTGGACCACGGGAACTACGGGGGCTGGTTTCCCGCGCCTCCTGCCTCTTCTCTTCACAGCTGGGTCCTGGGCCGTACTTTCAGGCTCTGGGACCCCATTAACACCCTTACTCGCTGTCATGGATCGAGTGGTGGCACACACCCACTCTGGCACACCCAACATTTTCAAATGCGTCTCCCTCTCCACCTTAGCCCAAGAGGAGTCTTCTAAATCATTGCCCAGGAGACAATCGACAGGCATGGCGGGCCTCACAGCAACCTGAAGAGTACCTGAAACCCCCCCCCATTCAAAGGAAACTTGAGCTACCTCACACTCTTTCTGGGAGTTGTCAGCAGCTATCACGGGGTAGAATGCGTGGGGAACCACCTGCTCTCTGGACACCAAGTGACACTTGACAGCTGTCACACTCGTTCCGGTGTCTCTGAGAGCTCCCACTCTATGGCCATTAATGGTCACCCACTGCCTATATTTACTAATGTTACTAGGCAGAGGGGGTGGAGGGACCATTTGCATGTCTCCTAGCGAGACCAGGGACATTTCTGCGGGACCCCTCCCACCAGGGACAACCATCTCTTCCCCTCCCAGGGCTACACTCGCTAGCGACGGGGGTGCACGCGGCGGTGCATTTGAATTCTTCATGGGACACTGTGGGTCATAATACCGGTGTCCCACCTGCCCACAAACGTAGCAGGTTAGGGGGCCCCTATGAACAGGTTTACCCGTCGGGCCCCTGGCTTCTTCTCAGGGGGAGGCTGGGAACCTTTCCCTTGGTTCCCTTGGGGATTACTTTGGGGCCCTTTCTGGGACTCTTTCCGTTTACCCTTGTCCCCCCCCACTCTTCTGCTGGGGACCATGCCCACCTTTGGCTGAGTCTCCCACTGGACCCTTGTGGACCCTGGTACTGACCCAGCGGTCCGCCTCCTCAGCAAGTTTTCTAGGGTTAGATATCTTGCTATCAATAAGTTGCTGGCGCAGCTCTGGAAAACAGTTATTAGACAAATGCTCCCAAGCAAACAAATCATAAAGAGCTTCATAACTTTCCACTTTGCTGCCCTTTACCCAACCATCCATGGCTCTGCAAAAATAAGACACATATTCAACCCACGTCGTACCAGGCAACTTCCTACATTCTCTAAAAGCTTGTCTGTACTTCTCGGGGGTTAGGCCATACCGCAACATTAAAGCATCTTTCATATGAGCATACGACATCCTATCCTCAACAGGCATGTCTAACAGGGTATCTCTCCCCTCATTCACAAAGCGGCCCCACAACCCCGCTCCCCAATCCTTCTCAGGGACCCGGTGGGCCAATAATGCTAACTCATACGCTTTAAACCACTGACCAATATCTTTGTTCCTATGGTAATCTTTTATCGCATCTTTGGGAAAATAAAACCTACTTTCTGCAGGCCCAGATGGGATGCTGCCACCAGAGGGATTCAATTCTAACTTATTAGCTTGGATGTCCAACTCCCTCAACTTGGTATCACGCTCCAAAGATTACTTCTCTCTTTCAAACTCCAACCTTTTGGTCTCCAAATCAGCTTCTCTTCTACCTCTTGCATTTTCTAACTCCAACTGCCCATTTATCTTTAGCCTTGCCATTTCCATGTTGTAAGCTCGCTCTTTCGCCCTTTCTTCTCTTTCTTCAGGGGAAAGACCTTTGGAGGAAACACTGCTTCCGGGAGAGGACACAGGCCCATTCACTGGCGCCTCCTCATCCCCTTCCCCTGGCGGTACCACCACCGCATCAGAGGGATCTCTGGACTCCAACCAGGCCTCCAATGCTTTGAGATAGTTTTCCTTAATCTTGAGGCCTTTGGTAGGAACTTTAAACTGCTTACAAAAGGATTTCAGCTGATTTAACGTGTAATCCTCGATCTTGCTTCTATCGAATTCCTCCACAACAACAACAGGGGTAGTGACTCCGGTGCCACTCATGGTCAAAACTGGCAGTGTTCAAAAAATCAAGCTTCAGAAAAGCGGAGAACAAAAATGGAATCCTTCCAAGTAGATTGTGGCTGCGCTATGGTCTGCTTTCACTATGTAGCGCACACTAATCACTGCACATGGGTCATAAATGCAAGGTTCAAATCCTCACCGCTGCGTCCAATGTTAGAACCAGCTGTCTCTAGTTGGCAGAGGTATACACTTCTGACAAATAGGGACACACCTTTTCTAGTCAGGGCAAGGGGATCACACCCTTTGATAACCCATGCTCCCCCACTTGGTAGCTTGGCAGAGCAGACAGGCTTATCTCAGAGGCTGTGTGTTAAGCATTTATGACCACTTACAGTAATAAAGTGAATACACTACAAATGGACACGACACAGTAGTATTATAAAAATAAGGATTTTTATATAAGGCTTAGCACAAGACCAAATAACGACAAAAATATACACAATCCTAATAAATACTCTTGGAAGGGAAAATAATAGTTCAAACATAGTTTCTTCTTAGCACAAAGTCTTTTCGTATCAAAGCAACTCTTCTCCTTGAAAACACAGTTATTGGCAACAATGTAACCCACACGGGAGTTACACGACGTCGAGGCAAAGTTAATCCAAAGGTTCGGTGTCGACCGCGAGGAGCGCTACGTCGAGCCCGGAGTCACACGGACCCCCAACAACACAGTACCTTAGGAAAATGAAGCACACGATGATCAGCGGCGTCGAGCAATCCGGCGTCGCGTCTTCGGTGTCGATCAGGCCTCAGCAGGCGTCGTTGTCGATGATGCAGTTGCAAGAGTGAGCAGCGCTCACGGCGTCGAGAGGGCACGAGGTCGATGCGATCAGCAGTGGTGCAGACACGAGGTCTCTTGGATCCGGAACCGAACTCACTGCTCACTGGCGTTGCTGCTGGCGTCGATCAGGCCCGGCAGCCGGCGTCGAGGAAGCGGGACACTTGAGCCGTTACTAACGGTGTCGAGCTGGATTCGGCGACGTCCGTCGGCGTCGAGATTGCTGATGTCTTTCAGAAGCACTGGAGTCACAGGTTCCAGCAAATAGCACTTGTAGCAGATGAAGTCCTTTAGCCCTGTGACTTCAACAGGAGACTGGCACTCTTCCACTCCTTGGAGATTTTCTTAGCAAGCGTGAGAGTACACACACAGTTCCTCTCTCCTGGTTCCTTGGCAAAAATAAAGAAGCACTGCAGGATTCCCCCCAGCAAACAGCACACTGGCAGAAGGGGTAGGCAAGTCCTTGGATCAGCAGGCTTCTTGTCCTTGGTTTCAGGGTTCCTTGTCAGAAGTGATCTAAATTCTTGGTTCAGGGGTCCTTCTCTTATACCCCTTTTTGGCTTTGATCCCTTTGTCCATGCAGGGGAATTTCCCAACATCCTGGGTCTGTTGTGGGTGGAGCCAGGCAGAAGCACCTGGCCTATTCACTGAGCAGGGCTGGGTCCTCAGACGCCCAGCAGGAGGTGGAGCCAGCATTGTCACTGGCAGGAGCAGAGCTATCGGCCTCCTGGTAGGAGGTGGGGCTAGGATCGTCCATGGCAGGCACAGAGCCATCAGCCGCTTGGCAGGAGGTGGAGCCAGCATTGTATCAGGCAGGGCAGGCTATCAGCAACTACTCTCCCCCTACTCTCAACGCAAATGTCCCACTCATCCCACACTGACTCATCCAGACCTCTGGAGCCACCCAGCTCCTGTCACACACACGCAAAACCAGCAGAAACCAGAAATGGTTAGACAAGAAAATAGACACTTTCTAAAAGTGCTATTTTCAAACCCAGAGTCCAAAAACCATCCACACCAACGGATGCGTAATTAAACCCCGAGTTCAGGGATACCAAACTCGACATTGCACCACGCTCCCCGATCCAGCTAGGATCAAAGCATTAATAATCCCGGCGGCCCATTCTAACTAATGGAGAGCAGGTTACCTCGCAATAGTGAAAAACGAAGATGGCTGTAATTCACTATTAGGACATGCCAACTTAGTCAGGCGTGTCCTACCTTATCCTTACAACGCACCCTGCCCGTGGGCCTACCATAGAGGTGACTAACATGAAGTTAAGGGAAGGTTTGAGGGACTAGCAAGTAGGTGTACTCGCGCAGCCAGCGTGACAGTAGCAGACTGCACGTAGGTCTCGCAATGACCGGCCCGTAGACATTCTTTTACGAGGCCGCTCTGGTGGGTGGCACAACACGTGCTGCAAGCCCACGAGCGGCTTTTGTATTTACAAGCCCCAGCACTCCTGGTGCACTAGACTAGGGACTGACAGTAAACCAAATAAGCCAAACATGGAATTCAATCGATACATCAATTTAACATAGGGAGCACTTGCACCGTGGCACTCATCAGCAGTGGCACAGTGCCCAAAGCATTATCCAGCAAAACATCATAAAACAGTGGAGGCAAACAGAAAAAATGGAGGAGAGACTCAAGCCAATGCTGTCAGGTCTAACAGTCGCGAAAACAATAGATAAGTATTTCACTCCGTCAATTGTGCATGCTTCGTTTCACCAGAGGTGCAGAGAAATAGATTGACGGGCGTTTTCAATAAAAAAATTTTTTGAACAGTCTTCTTTCTCATGCAGAAGAAATGAACTGCTACATTCGTAATAGTGGCTGTAAAGTATAATGCATACAGCAAGAAGAATACAATTAAATAATACTGTAAAACCATTGTATGCTTTCTAAACCATATAAAATAACATATATAAATACATTGACTAAAATACTCAACTTGTGCTTCTAAAATATGCCTACCCCAGTGAACCTAACCTAAGTCTAGTACGAGGGAAGAAGTACGTTTTGTACAGCATAGGTTTAGTTTTCTTTGCAAAGAATCTTTCCAAGATGTATCTTAGGTTCTAATCAGTCCATACCTTAGTTTAGAATGAAGGAGGTCTGGAATCTCTGTCTCGAGACTCGATTTCCCAACACCCCGCAAGGGGAGCTTGGAAACACTGGAGCTGGATTTCTCGGCAAGAGAAAAGACAGCTTCGTCATCAGTGTGTCAGCTGGAGGGTCGGCTTCCTTTGGCACTTGCTGTTGCAAGCTGTGTCGGGCAAGTAGATAGTCGAACTGCTCCAAACCACTGTTTGTTTGCTAGGGCAAGTGAAGGAATATTTATACCTTGAAGGTGCCTGGTTTGACGTAAAGTCGGACATAATGTCATCAAAGAAGCACAAGGGAATGGTATTTCTTTGAAAACTCCATGATTCTTGGACAAATCAATATTCAAGCAAGGGGCGGTTCCCTGACTGCTTAAGTCGATTTTCCAAGAAATCGTTGTGGCTTTTTGGAACTGGTGGAAGTAGCCATGCTTGTATTTGGACTGCATGGGCTATGTCTAAATATGGGTATGATTTCTATGCCTATATTAGGGCAATGTGAATTGTACCTATATAAGGGCACGAATCGGGAAAATTACATTCGGGTCCCAAAACTCTATACAACACCCACTCCACTTAATTACGTTTGACAATACTAAAATTCCAAGCAATCTAAACATATCTAAAGCCTGATGTGTTAAGAACCCCACCCAATAATACATAGAAATGCATTTCAAATGGTTGTACAGGAAAAAGAGCAAAATGTGCTGTACGCATATTAAAAGCAATGTTATCATTCAAAGCACATAACATAATACTGGAAATGCTGTCCGAATGAATCACGAAATTACATTAATGAAATGGCTCTTAAATACAAAAGAAAAGGTCAAGACCATTCCATAACAGAATATATAAAACTGTTTTAGTTGTTGATAAGGTCAAATATTGTTATTTGGAATTTTAGCACAGAATTCTTGTTCTCTATTAATAGTTCTACTTTAAGCAGATTACTTGTGCCCCCCCCAAAAAAAGGTCAATTGTTTGGAAAAAATCAAATCGTAGAGAAAAATAGAGTTCCAAAGTTAGAAGTTTTGTTTTGAAAAGTGAAGGCCGAATACAGAGTCCATTTGTGTCCATACTGTGTGCTATTTTCAAAAGTCAGTGTTATCATTAGGAGAAAACATCACGTCTTCTAATGCAGTAAAGAATTTGTCTACCATTGTAGGTGAAAGGTGGATTACCTCGTTTAGAAGATCAATTGTACACAGATGTGAATCATCGCCGTCAGCATGTGCTGCGTTAGCAATGTTCGGATTAGGTTGTACCTGTGTGCCGCTTTCATCTCGTACCTCACCGGGCAAAATGTCAGTTTTTAACTCTCCTATAGCGCGATGAAAAACGTGGTGGTAAGTTTTTTATTAAAACAAAACAAAATTCGCTTTAGGATTTCGTTTTTAAAAACCCCAAATTATTTTAAAGTTTGATGGACAGTTCCATCATTTTGATGGTATAGTTTGTCCAAATGTTAACATATTGACAGGAACCGCCATGAAATATGGCTGGTGGGCAACTCAATACATTTGGTGGGCAGAGGACTCTCAGTCTCATGGGAGTAATGTGCGCCACCGTGCCTCTACCTGCCAAACTCTAAATCAGCCCCAAGAAATCTACACATTTCTGGAAGCCTGGTTAATGTTTGGTCCACAGATCCTGTCATGACGATATTGTTGTACTTTATGACCAACAAAGAAGTTTATGTTTTTTTTCATCCTGCAAGGTTGCCAGCTGTGTGCTTGCAGATAATTCTTGATGTGGAGTAAGAGAGAAGTGCTCAGTGCTGTTGACTATTAGTGTGTGAGGCCATATAGGAATCTTGGTCCTGCAAAACATTGACAACTGCATCATACAAAATCCTTCACTGCTATGAATGGATCATTCTTCAAGGGATAATAAAATCCTCTTTGTCTGCCTCTTTCCATGATAAAGCACAATCTGTCACACAAGGTAGAAAAACAATGCCGCCATTGCATTGACCATACTCTGCATCCCACACTATCAGCTACTGTTGCTTCCCACATGCATGATAATGCACCTTTGCCAGTCAAGTAAACATACCAGAGCAGTCACCAGCAGATCTCCCAAGGTTTGTGACTGGAACTACTTACATGGCTGTTCTATCTTGATAACAGGCAACCCTGAGGGAAAATTGTCAGCTCATCTTTGGACCATGCCAATTAAGCCTCCGAGGTCCAAATTCCATCAAGCTAGCCTAAACAACAACTGACTGCAAACAATTAGGCCATTTTAACAGCTTGGAAAACAAACTACCTGTGAAATCAAATTGCTTTTGCATGTGTAGCACAGATTCAAATGAGCTGCAGCAAGAACAGAATACATTCACATTCAACCTGTTACAAAAAGAGAACTGTGAAACAAAACAGCTTGCACTGCAAGAAATGTACAGACATGCACTGTGACCAGGTGGCAAGAAGGTTAGAGCTGAAGCTAGAGGTGCAGCATAACACCTGAACAACTATCTGCTTATTTAGAGGGGGCTTGTATGCCAGGCCTGGTGGGAAGAACAGGACCTCTGGGCACCCGCCATCTTTTGCCTCTGCTTGCAGCAGCCATTTGTGCTGAGTACAGACTGGCACCCCTTGTAGGAGCCCCCAGCACAAGACTCTGGAATCAGTCATCTGACATTATACATGAGAAATACTAATTATGTCCTGATCTTCTCATGAACCGAACCATCTAAAGTCATAGCTACACCACAATCTCAGATGAAGCTTATTTAAGGTCTTTCTGATCCTCCCCATGGAATATTTACTATCGAGCCTGAAGCTGAAGTACCTTTTCTAAGTCTTAACTATCACTTTAATCCATTCAGATCACAAAGTACTTTTTTTTACAGCTGGCAAGAAAGTTTTAGATGTTTGCTACAGTCCAAGTAAGTTGAAGTTACTAGATAGAAACTTTATTGGAATGTCATTCATATATTGGATCAACTCACAGGACAGCATACACAGCGTGTGGAAATGTGTCAGGTCCGTTCAGTTGTTGCTCTGTTGGTAGCATCATTAACTTTTTGATCAGCCCGTGGCACAATCTTTTGGGGATTTGAGTGTCAGCTGTCACAAATGGCTTAATTTTTCCTCTTCACATCTGAGTCCACATCTGAAAGGTCCATTAGGAGATTTTGAGCATGAGCCATAGAACTGTTTGTTTAAACGTCATTATCAATAGGTCACTGCAATGAAGTAGTAACCATATTTTCTGAAGGGATTCCCTTTGCAAAAACCAGAAGTGGACTGATAAAATGCTATCATCAGGAGTGCTAAAGTGGATCCTCACTGAATTTAGTAGTGTCAAGTGCAGGATTACAGGAATTGTTATGAACATCACGCACAAGTGTGTGCGTCCTGTTCCAGGAAGCATGATGTACAAAAAGAGCTCTGGAAGCTTCTGCTATGAGAGCAACCAACTGTTATCTGCAGACTACAGTTCTTACTAAATCAAGCACTCAACTCAATATTGGTAATTCCCAGTACAAATCTTTATCCAGAAATAGTCTTGACCTGCTTTGTGTGTGAACACTAAAGACTAACACTAAAGTTTTTTTAAAAAGTGATACATCTCTGTCCATCGGTGGAGTGGGATAAGACCCAAGTAATGACCAGTGGCTGAGATCTATTCACGCATTCCATCCATCAGTTTTTTGTATTTTTTATTGTGATGTCCCAAGTGTGATGAAAATTTCCAGACAAGGGTTCCATGTTCACAGGGCCACTGGAACCAAGACTGAAGAGTCCCAATGGGGCCATAACTGGTCATGGGTTGCTTGAGGTTCGGTTTAGTGAGGATCTGGCTTAGCAGTATGGACTGGACTGTTCCTATTACACCAGAATGAAGTCTGATTTGCTTATGGCAGGGACTAACCTGGCGTGGCATGGAGAGAAAAAAAATTGATGGACTGGGATGCGGCCCAAGTGATTACCAGTGGCAGTGATTGGTTCAGGCATTACATCCATTATTTTTTGATTGTTTATTGTGATATCCTAATTGTGGAGGGTAGGTCCACACATGGGTCCTCCACTCACTGGGTCACGGAGTCAAGTTGCTCCTAAGTGAAGCAGTCCAAATAGTTGCAAATCATTATTGGGTTGCTTGGGTTATGGATTAGAAGCTCTGGCTGGATGGTTCCTATTACACCAGGACCACAGCTACTTTGTTTATAACTGGTTTACCCGCAGCTGGCATAGTGAGCAAAATAACAATGGAATTCGATACGGCCCAAGCAATTTCCAGTGGTTGAGATTAATTTAAGCAGTCCATGCATCACAATTTTAATTACTTCTATCAGTATGCCCAGATGTGGATACCATGCTCACTGTGCCAATGGAACCAAGCAGCACTCAGCTGAAGAGGCCAAAACAGGTCTTGGTTTGCACATGCTCTGTTTCAAAGCTGACCTTTGTTGGCTTTTTGGGCTGGGCCTTTCCTATTCGAGCGAGACAAAGGCTGATGACTGAACATGGCTGGGGATAATTTATAGTGGATTGGCAAGCAAAAAAATGAAGGATTGGGATGCGGCTCAGAAGTAGTTACCAGTGGCTGAGATTAATTCAAGTATTACACCAATCACTTTTTATATTTTTCATTGTGCTTTGCAACTCCAGCACATGGCTACACACCAAACCAACCACACATAGCACAATGCTACAGCTTTGACCAGAACACCTATGACATATAGATACCTAGCCGTATCCTGCACACAGCTACTGTCATGACAAAACTCCAAAAACTAAATCTACTAACAAACACGTAAACATATACACAGGAAATACTTTTGATCAGTAAAATAAAAGAGTCCCATGTAGGGCGATAAGACTACTCATTGGTGTACCAGGATAGTGCAGATTTCATGGGGTAAAAGGAAAGCCGGGGAGGGCAGTGGCCATCACCACCTCTAGCCTCTTTTCAGTAAAATAAGAAAAGCAGAGGAAGATGAAGCTGTGCCTTTCATTTAACTTAAGGAGCAAAATTTCTACTAATAAACCAACATTCCGATAACGATGATATTTGTATTTCTCCTTCACAATCTTAATGTGTTTCTGTTTGTCCATTGACACAGTTGTAAGACTCATACCATTTGGAGAGTGTATGACCGGTATATAGTTTCTGCTTTCAAGGCAGTATGAGCTAAGTGTGGGACCTCGCGGTTTGTGGCCAGCTTAGAAAATTCTTCATGAAGCATCAAAAGATACCAGGGGCCTTTGGCTTTAAAGTAAAAAAATAATGTAAAACCCAACTTTTTATCAATGTTCTTGTCCTGTAATTGCTCAACCCTAATGTGCAGTGACATAACCTAGCATTTGTCTATAACCAATGGGTGCGATTCCTAAACCCCTGCTTAAGTTACAGATTCAAGATAACAAAAAATGCAAATAACATTATACTTGATCCTGGATACGAAAAAAACATATCAGCTTGTTTAAGTGTTTCTGTTTGTTATCTTAGTGCTAAAGCTTGGGCAAGATGAGGTGTGTCTTTTTCTTTGTATTTGCTTCCTTCTGTGCAGACTGTCAAATATCAATTTCAGATCTCTTCCATGTTCAAAAATGGCGTTGATAAGTCCTCAGCCCTAAGACACCTCTTTGGTAATCTTGCATCAAATTCTATTGTAGGAGCTCCTTTCACATTTTTCAATGTCATTTAATTTGTACTCCACACATTGTTTCCTTTCAACCCCGTGTTCCCTGGAATGGCAGAGGCAGATGGTGGCATCCTGTTCCTGTTCATGGTACCCTTCATGGTACCCTTAGAGCAGCCAGACAGGTACACACATGTTCATTGCGTTTTCTCTACATAGCTCCCTTTGTCATTGAAGGTAAAGTAACAGTCTCCTGGCAAATGCGTACACACTCCCCTTGAAAACTTAAATGTTGCACATTTTGTTACCTGTGTTATGCAATCTAAATTAAAGGCACCCTTTGAAGCACTTGACTCTCAGAGTAATAAAGCAGAGCAGTCCAAGGCTTAATAAGCATTGGTGGTGTGGGCTAGCAATTTCCATTCACTGGCACACTGTATAAATGCTCAATAAGTTATTGTCTAGTCAGTGCTTTTTGCATTGAAAAAGGAAAAGTACAGTTATTATGCAAACTATTAATTACTATACATTTAATTATAAATATGTACAAATATGTACATCAGGTAGATGGTAAGGACACCCTAACTTCAAATTTCACCTTTAGTGAGTTAAGAAACCCAAAACCACACTGCCCCCCTCATACATCAGATGCAACATCACATTATAAGGGGGTGTCCTTTTTAAAAAAGGTAGGCCTACTGGCTTTGTCAAAGAGATCACCACATTTATAAGAACAATAACCACCATGTTAGAAAACACCATTAGAAATCATATTTAAAGGCATTCTTTATAAAAAAAAGTAGCATTGCACCGTTCATCAATAAAACAATGAATAAAACATTTGTGATTAAAACAACATTAAAATTGTGCCTTAATCTATCATTTGAAATCTTTAGGCCATAATATCTAGCCATAGGACCAACCACAAGTGGTCACTGCACTCAAGAGCTAAAGCTCCAGCTCACGCATTGCTTGAATAACTGAGCACTATGGTCTGGGGGTCATAGATGCAGAAACATAGGGCAATTTCCTTTAAAGACATCTTTGGGGCAGCTCACATCCCTGCAGGACCAAAACAGTCATCCACCATCATTGGTGGTGTCCCTGCCCCACCTTGTGGTACCACAGAGGAAAAGAAAAAGGCCGGAGAGCCCTGGCAGGGCATTATGGGGCACTGCTATGTGGTTTGGGTTGGGGTAGCAGTCCAACCAATCTTGCCCCCAACCCTAGCTGTGCTGCAAAGGCATTATTTTGAAAGGCATACACTGGTTGTAAACACGCTCAGTTCAATTACTGTGAGTGACTCAGGTAGTGAGACTCACCCAAAGTAAAGGTCTGACAACTAGGTAATCAGAAGTGAAAAATCCTGGTTAACTCAATGGGTTTGCAACAGGGAAGTTGAAATTATTATGAATTGTGCGCATGGAAGGCCATCTTGAACCTTAGATTTCAGTAACATGAAATGTGTTAGAATGTGTGAAACAAGGCTATTACTGTTACTCAGAATATCTAAGTGTCCCTCTTCCCTTCTTTGAAGAAAACCTGGAGGATATGAACCTCTCCTAGGTACTGTCATAGGCTCCCTTCCATCCTCCTCTTCCTCCTGACCCCTAAGGTACATTGGCTACCCCAATTCCTTTGGGCTCTAATGAACCTATCACTGAAAGGAAGTGATGGCAGGTTCTTTGTACTCTTGAAGGGAAAGAAAGAAATCAGTGCTCGCACCGGGCTTTGAAGGTGTGTAAGCAGTGCCATCCTACAGATTTTAGGTGCCCCAGGCAAAAATATTTTAAAACAAATTTGAATTTGTAATACCAATTTCCAGAAATTGAAGCCTGCAAGATGCCAAACAAAACTAAACTATTTGTTGGACATTAACAAGGTCACATAAAAAGGTAGAAGTAGGTCCGCCAGGGACCCGAAAACCTTAAGATAGCACTGGGTAGGGCTAGTCAGAGGTAAACGTAAGGAGAGAAGTTTAAATAGACACATTGAATAGACAGAGGTCAAATAGAGAGAATGTTCAACTTTCTAGGAAGATGCTTGGAACGTGGCTGCCTACTTTCCCCATGCCATGCCTTGAAATGTATGTGTGTGTTTGGCAAAACAAAAACAACATTGTAAGCCCCACTCCCTTGAGCAGCTCTCAGTTTGACTGGAAATGATGACAGTTGCTCTGTACCACTCTCAGCCACCTGAGATGTCTGCTTAACAACAACACCCCAGTAGCAGCCAAACGTGAAAAGAACTGCAGCATGAACCTCCCATGAGGCAGACAAAGATTATATGCCTTGTTAAGTAGTTTGTCTGGTGTCAAACTTCAATAAACCTCACTCTGAAGCCAACCTTCCCGGGCTGCATTCTTTTTCCAGAGGAGAAGCATGTAATGGAGCTGAGATATGACACTGGAGGTGTGTACACACCGGCCTGCTTTGTTTGAGCCGGTCATATATCAGGAAGTACTTACTGGAAACTGTGCCCTAAAGACTATAGTTTGGAGCACGCATGACACATTTGAAAGGGCATTGTAGGAGTAATACTATCCTAGATTAACCCCTCAACTCCTTTTATGGACAGCACCCTCACTCTTTTATGGAGCAGCCTGCCTTTTGTGGGTCTTCATTTGAGGCATTTTTTCTGCTACAATAGACTTTTAAAGGGTGTGAGTAGCTAATTCACATGCTGAAAGAGAAACTGCAGAACATTCCATGCTGTGCCTTTGCAGAGAACTCAGCAGCCCTTCCAGACAGTTGAGTATTTAAGCTACACTTTGGGGAAAACCTGATGTTGGAAAGTGGTTCAACAGTTGCTTCTTGCCACACTTCTTAAGTTTTCATACTGCTGCAAATATTGATAACAAATATTCTAATATGAATCTTGCTGACATTTGCTGCACATCTACAGGATTATTTTTGTGAGAAGGGTGGCAAGCTGCCAAGCCACGAGTGTGAGTGTTTACCAAGAACAGTATTTGTACACTTTTGGAATTAAGATATGTAAGGGTGGATAGCGCTAACTAGGAACAGTATTGGGTGTTGGGCATAGCTCATACTATAAACATGGGAATGGTCATTTTTATAGGGCTAATGCAACATTTCCAAGACTAAGGAGCAGCATAGTTCTACCACTTGAATGGAATAGGATTTGTTTGGATTAGATTTGACTTACCACGCAGGTTCGTTTTTTTTTTTTTGAAATGACATAATATGCATACACGCATATATATATATATATATATATATATATATATATATATATATATATATATATATATATATATATATATATATATATATATACACGCTCAAGTTTGTCCACAAACGGAACCTCACTCGATTGTAGGCGGGTCCCGCAGTCTCCCACAGGGTCCTTTATTCGTAAAACACAGGCAGGTACAAATGGACGCGTCAAAGCCCAACGCGTTTCGGGGATCCTTCCCCTTGATCAAGGGCATGTTGAGTAGATTGACGCCTGCACACAAAGTCTCATGCTTTTATAGTGTCACGCCCACAGATGGGCCGCCTAGGATTTGTAGTGCTTCCATTTCCCCACAGATGGGTTCCACTACCTCGGTGAAGTTGTAGTCTTTTGCCAAAGCTCTAATGAGCCTCCAGTTGTGTCCGCTCATGTTCTCTATCGATACCTGCAATCCTGCTTTGCTCCCTGAGATCATGAAAGCAGCAGTCCGCCCCTTTATGGCAGCGGTGCGGTCCCCCGACCTTGGACAGGCAGGAAAATATACACGCTCCAGTTTGTCCAACAAACGGAATCTCACTCGATTGCAGGCGGGTCCCGCAGTCTCCCACAGGGTCCTTCATTCATAAAACACAGGCAGGTACAAATGGACGCGCCGAAGCCCAACGCGTTTCGGGGATCCTTCCCCTTGATCACGGGCATGTTGAGTAGATTGACGCCTGCACACAAAGTCTCATGCTTTTATAGTGTCACGCCCACAGATGGGCCGCCTGGGATTTGTAGTGCTGCCATTTCCCCACAGATGAGTTCCTCTACCTCGGCGAAGTTGTAGTCTTTTGCCAAAGCTCTAATGAGCCTCCAGTTGTGTCCGCTCTTGTTCTCTATCGATACCTGCAATCCTGCTTTGCTCCCCGAAATCATGAAAGCAGCAGTCCGCCCCATGATGGCAGCGGTGCGGTCCCCCGACCTTGGACAGGCCGGAAAATATAAACGCTCAAGTGAGGTTCCGTTTGTTGGACAAACTTGAGTGTGTATATTTTCCGGCCTGCCCAAGGTCGGGGGACCGCACCGCTGCCATCAAGGGGCGGACTGCTGCTTTCATGATCTCGGGGAGCAAAGCAGGATTGCAGGTATCGATAGAGAACACGAGCGGACACAACTGGAGGCTCATTACAGCTTTGGCAAAAGACTACAACTTCGCCGAGGTAGTGGAACCCATCAGCGGGGAAATGGCAGCACTACAAATCCCAGGCGGCCCATCTGTGGGCGTGACACTATAAAAGCATGAGACTTTGTGTGCAGGCGTCAATCTACTCAACATGCCCGTGATCAAGGGGAAGGATCCCCGAAACGCGTTGGGCTTTGGCGCAACCATTTGTACCTGCCTGTGTTTTACGCATAAAGTACCCTGTGGGAGACTGTGGGACCCGCCTGCAATCGAGTGAGGTTCCGTTTGTTGGACAAACTTGAGTGTGTATATTTTCCAGCCTGTCCAAGGTCGGGAGACCGCACCGCTGCCATAAAGGGGCGGACTGCTGCTTTCATGATCTCGGGGAGCAAAGCAGGATTGCAGGTATCGATAGCGAACACGAGCGGACACAACTGGAGGCTCATTAGAGCTTTGGCAAAAGACTACAACTTCGCCGAGGTAGTGGAACCCATCTGTGGGGAAATGGCAGCACTACAAATCCCAGGCAGCCCATCTGTGAGCGTGACACTATAAAAGCATGAGACTTTGTGTGCAGGCGTCAATCTACTCAACATGCCCGTGATCAAGGGGAAGGATCCCCGAAACGCGTTGGGCTTCGGCACGTCCATTTGTACCTGCCTGTGTTTTACGAATAAAGGACCCTGTGGGAGACTGCGGGACCCGCCTGCAATCGAGTGAGGTTCCGTTTGTTGGACAAACTTGAGCGTGTATATATATATATATATATATATATATATATATATATATTCTCAAATTCACCAGCGCCTTCTCATCAAGCCACAGGAATACACGGCACCATGAAGAAAGTAGATCCAGGCAAGTGCTGCTTTTTTTCAAAGTCTATTTAAAATCACCATCAGTGGCACATGCCTTCCACTGGACCATAGAGTCCAGCTGTCTAGATCGCCATTTTAAAGTGACAGGTGCTTATTACAGTCCCTTGTTTATTTTTACCTTTGTGCTCATTCTAGACTGCTACCCACTAAATTTATGGTGGTATTCCGTGTCCACCATTTTTACTTTTTTACTAGTTGTAAAGTACACTAGTGATCTTCTACCAGGTTTTCTAAAACATGATACGCCAAATATGTGCAACTACAATATTTCAAAATCAAAGTGAAAGTGCAGAAAAAGTGCATTCAATAATGAATCAGTTGGTGCACTTTTGTTAAGAATAAAGTATGTAAACATTTTCATTGTGGGGGAAGGGGGATATTTGGATAGCAGCATTGGCACAAAAGACATTTCTAAAATCCATGCAAAGATAATCTCATCGTTCTATCCGTAAAATCTCCTAGTTCTATCCATAAAATCATTGAAGGTTCAACTATGACAAGTACATAATACATATACCTTAAAAGTTAATGCCCCAATGATAAAAATATGTATGTAAAGTACAAAAGGACTAGTGTGAATAGAACGGATAACACAATTAAAACATTCCAGAGATCAAGGGGGAATTCACCATTCATTGAAACTTCTTCTAAAGAGATGTACTTCAAGTATGGTCTATCATCATTTATGGATAGACAATTGAGAGGGGAGTAACCAGATGTGTCCACTGTTTCATTAAAATAAGATTCATAAAGTATAATCCTTATTTAAACAAATATATCTCAAATCCTTATTACTGATCTCTATCTCTACATTGTTTTGAGAAGAGAAGAGAGATATTAAAAGAATAGCTCCAATCCCCTAAGCATGTTAAATCTCCATATCAATTGTTAAAGTGATCATGTGCATGAATAATTAGATAAATTCCCCCATGCTCCCCTCCTGTGTCTTAACTATTGCAATTGGATCTCTATGGTAGAGAAATGGGTGTTCTCATTATGATATTTCTCAGATTGTCCCTTTGTTCTGAAATGGTGAGAGTTCAGTTCAATATTTCAGAGCCATCATTGTGTATGTATATGGAGCTCCGCATCCAGATTGTGGCCGAAAGGATTCTCTGTTTCTATCACTAAGATGTACCTGGACTCCATTTTTCTTAACTCCATTGTTCTATCACCACCTCTGTTTCCTGGGGGTACGATCTTAATACCAAAGTACCTCAACTCACGGTTGTTGCTGGAATGATGTTAAAAAATGTTTTTTTGAGGGCGGAGATAGCCGGCGTCTATGGCGGACGCGTAAGAGCAGAGCTCCGCGTCGGCGCCACCGAATATCCGACAAAGATCCTTGCCCAGCAGAAAAATCCCAGCGAAAACGGCAGGAGTTGTCGACCCTGCCCCTACCGCACCTCCACCCGAAGTTTGGGAGCGATTTGCGCTCGGACACACTGCTTTTCACCGTCTACGAGGTGGCGAGGGACCAGGCCAGGATCCCCGACCTCCCCTGGAAGCGGGGCCGAGTTGCGTGATCCGACGTGCGGCCGCGCGGGCCGGACGACCTGGACCCCTCCGGGTCCCAGCGAAGGCTGACCCTCGGACTCCACGGCGCCACATTGCCACACAGGATAGCCAGCCAGTGAGGGCTCCCGGAGTCGAGAGACCTGGAAGAACACCGAACCGACCGCGGAGACGGCGACGCACCACGTGGCACCGGTCGGGTTCCGACGGGGAGCCATCACCCAGGCCCCTTCGACGAGCGAGCCCCTCCAGTACCAGGAGGGCGAGCGGAACAGTTTGAATGTGCCACACATCACAGGGGACTCAGATAATACCGCCGGGACGGGGGAGCGGTCGCCCGGCTGGATACTAGCTCAGCCGATACCCTGAGCGGAGCCCGCCACGATACCCAGGACACGGCGGCACACTCACGGCCCTGCTGCAACGGTCAACACCCAGCGGGAGCAGTGTACAGAACACTAGCAGCACCCTCCTTGACAGTGAGGCCTTTAGGCCCTCTGAGAAGCGCGACAATGGTCAAGGGGGACAGGACCCAGTCGATACTGTCGTTCGACCAGCGCCGACAGAAGGAACCAGGCCCTCCGACCTCCCAGTCACCGGGAGCAACCAACGATCCGGGTTCCTCGCTCTGCGCGGAAATAAAAGGAATGCTCACGACTATGGAGAAGGGCCTGCAGGAGGGTATGTCGGCCATTGGCAACAAGATCGATGCGCTGGCGTATCGAATGGACCGCATGACGGAGAGGGTGGATAAGCATGCGGAGAGACTCGACATGGCCGAACGTAGACTGACGGAGGCTGAGGAGGCGCAGACGGAGTGGGATGCCGACCGAAAACAATTTGGCCGCCTGCTCCAGGTGATACAGGAGAAGTCGGAGGACTTGGAGGCGCGTTCAAGGCGATCCAACATTCGCATAACGGGAGTGGCCGAGTCGACCCAAACGGGTAAGATGGAACTTTTTGTTGAAAAACTACTGAAGACGCTCTTGGGAGACGACACCTTTTCCCCAATGTTCATTGTGGAGCGCGCTCATCGCACCCTTGGACCTAGGCCCCCACCGGGCACAAACCCCAGGCCGATAATAGCGAAATTACTGAACTACAGGGACAGGGACGCTGCGCTCCGCGTGGCCCGCGAGAAGGGGTCACTGCAATATGAGGGGATGAACATATCTTTATACCCAGATTTCACCACCAAAGTGCAGGAGGAACGTCGGTGCTTTGTCCCGTACAAACAACAGTTGAGGGACCTTGGTTTGGACTACGCCATGTTATATCCGGCGCGGCTGCGCTTAAACAGACAGGGTCACTCGCACTTTTTCACAGATCCTAAAGAACTGCAAAAATCCTTGAAGGTGTGGATGAGGGAGAACAGAGGAAGCTCGGAGACGCGTGCAGCGGAACAATCTGGCGCTGAGGACCTGGAGGAACAGGACTGAGGAGAAGAGCGCTTTCAGGGACGCAACGGAGAGCCACTGCTCTGGGGGCACCCATGGCACCTCTCCGCTCTGACACGATGCGGTCTCCCCGCTCAGTTCATACTGCTGGAAATTTGGATCTACAGGACCCCGTCGAGTGGGTGAGATCCGATTGATTTGGCTGGGTGCCCCTGGGCCCTCACATTTGCGGCACAGTGCTGCCCTAGGCGGGCTCATCCGCCCTGGAGCCGGACACGAGACAGGTCAGATGCGGTTGGAGGGGCGGGGGGTGGGGGCTCGGACAATGGGCCTGAACTTATTATGTACCTTTGGCTTGCTGGGCTTCTTCTCTAAGGCGCTGGCGTGGGGGCAGCTTATACAACATTGTACGGAGGTCCAGGTGGGACAGTGGACGACAGACAGATCGAGTAGGCTACCTCTGCCCTAGCGCTGCCAGCAGTTACGGCTCAGATTGAGCCTGTTTGGGGTGTTGTTGAATGGGTTTGCTAGAGGGTGGGGGGGGGGGGACACAGGGGATTCGGTCACACCAGGTTGGGGTTGGTTGGCTGTGGGAGGTGGGGGGGGATACCTGTTTTGTATTTCGGGATGGTCGGGGGGGGGTCCAAACTGTGTTCTGCAATGTTTCATACCTTGGAGGGGACTGGTGGTGGGGGCACGTACCGGCGGGCGGGATATGTACTGTTGGTGCTCATTAGATGTTGCTACTTCCCCAATGGCTGATACGTCACTCGGAGATCCACTGAATAGCACTGAGGCCCTTACTGCGCTGACATGGAACGTAAGGGGTTTGAACGATTACCGGAAACTCCGCAAGGTGCTGCACTACCTCCAAAGACACCACATAGACCTGGCTCTGCTACAGGAGACGCACCTACCCAACAACAGTAGAATGCACGCACATAGGGGCCTTCAGGGTAACTCCACTTATGCGGGCTTCACCTCACACCTCACGTGGGTAATCCCTAAATCCAAACTATCACTCACACTACTGAGAGCAGACCCGGAGGGCCGATTCGTGCTAAGCAAGTGCACGGGTAAGGGACATAACTTCCTGGTCATGAATGTGTATGGCCCGAACTATGACTCCCCAGACTTCTATGCAGCAGTAGCGGGTCACTGCGCCGACTGGCCCAGAGATAAAATGCTTTGGGGGGGGGACTTTAATTTCACCTTTAGCCCTGAACTTGATAGATCGGGGGGGCCCCCCAGGCGCCCGGCAGCAGCTGCGCAACAAATGCAAGCCGAAATGGTAAGACTGGGGCTGGTGGATGTCTGGAGGGAGAGACACAGCGAGAGGGGGGGTTACACACACTACTCAGCGTATCACAACCTCCACACCAGGATTGACTACTGGCTGTCTGCTTTTACCCTGCTGACGATGGTGAGGGACTGCAGAGTACTCCCACGGACGCTATCGGACCACTCCCCCATATTGCTGGTCCTGATCACTCCACATCCAAGAATCCCCCCGTTCACATGGCGCTTCCCACCATACTCCCTGTTAGATGAGTCATTCCGGGCAGAACTAGTGGAGGACATAGACACGTTCTTTTCTAATAACGTAGGCACAGTGGATAGCTTCGGGACGATATGGGAAACATTTAAGGTCTATGTTAGAGGTGTCGTCATGGCCAAGCATTCCAGTGTCCTGAAGGCTATTAGGAGCAGACTGTCATTTCTTGAGGGGCGAATTGCGGAATGTGAATGCCAACGGCTGGCAGACCCGTCCCCGGAGGGTGATGAGACGTTGCGAGAGCTCCTGACAGAGTTCCACGAGGAGGCAGACAGAGAGGTCAGGCATCTAGGGAAATACGCAACGGCCCGCGCCTATGGTGAGGTAGACCGACCAGGTTCACTGCTAGCCAGGATTATGAAGGGCGCCAGGCGACGACAGGGTGTCACAGAATTGCGCACTGCGGACGGGGAGACACTATCAACGGAGGAAGATATACTGGCGGAATTTAAGGGATTCTACCAAGAACTGTACTCCAGTAAGATCTCGGGAGTGGAGGGCCACATTGACAATTATTTAGAATACATCAAAATGCCGTTCTTAGAGAATTGGCAGAGGGAGTTCTTGATGTCCCCCATACTCCGGGAGGAGATTGCAGACGCCCTAGATAGCATGAGGTCTGGAAGCGCGCCTGGAATCGACGGACTAACTGTCGCCTTTTATAAGGCATACAAGGAGAAGCTGCTGCCCTATCTCTCCACCCTCTTTGACGAGATCTGCGAGTATGGTGCTATGCCGCCTTCTATGAGAGAAGCACTCATAGTGACGATACTGAAGCCAGGCAAGCCGCCTGACCTCCCGGGGTCATATCGTCCCTTGTCCCTTATCAACGTAGACGCGAAGCTATACGCTAAGGTACTGGCAAACAGACTGGCGCTCGTAGCCCCGGAATTAGTTGCCCCAGAGCAGGCAGGTTTCATTCCGGCCAGAAACCTCACGTACAACATCAGAACGGTTATGGGAGCCATTCAACACACCAAACATGACACCAAGGCAGTTGCTGTCTTCTTAGATATGGAGAAGGCGTTTGACTCCGTGGAGTGGACGTTCATGCGCAAAGTCCTCAGGAAACTGGGGCTGGGAGACCTTTTCCTCCAACTCCTCGACGCGCTTTACCACCGGCCCACCGCGAGAGTTCGGTTGGGTGATGCAGTCTCAGAGGCGTTCACTGTAAGCCGGGGCACAAGACAGGGGTGCCCCCTCTCGCCGCTACTGTACGCGCTGGTTGCAGAACCGTTGGTCTGCGCGATGCGGGAATACCACTCCTACGAAGCCATCAACTACCCTACCTACAAGATCGGTATCTCCACATACGCGGACGACACATTGTTGTACATCAGAGACCCGGTGAACAACCTCTCATCGGTCTTGCGGGAGGTGGTACGGTTTGGGGCCCTTTCGGGACTGAAAGTAAACTGGCCAAAGTCAGTGGCATTCCCCCTGACTCCTGTTACCAAACCCTTTGAGATGGAATACCCACTACAGTGGTCCACAGACCCGATCAGATACCTGGGTATAAAGATACACACGGACCCTGACGTTGTGTTGCGGGAAAACTACGGGGTTGCATATAGCAAACTCGAAGATGATATTGAGCTCTGGATCAAGCTCCCGCTTTCTTTAATGGGCCGCATTGCCTTGATGAAAATGGTGGTCCTCCCGAGATTTTTGTTCCTCTTTAATAACCTCCCAATAGTCCTCTCTAGAGCCTTTTTCACGACCTTGAACAAACTCCTTGTTAGGCTCGCCTGGGCCGGGAAGCAACCTAGAGTTCAATGGAGGGTGCTCCAGCTCCCATACGAGCAAGGGGGGTTGGCGGCCCCTGACCTAGAACGTTACTATAGGATTGCGCAGGCCTCCCATCTCCATACCTGGATACACGGCAACCCGGACGTCCCGCATGTGATTCTGGAGCGCCTTTTCGCTGCCCCTACTCCGCTCCCTGCGACTATCTGTAGCCCTGGCGACCGCAGAGTAGGAGTCCTGGATTCTATCCGGTCTACTAACCATGCTTGGCACTCCATAATACAGAGGCAAGATAAGGTGCTATTGTATGCCCCTAATATGCCGATACATTGGGCACTTTGGCTTCCTACATTGACGGAACCGGGTGTACACAGAGCACTTGCAGATCTGGGTGCGCACACGCTGGGAGATCTTTTCGAACATGGTAGGGTTAAGACGTGGGATCAGCTGACGCGGGGGCGTGACCGCCCCTCCCTACTCCACCGCTTCCAATATCACAGAGTGTGTAGCGCCCTTCTAGATCACTTAGGCCCTTATATGGAGGAACCCCCTGTGATACCAGAGCTAGAGTATGTCAATTATACAGAATCTCCGAAGAAGCTTACTTCTAAGCTTTACAGTATGGGACATGCACACACGGCATTTCAGTATACAAAGGCGCGACTAGCCTGGCAGACCGATTTAGACATGCACATTGACGACGGAATGTGGACGTACTGCTGCGCGGCCACCAGGCGGATCTCGTTGAACGGGAGACACCGCCTGCTTCACTTTAAATTTCTACAACGGGTGTATTACACACCGGAAAGACTGCATCGCTATGGCCTTCGCGACTCACCCCGTTGCGAGAGATGCCGCGCCCCAGTAGCGGACTTTATACACGTGGCCTGGTTATGCCCGGGGGTCCGTAAATTCTGGACCAATATATTTGCGGAAATAAGCAGAATAACGGACCAGGAGTTGGACATAGACCCCGCCCTCGCCCTGCTGGGCCATGCGCGGATTGTGCCGGCGCCGGTGCATAAACTGGTTAGCATGGGCATGCTACTTGCCAAACGGGTTGTTGCTTCATGTTGGATGAGGGGCCCGCTCCCGACTCTGAAGCGATGGGCCAGCGACATGCTGTACTGTAACACGCAGGCCGAGGCGTAGAGCGAATTACTCCCTCCCCGGAGTCGCCCCAAGAACTTCTGGGAGCTCTATCGCACCTATCTCAATTCCAGGTTGGACGAGGATGACTCAACCTCGGGAGGGGGTGAGGGACAGGAGGGCGGAGCGACCTTAGATCCCCCCTGATTCCAGCGGCCTCACCTTTAGATAGACAACACCACCAAGCACTGTAGACGTTCAGCTACTCCCAGCACCACAGGACCACGCATGCACCTGCGCACACAGCGGGACGTACACAACACTACACGCCATGTCACTCCAACAGATTACGTCTTACATCACAGGGAACATGCAGAATGGGGACCGGTTAAGGGGTGGTGGGGTTTGGGGTTAGGGGAACTTGTTGGGAGAAAAAATAAAATCTTACGATTATGTCCATATATGCATAGTGCACGTTACATCACTGATGGTATTACCATATTGGAACCTTCACCACTCGAACTGCACACTGGACTGTTCCATTGTGGGGACTTCTTCTTTGTGAACTCCATTTGATACACTACTGCCTCATTGATGAGAAGACCTGGCCTACCGCCGGCCCGAGATGGGATGTAGGTGAATGGCCCTGTGTGCATTGTAATGTGCTGCTGTTTGATAAATAAATATTAAAAAAAAAAATGTTTTTTTGAGATGGGATAACAAAAGTCTTTATTTTAGATGGCTTTCAAATTTTGAAGTATTCTTAATTTCAGTTTACTCATCGTACTCCCAACATATTGTTTTTTGCAGGGACATTCCAATATGTAGACCACATTTTTAGACTCACATGTTATGTGGTCCACGATCTGCTCTATTTTACCATTCTGCAAGGTAAATGTTAATGTATTTCGGCCATATTCACATGCCCTACATTTGGGACATTTTCCAGAATACCGGAGTAGGTAGCCAAGTTGTTTTCTTGAGGGCCTTGAATTCAAAATGACTGTGTGTCAATATGTCCCCTAGGGATGCTGTTTTTCTATACGTAATGCTGGGACATGATGATATTTTCTTCTTTACTGTTTCATCCAGCATTAGTATGTTCCAATTCTTTTCTACAATTTTTTCAGTACCTTGTTCTCATTCTACGATCTGTCGTGTTATTCCCACCTCCTCGTCTTGTACAGCCAGGTCCTCCTGTTGGGAAATGAGCAAAGATTCCTGTGATTTCTGGTTGACCTTTTTTCTGGCAGTTCTGATTATCTCCACTGGGTATCCTCTCTCCAGGAAACGGGCGCTCATCTCATCAGGTTGTTGTTCCACATAATTTATTAACAGTTTATCTTAACCCGCAACATTTGTCCATATGGTATACTCCACTTTAGATGTTGCGGATACCCACTATTTGCATGGATTATACTGTTGCAGGCAGTGGGGTTTTAGTGCATTTTACTACAGGCTTTATTGTTCTTGATGAATACTTCCACATCTAAAAATATCACACTGTTCTTGCTGGTGGTGGATGTGAAAGTTAAACTTAAATTATTCCTATTCAGTGATTCAACAACATTTTCCAATTCATTCCGTTCACCCTCCCAAATCACGAACAGGTCATCGATGAACCTATTCCAGATTTTAATATTGGACTTATGCTTGCCAGTTAGTACACCCTTCTCCTATGCTCCTAAGAGTACATTTTCATACAAGGGAGCGAATTCTATACCCATTGCTGTTCCCTGTTTTTGTAGAAAGAGTTCACCATTAAAGAGAAAGATGCTATGAGTAAGGCAGTAGGATAACATTTCTAGGAGCATTGCTGAGTGCTCCAAAAACTCACTGATCTGGTTTTGAGAAACTCTTGTACAGCCGCAATACTGTCAGAATGTAAAATTGATGTGTATAGAGAGCACACACCTATTGTAGCCACAATGAGTCCATCACCCCATTGGACACTTTGGATCTTTTTGAGGAAGTCTGTTGTGTCTTTTAGATAGGACAGCAATGATGTTACATAGTCCATGAGAAAAGTGTCAATGAAGCGTGATGTTTTTGCTAAGAATGATCCAATCAAGCTCACAATTGGTCTCCCTGGTGTTTTGTTGACCGACTTATATACTTTGGATAAGAAGAATATGGTTGTAACAATAGCATGGTTCACTTTTAAATACATATACTCCTTAAAGTCGATCAGCCCGAACTCATTCCATTGTGGTAATTTGTCGTGGTATTCTTGTGACCAATGCTTGCATGGGATTTTTGTCTAGACGCTCATATTGATCATTATTTGAGATTTGTCAAGTGGCTTCCTCTATATAATCAATGACATCCTGGACGACGATATTTCCGCCCTTGTCAGAAGCTTTTATTATGATTTGTGGGTCATCTCTCAATTCTTTTAATTCTTTATATTCCCCTGATGTCAAGTTCCATTTTCTCCTTAGGATTTTTGTTGATTTTGTTATATATATATATATATATATATATATATATATATATATATATATATATATATATATATATATATATATATATATATTTATATATATTCACTAAAAAAACATAGGTTTTAGCCCATATATAGTTAGGGATTAGCATTTACAAAACCTTAATTTACTCGCACAAAACCATAGAAATTCGCATATATAGTTAGATGCAATAACTATATATCGCGCACCCGCAACCCACTGCTGATGATGTCACATATTACATCATTCATGACATGGTCAGTGACATCACTGATGACATCACTGATGACATCATAAATGACAACACTGATGACATCTCAAATGACAAAATCCAGTGACTGTATGTTTCTGTAAAGTTAAAATATGTCTTACATATTGAAGAATGAGTGGATGTATAAGTGTTTGGATGAAGGATTTAGTAGGTGCATGACTGACTGTATGAGAGAATGATTAAATGTGTCTCACTGAGTGCATGGGTTAGTGACTAAACTGTCTTAATTTGTGCATCATTATTACTGTACTTCTGTAAACTGCTGCATGTGTTGATCAGTAGCTATATGAGTAACTATATGGGTTATTGATTGGTTGCCCAAATATTTGTATGCGAGACTGAGTGTGTGTGGGGGGGTGGCTGGGAGGTGTGTGACTCTGTGCATAGATGTGTGAGCAGTTGATTCAGTAGATGTATGGGTTCAAAAGTGCATGTGAAAACAGCTGTATGGGCGGTTGACTATCAGCATGAGTGCATTGGTGAGTAATTGGATTTCTCAGTGCTACATGTCAAAGTAAGTACATATGTAAAACACAGTACATGTAAGAGTTGACATATATAAATAACTGTGCATAAGAGCCAGTGAATGTGTGAGTGGCTGTATGGATCATTGTGAACTTGTATCAGGGATTGTATAAGAGAGTAAATATGTGTTAGTATATAGGTGTGTGAGTAACTCCATGGATGGGTGACAGTCTGTGAGAGTCTGTTTACACTGATTGTATCTAAGGTTATATTAGAGTCTGAAGAGGTTGATCGTATTATCACATGAATGATATCATCAGTGATGTGATCAGTAATGACAAATGAGATGTTATCAGTGATTTTATCAGTGATGTCATTTGAGATGTCATCAGTGATGTCATCAGTGATGTCACTGACCACGTCATGAATGATGTCATTTGTGACATCATCAGCAGTGGGTTGCGGGTGCGCGATATATAGTTATTGCATATAACTATATATGCAAATTTCTATGGTTTTGTGCGAGTAAATTAAGGTTTTGTAAATGCTAATACCTAACTATATATGGGCTAAAACCTATGGTTTTTTCAGTGAATTTCAATGGTTTTTTAATAGCAAATATCAAAAGCTGTCAAATGTCAAGTACGTGATAGGTAAAAACTTTTTCGTGTTTATGCACGCTGATGTGATTTGAACGCTGCCCCCCCCCCCTTTTCTCTTAGTAGTACTCTCTCTTTGCAGATAGTGAAGGGTAGTTAACGCAGGCCTTTGTCCCCGTTGTAATCCGTCGTGCCTACTTGTCTCTCCATTTGATTGATTGTTATCCAAGCATTTACCGTTTTAGAATTGATTCTCTATTTACAAACAATCACAAAGGCGCAATACTCTGTTTAGTCTTTGCAGATAGTGAAAAATCGTGTAAAAAAACAAAAGTAATCGAGCAAAATGAGTAGGCCACTAATGGGATCTCTTTTTGACCTCGCTAAAAAAGAAACATTAGGAACAACCCTTCATGAGAAATACGAAAATAGTGAGATGAACTGAGCTCCACACCATGATGGCTGCAAGACAGCTCGGCTCCGCCACCCACCCCGCCCAAAATAACGATAAACTCTATGCAAATATTATAAATATATACAACACACCAGCAAAGTAACAGGGTAAAACATTTTATTAAATAACTATTTACATAACTATTTTATACTTTTTGTTGCCTGATCCGGCTAGCTCAATCGATCGAGCATGAAACGCATGCACTCTGATAGCAAGTGTTGCTGCTGATGCTATGCAGACAAAAACTGGTTTTCAGTTTGTACATTCTTCAAGATTTTTCCATCCAAGGCTGGTTGAGAGTTTGTAGAACGATGGCTTCAGATTTTCAACATACGGTGTGGTGGCGCGGACTGGGAGGGGGCGCTTGGCTCCTGCCCCCTCCCCAAGTCGTGTTGCCCTGGTGTGGCCTAAGATCGCCCCCGACATAGGCGGCCGGCTCCCGGGGTCCGACGGAACTTTTTGCCTTTTGATGACTCTTCCATTCTGGACCTTGTCCCACAATCCATTTGACCTGAAGACACGCTGTAGTGGGGCGCCCCTTCACCGTTTCAGTTGCCATTCCGCACGCTTTTGCTACACTGCGCCTCTTCCGCCATTCAGTTGTTTACCGCCCGCTCTTGTGACTACAGCGTCTCGCTCACCATGTAGTTGAGTTGCTCCCGCTCTTGCGATGCAGCGATAGGCGGCTGCCACAGGACTCTCAAAATGGCGGCCGGCTCTTCAGATTTGGGCGTGGTCCACTAAAATGGCCAAATGGCCCTGGGACACCTTGGAACTCGGACGCTTGTCTGCTAGGGCTTGGGCCCCATTCTCGAAAGCGTCCACTGAGCTTTGAAGATTCTACAAAAGTCTTGGGGGCCCCCGACTCCCGCAGGCTTCTGGTGGGGAGCGGCTGCCATGATTGCTTGTGGAATGGCCACGACTGAGCTACGAGATGGTGGTGCTCTCATGCTGACGCCAGCTTCAGTCTGAAACATCCAGAAACACTGTAGACTACCAATTCGATCAGTTCCGGTAGCGCCCCAACGTGACCCGGTAGGGAAGAACTTGCCCTCCCCTCTTTGACTGATGGTTCTTGTTGCCTGTCCCTTCTGTTGTCATTTAACAGAACTTTTTAGACTGCTGAAAGGGGTTGTGTTCCGACCGCTGGTTGGTGGAGACATTTTGACTATATTCTGGACCTACGTTGTCGCGTAATGTGTTATATGACACGCCGCGTTAGCGCACCCGGAAGTGCTCCGGTGCGCGAAGCGCAGCTTCCCGGAAGCGATCCGGGGCGCGGCGCGTAACGTAAGCATAACAGGTCATGTGACTTGTTTATAAAACTTTTCATTGGTTCATTTTACTTTTGTTATTCTAATGATGAAAGGCTTGGTCATATGACCTAAAAATTACACTTTTTATTGCTTTCGAACATTATTTTTTCTTAAACATATATGTTATAATGTTCCAGGCTAATGTACTTTCAAGGAAAATTTACAACTGTCCTGCAAGTAAAATATATTCCTTTTTCTAGAAAAAGGGCGTTTCTTCGTCCCATGACGGAGCCGTTGAGCAAAAGATGCTCGGCCTGCTGTCTTAGTCGCCGATACGCCTGAATATCAGATTCTTATCGATCACTTTATGTTGCAGGAGTAGAAAACACAACAGCCCTTGACCATTTATCTTTACTGCGTTCCTGCGTATTATACCTTTTATCCGTCATGTAATTGGACTGCTTTATTTCACTTGCCTTTTACTGATTCGAAAACAGTGACTAAAATTAAAAACTTTACCAATGTAAATACTACTACCATGTTTTGTTTTAAAAACCTTTATTGTGAAAATGTCAGTATACAAATACGGGCCTATAACCACGTGGGCCGGCCACGGAGCAAACTGGAATCGTATATTATGAGGAGACATTTACACTGTAGAGGAACGTAACGAGCGGGCCATTAGGTTGCAAGAACTAAGGTGTCTAACAGTAGCGGAATCGGTGGACGTACATTTTGTAATTAAAATACGACAGGGCCACTTACAATAAAATTATCTAGATTTACATTTGCGGGCAAGTACCATGGGTGACGTTAATTCGAACTTTCAATAGTACAGTAATCAATAACACATCAGAACTTAATATCAATAGGGATGTCGAAATATTCAATCAATTCTCGTCCCCGCCCGCCATGTGCTTCAAAACTGCATACGTATCTCGTGATATCAAGGTTGTGCAACCAGTACACAACAAGGAGTTACGAGTCCCATTTATACCGGCGCCATTTTGGGCGAGGCCGGGCAGGTCCAGGATATAGTCAAAATGTCTCCACCAACCAGCGGTCGCACCAGAACCCCTTTCGGCAGTCAAAAAAGGTTCAGTTAAATGACAACAGAAGAGATAGGCAACAAGAACCAACAGTCAAAAGAGGGGAGGGCAAGATCTAAAGCCATTGTTCTTCAAACTCTCAACCAGCCTTGGATGGAAAAATCCTGAAGAATGTACAAACTGAAAAACAGTTTTTGTCTGTATAGCATCAGCAGCAACGCTTGAGTCAGCTTTGTGTGAAGCCGCCATTTTGAATCAATCAATAGCGCTCCCCTGCACACATTCAGGGACCTGGTCGTGTCTTCAGGTCAAACGGATTTTGGGACAAGATGCAGAAAGGAAAAGGAAAAAAGTTCCGCCGGACCTCGGGAGCCGGCCGCCTATGTCATGGGCGATCTTTGGCCACACCAGGGCAAGAGTGAAGCTGCAGCAGGTGCAAATAAGCTTCAGACAGTGTTACAAGCACTGCTCAGAACTCTCAACTATGACACCACCTCCGTGCCATCCGGATCTTGGCGCCTTGTGCTGGTTCCGACCTATTCACACATCGGTCCGCTACTGACACCACCTCATAAGCAAACGGGGCACCCCACGCCGACTTTCGGCGCAGCATTGTAGGATGGCCACACCAGTGCGGCAACTTGCTAGACACCCCCTCGGTGCCATCCAGATCTCAGCGCGTTGTGCTGCCTTCGGCCTACTGTAGCCGCAAGTGTGGACGCAACTCAGCTGGATAGCGAGTGAAACACCAAGGGGCGCCCCACTGCAGCCGAGGAGCCTCCATCTTGGGGGCGACGCACAGCATCCCATTGCTTTCCAATGCAGTCAGATCCTCAAACAGCCCCCACTGACTGACGCGACCTCACAGGCCAACGGGGCACCCCACGCCGACCTTCGGCGCAGCATTGTAGGATGGCCACACCAGTGCGGCAACTTGCTGGACACCACCTCGGTGCCATTCCGGATCTTGGCGCGCTGTGCTGCCTTCGGCCTATTCCCACATCGGTCCGCTACTGACGCCGCCTCACGTGCCAACGGATTTTCTATGCTTTTTATAGCAGCGCGTAACGTAAGCATAACAGGTCATGTGACTTCTTTATAAAACTTTTCATTGGTTCATTTTACTTTTGGTTTCCTAATGATAGAAGGCTTGATCATGTGACCTAAAAATAACACTTTTCATTGGATTAAAACATTTTTTTTTCCCAAACGATGAAAGCCCCAGCTTGTTTCTGGATGTTTCACACTGAAGCTGGCGTCAGCATGAGAGCACCACCATCTCGTGGCTCCGTCGTGATCATTCCGCGAACAATCATGGCAGCCGCTCCCCACCGGAAGCCTGCAGGAGTCGGGGGCCCCCAAGACTTTTGTAAAATCTTCAAGGCTCAGGGGACGTCCGAGTTCCAAGGTGTCCCAGGGCCATTTTAGTGGACCAGGCCCAAATCCGAAGAGCCGTCCGCCATTTTAAGAGTCCTGTGGCAGCCGCCTATCGCTGCACCGCAAGAGTGGGCGCAACTCAACTACATGGTGAGCGAGACGCTGTAGCCGCAAGGGCGGGCGATAAACAGCTGAATGGAGGATGAGGCACAGTGTAGCAAAAGCGGGCGGAATGGCAACTGAAACGGTAAAGGGGAGCCCCAGTACAGCAGACGAGCCTCCACCTGGGGAGGCCCGTTCACGCCGCCCCCCCGGGGCGCCCCACGCCGTTTTTCGGAGCAGCATTGTAGGATGCCAAAACCAGTGCGGCAACTTACTGGACATCACCTGCGTGCCATCCACATCTCAGCGCATTCTGCTGCCTTGGGACTATTCGCACAACAGACCGCTACTGACGAGGCCTCCCCCCGCACCCCCCGGGACGCCCCACGCTGTTTTTCGGAGCTGCATTGTAGGATACTAAAAACCAGTGCGGCACCCAGGTAATATCACCTGGGTGCCGTCCAGAACTTGGCACGTTGTGCTGCCTTGGGACTATTCGCACAAAACACAGCTACTGACCATTGTTGCTTCTTTTTTCAAAAAAATGTTTAAATGTATTTACTGTTTTTGTTGCGTTGTATATATTTATAAGTTATTAAAGTGTTATAATCCTACTACTTTGTTGGAGTGCTATATATTTATAATATGACACATAATTGTAAAAACTTCGATGTACAAAGAGGCATCCCTGGAATCTTCCGCTTCAGGCTCGGACCCTTACACCCTCACAGTGAGAATCCCCTCCCCAAGCACAATACAGGATGGTTATCAGATAGTAGGAACGCGTGTGGTGTGACGGATCTCATCGGGTGGGGGCCTTGATCTACTGTAACTCCTTTGAAGAGGGGTGATTCTCTACAGCTGGGGCCATAAACTACATCTGCAGGGCTAGGTGATAGCCTGGGACCGGCCTGGACAATCGGACACAGAGGGAGAGGAGTGTCAGAGGATGCGGTAGTGAATAGGGTGAAAGGGAGGTGTCGGGCGGGCACAGGGTGTGATTCTCAGAGAAGAACAGCGCAGATGGGAGGAGGTTTCTGGCCCATGCATGAGAGAGAGAGCGGGGATACCAGTGCGTGGGGGAGATGCTTGCGAGGGTGGGGAGCCATGCTGAGGATCGGCGGCGTGCAGAGAGTGGGTCTGGTCAAGGCATCTAAAATGGCTGCCGTGCTCAACAAAAGTGTGGCATTGCAAAAAAGGCAAGATGGCGCAGACAATGTTTATCAATAAGGATTAATTTATAACAATTATTTTTAACAAAATATTTACTCGCAGTGACAAAATGGCGGTCAACAGTTCCTGATTTCCATCGAATCGAACGTTAACAGACGTCACACAGCAAAAAAAAAAAACGCTCACGCACAGCCGCTGGAAGACATGTATCAACATATATGAGCCTCCTTAGCCACCCTCAGAAAACAGAAGGTGTCAGATATGTCTCCCGTACCCCCTTATACCTATTAATTTAATTAAATCGAAACACAAAATGGCGAATTCACGTTTCGCTAACAGTTTGCGACCCGGTTCGCGAACCGAGAAGCGCTTCTACCGCAAAAAATCACATTTTTATTATTTGCCCCACGGGACCCTTTAATAACCCCAACATCATTCCTAGGGGGTCAAGAGGGGTCTACCTTGCCCCCTTTCATTAAATTCCCCCTTTGTTTTTCTCCTCCTCTTGTCTCTCGATCCTACCGAGAGACAAGATGGCGGCCCCACTGGACTGATTAGAATGTTGACAGACACCGGAGAGCCAATCAGCTTCGCTACGCAAAGCTCCGTTACACGAAAAGTACGCGATCTGGAGCGCTATCTGGGACGCTGTCACAGATATATCTGTTTTTTTAAACGTTAATTTCTCAAACTCCACTGGAGCACATATATTGAGACTCAGCAAAGGCACATCGGGCTAACAGTCCCTATAATTTTGCCAAGTTTCGTGTAAATCCATTCAGCCGTTCGAGCTTAAAGTGAGGCCAAAGGCCCTATGGAAAAATGAATGGGAAAAACGCGTTTTGGGACCCCCCTTTTTTCTCAGCCCCCCCTTGACGGAAACCCCCCAAATTTTCAGGGGCTGCTCAGAAACAAATTTCAGCCAATTCCGTCCACAAACGCCAAAGTTATTAGACATAGAATTTTCAAAAGTTCCATAGAGAAAAAATCCTAACTATATATACCTACTGGCGACCGCTAGTAGGTAATATATATATATATTTACACAAAAACGATCCTTTTGATGCAAGAGAGTGCTCGACAGTGTGTGCTCAGCCCCAAGGCTGGATCAGAGCCCGAATTTTAATTTTAGAACACAAGGACGGCGGCACAACTGGATACTTATTCAGAAGCCTTTATTAGCACTTCACAAACACTCCACCGACGCGTTTCAGCCTCACGGCTTTTCTCACGGTCTCGGCCGTGAGAAAAGCCGTGAGGCTGAAACGCGCCGGTGGAGTGTTTGTGAAGTGCTAATAAAGGCTTCTGAATAAGTATCCGGTTGTGCCGCCCTCCTTGTGTTCTAAATATATATATATATATATATATATATATATATATATATATATATATATATATATATATATATATATATATATATTTGCTGAAAAAAACAAAGGTTACACGGACGTTATAGTTAGGCTCGCATTCCCCTTGTACAAAACCGCAGCAGTCATAGTTACCTGAGCTAACTATAACTTATGCCTCCACAATGCACTGCTTATGACCTCACATATTACGTTACTCATAACATGGTCAGTGACATCACTGAGGAAATCACTTATGTCATCTCAAATGATATCACTGATGACATCATCCAGTGAGTGTAAATATTTTCTAAGGGCCCGATTCACAAAATGAACTTAAGACTCAATCCTAAACTTACTACTGTTTTGGTATTTACAGATTGCACTTACTACTTTTGGTATTCACAGAATGAACTTACTACTTTTGACATTCACAGAATGCACTTACTACTTTTGGTATTCACAGAATGAACTTACTCATTTCGGTATTCACAGAAGTTAGGACTCCTAACTTTAGGACTCCTAAATGCCTTCTGTAAATACCGAAAGTCTTAAAATTAGGATTTTTCTCAATTTAGTAGTAGTAAAGTTAGGACTCCTAACTTTAGGACTCCTAAATGCCTTCTGTGAATACGGAAAGTCCTAAAATTACGATTTTTCTCAATTTAGTAGTAGTAAAGTTAGGACTACTAACTTTAGGACGCCTAAATGCCTTCTGTGAATACCAAAAGTCTTAAAATTAGGATTTTTCTCAATTTAGTAGTAGTAAAGTTAGGAGTCCTAACTTTACTACTACTAAATTGAGAAAAATCTTTCCAGATGATAGGCAATATTTCTCTCCATGTTTTCCCATACCTGGCATGTCACACAGTTCGGTGCTTACTATCCCTCCATGTTAAAGAACAGTAGATGTTTCAGCACCCAGGCTAATGTGCTGCATCGCTAAATACATATAAGGTCCCAAAGGCAAGACATACTGCATTGCAAATGCTTGTTTAAAGGGGAGGGGGTCTGCGGGCCACCAACCCAAGTCGTTACAGGCCAAGTGGAGCATAATCAGGGTAAAAACTTACAAAAGGGTGAGAGCAGCTGCAAGGCCCCCCTCCCCAAGCCCTAAATAGTCCCTTGGGACCTAATCCCCCTGGGCTGTGTATTTTTTAAAGGGGAGAGGGCACATAGCCCCCTCTCTGAAAATGGTTTGGCTACAGGGAACTCATCCGCTGGGGACTGCCTTTAATATGGGTGGATGCTTTGGTCCCAACCGAGGGCACCCTACATAACTCATTGGGGGATGCATGGGAAGCCCCAGGGTCTCTATGGACCCAGACAGCTTTCAACATGCATCGTTAGCCAGCATTTTTTATATAAGTCTTTTTATTAAACAGTCTTCAGTTGCAGAAAAGAGTGTCACATTAACAGGCTCAATAGTAATACACACCATGGTGGAGTGGTTTGGCTCACTGGTTAGAGGCAGCAGACCCGGAAGCAGAGAACGGCCTGGGACCAGGGTTCAATTCCTGACGCGGCAGGGTCGTGGACCAGGGTCAGTGGACTCGATAATTCTCGCCTCGGTGCCTACTCTAACCAGGGATCACACTCGGCGACTCTGGGCATTAGCTTGCCTCATCTCTACAACGGCCCCCCACATTCGCCGTGGATGCCTCGTTCCACCTTGGAGATACCCAGTAGGGACCATCTCACAGGGATAGCCAGGACGGGTTCCCCAGCGGTCTACAGCACCACGACGCCTCAGGGCAGCAGTGCGCTTTACAAGACCACATACATTACATTGCAATTCAGTTCAGTGCTTACATTCGGTTATCGCAACCTTGGGTCAGAGCCCTGCCCTGGTTAACAGTCAATTATTGTTCCATCTGGTAGAGCTTTGCTTGCCGCCCTCCACCCTTTCTCACCCATAGTTAGGCAGTATAGCTCCTGCCTGGACGGAGCAGCTATTTATGCTGGGACACTGGTAACGCCATCCCCTGTGGCCATATTTTATCGAAAATGGTAGGATGTTATGCCGCCCCCTGTGGAGCTTTCATGGGCCCCAGGAACACCATTCCCTGGGGCCATACCTTATTTAAAAAGGGGATGGGGTCATGTGGTCCCCCCTCCCTGAGCCTTCCCACCCACCTGGGTTTTTATTTATAATAGGGGGGTGCCCCGGTGCCCAACCGGGGAACACACACACAACATATTGGGTGACTGCAGGGATAGCATGCTCCATCAAGGCAGGAGCAAAATGTGTACTATTTCCCGTACAACAGGAGTGCTGGCAAGGAAACAGAACACAAGACTGCTGATAGCCGGTGGGATCATTTGAAAATCTTCAGTCAGTGGCGACCATACTTTCATGTTTGCTCTCGTTAAGTGGGAGATTTAAAACTGCTCCCACCAGAGGAGAGAAAACATATGTTTCCCTGTCTGTACTAGTGCAGGCAGGGAAACTACTATGTCACAGAGTGGGCTGCCCAGGACACAGTCACAGCGATGGGGCTCTCAGGGACTTTTTAAAGCTCGAGAAGGGGGGGGGGGGACACTTCATTAGTTACTTGGCCCTGGGGATAGTTCACTGGGGCTTTTTTTAGGCTTGTGGAGGGGGGCCCTCCCCTTTTAGTGCATTTCGGACCCATGGGATGAGTCCCTGTGGTATTATTATGCTTTGAGAGCAGGGCTTTGAGACACTTTACCTTTTATCACCTCAGCCCAATAGGATGGGGTCCCAAGACCTCTCAGAGGCTCAGGGAGGAGAGCCAAGCACTCCCTCCCTAAAATAAAAACATGCATCCCCGCCGCCATGACCCTGACCTGCACCAGGGCTTTTTAAAGAAGCACAAAAGGAGGCCGCTCTTGGTCTTTTAATCATTTTTGCCATGGATTTGTGGATACCCTGAAAATTTGAAGCAACATTATAAAAACTCTTTTGTCCACAGGCTGGAACTCCCACCAGGTCTAGGGTTTCAGTGTTTTATATACACCATACCCCCTGTGTCTTTTTTTTTGGAACTCAGAACTGAAGATCGAGTCCTAAGATGGCTGGGATAACTTCCTGGTTGATGTGGTGGCAGCTAATCAGATCTTATCAGGAGATCTGTCGGCTCTCCGGATTCTCCACAGCATGAATATACACGTTTTTGAGCATTAATTGTGCAAAAACTACTGAATAGATTTACACAAAATCCCAATAAGCATGCTTTTTAGACCAATATCTACTTTTCTCTGCCAAATTTGGTGTAAATCCGTTCAATGGTTTGAGCTGCAGCTGTGTCCAAAGATCCTATGGAAAAATGAATGGGTAAAATTGTATTTTTTTAACCGCTTGATGGTTCACCCTGAATATATATATATATATATATATATATATATATATATATATATATATATATATATATATATATATATATAATTCACTGAAAAAACCATAGGTTATAGACCATATATAGTTAGGGATTAGCATTTACAAATCCTTATTTTACTCACACAAAACCATTGAAATTCGCATATATAGTTAGTTGCATAACTATATATCGCGCACCCGCAATCCACTGCTGATGATGTCACATATTACATCATTCATGACATGGTCAGAGACATCACTGATGAAATCTCAAATGACATCACTGATGACATCACTGATGACATCACTGATGACATCACCCATTGACTGTATGTTTCTGTAAAGTTAAAATATGTCTTACATATTGAAGAATGAGTGGATGTATACGTGTCTGGATGAAGGATTTAGTAGGTGCGTGACTGACTGTATGAGTGAGTGATTAAATGTGTCTCACTGAGTGCATGGGTTAGTGACTAAACTGTCTTAATTTGTGCATCATTATATCTGTTGTTCTGTAGACTGCTGCATGTGTTGATCAGTAGCTATATGAGTAACTATATGGGTTATTGATTGGTTGCCCAAGTATTTGTATGGGAGAGTGAGTGTGTGTGTGTGGGTGGCTGGGAGGTGTGTGACTCTGTGCATAGATGTGTGAGCAGTTGATTCACTAGATGTATGGGTTCAAAAGTGCATGTGGAATCAGCTGTATGGGCGGTTGACTGTGTGCATGAGTGTATTGGTGAGTGAATGGATATCTCAGTGCTACATGTCAGAGTAAGTACATATGTAAAACACAGTACATGTGAAAGTTGACATATATAAATAACTGTGCATAAGAGCAAGTGAATGTGTGAGTGGCTGTATGGATCATTGTAAACTTGTATCAGGGATTGTATAAGAGAGTAAATATGTGTTAGTATACGTTTGAATAAGGAAGGTGTGTATAACTGTATAGTTGAGGAAATGGAGGTGTGATTGATTTTTTGCATGACTGACTAGGTGTGTGAGTAACTCCATGGATGAGTGACAGTCTGTGAGTGTCTGTTTACACTGATTGTATCTAAGGTTATATTAGAGTCTGAAGAGGTTCATTGTATTATCACATAAATGATATCATCAGTGATGTGATCAGTAATGTCAAATGAGATGTCATCAGTGATGTCATTTGAGATGTCATCAGTGATGTCATCAGTGATGTCATTTGAGATGTCATCAGTGATGTCATCAGTGATGTCACTGACCATGTCATGAATGATGTAATATGTGACATCATCAGCAGTGGATTGCAGGTGCGCGATATATAGTTAGTGCAACTAACTATATATGCGAATTTCAATGGTTTTGTGTGAGTAAAATAAGGTTTTGTAAATGCTAATCCCTAACTATATATGGTCTATAACCTATGGTTTTTTCAGTGAATTTCAATTTTTTTATAGCAAATATCAAAAGCTGTTAAATGTATTATTCTTTTAAATGAAAAATATATTTTATATGTTTTTAATATAATTTTTTTATGCATCTGCCAAACCCTAACCTCTTAATAGTGCACTGTGGTGGAATTGATTTTGGGACTATGACTGGGGTTGGTCTGGAAATGCTTTTAAAGGACACCTTTGATCAATTGATGACACTTTTTCCCCAAACTGCCTTGGTATATTCCAATATATGCCAATGACAGAAATGGAAGTGGTCCAACCAATTTTTTCCACAATTTGAGAAAGCACGGAAACATGTGAATAAATCTGTTTCTGCTTACATGAGAGAATTTACAATGGGTTTATTATACAACAATAACTTGCGTTACAACATGCAAGACATCTACATAGGAGATGGTGTGCACTTCTCCGATGAGGGGAATAGCATATTCCTCCTGAATTTAAAACTGTGCATTGGAACCTACTTGTACGTACCTAAATTAGCCACAGAACCCAATAGCTCTTTTCATAGCTACCCTACCTCTGATCATTCAAAACATTTCTCTTTTTCTAACTTTTTTCTTTTTTTCTCCAAAGTACGCTCCCCGGTTTGCTTACCGGTGCGCGTACCGGGCGCTTCCCACGCGTTTTTTTTTATTGCCTATATGAGCGTCCTAAGCCCCCCTCAGAAAACCTCGAGGGTCACAAAGTGTCTACGGTGCCCCCTTCTACCCATTCCGAACATTGTTTGTCCTCCATCTTGTGGCTCAATTCTACCGATACACAAAATGGAGGACTCCCGTAACCCTGCCGGTACGCGTACCGGGCCGCGCACCGGTGAGCGCTCGCTAAAAAAAGGTGGGAAAGTAATTTACAGAAAAACCACTGGAGACACTTTCATCAAATATAGAATAGGCCCTACTACATAGCAGTCCCTACCATTTACCCAAATTTGATGGAATTCCATTGAGAAAATTATGCTGTAGGCCTGACTAAATATCCTGAGGTAAATTACATAACAAAAACACTTATGAAGTGTTAGAATTGACAACCAATTAAAATGCTACTTTCATTATCTTCTATTATTTCATGACATTTGATTGGTTATGTACTTGAATATATATAAAGAAAGAGAGAGAAACACAGCCATTTTGACTACTACTTCCTGGAGTACATTTCAAGTGCATTTCCACTGACAACTTAAACTTCTTTTTGAAAGTTAAGATGTTTTTTTAAAAACTGAAGTATTTTGTGCACTTTAAGTTAATTTGGAAAACATTTTCTGATAGTTATATACTATCCCTCTGTAATAGTTATAGAATAAGAAAGACTTCTCTGTTATAGTTATGGATGGAGTTAGGCTTGTCTTGTATAATTATGAATTTACTTAGGCTTTATCACATACACTTTTTTATATTTTTACTTCCACTGCCCAAAGATAAAATCACTGTTAAAAAACCAAAGTACCTGTCTGAACTTAAACCCAACAGTGCCCTATCTTTACTGATATATTTTTTTTAAATACAAATTACAGCACAAAAATGGAAGGAGAGCAAAAACATTCCCTCGAAATTGTTCTGGAAAGCAACAATGATAAAGATATTGAACCCAATGACTCAGAATTCATGGATGAATCACGGGACTATGAACTACTTCAATGTGTACAATCAGTAGATTTCCTGATTGAAAATGAGAACATTTCTGACAATCAAATATTAGAAGTTCTGTTAAATTTTGAAAAAGAATCTGAAAAATAAATGTATATTTAATAATTCAAAAATTGTTTGAGACATTATTCATTTTTATATTTATTTTTTAAACTAGTACCAAATTGATTATAATGTAAAGTCAGACTTTAAATATACTGTGCAACTTTTTTGTGTTACATAGTAAGTTTGCTCATAATTACTTCCTTTCTCCCACTACTTTATCTCCAATGTGTATTTAACATCTCTTTATCATCTCCTGCCTCCATGTTCTTTCTGCTTTCCTCACAGACTATGCTATAAATTCCATATACCACAATAACTTCTGAAACAACATGCAAGATATCTACAAAGGAAACAGTGTATATTTATTTTTAGACTCTACATTGGTACCTACATGTTGGTACTTAAATGAAAAAAAATTTAAAAAAATAAAACAAAAAGAACAATCAATAAGCATACATTATTTGAACATTCCTTCATTCTATTTTCCCTATGTTACGCTCCCCGGACCGCTTCCCGGTGCGCGTACCGAGCGCTCCCCCCGCAGAAAAAACGATAATAAATTATTTTTTTTTTGCCCCGCGGGCCCCTTTTAAAGCCCCCTCATCAAACCTAGGGGGTCAGGGAGGATGTACTCTGCCCCCTTATGCTCATTTTCCCCTTTGTTTTTGCCACCTCTTGTGTCTCGATCCTACCAAGACACAAGATGGCGGCCGCTCCGATGTGTTTAGAATGTTCAAAGTCACTGGGGAGCCAATCCGCTTCTCCTCGCGAAGTTCCGTTACGTGTCAGGTACGCAAACCGGGGCGCTAACCTGGACGCTGTCACAGATATATCTATTTTTAAAAACGTTAATTTCTCAAAATCCACTGGAGCACATATATTGAGGCATAGCAAAGGCACGTCGGGCAAACCATATCTCCAATTTTGCCAAGTTTCGTGTAAATCCATTCAGCCGTTGGAGCTAAAAGTGATTCCAACCGCCCTATGGAAAAATGAATGGGAAAAACGCGTTTTGGGACCCCCTTTTTTCTCGGCCCCCCCCTTGACGAAACCCTCACAAATTTTCAGGGGCTGCTCAGAAACATCTATCTATCTATCTATCTATCTATCTATCTATCTATCTATCTATCTATCTATCTATCTATCTATCTATCTGTCTGTCTGTCTGTCTGTCTGTCTAGCATTTTAGTCACACCCCTTTGTTTATTGCAGTAGTTGCAACCATCAATAGGGAATTTAAAAAATGGCACCTGCTTCCCCATATAAATATCTTCTTGTCAGTTCCATACCTGCTAACTTACACAAACATTTCACTGTGTGAGGAGGGGAAGACCGCACTCCCCATCAAATGTCCTGGGGTGTTTTCGCACCCCTTAATGGTGAGTTGGAAATCTATTGTTTGCCGTGATTTTCAGCTTGTTTTCCCTTTTGCCATGTGATTTGGCTTCTCACTGGACGACCATGTGAAGGGAGCCAATATCGTGTGTCACAAAGTGGCACCATGTGATTTGGAAGGTCTGCAAATCCCTGGTCCAGACTTCGGAGCTCATGAACTCAGACTTGTGAAGTCAAGACGCCCTCGAGCATGTGCTTTACAAAAATGGATTATTACATAAGCCCTGTATGCATGAATTACTGCATCTCTGGAGATAAGCTGGCTTTCAAGTTTAGTTTGAAACATTTTGGGTTGCCTTTAATTTTGTGAGGTCCACCTGGATAAGTTCTTGCCATGAACAGTGCTTTACGGGTGATTTTGCATGGGTCGTCCCCAGTCACTTGCGGTAATCACCATTTCTATACCTTCATTCGATCTATGCACCATAGTATTTGATCATTATGAACATTCTATTTGACATCTGTATAGTATATTTCGTTATGCATTTTATTATGCTTTTGCGGCATACAAACCCAATAATCCATGTTTCGCACTGTAAGTGATTATCATGTGGATGTGATCTTTCCCGTGGCGTTCAAGAATTATGAATATCACTCTCCAACTGCTTACCCATTAGTCAGTGCCTGTCTTCCAGGTTGTGTCTTTTAGTCAACTATGAGTCTTAGGGCCTGATTACGAGTTTTGGTGGTGCGGGAGCGGTTGTCACGCTATCGGCAGGCTCCTGTGCCACCAAAACGCATCAGCACTCATCCGCCGACCAGATTACAAGTATTTTTGTAGTCTGATGAGTAGGATGGCAGCATGGTGGCCCGCAGCTGTGCAGTTTAAAGGCTTATAGTGAGCCTTAGACTGCAGTGCAGTGGGACCGCCGGGCCACATTTCTGCACGGAAAGGAATCCATTATGTTGTGCATTCTTTCCAGTGCAGGAACTAGGGCTGCAAAACTCCATGGGGGGGACACCACATGTGCCACCCTCCATGCACCCCAAAGCACAGCATTTTCTGTTGGCCAGCGGTTTAATGGTGGAAGTACCTTCATGAAACTGCTGGTATTGAGGAAAGTCGTAATATGCTTGCCGGTGCCCCCACCAAGCGGCCTCAAGACCACAGCGCCACAACCATGGATATCTCATCCCTGGCAGTTGTGGAATTACAATAGCAGTCTGACCGCCCTTGGTGTAAAAGGGCTGTCAGACGGACAGTGGCTGGACTGCCAATGCCCTACCAGCATGATCTAGGTGGTCCATGGACCAACAGACTCTGAGTCAGGCCCTTAGCCTGCACAGTATTTTAACACAGGGCCGTCTTTGATCGATACTGCTGCTGATTTTTGATGGAGATGTTACCTGTGATCTCTGGTACCCCAACTGATGGGCCATGGTACATTCTTCCCTGATCTGTTTTTATGGATTTGGCATTGAATGAGTTGTCACTTACCACTAATAATAATCATTTACCAACTCACCAGTTGATGGGCATTCAGAAACTCTCAAGGTAAATCATGGTTAATCTACCTTGCACAGGATTAAGTACTTCATAATTGTATGAAGTTGTTGCATACAATTATGCAGTAGTAAATGTAAGGTATCCTTTGGTGGATACGTGACAGGTATACATTTTCAACCGTAAAGTTGGATTGCTGAATTGGGCCTACAATGTCAATCTATTATTTGATGGAGGACATCAATGTAAAAATCAGCAGTCTTCTTTTCTGTGTTTTGGTTCTTTTGGAATGGTGGAGTGTCATGTGGGACAGCAGGTCAAAAGACCACAACAACCCTGATGGCAGTTTTATACTTCATACTACAGAGAGTTAATATTGTGAGAAAAAGCCACCCTGGAACTCATTTAAATCCCAGTCCCTGATTGCACTGAGTACATTAATGCAGTATGACCCTTTCCTGGAAGTTTATGATTCCACCAACACAGTCTGAGACAAATTTAGGGCTTAACAAGGGTTTGACAGCACAATCTCTAAAAATATTAATTGGATAGTAAGCCATGTGCCCAATTAAAAAAACACGCCTCAAAGCTGCACCAACATGCTTCTGGTCTCGCTTGAATGCAGTCTCCTTGGGTTATCTCACTCTCGTCCCTACCACCTACTACTTTTTAAATGTCAAATTTAGGATCCAACCCCTCCCCCAAATCCCACTCACTAAGATATGCCCCTCGCTGAAAGTAGCATTGATAGCAGAACACTAAAGAACACTAAAGAAGTTCATACCACAAGAGTGTAGTAAGAGATGCCAAATTGTGCCTTAACATATCAATAGGAAGCAAACTGCAGGATTTCACATACCTTTGGAATAAAGTATCCTTTAAAGGTGACATCTGTTGCGGTCTCATGAGGCAAGCTCATGGGCAGGATATTGGCAAACCTCTGTATTTCATGGATAACGGCATTGGTGTAAGGCATATTATTTCGGTGCTCATATCTCACCTGGGCAGATCCCAAAACCCTTTCAATCTCTTCTTGGACTTTTTCTGAAACCAAAATCAAGAATATTAAACAGGTCTGTCATATTTTTCATTTTGTATGAGATGGGGATTCAAGTGTAACTAAATTAAAAATATAAAGTGTGTTGTACAAATGAACATGTTCAACATGACTGATACAGTCTGGGGAGAGAGATGCCCTAAGACAGTTAATTAGGTAGAATCATTGTTGGTTGAGTGGTCCGTTCTCTTCTGACAACAAAGGGGCTGATTACAATGCGGCTCATAAAGGCTCCGGCCTGTTACTGTTCACCTGTTCTCAACCAGTCAGAAAGATGCTCATAATATCTTTCAACACAGAATCCTTTCCCATTCTTTTCAATTCACCTTTGGTAATACAACCGTTACTTATTACACAGACCTCCTCCAACATTTCCTCCTATTCCATCTCATCTCCTGCAGACCCTTTCTCAGTGAGGACCAATCTTGACAGACAGTCAAACCGTTTAATTCAACAGCTCTAGTACATAGTTACCAATAAATGTGTGTTCTTGAAGGATTATAACCCGTCTCTTGATACTTCTTGAGATGGAATCTAAACACTTTTCCTCAAAGATTTCACACATAGGCTAATGGTTTGTATATACAGTGAAACAAGTCCCCCCAGAGAAAGGTTTTACATTTGTTCATTGACAAAAGAACTGCCAAATTCTGCTCCCGAGTGCTCTTAGTGCAAAAGCAATGGTTTAATCTTCATCAACACTGCTCTGAGTCAGCATAACCCTTAGGTCAGTAGAGCTGCTAGACGTTATTAAGAAACATCTCTGACTCAGTAGACTATTTATACTTCTCTACTACTTCTTGCACACACACTACACACTTGAGGGATGACATTGGAATCTAAAAACATTCCTAGCTCTTTTTGATGGTGCCAGCTTACAATCTTATCACCGTTAATAGAAACATTTTTGGGCTAATTATGGATTTCCCATTATATTCAAGTGTGCTAAGGAAATAACCTTTAATTCTAAGTCTTTGACCACAATAACCTCTTGGCACCACATCCATCTTATTTAGCAAATTATTCTTCTAAATTGGTCTCAAAAACGTTTTCCAAATAATTGTTAACATGAGTCAAACATCATTGACATCCGCAAAGTATCAACACACACAATATCAGTCAGACTTCTCTCATTATATGAACCATCTTGCAAAGTAATTTCTTCTTCAGCCTCCTTTACATCTTTTTGTTTCCTCCCTTCTAAGCTATGGTAGCATATCCTAAAGTACATCCCTTTTCCATACTAAAAGCAAATGGCTTGAAAAGGTGGACAATATTTCCTGTTGCTCATGTGCCATGTAACTCCTCACATAAAACATTAACTTTTAATTTTACCAGTAACCTAATTGCCTTTGCCCTGAGTAATCACATCTGCTGTCTCATTCCCATCTTTTTTGCTCTCTTAGACACATTTAATCATGAGTTCAATTTGTTTAGCCGCTGCTACAATCTCACTTAAAAATGGCTCATCTTTTATCCACAGACCGTTTCACATTTGCAGTATAGATGAAATTGCTCTCTAATTTGTTCATCTGTTAACCCACCAAATTTGCAACAATAGGTCAATTTCCTTAAAGCTGTCACAAAATAGTCTATAAGCTCTCCTTCTAGTTGTAGTCTGGAGCCAAAATAAAAAATATATGTATTTTCATTATTGGAGAGGCACACTGCAAATAATGGGAATCAAGTTTCTTGAGCCAAATCGCAAAATCATTTAGACTTCATATGGCAACATTCTAGGACCCAGTATATTAGCAAATTCCTTGTAAAACTCAACTAGAAGGCCATAATTTCTCGGGCCTTCCCACTCGACAAAGCAGTGATTGCAAGTTTTACATCCACAGCCATTATAGGAGAGTTAAGAATATTCTGCATTTCTCAATCAACCCAAGCCAGGGTTATTAAAATAGCGTACTATGTCATGAACTGCAACGCCCGGGCGGGATGCATTTAACTATTCAGAATATTGTAGAAAGACATCCAGTATGGCAGTCAGCGATATAGTCACTGCTCCATCCTCCCCGTATAACTGCTATCTGCTCACATTATCCACTGGATCTCAGCACCCAAGCCAGTTTATTTCCCAGCCGGTCTCCCTCTTCAAACACCCAGGCTCATGCATGCTGCCCTAAATGTCATACTTTATGTTGTGCTACATCCCACAACTTCTTCTGAGAGTCCGTAATTTGGGACAGTATGGCCTACGGCTTACTTTTTTCAAACTCTTGTTCCAGGTACTTGATCTCTTTTTCCAAAGGATCTAGCCTTATATGCATTCCTGCCCCCTTAGATATGTAAATGCCACATATATAGGCTTTAAACACCTCTCAGAGCATTCCCACCTCTGGAATCGATTCTGCATTCTGCTGGATATACTTCAACATGCCTGCTCAGATCTGTGAGTGTAGCAAAGGGTCTTGTAGCTTGGTCTCCTAAGATTCTAATTCCTGACCTTCTGTAAGGGTCCTCCAGCAGCAGCACCACAGGGAAGTGGTCTGACAAGGTTCTCTGCAGCATTTCACCTCCCTAATCCAGCAGATCAATGACTGCAATGTCAACCAGAAATCAATACAAGAACTAGCTATGTGGACTGTTGAACAGTACAATGTAATCTACCTCGTCAGGGAACAACATCACTCTCCATGCATCCACCAGGCATTAAAGCTGCATCATTCTATGTAGCGCTACATTCGTCTGACGGACCAGTCTGGGATGTCTGACATAATATTGGAAAAACAAATATCATACTACACAAATATTGTGTTCAAAATATCGACCTAAAAATATTGTCCACCTACACCTGGAATGGTAGGTACAAAAATATCTGCAAAAATCATTCACACTAATATTGTTAAAAATAATACAAACATATTGATTATCAATATATATATATATATATATATTTTTTTTTTTATATAATTCCTGTGATTACCTATTTCAGGATAAATAAAAAGAGATGAAGGAAAAAGCTGGTGGTGAATTTGGGTGTGACCGCGAGTGTGGGATTCCAGCAACGATTGATGTGCGCCTCCACCCAAGCAGAAACTCTCTTTTACATCATAGTGACCACCCCGGTCACGGATGGCACCCTCACTGAACTTGTGGGTCCGTTGTCGCCATAGATCAAGAGCGGCAATCAGAACGACTCTTGATGTTATTGTTTTTCCTACACTTTTGGGAACACCCCAGTGATTATTTTCATTTTATTACAGATGGACGTTTTTGGCAGCACCTCATTTAAGGCTCAATTGTATGGAGGAACTACCAGTCTCATAATTCCTGTGATGACCTATTTCAGGATGAATAAAAAGAGATGAAAGAAAACGCTGGTGGTCCTTGCGTGCCGTCCATTTGTTTAAGACAACCCATGAAGAAGGGGAACAGCCCGAAACGCATCAGCGGTGAATTTGGGTGTGATTACGCGTGTGGGATTCCAGCAACAATTGATGTGTGCCTCCACCCAAAGGGAAACTCACTTTTGCATCATAGTGACTGCCCCGGTCATGGATGGCACCCTCACTGAACTTGTGGGTCCGTTGTCGCCATAGATCAAGAGCGGCAATCGAAAGGACTGTTGCTGTTATTGTTTTTCCTACACTTTTGTGAACACCCCAGTGATTATTTTCATGTTATTACAGTTGGACTTTTTTGGCAGCACCTCATTTAAGGCTCAATTGTATGGAGGTACTACCAGTCCCATAATTCCTGTGATGACCTATTTCAGGATGAATAAAAAGAAATTAAGGAAAACGCTGGTGGTCCTTGCGTGCCATCCATTTGTTTAAGACCGCCCATGAAGAAGGGGAACAGCATGAAACGCGTTGGCGGTGAATTTGGGTGTGACCCCGAGTGTGGGATTCTAGCAACTATTGATGTGTACCTCCACGCAAGGGGAAACTCTCTTTTGCATATATATACTGAAAAAACAATAGGTTGTAGGGGTGTTATAGTTAGCTGGACATTTTACTAGTACAAAACCATTGAAATTCCTCTGTTATAGTTAGTTTTACTGCTGATGACGTCACATATTACAACACTCATGACATGGTCAGTGACATCACTTATAACATCACTGATGACATCTCAAATGACATCACTGATGACATCATCCAGTGAATATGTGCTTTTCTGAAATTTAAATATGTTTTATATATGTGTATCTCAAGGTCGATGGAAGAATAAATGGGTATATAAGTGTCTAAATGGATGATTTTGTTTTTTTTGTAAAATTGATTGAATAATGTACTGATTAAGCATATCTTAGTGAATACATGGGTTAGTGAGTAATGCTTAAATATGTAAATATCAGTCGCTCACTTTGTGTATAAGTGACTGCATAGGTTGGTGAGTAGCTACATGAGTGTCTATATGGGTTATTACTTGGTTTTTCGAGTATGAATATGAGTGTCTGAGTGTCTGTATGGTTCAGTGGGTGGTATTACTTAGTGCATAGATGCATAAATGAGTGAGTCAATGTTTGTATGTGTTGAAGACAGAATGTGTGCAGGACTGTACGGGTGGATGAGTGTGTGTATGGGTGTGTTAGTGAGTAAATGACTGTCTCAATAGTGTCTTTATAATTAACTACATATATTTTAAACCAGTATATATGAGTATTGGTAGATAAAAGAGAGTATATGTGAGAGTGAGAGATTTGAAGAGTTCCTGTATGAATAAGTATGTGTTTCTATAATGATTGTTTAAAAGAGTAATTATGTTAAGTTTCTATAGAAGTAAGCGTGGTGGTGTGTGTATAACTGTATATGCAAGGAAATGGATGTTTGATTCTTTATTAGCATGAGTGACTGTGTGTGAGTAACTCTATGGATGAGTGGTGGTGTGTAACAGGATTTATAGGTGTATGAGTACATGTGATGAGTGAGTACATGTGTGAGTGACTGTATACGACCGTTGGTGAATGAGTGGATGTGTGTGTAGATCTTGGAATTACTGAATAGGGCTTCATCCTGGACTCCTCCCTCTCCATGACCAGGCAAGTCAACAACGTCTCCTCGGCATGCTTCAACATCCTACGCATGCTACGGAAGATCTTCTGGTGGATCCCCACCGAGACCAGGAAGACCGCCACCCAGGCCCTCGTCACCAGCCGACTGGACTACGGCAACGCCCTCTACGCCGGTACCACCGCCAAGCTCCAGAAGAGACTCCAGCGGATCCAGAACGCCTCAGCCAGACTCATCCTCGACATCCCACGAACCAGCCACATCTCCGGACATCTGAGAGACCTTCACTGGCTCCCCGTCAACAAAAGAATCACCTTCCGCCTCCTCACCCACGCACACAAAGCCCTACACGACCAAGGCCCGAGCTACCTCAACAGCCGAGTCAACTTCTACGCTCCCAAATGCCACCTCTGATCAGCCAACCACGCCCTCGCCGCCGTCCCCCGCATCCGAAGAGCGACTACAGGAGGAAGGTCCTTCTCCTACCTGGCCGCCAAGACCTGGAACTCCCTCCCTCCCGACCTGCGCCTGACCCAAGACCACCTCTCCTTCAGGAAGAAGCTGAAGACCTGGCTGTTCGAGCAGTAGCGGCTCCCCCCCCCCCCCCCCCCCCCAGCGCCTTGAGACCCTACGGGTATGTAGCGCGCTTTATAAGTGTCACTGATTGATTGATTGATTGAATAGGTGTGCTGTAAGTGGTATTGGTATGTCCATTGTTTTGAAAATTGTAGGTTCTATTTTTAAATGTGTGTATCAAAGGTTATATTAGGAGGTCTGCCACTATCACAAGGATGATGTCATCATTGATGTCATCAGTGATGTCATTTGAGATGTCATCAGTGATGTCATGAGTGATGTCACTGACCATGTCATGAGTGATGTAATATGTGACATCATCAGCAGTGGATTGCGGGCGCGCAAGTTATAGTTAGTACAACTAACTATAACGGAGAAATTTCAATGGTTTTGTACGAGTAAAATGTCCAGCTAACTATAACACCCCTAAAACCTATGGTTTCTTCAGTAAATTTCAAAGGTTTTTTCAATGACAATTTTTAAATGTATCAATTGTTATATTTATTTTTTTCATATTTATTTACTACATTTTTTATCTATTTATTTTTAGATATTTTATTTTTTAAATTACATTACATATTTTTTATATAAATTTTAAAAACATGTTTTTGAAAATATTGAAATTTTAATATTGTTTTATTTTATTTTATATTTTTTTAAATATATTTATATTATTTTCTTAGTATTTTTTAAAAAAACATTTTTTGCAGTCTCGCACCCAAAGCGTGCCTTTCTTGATTGCTGCGGGGAACCTAAGCATCATTTTAGGATTGTCATGTAGGATCCGCGTAGGGTGCGCGATAGGTATGTATTTTCCTGCGCGATTGCTATGCGACCGGTACCCGACTCTTGGCGCATACGCAACATATACGTATTACATTTCACGGCGCTTGCGTGCTCAGCATGATGTCATATATGTGTTTGATGCGCTGGGTGAGCGACTCCCGCAAACATTTTTATTGTCTAAAAACATATATATATATATATATATATATGTATTTAATATGAATATTAGGGCAAGACATTATCTGATGTAATCATAAAAATAATATAGTTTTACTTTTAATAAACCTATATTACATTTAAATACAACTTCGCGAAGTCGCGTTGGGTGCGTGCTGGGTGAGCGCCCCCTACGTGGAACCCATGTGACTAGAAAAAAAGAGATTTTGATTGGTTCATAACACTTCCTATTCTAACTATTGAAGGACCCCACCCATTTCAATCACTCTTCTTAGACCTTCTTTAGAGGAACAGCTCTACTAAGAAGAACCTCATTTTTTCCTGATTGCACACCTGGTTTTCCTTTCATTCACCACAGCAGGAAGCCTCGGACTCAGAACACTCAAATGCAGAAGGATTTGTACCTGAACCTCCACGTCCAGAAAAGTATACTTCCATCGTCTGGAAATTTTTCACCTTTCCAGAAGGACAGAAGAAAGTCAATGCTACGAAAGTGACTTGCAAAATTTGCAAAGCTGTCCTGTCACGAGGAGATCCAAATAAAAAATACTCTTGCGTTACCGCATATATGTGGAAGCATTTACAATGTCTGCATCCTGTTAACCTGGCACATGAGGAGTGCAGAAGACTCCGGGAGAATCCACCTCCACCACCGGCAGTACCGAGCACTTCTGGGGCGTCTCCTTCAAACCCACATCTAGACATACGTCAACAATTTGCAAAAGTGAAAATACACTGCATTAAGTTTAATAGATTGCTCTGCTGTGATGAGCAGTCTGTAGTTTTAGTTTGTAGGGCAATCGACCATCAGCGATGCTAGATTTTTTTTTCCCCTAAAGTTCATTGTCATCCTTTTAAAAAAAACAAAAAAATCAAAAAAGCGTTAAAAAAGCACAAAAAAATATAAAACTACAAAAAACAAAAAAAGAATTATTTGTAGAACTAACTACTCTGGTTAAAAAAATAGCCATATTTGTATGATAGTGTGTGAAAGTTTAGATGAATGTATATGTAGTGTATAATTGACTGAAAGAATGCATTTGTGGTGTATGGTGTATGGTGTATGGTGAATGTATAAGTGCAGAACTATAAGGAAGTGATGCAGCATGACACTGTAAGCTCTTTAGCTGCAGTCTGCTGTGGCACTTCCAAAGCACAGGGATGCAACATATGTACGTAAATGTGTTGCAAGTCTATGCTTCCCTCTGCACTGCTGCTTAAACTGAAGCCATGTAGTGACACAGGAACCCTTGCACCATGGTGCAAGGATATCTGTGTCATGTGGAGTTTGTCTTTATGCAGAAAGACACACCTTACTACACAAAAACAATCAGTTAAGACATTTTTCTCCTTCAATGTATGCTGTGCATTGTACCATATATTGAAAGAGAAAAAATGAGGAGAAATCTCCTTGTTGAGCCTTGCTACAGAAATTGGAGGATGGTGTGGCATTCACACACATGTTCAGATTCATGATTTCTGATAAATCTGAAGATATGTCTTCTTCTATGAGAGTTCTGTGCAAACACACACAGCAACACCTATAGAACGCCCCTTCAACACAAAGTGGTGTGTATGATGAGATTGTATTTCCATGGAGAAGAAACGGTACACAGAGTACCTTTTCCTCTCTTGGTAAATATGAAAGAGTGTGTTGTGCCATCACTATGTTACAGAAAGTGACATATTGTTGCCACAGGATGCTTCTAAATTCGCCCCATAGGTGCTTAGGTATTGGCAGACTGTTACAATAAGAACATATTGCTAATTCATTGTTTGAAAAATTGCATGAGAGTGACAGGAGGTAAGCACAGAGTTATGTCTCCAAAGATGCTCAAAGAAGAATGATTGAAATGATTGCGATCCTTCAACAGGTACAATGGAAAATATTATGAATTAATCCAATCTTTTTTTTTTCAGGTCACACGATATCGTATGACAGTGAGATTCCAAACCTACATAGGTATAAACTGGGTGTTTTCCAGACTGTATTGATACTTTGTATCTTCTTGCAGATCTGCTTGTATAGTATATAAAGAAATTAACTTGTACTAGGGTTAATGGCTAGGCCAATCCTTAACTATACAAGTAATAAGTAGAGTAATTTCAGTACTGCAAAGAGAGAACAAGGTACATTTATAAGTACTTATGTTTCAGCAAAGTGATAGGACTTGTTTATAGAGTTGTGAATGGAAGGGATGCTGCCTCATATAACATGTGCAAACACACTCTGTGACATGTTTTAACTTAAAGAATTTAGTCTCTTTTAATCCTCAAACTCCTTGGACCCTAGTAACCCACTAAGTCTCTCTATTGAACACCATATAGCTGCGTTGCAGAGAGGTGCTCTGAAGCCATGTCTAATTTTATACCTCTCTGCAATGCAACTGTCTGGCACTTTCTGCACATATCTGGTGGGTTAGTTGGCCCCCAGGGCCACTCAGTATTCATGTTATCCTTATCCTGTAACTTAAAACACCCACAGAGCATCTTCCACGCATATCTACTCTGTCCATCTCCTCTTTCTTCACCTATTTGCAAACATAGGCCATTGTGCATTTTAATACTTATTTAAATTTACCTTCAGAGTAATAGAAATAAAAAACGCTACACTTTTTTTTCAGTTGTTTTTTATTTATACATTTCTGAGGATTTCATATTTTAGAATTAGGATCTGTGAAAGAAAACAAATACAGTTATAATATATAATATTATATTTTTTACAACTCAGCATAATTGTATCATTTTACAAATGATTTTCTTTGCCGTTTTTGCTGTTCTCAGAATATATTGAAGTTCACTAGAAATAGTGATTTCAATCGTACTCATCACAAAACAGCGGGCAAAAATAAAACTATCAATAAGGTTGTTTAAAAAAAACCAAGACTACATCCTCAATAACATACCATTTAATACTAATCACACATATATAAAATGCTTACTTCTAAGAAAATGTTCTTACTTGAATTTATATACACTGTAAATGTTGTTGTTTAAAAATATACGCTGAGAAAATGTGCAAGAAAAAGTCAGTAATTCAAAGATACACATTTCCTCTAGGCCAAATGGTATTACTGAAATCCTTTACATTGAAATTGTCCAATAGTAATTGTATTATTACATATTAATAAATTCCTCAGAGACCTCATTATGTTCCTAAAACTTTGGCTTTAAAAATATTAGGTAGGAATTTGGTAATTCGCTAGGCAAATTTTTAAAAACCAACAGAGCATCATTACAATATGTCCTGCCTTTATCACATTATAGATAGGAAGTGTAATGTCCAGATGTTGTGGAAGGACTATCATGGAAAATATTTGCTACTGCTACAAAAGTCCTTCCTGATATTGATAGTTGACTTGTTACAAAATGTTTCATTAAAGTGTCCAATTTTCTTCCATCAGCTGTACAACGTTGCATCATTAAAATTATATATTGTCCATATCTTTCTATAAATAATGTTGATAACATTTCTGATTTGCATTGGCTACACTCCATGTTTTGATTTGCTGCTTTAAATAGTTTATTGAAAGACACTGGTTTACAATCTGGTAATGTCAAATATATAAATGTTTCAGTGTCTATGTTAGTGCTACATGTAAACATACAATTTTCACAAGAATGTTCCCATTTATAACAAAGGCCAAAAAGATTTTCAATTTCTATGCCTTCATTTTCCAATATGGTAAGCATATACATTAGAAATTCCTGAGCATCTTGTTGGATATTCTGTGTAAATTGTGTAGAACCAGAACATACATCCAAAAGATTACAAATATCACAAACACTTCGTATTTTACTTTTATCAGTTCTCAATTTTTCATAAATACAATGAAACAAGGAACACAATCTTTTTTCCCGATTCTCCATAATTTGCTGTTGCAAACCTTCAAGAAAAAAAAACATTAAACACCACATTAGCATAGCAGTTGACACCTGAACTATTTTCAAACTGATAACCAACAATCTCTTCAACAGTGTCCTTTTTCTTTTTGCGTGCAATCACAACATTATCTTGTTTTTTTTCCTTCTCTATACTATCACTACAGAAATTCTCATACCTTCTTTTTTGACCTTTCACACGCTTTCAAATACAGGATAATGACCTAAATTGGGAGCATACGCTCTTCTTAACCTATTATACTCTTTTACATAGTTTGCATCTGCAGTAACCTTTGTGTCATCAAAATCAATCAAAAGCAAACCAGAGAAAGTTCTGACTCGGGACAAAGCAACATATGCCATACCCTCTTTAAAAACAGTACTTCCAATGTTCACCAAAGCACTGTCTACACTTAAACCTTTAGATTTATGAATAGTCACTGCATATGCCAGAGAAAGTGGAAACTGTTTTCTACGGACATATACATCATTAACGAGCAGAAAACGAACTGAACAACCAATTTGTTTCACTTCTTCAATCTGATCACATTTAATTTTAAAAAATTCAATTACATCTTTATTCTGATAATTTAAAAAATCAACAACTTTGCCCATTGCTCCATTAACTAAACCTTTTTCTACATCCAAATTACGCCTTAAAATTGCCCGAGAGTTTATAAATGTATATAGATTCTTTTCGAAACCAGCAGTTTTAGATATCGATTTTTCTAAAGAACCCAATTTTGTTTTCAACTTTTCTGTCAAAATAATAGTGATTCCTTCATACTCTATTTTATCAATGGCTTCCATTTTTATTATTTCTTCATTTTCCAGCTTCAAAAGTTCTTCATTGAATATAGAACACTCACGCAGTGTTGGAATTAAGCAGATTCTGCAATTTTCATATATATTTTCTCAGGAACTATATTTTCATTTGGAAACAAATTGGAAAGTAATCATCTCTGCAAAGTTTGCTTGCCATGTTCTGTCAGTACTCCAATTCTTATATCTTGAAGAATAGTTCCATAATCAACATAATTTGCCTGTCGCATATTTGCAATGAGTTCTTTGTATTCAAAATATTAACGTTTCCAACACTACCCAAAGACTTTCTGGTGTCTTCATGCGTAAGTGTTTTAAATACTGGTTGTCCTTTTATGGGAGTAAGTTGCAGTAGATCTCTAAAAACTATGACATGTTTTCCTCCAAATAAGACATCGTACTCTGTTTTAAGAATTTGCTGTATTCCTAAATGCACAAAAGCAAGCATTAAGCTTGAGACCATTCTTCCCTCATCAATAATTAGAAGTTTCATTTTCTTCTGCACTCTTGAAACTTCATAACAAGCTTTTCCAGAAAGCTTGTGATATTCCAATTTGTTTTCATGCTCCACAGGTAGCATAAGTAAACAATGCAATGTAATTCCTTTAATGTTGTGTGCTGCCAACACAGTTGGAGCAGTTACTACACAAGACAAATGTGAGTCAGTTGTTTTCTGTAGATAACTGGTGAATACTTTAATTAAGAAACTTTTTCCTGTTCCAGCTTGTCCATTCACATACATTTGGATAGGTTGAAATGATGTGCATGTGCATTCTTTCTTTTCATGAAGTAATCCATGGTCAATCTGTTGTCTCACCTGCTGATATATTTCTTTCTCTTCAACATGTATTTGTTCTTCCAAGTTTGCTAAGTCCATAGTATGTTCTTGAGCTTGATGCATTGCTGTTTCCACCTTGATCATGGCAATTGCTGCTTCATTTTCAACAATTGGAGGTCCTAGTGGATCTTGACTCAGCGGAGCAGAAGTTTGACTGTGTTGAGAACTGTCTCTAGCAATCTCAGCTGCAATAGTAGCTTCTTGATCAATTTCATCGTTCAACATTTTCACATAATTTGCAAAAACAGTACATTCTATGGTATCTTTACAAGTATTGAAGGAATCTTCATAGCTCTGAAAATCCCCAAGTAATTCCAATTCTGAAAGCCACGGTTTAAACAGTTGCAAAAGTGCTAAATAGTAAAATTCTCTTTAATCAGCAGTGTCGCAACTCAGTTTCCTGTGAATAATTACATTTCCTTTCCTTTGTTTCACCATACATCCTTCTGAACCAATTACTGCATATTTTCCATCATTGATGTTTTCTGGAGTATTCCGTTTTGCAGCACTTCAGAAAGACATATGTTCTGAAGATGATGACTTCTATTTGGATAATATGTGTCCAACATATTTGTTTTCACAATATCCGTACTTTCGGGATCTTTTTCTGCGAGATATTCGATTTCTTGAACAGATTTAAGTACCCGAATTAGTGTTGCAGCAAGACCTAGACTCACCCAAATAATTCTTCTAGATTTTGAGTATAGACTTGCAGATGATAACTGATCTGAGCATTCATACACTCCGATTTCTCTATGAGAAAACATCTTCAAACTGAAACTGTATAATTTCTTACTTAGACTCTTCTCGTGAGAAATCTCTTCCCACATTTCTTTCAATTCCGTCTTTTCTGATTTTGTAATGTAGGATGTTACATATCGAGCAATAGCAATGGAATTGTCTGCAACATACTGAATATCCATGTTAGCATTCCACATGGACAGAATAACTGATTGTAATCATTTATGTATTTTGACTCTTCGCTTCTTCTTAATTTGTAGGTATTTTTTGGAGACTTTCTTGTGATGGTATGTCGCGTAGCTGACATAAAACTGTTTACTCTTCCTTTAGATATTACAGGACATTTGGTATAAAACTTTTCCTTAGACTTGTACTTTCGTCAACAGTATTTTCGTCAACGATTGCTTTGGAATCATAAGACTTGTTGTCTTAAGTTGTTTTCTTCTGTGCTTTTGGGTATAGAACATGTGGCATATTCTTCAATAAAAGACACAACAGTATCATCCGAATCTGTTCCGAATTTAGGTGCATTCTTGATCCATATCAGCATATGTATATGATGAGCACCTCTTGCTTGATACTCCTTTCTCAAAAAGAAATCCACAACTTCTCCAAGAGGAGGATTTTTTATTGCAGATGAAAGACATCATAGCTTCAAATCTATGATTGAAATACCTGCATACATTAACTTGATCCAAAGAGCATGATTCTCCAGGTGTCTTGTATTCAATATTTTTTATATTCGAATTTGCCTCTCAAAGAAATTCAAGTAAATCATCCCAAGCGTATTCAGCACAGTTCAGGGTAAGGAACCATGTAGGCGTTCCTAGGTTCCTTAGCATACATTTAAGTTCTCCATGATGACGGTACCAATACTCATTAGTGCCACACTGACATGCCATCTGATTAATCAGCTGAGATTCTAAATGATCATCTCTTTGGTGTACTTTATCCATAAATTCCTTTGCAGAAACATTTTGCAGATGTACTCCTGTTTTCAATATGTGAATGACTGCATATGAAAGTCCAGACAAGTCACTCTCAAACAAAAGATGAAATATATATGAAATACATTGTCGAAATCTTGGATCTTCTGCATACAATCTTGTTGTCCGATATTCAGATGCAGGAATCTGAACAGGTCGTTTATCATATCGTCCACCTTTTCCTGTTGGGAACAACTGCGGAAAACAACGAGCTTCCAAGCTTTCTTCCCATATACTTATGGGACTTCCCTTTGCTTGTTTCATTTGGAATAACTCAATGGTATTCCCCATCACTTATTTTGAATGAAGTGGATGTACACTGTAATGTTTATAGATTTCTTCACTTCTGGACATGTCCACTTTTTCAATTTGTCCACTTGACGTTTCAGTATCTTCTGCTAAAACTATTTCTTCTTCTCCCACATACACATTAGTATAGTACTCATTGTTTTTTATCAGATACAATGTTGCCTTTTGCACTTTCCTAACATCCACTAACTCTTGCCAGATTTTCTTACTCTTAGTAGGAACGCCGTTAACTAGAATAACTAGTGGTTCATTTTCTACACTCTCTACACCAATAGTTTTAATATTTTTCTTTAAATCTAGAGGTAAATATCCAACTCTTCCTTTTAATCCTCTCTGTAAATTTGAAGGAGGCAATTTACCTGTTTTAGGCTCCATACGAACAATAGCCTGAAACGGGTGCACACATTGAATGAGAATAGACTCATAGGTATTTAAATCTATCAGTTCTGGAGGAATAGCAACCAACTCAATAATATTATGGACAGCTCTAGCGGTCATTTTATTGTCATCTAATTTGTTATAATAATATTTACAAATACGCTGATCAGAACCCAAATCAAAACAATTCTCTACCAACAAATAAGTTGCAAATTCCTTCCACTTATCATTATTTTCTCTTTCACTTCTTAAATACAGATCAACAGTCCTAGTCTGATTTTTATAGTGAGTTCGCCGGCAACAAATACAGGAATAATGTGGCCTTTCGCCTGAAATCACCTTAAACTTTGTAATTTGATCTTCAAAATGTATTGTACTACTATGTTCAACATTCTCTTCAACATTTTCTTCTATTAATGTATCAGTTTCTGCACTCTCTTGTTCAGGACCAAAGTAACAAAACTCAATTTCATCACAAACCTTCTTCACATCTGATACTGATCCACGCAAAAGAGCACTGTTCAACTCATTTAACATTAGTGCTGGATTTTTTGCATAATACAATCTTCTGACTAATTTCCGCTTTTGAGTATGATGTACTGCTAACATCCTGAAATGGTGAAAAACACTATGACATACTTTTCTAGAAAGACAAGCCAGAGAATGACCTTGCAAACCAGTTTTATTTCTTATTCTGCAAGGGTCTAGTCCTTGCAATATCTTAAACTTTTGTTTAACAGATTTTTTGCTATATGCTCGTAATAAATTGAGTAAAATATCAATAGATTCTTTTCGTACACTACAAATACTACTGCATTCCCAAGTGTACACTGGGGCTTTAGGACGTCTGCCTAGAACTTCATCAGCTTCTGCATTTCTGGGAACCATTTTCTCTTTCTCAATTGGACAACCATTTCTAACCTCATAAGCTCGACCACTGATATCAACAGGTCTGAAAATAACTCTCTTTATTAAAGAAAGGCTCAGAACTTGAACTGTGTTTCCATTCACCCAAAAAAAATCACAAAAATCAGTTCTGTTAATGACTCTTTTACTCTTAGTTTTGGCCTTCATTAAATGGATTGGTTTATCTAGTGATCGAATTCTGTTTAAAACTAAAATAAATAGTTTCCTTTTTACTTCAAAAGCCTTTTCAACAATGGATTCAAGATGCTTCTTCTTTTTATAAAATAGTGCTCTTTTTCAATATTTTTTCATATCTTTGAGCAAATTAAGAACCACTCTATTATAAAAAAATGTTTACGTATTTCTTTGTACTGATTTTGCCTTCTTTTACAATACTTTGAATCTTTTGCATGTAAATTTTCTTTTTTTCATTTCCTGTTATTGATTTTCTTTTGCCTAGTTGAATCATTGTCAGTAGTTTGCACATTCTGCACACTGTTTGTAGGCTTTGAACGTTTTTTAATGAATTCCTTGGCTGTCTTACCAGAAGGGTTCTTCTTTTTAGCCACGTGATGTTTGTCATCCAATACTTGTTGTTGAATTTTCTTCAAATAATTGTACTTTAGCTGTCCTTTTCTCTTTCTTGATTTTTCAGGCATGATAACATTATTTTAATGATGATAAACAATATCTGTAAAAAATAAACAAATACATGTATTTTAATAAATTTATAAATTATACTTTTCTATTACTATACAAACCCATTCTATATAAAAAAACATTTAACCAATTTCTTTTGTAATCACTAATTGAAATTGTAATTCAAGGTGTAAATATAACTGTATAGGTAATTATAGGTCTGCATGTGTAATGGACAAGGGTTTGTACCAGTGTGAATGATTAGTACATGGTGCTGAAAGGGTCACTATGGGATTGCAACTACAAGATACTCTGTTGCTGCCGTACTGCGTGACCCATGACCCCGACGTGCTGTGCGTGCTAGAGCGCGAGGGTGAAGCCGGCTGCTGGAGCGGAGCGGCTGTGAGCGTCTGCGAGCGCCGAGCCAACAAAACCCCTAACGAGAGGAGCGAGGAGCGAGGATCGAGGTGACCGGGGTCTGTGGGACCCGTGAGTCCAGGCGGCGACCTCACCCTTGCAGAGTATAGAGCCCTGAGAACTGGGCTAAGCTGGGTTGCAACATAAGGAGGAGCGGGACCTGTGAGACCTGTGAGTCCATGGTAATCTAGCTCTCAGGAAAAACAAATTTGCGTGCACACTGCCCCGGAAACTGGATAAAGGAGCCACAGACCTGCGTGAACGTGTAAAAACTTGAAAAACTCACCCCCCCCCCGCCTGAGTTCTACCTGTGTTGCGGAGGTGGAGTGGGGGTAGAGGAAGCAAGTGGAAGCCGGTGGTGGCATAAGAGAGGGTAAAGAGAGTAGACTTCGTGGGCAAAGCAGTAAAAGGAGTAATCCCTCTTGGCTATACCCCTATTAACTCCCATCAACCCTCATGAGAGTCAAAGCTGAGGGCGTGGAGGAAGGAAACTTTGACCAATTGGCAAAATAAACCAGGACTAATAACTTTATAAGGAGAAGTGGAGAAGGGCACGGGCCCGAGCGCAGTACAAGGCACAACAGAGGTAAGGGGAAATAATTTTTGCATTAATATTCAAGTTTAATTAAATTAAATTGTTTTTAATTAGAAGCACTTGAGGGAAGTGCTCAAGGAATAGAATGGCCCCACGGAAAAACAAAAGCACTTTAGGAATAACAAGGAAAGCAAAGTCTAATGGTGAAAATAGACAAGACGACCAAGAGAGCTTGACATCACCAGGTGTCAAGGAAAAATCCAAACGCTCTCAAAAGAATAAAGAGAAAACCCCCAAAGAACTACAGCATGTTGGAAGTAAGGGGAGTGTAGCATCCCATACAATTAAGGAATTCGTGGGAAAGCATTTTAAAATGTTTTTTTCACCGGCTAAAGCCATGGCTACCGAGGAAGAGGAGGATTCATGGAAAGGGGGCACGTCTTTGATCTTCGATGATTGCTTGGTAGACTCAATAGACCTGGTCAATCGATCGGTACAGTCTCTGAAAGGCCAAAAGGGGACAATAATGTCACCACGACTTTCTTCTTCTCCGCGATTGTTACGACAGACGTCGGAGGAGGCAGTTAGCCTGGGTTCGAGGCAAATGGATGAAAGAACTCTAAACCCAGAAAGAAGTTTTGCTGGAATAGAAAAGCTGGTTTTAACGAGAAGCAATGACCTTGTAGGTCTGGACAAAAATGGCGACACAAATAGTGAAAACCAGCTCTCTGAGATAAACTTGGAGTGGTCAGAAATTCCAGCATCTTCAATCTTGGAATTGATGCTAATGGTGCAAAAATCGCTACAAGGATTGTTAAAAGTAATAATGCTAAACCATGATATTTTGAAAAGCCAAAAAATGCATCTGTCTAAAATTGAGGGAGAATTTCAGGGTATTAGGGGTCAAATGCCCTCAATGTTAAGACCTGTCTTAGATCCGGTGGTTACGGGTCTATGGAGGGAAGGGGACGAGGAAGGTGGAATTGTTAATCCCCCATAAGTAAGTCATGTTGATGTAGTCCACTCGGGTGAACAAGAAGTTTATGTGTCAAGATGGCCAATGTTGGTAAAAAGAAGAGGCGAACTATGGCTTATCAAAAAGCGTAAGAATGGCAAGAAGGGGGGTGAAAAGAAAGGTGAGCAGAAGAGTGACAAAAAAATGGGAAGAAAAGTATGAGTTACCAGAAGTAGTAGTACAAGATCCTAAGTCACAGCCCCATAAAATTGTGAGGGAATCCAGTCTAATTAAAACAAGACCAGAGAATTGGGGCAGGAAGCTAGCGAAAAAGGAGAGCGGTTGTAAGAAGCAAATCCACCAGGAAAAGGTGATGAAAAATATAAGACAGGTGGCCCCTGAGCAAGCGAGTGCGCCCGCCCGGTAGGTCCCAGCTAAAAAGAAGGTATATTGGGAAAGTAGCCCGGAGGAGGGATGCAGAATTAACACAGAACCACATCAGGGGGGGGGGGGGGGTTAAGTCTGGAGAAGAGATGGACAAAGGGAATAAGTGGCTCTATTTTGAACATGTAAAATTGGGAAGGGGTGGGAAAAAAGCAAAAAAGAGTGCTTATCTAAATAGGGCCCACCTTCTCAATATATTTGCGCACTGCTCAAATTTAAAAAGAATAGGCACAGAAGATCTGCGACAGGTGGGTTTCCAGGTAAATGGTGATGGTAAGGAGGTTACTAAGGTACAGTTCTATTCTGCTCTGGTCATAACTGCAATAATAAACGCAGAGCAGGAGATCCGAAAGGAGGGGATTAGATTAGTGCCCAAAGAAGAGATAGTACAAGAGTACCATGCAGGGCTAGGCAAGAGACAAGTGAAGCTACCAGGAAGGGAAATGGAACAAGGGCGGGAAAACTTCAATATAGTGATAAATAATTCAGACCTAGCGGAGTCCTGGAAGAATTGGAGTAATATCGAAGCCCGGCAGGCCCCTCACAAAGCTATAGGGAGGAATCTGTAATCAATGATCCCATAAGCGATGTAGAATAGGTAATGGAGCAGCCACGGAGCACATATAAGGTCTCTTGCAATATAAATGGGTTGGGTACTCAAGTAAAACAGGAAGCTTTGAAAGAACTCGCAAAAAAGAGTAAAATCATTTGAATACAAGAGACCTGGCTCTGTGGAGAACCCCCGGTAGTGGAAGGGTTCCAACAAATTTACCGACCAGCAGAAAAATCTACCTCTGGCTGCCCAGCAGGTGGCTTGCTGACTTTGATTTCAACAAATTTATTGACTAAGGTTATTCAGATACCTGTGACGTCTAAGTGGCTTTTGGCTTGTAGAATACAAACATCATTTGCTGATAAAAAATATGAAAATATGCTGATCCTAAATGTGTATATGCAGTGGAGTTCACGGAAGGAATATGGGGACGAATTGTTATATTTTAAGAATGATATGGATACACTTTGTGATAAGTATGGAAATGATTTGATGTTGTTATTGGCAGATTTTAATCACAAATTAAACCCAAAATTGTCTGTTCAGTGGTATACAGAAATTCTAGAGGCTTGTGAAGTAAAAAAAGCAGAATATTTGGAAATTAAAATACCGACTGATGCGGCTAACCTGGGCAATTTCTTAGCGACAAAAAGTTTGTTATGTCGAAATGGTAGTTCAACTCAGGAGTGTCCGGCCAAGAAAACTTTTAAATATGGGACTCAAAATTGCCCTATAGATTATATTTTTATGTTAGCATGGAATTTTGAGTTGGTAAAAGATTTTAGGATTGACCCCGCGGAATGTAGTGATCATAAAATATTAAAATTAGAGCGTGTAATAGCCCAACATTTAGCATGTGATAGAGTTATTTTTCAGGAGATTGATTATCCAAAGCGGATAACCACCTGGTTGACTGAAAAATACATCGAGAAGCTAACTAGTCTGCAACAAAAGGTGCAATTAGGTTGCTTGTGCGGTCAAAACCTACCTCGGTATGTTGAGAACATAACTCAAGTAGTGAAAAGCATAAGTGTAGAATTAAGGTATGATGTAAGCATCCATAAGAACAATGGAAGGTCACAAGTAAAGCAAGGAACTTGGTTTAACCAGGACTGCTTACTAAAGAAAAGAGAAGTTAGGCGAGAAGAGCGCAGCATACGGAAAAAATTTGTGCAAGCTAGGGCGGAAAACCTAGTAAAAATAAAGAGGGAATATACCGCTCTAATCCGCAATGCTAAAAGGACCCATAAAGAAATGTGTTGGGGCAAATTATTGGAAGCAATCGAATCCAAGAATACACGTCAGTTCTGGAAGCTAATTCAGTCAGCTACGGAACCCTTGGTTGCTCCTATGATTTGCGTAGTGGAGGAGGGGGCGTGGGCAGAGTATATACAGCAATTATACGCCCCAGGGAGTGGGACTGGAAATGAGGCACCAAGGAATTGGAGAGGCCGAGTAGAGGACTTAAAACATGAATGCTCAATAACAAATGTCCTTAGGACAATAAGGACATTGAATCTAACTAGAGCTGCAGGTCCAGATAACTTACCAGCCCTGATTTTAAACTCAAATCAGCCCTGGTGGGCGGAATTTTACGCGAAAATGTTTGCTTTAATTTTAGACCAAGGGACTATGCCCCCAAACTGGAAGGGAGCTATAATAAGACCGTTACATAAGAAAGGGGATGTACATGCCCCGAAGGATTATAGGCTAAATAACCTATTAGATACAGGAGAAAAAATCTTCTCTAAAATAATCCTTAGTAAGCTAAAAGTTTGGGTGGAACACAGGTCTATCGTGCCGGTTGAACAGGGTGGGTTCAAAGAAGGCCACTCTACGATAGATCATTGTTTTGCACTGGGGCCATTGGCCAGGAAATCGATGGAACAAAACGGCAAATTATTTTGCTGTTTCGTCGATTTCCGGGCTGCGTTTGACACAGTGGACCGAAATAGCCTTTGGAAAGTACTAGAAAACTATGGAATGCCACAGGGAATATTGAACATTTTAAAAGAATTACATAGTGGTAATTGGGCCCAGGTCATTAGAGACAAAAAGGGCTTGAGACAAGGGTGCATTTTGGCACCCTTGCTTTTTTCAATTTTCTTAGCAGACCTTCCAGCGGTCCTGGAAGTTGAAAAAAGTGCGAGCCCACGAATGAATAGTAATAAAGTGTCATGCCTCCTACATGCCGATGATCTTGTGATCTTGGACCAAACTGAAAGGGGCCTCCAAAGGAAGTTAAACGTGTTCAAAAAGTATTGTGATAAAAAGCTCTTAACCGTGAATATGGAGAAAACAAAGATCCTATGTTTTGGAAAGAGGGTAAATAATTTTAATTGTTTTTTAGGACAGGATAAATTAGACGTAGTAGGTGAATATAAATATTTAGGCCTTTGGTTTGACAGCGCATTAAAGTGGAATACCCACTTGGAGGCACAAACTGCAAAAGCTTATTCATCGGTCTGTGGTCTGAAAAAATGTAATAAAGATTACGGTGATATGTCACACAGACTTATTTTAAAGGCTTTTGAAGTTATGATCCCCCCACAAGTGCTTTATGGAGCAGAAGTGCTTTACCTGAGTGGTAAAAGAGGGTGGGAACGGGAAGAAGGTAAAATTCTGAAAATGCTGCTGTCCATACCAAATAGCTCCATGATCCAAGCTATTAGAATGGAGGTGGGACTGACAGCATGGGATGTAACGACTCAAATGTCCTTAATAAGATTTTGGAACCGACAGGAGTCTGGTGGTGATGAGAAGGTCTCAATTTGGTGCAGAGAGGAAATTCAAGTAAGCAGCTTACGCTGGGCGCGAAATGTGAGGAAAACCCTCCAGTTGGTAGCCGCGCACTTAAAATTGAGTCTCTCCCCACCATCGTTGAATATAGTTTGTACTAAAAAAATGCTTGGAGACCAAGGGCTCGAATACCCTAGATCACAAGATATGGACTATCTGAGGCTAAAAATAAATCGGTGAACTAGGTCAAGAATGAATGGGAAAAGAAGGTCCGGTTCCCATACCTGGATTTGCTGCCCAATATATGGCTAAGACATGAAATCTTGAAGGTTCAGGTGGGCCTAAATCCATGGAAGATTTAAAGAAAAATAAGAGTGGCCCTGATCCAACCTGTCGGTACCTGTAAATGTGGTTTAGGAGTAAGAAATGATATTTTACATATACTGCTTGACTGTACATGGATTTTAGCAATTTGGAAAGCATTTTTACGTTCAATTTTTTTAAAATATGAGGTGAACTCACGTGCTGACGCCATCGACCTCCTTACAGAAATGTCATTTTTGGATATTACAATTGCGTTGGGGAAGTTTCTGAAAGCGACAAGAGAATGTGTAACGGAGGCAACAAAGGAGGGTGGGAGAGTTTAAAATGACAGAGCATCCCAATTTTATGTTTTATGGTTTTATAAGTGCTGTAGATGTGTAAAATGAATTGTGGTTTTAAATATTTTATCACTATGTGGATCCATTGTTCTATGTATGGTTTATAGACTATAGTCTAAATAAACTTTGCTATCAATCAATTAATCAATCAATCACTATGGGATTGCAAGAGCAGTGACAGGGTGTTTGCTGGAGTGTATGGATACTGACTGGGGAAACACAAGTGTGAAGGTGGTTAGAGCACTATATGCATAGTGCATCTCTCTTGAATCTGCCAAAATTATTTGGAGGTCCTCAGTGGCCCGGGTTTATGGCAGGGGAGACACAAATAGCAAATTGCTATTGCCACTAGTTCACCACTCACCCCCTAGCTAGCCGGATAGTTCCTGAAATCCGAGACCCCCGAGGACACATCCTCCATACCCCACTGAGATTGCAGAGACCTTCAGAAATAACTATGCAAAGCTTTACTCAGTATTAACCGGTATGGTTAATAGCAGCTGCTTTTCCACACCAGACAATCACAAATCAATAGAAAACATTTATTAAGTGCACATATCACACCAGATTCATCGTTCACTCTACAAATTTGGCATGCATGCTACTTAACCTGGAAACAGTTGGTTCCACCTATGTCAAAACTCCAGACAGCTCTAAAGCATTGATGGACGTGTCTGCTCTCTATCCTTATTTCTATACTAGGATAGTTGTTCACCTTGCATACTTTGGCACTTGTAGAATACCACAGTAAAATTATGGTATCAAATAGGATGGACACAATCTTTACATTTACACACTGATCATACAAGGCCCAGAATTCAATAGATCTTCCTTTGCCGCGTAACACATCATGATGCCATGAAGGTCAAGGGAAAGACCAATGAACCATCAATATGTGTTGTACCAGAAATCATGTTGATTGATTTGAAAACTTATATAGTGCATGAATGCACAAGAGGGTCTAGGCACTGCAAGAAAAGACTGCCAGAAGAAGAATAGGAATAGAGATTTAGTTGGCAAAGAGCCATGTTTTTAGTGATTTTCTAAAAGATAGCATTGTTGGGCTGTTTTTTATGTCAGTCAGGTGCGAGTTCCATGATTTAACTGTTCCAAGAATAAAGCTTCTACTGATGAGTAAAAGGTCTGGAGGCAATGATTGCATTGAATTCTTCACTCAAATGATCTCATAAGGTGTATTTATTGAAGAGCCTCTATATCATGTTTCCCCTCCAAAATGAAGCCTCATATCTTTGGTTGTTTGTTTAGTACATGTAGGCCGTTTATGCTCAATTATATCATCTTAAGCATTCATTATCATAGTCATAGTGTTACTAACTGTTATCTGATTGCTGTGTCATAAACTATTCCTCGCATGATACTCTATACAACCCCTCCATCACCTGCAGATAAAAGCAGCTTAAGAATTGGCTTTTGTAGTTTGGTTTGCCCTGTTCCCATCATGCACTGGGACAGGAACAGACTAATTTGCATACAGCCAGGTTCTGAAACTGGGATGGTGCAGTGAGCTAAAAAACGGTGTTGGATCTAGCCCTGATCTCTTGACTGGGTGAGAGTATTCTGTTTAATTCAGAGACTCTGTCCCTCACCACCCCTTGTTGTAAATATATGAACATTTCCCAAACATAACAATTCCAACTTACTCTTACTACATTTCTGGTAATGTGTTGAACTCTTGATACTATGTACTACCCTTTATTTTTTAACAATTGTAGGTATTTTTAGACTTAACTGTTTTTTACATGGCTCAGGAGGGCCCAATTTATCGGCTCTCGGCGAATGAAGCACCATTTTTCCTTAATATTTTGTGCTGCTGTGGAGACACCATTTTGTTGAATTAGCGCTCTAGCGGCTGAGACATATGGAGCCCTTTCTTTCTTTGATTTTGGTCATTATTTAATGCAGCCTATGAAGCGGACATGCAGCAAAGACTGCAACTAATATGGTGTAATCTATTCCTGCTGTTCTGGGGCTAATTTTGCTTCTTTCAATTTCACATGGTTTGTACTCTGTGAGTTATTTTAAAATGGGGGATTATCTGTGATTTTTAAGTGTCACTAAATAACTCTGCTCTCATTTTCAAGAATTTTAGGCATTTTCAGACAAATAATTTTTTCACTTAGCTCTCAGGGGACCAAATTTATCAGCTCTCAGTGAGTGGAGCGGCATTTATCTTTCATGTTTGGTAACACCACATCCACCTCATTTTGTTGAATTATCAATCTAGCAGCTGACATAACCTGTGCCCCATCTCCTTTCTTCTTGTTTTGTTCATTATTTAATGCAGTGTGGATGTGTGCAGTGGGCACACTGCTGGCATGTTGCTAAGGCAAACCTATTGTGCCAATGCACAGATGGGCTTGCCATGATTAGAGCAGCAGACCCTAATGCAGAGGTCTAGCCCGGAGCGTTTTGTGGCAGGAGCTGCACGCATCACGACAAATGCACCATGCAGCGTTTTAAAGAGGGACCGTGCTCCCGAGGTGCAGGAGCCCCTGCTCAGCTGTTTCTCCGTCTCCAGGCATGCAGCACTTTATTTGCACACCTGCCCGCCCCGGAGGACTTCAAGGCCCAGAGAACGTGTGGCAAGAGCCGCAAGTGTCACGACAACTGCACCATGCGGCGCTTTAAAGAGGGACCAAGATCCCGCGGCTCGGGACGCGTGCAAGTGGGCCCATCTGCACCAATCCGAGACCCGAGGAGGCCGCAATGGGTTACATTATTGATATTTTGCTTTTGGGACATCTTTCGCCCCTGCCCTGAAAGTCCTGTGCTAAAAATCAATATTGATATTAGTTCTAGGGAGCTCCAAAATGAGCAAATGAAAGTCTGTTACCGGGCAGGGAGTTGTGCAGACACTTGATGCTTTTCTTTTAAGGGCTAAGTCAGCACTTATCCATGCGATTGAGTTAACAGAGCATAGATTATCGTTAGAACCCTAGCTTTTCCAGAATCAAATTCCATCTACAGAGCCCCCTCTGCAAAATAACTCTGAAGATATCTCTCTCCAAATCAACCAGTCCCAAACTACTGAGCTAGATCTCCAATCCACTATATCCTCTGAGCCATGTAGTAGATCAAGCAGGCCTAATGTAAATACAAGATGTCAGCTAAAACATGTGAAGACAATAGTCATGACCGCCATCAAAGAAGAGGAAGGGTCGGTTCCCAGAAACAAAATCAAAATTTGCCAGGCGTAAAACTAAAACTGTTGAGAGAGTTTGTAGACAGGGGCCTACCATAATGCCGACGTCCACGGTAACATATGGACTACCTCCCTGGCCAAGCGGGGAGTGTTTTGGGGAAATATTAGAAACAATGGTATCAGTCTTGTTGGATCCTCTGTCCCAAAAACTATCTATCATGGAAATTAGATTAACAAAGCTGGAGGGGCTTTTTACCAGCCTTGCACCAGCTTGCCACAATATATGTCCATGTAGAGGCACAGACCCGCTGCCTGATAGGGGGCAGGGAACTGCGGCTGGTCAGCCTGGCAGCAATTCTGCAAGGGGACCAGGGTTCAATTCCCCGCCTCGGCGGGTCTTGGGCTCAAAAATTCCACGGACCTGATAATTCTTGCCTCGGTGCCTATTCCAAACATGGAGTCCCACTCTGCAACTCTGGGCAATAGCTTGCTTAATCTCCACAACGGCCCCCACAACGCTAAGGATGCCTGGCCTCCACCTTTGGGGTGCCCAGGAGTGGATGCCTCACAGGGATAGCCAGGATGGGTTCCACAGCGGTATTCGTACAAGCGCCTTGAGACCCTTGCGGGTGAGTAGTGCGCTATACAAGTATCAATTTACATTTTACATTTACTGGGATAGCACCTAGTGCAAGTACCCCTGCCCGTTTCACCCTGCAGCACCGCCCAATTAGTATTTATACGATCAAAGAGCTTTTGTCCCACAACAAAAAAGGTATGAAAATGACATGTACTATGTTAGATTATTAGCATTGCAGTAACATAGGAAGATTGAACCTGTAATGATTTGTGATTTCTCAGTGATTAATAACAGGGATGAGTAAAACCCCACCATAGATATCATAATGGACAATTTTGTTAGCACTAGAGAAAAAGAAATGGGAGGTTACATGGGTATTCAATTTTGGCACAGTTCAAGGACTAGAGAGAAAGAAATAGCAAGTAGTATAATATGTGTACAAATCATTTTGTTACTGCAACCTGGGCTGATGGTATCTCTGTCCCTGATCTAGTGTCTGCCATTCCTGCTGAATATTCTATACCCAGAGTTGACTGTATATTTAACAGGTTGGGGGCTTAGTAATGATCTACTATAGTTATCTGGAGGCTATATTTCAGACTATAACCTCCACTGACTGTGAAGCCCTTACTTTGATTTGAGTTATCTAAGAATTCTTTATTCAATGATATGCCAATTTATAGATCTCCGGATGTGAGAGATAATTTTGTGAAAACAATCAGTGCACATATGGAATCATGCTTACAACTGTGTAATTTCACTGTACATGGAGATTTTAATTATCATCTTCACACATTTGGAGAGAAAGATATGCAACACCCGGTTGATAGCATGCTTAGGTTTTGGTCTCTCCTAACTGGTTCACTCTATCACCCACATGGTTGCCCGTATTTTAGATGGCTATTTTTTTAATAAATCATTACTTACTTACTGAGCCACTGCTCAGCTGTCTCTCTGTCTAAAGGCACGCATCACTTTATTTGCCGGCCTGCCCATCCCAGAGGACTTCAAGGCCCAGAGCGTTTTGTGGCAGGAGCTGCACGCATCACGACAAACGCACCATGCAGCGTTTTAAAGAGGGACCGTGCTCCTGAGGTGCAGGAGCCCCTGCTCAGCTGTTTCTCTGTCTCCAGGCATGCAGCACTTTATTTGCACACCTGCCCGCCCCGGAGGACTTCAAGGCCCAGAGAACGTGTGGCAGGAGCCGCAAGTGTCACGACAACTGCACCATGCGGCGCTTTAAAGAGGGACCAAGATCCCGCGGCTCGGGACGCGTGCAAGTGGGCCCATCTGCAACAATCTGAGACCCGAGGAGGCCACAATGGGTTACATTATTGATATTTTGCTTTTGGGACATCTTTCGCCCCTGCCCTGAAAGTCCTGTGCTAAAAATCAATATTGATATTAGTTCTAGGGAGCTCCAAAATGAGCAAATGAAAGTCTGTTACCGGGCAGGGAGTTGTGCAGACACTTGATGCTTTTCTTTTAAGGGCTAAGTCAGCACTTATCCATGCGATTGAGATAACAGAGCATAGATTATCGTTAGAACCCTAGCTTTTCCAGAATCAAATTCCATCTACAGAGCCCCCTCTGCAAAATAACTCTGAAGATATCTCTCTCCAAATCAACCAGTCCCAAACTACTGAGCTAGATCTCCAATCCACTATATCCTCTGAGCCATGTAGTAGATCAAGCAGGCCTAATGTAAATACAAGAGGTCAGCTAAAACATGTGAAGACAATAGTCATGACCGCCATCAAAGAAGAGGAAGGGTCGGTTCCCAGAAACAAAATCAAAATTTGCCAGGCGTAAAACTAAAACTGTTGAGAGAGTTTGTAGACAGGGGCCTACCATAATGCCGACGTCCACGGTAACATATGGACTACCTCCCTGTCCAAGCGGGGAGTGTTTTGGGGAAATATTAGAAACAATGGTATCAGTCTTGTTGGATCCTCTGTCCCAAAAACTATCTATCATGGAAATTAGATTAACAAAGCTGGAGGGGCTTTTTACCAGCCTTGCACCAGCTTGCCACAATATATGTCCATGTAGAGGCACAGACCCGCTGCCTGATAGGGGGCAGGGAACTGCGGCTGGTCAGCCTGGCAGCAATTCTGCAAGGGGACAAGTGTTTCATTCTGGTACTCACAATGTTACATCTATAGATCCAGCTAGGTCCGATCATTTGCATATAAGAGCATTAGCCTCTTCATTATATCAGGCAGGACCATCTCATTGTATAGGTGGTCCGAATATCACATGCATGCAGGCCGTAAAACCTCCAAGCAAGGCTCCCAACCATCACGGGGAGCTTGACACACAGTGATGGGGAGAGCCAAAAGCACATTGAACCATCGGAGATTTAAGCAGGGAGATTCTACCAATCCAAATCTGAAATTACATCTCCTGACAGAGACAACTCCTTATATGATTGTGCTGGCAAATGTTCCATCTTTACAGTCAAACGCCTTTGAACAATGGTCAACATTGGGGAATAAGTCATTACACTTATTGAGTGCAAGTACTGGCATTACCCACAAACTTTTTTCAGAGTTTAAAATGGCGCGAAGAATAGGCTCGGTGGGTAAAACAACTGAGTCTCTAGTGGGTGACTGTGTAGTTGTAACATTTAGGTCTCCAGGTCTGGTTCAGGACATCCTTGATAGGGCTGGGAATGGAAATGGAATAGCAATGGTGCAGGGTATAAACATCTTACCATTGGGGTACTCTTATCAACCTCCTAGGAACCTAGGGCCTAATCATCTAGATGAGAGATTTGCCGAACGCAGATACCTTAAGTATGCGGTCCTAGTCAGTAACCGCTACAACACTCTAAATCCATTGGAATATATAGATTGACTACTTCAGTTTCCCTTTGATTTTTTTTTACCCCAAATGGAGATCGAGGTGACATAGTTCACAAACTGAAAACTATTTATGACCTGGTTTATGTAGTTATAGATAACCATCTGTCCCCCAAAGTCATATTGAGCAGAGGGAAGAGGGCATGGGGACTATTGAGCCAACTTGGGGTGCGCCTATGGCATCCCATGAACATGTTAGTTCAGACCAAACATCTCTTACTGATGGCGGATCATTATGCGGTAAAGCAGTAACAACTAGCTCCGCTAATACTAATGACCGAGTCATGTGTAACCTTGTCTCTTGGAATATCTCTGGACTGTGCACTATGCTGACCAACCCCATATGGTGCGATTTTGTATCAAAGTATGATATATTGTGTCTTCAGGAATCGTGGACAAAGGACATAATACACATTAATGGGTTTAAAACATTTCACACCCAAGCTGTTGAAGGGTCAAGTGGAAGGGCAAAGGGTGGGTTTGTACCTACATCTCCAGTATGTTGAAAATAAAAAAGCTGGAGATGTATGTGGAGAAAATGTTTTATCAATTGAGCAGAATCTATGTGGACACTAGGGTCTGTATTGCATTGGCCAACTTTTATGACAATATCCCCCCGGATAAAGTTGGAGCTGTAGTCGGAAAATTGGGTAATGACCTATTTCCCTGTGTAGTGATAACACCAAAGACACAATGATAATCCTGGCAGGGGATTTTAACTGTGCTTTATGCCCAAATGATGAGGGTAACCTATGTGGTTTTACAAACGAAGAAGGGTTATGCAATTCCCATTTTAGGCACTCTATACTGGGGGATTTGTATAATGAAATCGTTTTTAGCCTTGATTTGGGCTTTGCAAATGATCTATGTGCGGTACCTGTTCCCATGTGCCACACCTTTAATGGCAGAGGTCTATGTACTACTGTAGATTACATATTATTGTCAAACAGTCATGCATGTAGAATTCACTCTTTCGCTGTAGACAATAACTCTCTTAGTGACCACTTTCCACAGTGTCTTTCTGTTCGATTGCCGATAAATAAATCTGATAGACATGAGGAAGTAGTCCAGGCGTGAGTAAATATAGTAATTGATAAGACGAATTTGTATTCTCTGCACTGGTCAATGGTGGATCCTTTAGTGATTACTAAGCAAGTGGTAGCTAAGTGTAAAATGGCTTTTGAGACCTGCTTGATTGAAACTGCTTCCCCAGACAGCTTCCCCAGACAGTATTCTCTCTTCCTTTCAATTAATATCAGCTGCTTTAAGCGAGGCTTTATTCATTGAGAATTGATCCAAAGGCAAATCCCAGGGATGGTTTGACTCAAAGTGCACACAAGCCTACGCCAACTTAAAACACGAACTACATAAGGCACCTAGAAATTTAATTGGTGTGAGGCAGGCAAGAAGGGATTAGAGGTGTGCACTTAAGGAGATAAGAATTGCCCTGAGAAATCAAGCCTGGGAAGTCTTGCACAAAGCCTCTTTATTGAAAGATAGCTCGGCCTTCTGGAAAGCAGTAAAAGCCCTGTTTCTAACTTCCAGAGGCGGTCCAAAAATTGAAATTACTATAACTGAGGACCAATGTATCAAGCATTTTTCCAGTGTATATAACGGTGAGGGAAACCTTGATGTGCAGTTAAATAACAACTGAGGGGAAGATACCCAGCACCCTTTAGCTTTTTACTCCAACCTCCAGTTTACACTGGAGGAAGTGACTCTGTCAATTTCTGCAAGTCAGGGTGGTATGGCCACTGGGCCGTATGGGGTCCCTGTAGACTTATTCAAGTCAAATATGGATCTATGGGGGCCAATCCTTAAGGAGGTAATTATTGCTAGCTGCGGTGCCCCTTTTTTGGCAACCTGGGTGGAATCCATCATCGTCCCAATTTTCAAAAAGGGTAACTGCCAAGACCCTGGATGTTATAGGCCCATTTCCTTACTGAATTACTTGACCATAGTAGTTGGTCGAATTATCTTAAAACGTCTACATGAGTGGGCTGAGGATAATAAATATGGCTTTTATTGAGGGCTCTGGAACGACCGATCAGAGTTTAAATTTAGCTATTTTTGTTGGGAAATATACTCAGGCAAAAAAAGGGAGGTTGTTTTTAGCGTTCGTGGATCTCACTGCAGCTTTTGATTCTGTGATTCATGACAAGCTCTGGGAGATCCTCGGGTCCATGGGGGTGGATGATTTTTAAAAAAAAATTCTTAGGTGCCTTTATATCGATGCCAGGGTGCGAGTACGATTTGGCCATTCTGGTGATCGCTCGGTCCGTCCCCCAAGAAGGAGGGGAGTTAGGCAAGGATCTGTCCTAGCCCCCTTTCTTTTTAATATTTATATTAATGGTTTGGGTGAGGGGCTGCTTAAAGACAATCAAGATTTCCCCCAGGTAGCCGGTCACCCAACACCTGCCCTCCTTTATGCGGATGACGTGGTTTTGATGTCACACACGCAAATAGGTTTGCAGAGGGTGATAGACAGCTTTTCTATTTTAATGAGCAATCTTGGTCTCAGAGTGAATACCTCAAAGACCTACATAATGAGGCGTGGCCGTGGTAGCCAGAGGTGCAGAGATATGTTTCTGGAAGGCCAGAAGATATGGGCCACTAAGAGTTTTTCATACCTCGGAATACTCTTTAATCAAAATGACTCAAGGGCCCAAGCTGTATCAGTAAAAAACTTAGCGTCCTTAAGGACAACTACCGCCCTTGCTAATTTTTCACAAAAACTGGGCAGGAGACCACCAGTAGAACTCATCCAGATTTATAAAGCAAAATGCATCCCCACTGTTATGTATGGGGAAGGGTTTGGGGTTTTTCTGACATGTATCCACTACAGATGGTGGAAAACTCTTTTTTAAGATACATTCTGAGTGTAATGAACAGTACTTCTTCATATGTTTGTCATGCGGCATTGGGCCTACCATACATCTCTGATCTTATTAAAACTGAGCCAATTCCTTTGTGGCATAGAATTGGGACAAAAGTAGAGACAAAGCAAAACAGGGACATTTTAATGGACAGTTTAAAATTGGAGGGGGCCCAAAAGATCCCATGGATTATATATGTCAGAGACTTCATGCGTGATCTAGGTCGCATAGAGTATTTTACTGACCTGAGTACTATCCAGATGATCTAGAGAAAGGAGTTAAAAAAGGAGGGTCTTCTGTTGCTGGACACATTGAGAATGTCGGCGGAGATCATCAAGCCTACTGTCCAGCATAATCAGTTGATTTTAACTACTTTTAGTATCAACCCCTTCCTAAAATTTGTAACTGGGGACTACAAAAGGTTTTTTTTGACCAGATGATTCAGGTTGGGGCTCTTCCACAGACTTTTTAGCTTCCCAAAAATGAATAATTGGGCCAGAGAATTACAATTCTGCCCTTGTGGTAACCTCTCAGAACAATCTACATAACATGTTGTTTTATTTTGTAAATTTTACAGTGAATTAAGGAAAGTATGGATAATATAATTTTGAAAATCTATGGGGATTAGACAATGTCGCCCGGCGCTCATCATACTACAGTTCCTGGATAATGAACATAGACTGTGGAGGATATCAATGTTTTTAAAGAAAGTACTTTGGAAAAGGAAATGGATTGCTAACTAAGTACTGTGGTCGTAAAAGCTGCACTGGACTGTTATTATTATTTTTAAAACCTTATCTTGAATTTTATAATGAATTGCAAAAGATACTCTTTCTTCTCTCTTTTATTTTAGTGCATGGAATTGCCTGTTTTATGTGCTTTTATGATTGTTTGCAATAGCAATCAAATAAAGTTATGCTTGACTTGACTACTTACTGAGGTATCCAAAACAGCACTTTCTTGGTTAGACCACAATGTTGTTTTTTTATGTTGACACTTCCCATTAGAGCAACATAAAAAAACTAAGCAAAACTGTTAAATCGCAAGACTGGCATAAAATTGATGCAGGTAAGTTTAAAGGGACGTTCTTAGAAACCTAACCAGCCCTAGCTAATGACATGGATGTGGCATCCCTAAATTACATTGAATGGATTGGCAAAGCTGTAAATAAGATGGCCCCTATTAAAGTTTGAAAGTGGCATAGAAGCAAACCATATGCCCCATGGTACTCTGTTAAATTAACATCACAGAAGCAACTTCGTCACAGACAGGAACAAAAGTGGAAAATAAACGATGATCCTTGCGATAGAGATAGATACAAGCAATGCATTAGGAACTCTAAAGATATGATTTTAACTGAAAAATCAAATTATTGCACCAGAAAATTGTATTCTGCTAAAACGTCTGTGTGAGATTTTTTTTGAAACTGTCAAAACCCTGGCTAATTCTAATAATAATGTTACATCTGGTCTGAACTAATTCTTTTGTGGGAAACTTACCTACCATGTTCAACCAAAAGTCAGTGAGCTTTATAATGAGTTTTCTGCCAACACACAACAGATTTCTCTGATGGAAACTATGAAAGTAATTCTTTGGGAACTATGTCCATCACTTAATTTACTCATTTAGCAACTGAGCAGGTGACAAAACGCATTGAATCCGTTAAATCTGGTGCTCCTTCAGATCTGTGTCCTTCTAGACCAATTTACTTTGTATCCAGGATGGTAAACATCCTAAACAACGAAGTTTGAACAACGAATTACCTGAAGCACAAATCCCGAACAACGATCATTCAGTTAACCACAACATCCTTTGCAACGACATCCTAAACAACTACTTACAATTCAATTCAAAATATCTTTATTTCGGTAAGATTTTACCATAAAAGACGTTTAAAACATACATTTTAAAACTGATATTTGATAAAGAGTTATACAGTGAAATATAAAAATTTTAAACTCAAGCTTTTACACAATCCCATGTTGCACAGGGATGACCTATGTACAGAAAAGTCAGTTACCAGCCCTGAGGCATTTCCTTCTGATGGGCCAGACAGCGCCCAGGTACTTAGCCACCGCAAACACAATGTAATCGGTCAAATCAGTTTTCAGGACTCTAAAAAGCGGCCATGCACTTCACAAAGCCCAGATTCCTGCATAGAGGAACAATCCAGTACTTGCGGATCTCTCGGTAGACGGGACAAAGAAAGAGAATGTGAAGTTCAGTTTCATCCGAGGTTCTACATGCTGGGCAGGTACTGTTTGCGTCATCACTCCATTTAGTTGTGAATGATCTGATAGGGAGGGACCCATGTCTCCACTGTAGGTATAATTTCCTAAGTAGAGGCGGGTAAACTTTATCCAGAATCGGTTCAAAGTTGTAAATGGCCTTGAAGGACATGAAAGAGTCTGTCAAAGTCCCAAGTTTAGATTGATTGGAAAGCAGGGATAATTTACTGTCACGGTATATCTTGGCTAGCTCTTTTTTGGAAATGAGTTGGCAAGTAGGCAAGGGATCGGACCACATTTTAGAAAGTCCCAATCCCTCCAGTTCCAATTTAATGAAATTGAGCCATTTGATTTTTCCAGCACCCGGCATAGCAAGGACCTCCTGGAGTCCCTGTCTGTAACTGGCCAATTCTGGGGTTGTCCATAGTCTGCGCCAGAAGGCCAGCGGGCGGAAAGCCAAGTCGTCATCTAGCGGGCATAAACCTAGATCCATCCTGAGGGGGACAAGGGGCGTACTAGGTGGTAATCCAACAAGATTTCGGACGAATTTATTTTCCACTTTCAAGAGGTCTGATGTTCCAACGTGGCCCCAGAGTTCAGACCCGTAGATGGCAGCCCCCTTGGCCTGTGATTTGTAGATCTGCATCGGAGGACCAATGGGCCTGATTGTGGATTTATTGTTCGCCAAAAGCTTCATGATGCTCCCCGAATGTTGGGTCAGTTTAAGTAGGACCTTCTCCAGGTGCGTGTTCCAGGTTAGTTTATCATTTAACATAATGCACAGATATTCAAAGGTTTTCACTCTCTCAAGCCTGTTGTGTGCAATGCTGGGGCTAAAATGGAATTTCTGTGGGGGATTGAGGACCATGAATTTAGTTTTGATGGCGTTAATTTCCAATCCATGGGCCTCACAGAAATCCACAAAGCCATCAAGGATGCGCTGGATACCCATTGCCGATTTTGATAGCAACAGAGTATCGTTGGCAAACATGATGGCCGGCACCCTTTCGGCGGCCAGTTTTGGGGCATCAGAGTTGGATACCCCCTCTAGGTGAGAGATAACCCAGTTGACATAGAGGCAAAACAGGGTCGGTGCAAGCACACAACCCTGTCTTACCCCCCTGCCAACGGGGAACCTCTCGGACAGTGCACCCATCCTACCACATCTCACCTGCGCGAAATTGGCGCTGTGAAGGCGAACTAGCATTTTCAACAAGCCTTCAGGAACCCCCAGTTTGGCCAGGACCTCCCACAGCTTGGTCCGGGGGACCAGGTCGAACGCCGCCCTCAGGTCCACGAATACAGTATAGAGGCTGCCACCCTCCAACTGCACCGTTTTCCAGTAGATGAGGACAAGCCGAAAGACCTGGTCAATGGTAGAGACCTTCTCCCTGAAACCTGCCTGGAAAGGGCTCAGGATATTAAAATCCCTGATCCACTCATGTAGGCGATTTAACAGTAGTTTTGCAAAGAGTTTTTGGGACACGTCAATCAAGCTTATTGGCCTGTAGTTGACCGGGAGCAGAGGCGATCCCTTCTTAAAAATTGGGACTATCTCTGCCCCTGGCCAGGTCGGGGGGATTGGCATGCCTTTCAGGATCGAGTTGAATAGCACCCTAAGATAAGGGGCCCATATCTTTGGTTCGTGTTTGTAAAGGGCGCCTGGGAGCCTGTCCAGGCCCGGCGCCTTTCCAGCAGCCAGGGACGTAATTGCCATGGTGATCTCCTCCACGCTAAATCCGTCCATGTCGGTTACACTGTCATTGGAGGGGTACGACACTTCTGCGGGTAGGGTCATCGCCTGGTCGCTACTATATGGTTTGTATAGATTTTTAAAATGTTCCTCCCAGACAGAGGGTGCTATGTTGGCCTCCACTGCTACGAGTGGTTCAGCTGAGCCGTGCTTGACGATCTGCCAGAAAGTCCGTGCGTCTCGACATGCAAGAGCAGCTGTCATTTTGGTCCAATTCCCCTCATCCCAATCTACTTAGGCAGCACGGAGGGCTAATTTATAGGCTAATCGTTTCTCCCTGATTACACTTGTAGTGTCTCGCGCTTTAAGTGATTTCAATAGTGCAGCTTTTGCTGCCCCGCAAGAAGCGTTGAACCAGGTGCCTCTTTTCTGCTTAGACTTATTTGACCTGGCCACTGGGTTCAGCACCTCTGCAAGGTTAGTGCATAACTCAGAGTGGATGGTACCAAGTTCGATCATTTGTGCTTACATAAACCACGAAAAGTTACGTCATATTTCTAGCTTAGCAAGTCGTGAAACCTTGCAGGGTATGTTTGCGGGGCTGCAGCCTGCCTTCATCCTTCCAAGATAGCGTCGCAGGGAATACTTTTGCTTTCATGCTGGCACAGAGCGCCTGTGTGATTCTTCACCCCCTGACCTGACATGCTTCTGGCCCCTTCTAGGATTTACACGGAAATGCAGCCACATGGTTGACGGGCTTTGATGAGCACGGGGTTGCAACCTGGCTTCATCCTTTCCTTTTGGCAGCACGTCTGCAGGATAACGAAACAGGGAATGCTTTTGCTTTGGTGCTGGAGGTTTGGTGACTAGGTGCAGAGTGTCACATCCGCCCCCTCCTCCTCAAGAACTGTAATGCTCTTCGCCCCCTTGTATGATACACTCGGCTGGTGACCAAATATGCTTAAGTTTAACAAAACCCTGCAGACCCTGATCACAGATCACTATACTAGCACGAAAGCTAAAATTACAATTACAGACCTTTTCTCAACATGGAGAATTGCAGGAAACTTCACCTCGAAACTCACCACCATCAAAAACCTAGACATCCAAAGAGGATGTAAAGTAGACATTACAGGAAATGCATTCCTTCATTGGAAGTACAAAATACAGTGTACAGAGCGCCCGTGTGTCATTCATATATCTGCGCAGCAGGTCTAAAAACATGCGGCTATGTTTTGCGGTGCTGCAGTCTGCTTTCATCCATGCAGGGTTTGACTATTGCGGGGCTGTAGCCTCCCTTCATCCTTCCAGCATAGCGTCGTAGGGGATACGTTTGCTTACGCGCTGGCAGGTTGGTTACTGGGTACAGGGTGCCCATGTGTCATCCATATAGCTTGACAGCATGTAGAAAACCACGTGGGCTATGTGTTGCAGGGCAGCACCCTGCTTTCATCCTTACATCATAGCTTCACAGGTTATGCTTTGGTGCTTCTGGTTTGGTGATTGGGTACAGCGCGCCCGTGTGTCTTTCGACTCTTCACCCCCTGACCTGACATGCAGCAACAAGGTTGGCGGGCTTTGGCGAGCGCGGGGTTATAGCCTGGCTTCATCCTCTCAGCTTGGCAGCACGTCCAGAGTATAGCGTCACAGGAAAAGCTTTTGCTTTGGTGCTGGAGGTTTGGTGACTAGGTACAGGGTGTCCCATCCACCCCACCCCCTAAGAACTGTAATGCTCTTCGCCTCCTTGTATGACACACTCGGCAGGCAACCACGACCGGTGCTATGTGAGGATGTTGTGTGGTCAGTGGGTATAGGGAGCCCCTGAGCTGACATGCTTCGCGCCCCCTGGCATGATTGACTCTGTATTGTGGCCACCATGATGGCGGACTCTGACGAGCGCAGGGCTGCAGTCTGCTTTCATCCTTCTAGCTTGGCAGTACATCGGGGGCATAGCGTCATCTACTATTATATTTATTTCATTTAAAATGACAAAAATATGCTGATTAAAAAGAACATAGTAGTGAAAATGGGTATTGAACCATTTAAATATATTTTGTGGTTTAGGAACTCGTGGTTAAAAATGTAGTTGTTTGGCATTGCTCTTTGTTTAGCCTTCGTGGTTATGGAATTCGTTGTTTAGGCAGTAGTTGTTCAATCATACATCCGGAAAAAGGCATTTATATTACCACTAATAAAGAAACATGCGCTTAATCCGGGTGAGGTTAGCAGCTGCTGTCCCATTTCCAGACTGTCAATTCCAGCCAAAATAGTAGAGAAGGTCATAAATATGGAGCTCTCCTAACTTATAAACCTCAAGAAATGACTTGTCGGCAATCAATTCGGCTTCAGAAGTAGTCACAACATGGAAGTTGCCTCGATGGCAGCAATGGAAAAAATCAGAGCCATTGCGGCTAGTAGGGGCAAGGCAGCACTCATCCTGGAAGATCTGTAGGCTAGTTTGAACATGATCAATCACTCAGTACTTTTAACCTGTCTTGAGAGTATAGGCATTGATGACTCTGTCTTGGCTTTATTCAGTTCCTTTCACTCTGATGTTACTTATGTGGGCTATAGTTCTAAGCCTTTCTTTCATCCCTGCGTAATTCCTCAGGGGTCATCATTAAGCCCTACACTTTTTAGTATTTATGTCACACTTTTGGCTAGGTTGATTTGTTCTTTTAGGCTTTCCTTGGTAGTGTATTCAGACAAAACTCAGATTGTGGTTCCCATTTCAAGTGATCACCTTGAGGTTGCAAGTAGGTTCTATGATTGCATGTTGTAAGTTAGCAGATGGATGAAAAAGAACTTCCCCAAACTCAATCCTGGCGAAACTGAGGTTTCCTTTCATTCCTCTGAATCTCCAGAAAACAGTAATAGTTTCCTGAGTTTTATCAACAATTGATTACTGCAATTCTCCATACATTAATATTCAACCGAAACTGTTGGAGAAACTGTAGATCTTTCAGAATGCTGTTACGTGCCTTCTTCTAGGGATTCCAAAGTTTCATTCTATCTCGCAGGCATTGCCTAGTTAAGGCCCTGTTTTTTGCACATAAGGCTCTTTATGACTGTAGTCCAGAATACCTGAAGATGCCCCGGTTACTTACCGGTAATCTACATTACTCCGAGTATAGTCTTCCTCGCCACATGACTAACAAAGTGAGCTTCAGCTCCACACCAGAACCCTCCAAAGCAAAAAGTCAGCCTCCCATGCCCCCATCCCTTCCCAAGATGGCCGACCCATTACCACCTGACCTCTATAAGAGGAGGGCCGCCCCAACCCATCAGCCTGTCTTCAGGTAAGTGGTTTCTGCTGTTGCGGGAGCGTGGGTCCTTGGTTGGTGGTCCTGCGCAAGCGGACTCTGGGGCTTTTGGGCCTCTCCCCTTCCTTTACCAGTCTCTTTTGGGGCTGGTTAGGCTCTGCCTTAGCGGGCCAAGGGTCAATAGGGGGGGGCGGGCGGAGTGGTCTGGGGCTCTGTTATTCTGCTCCCATTTTGCCCCTCGCCTCGCACTGTCTCAGTTATTGGTTATTGGAACACCACGGAGCTGTGGCTAAGTGGTGTGTCTTGTGCCTCTGTGGCACGGGCTTCCACGGAACGTGGTTCTTTTCACGGTTGATTTTTTATGCCTGGTTTGGATAGACACGGACGTGCCTTGACTCGATTTGGTTCTTGTGCTGCAGCTGCTGGCAATCAGCGCTGTCTGCCCCTCTGGTGCACATGGTGTCTCTGCAGGTATTCCGTGCTTTTTGTTGCTAGTGGCCTCCCCGGTGTATCCTATGACCCTTGTGTGTGTGTGGCTGTTGGCGGGGTTGGGCTGGGTGCCCGGCGGTTTGTCCTGCATACCGCGGCAGCACCCCCTTTGCTCTTGTGGGCCCCTGGTACACTCACCGTTTCATATGGACGCTACCTTCGGGTTGTGTTCTTTCTTGGACGGTGCTCCCTGCGCTCTCGGTCCTTTGGAGCTCGCGGGCGGCTGCGGGGCTGCTCCATGTACGTGCTTTCCGGCGGATGCATTGCCGGTGCGGCTCGCTTCTTCCCATGGGTTTCCCGCGCTGGGCGGTCGGGGCTTCTAGGGGGCGGGGTGCCGCTTGTCCTCGCGTTTTCTGGCTCTGCCTCCAAGGGGGCGTGGCCACGGCCGCCTGGCGGGCTCTCTGTTCCTCCGTGGCTATGTGCGGCTACGCTGCTCTGCTGGTTCTCTGCTCTGTCTGGGGTGCGTCTTCCTTCCCGACCTCAAGGTAATTATTCTGTGTACTCCCTCTCAGTCAGCTTTGCTCACAGGTGAATTCGGAGAATTCGGAGAAGTGACTCATCCATGAAGAGCATCTCACTGCCATTTGTTGCACTTTCCAACGTGGAGAATTCAATAGTATGTTCCAAACTTACCTACCCTATAGAATTGAGCTGAATTGAATCTTGAATTTAAGTTTCTTTAACTGCTATAAAGTCTCTTGGATATAGAATGTTCCCTTTCTTTACCCTCCTTTAACCAATGTTGTGAAAGATTGTTATTCTAAATATAGCATGTTCCTTGTTTTACCTTCCCTTATTCAAAGTTCTTAAATGCTTAGTATAATCTATCTTTTGCATAGCTATACACTTTTAATGATCTTGATTACAGATAGCTTAATATGTTTTAATCTGATACTCATGACATATGATGATGATGATTAGATAAAGTTTTGAACCTACCCAGAGTCTGTGGGTATTTCATATTTCTCAAATGTTTATAAATGTTCTTGACTATCTGATATTTGACTCAACTCCCTGATCCAGTGTGTTTAGGTTCCTAGTATCTATTTGCTAGGTTATAGATATAGGAATTAGTAGTATAGAGACTCACAAGTTATACTGATAGTAGAGCGTGAGTTACCCAAGGTGAATGTTACGGGTCTGTATCAAAATTATGGGCCCAGGTGAGTATTAGTAAAATATCCTAGCCGGGTGACCTGGGCGCTCTATCACTACAACCAACTGAAACTAAGGCAAGGTAAGTGGCAAGCACACAAATGAAAAGTAAGGGCGAGATATAAGACCATCTAAAATCAGGGAATTTGGCAGAAAATGGCACAAGGTCACATGCAATGCATTGGATCATACTTTTGTTAATATGATAGGACCACCGTCTGGTGACCTTAATGCGGAAGTATCTAAATTCAATAATGGTCTTTCTTCTGCCATTGATCAAATTGCCCCAATGTTGCCTCTTACCTCTTCTAGATCTAAACCTTTGGCACCCTGGTTCACCTTGGAGCTACGGGAGGAAAGAAGCAGGTGTAAGAAACTGGAACGTGCCTGGCGACAGTCTTACGACTCGGCTGCCAAAGCCCTCTATAGGATGGCCCTGAAGAATTTTCGCAAACTTAAACGTAGCACTATGAAGGTTCACTTTATAGGAAAAATTAAGACGGCGGAAAATTCAATAAAGACTCTATTTAATATAATCAAAGAATTCTCTAACGCCTCTGCCTTGGCATGCCCTATTGTGCCAAGTCAATCCCTCTGTGATGGCCTGTCAGATGTCTTCTATGAGAAGATTGTAAACATCATGGCAATAATTAATCAGAGTAGAACGGTGTCAGCATCAAACAATAGAATCACTCATGATGAATAGTTTACTTCATTTAAACCCTTAACTACAGAATACGCTCCATCCCTGTTTGACAAATGCAAATCAGGATCCCCTCTTGACCTAGCCCCCGCACAGATATTGAGCAATCTGGCCCCGTTATTGATTAACCCGCTGTTGAAAATATGGAATGCCTCTCTGCTTTCTGGCCCGTTCCCCTCTGTGTGGAAACAGGCTATGTTGATACCTATTCTGAAGAAAGCAGATGCTGACCCGCTATGTTTTAGTAATTATCGGCCCATCTCACTCCTCCCTAAGCCAGCAAAAATCCTGGAGAAGGTGGTACAGGAGCAACTGTCTAAATACTTGGAATCACATCAACTGCTTCATGATTCCCAGTAGGGCTTTAGGCCAGGCTTCAGTACGGAGACTGCATTACTGGAAGTGCCAGAGTCGATTCGTGAGTGTGTGGATAGGGGAGAGGAGGCCATGCTGGTCCTCCTCGACCTATCCGCAGCTTTCGATACGGTCTCACATGACATCCTCTTGGACCGTCTCCATGATGTGGGCATTGGGGGGACACCACTGGCATGGGTGAAATCCTTCTCGAAGGATAGATCATAGCAGGTCTTTCTCAGGCCATATGTCTCTACGGAGAAACCACTGGTATGCGGGGTCCTGCAGGGCTCTGCACTTAGCCCTCTTTTCTTCAACGTATATCTGGCCCCGCTAGTGGAAGTGGTGGAATCCTGGGGGGTCAGAGTGATCTCTTATGCTGATGATACTCAGCTTGTGTTTTCATTTAGAGATCACTCTGATGGCTACATGGATAACTTCCGTCGCTGTCTGGTTAACATCGCATCCTGGATGACCACCAATTACCTCAAATTGAATACAGATAAGAGGGAGGTCTTATTTTTCAATCAAAAATCTCCTATGCCAGCTAATATATGGTGGCCAACAGAACTTGACCCGCCCCCCTGCTCCAGTACAAACTGCCCGTAATTTGGGTTTCCATTTTGATACGGTTCTGTCCTGCAAAACCCAAATCAACAAAGTCTCGGCATCTTGCTTCGGAAAGCTTCGCATGTTTAAGAAAATTGTTCCCTTTCTCCCACCTGATTCACGGAGGACTGTGGTCCACGCCTTAATTCCGTCCCACTTGGACTATGCAAACAGCCTGTATGTGGGAGCGCCAGCTTACCTGATCAAACGTCTATAGATTGTGCAGAATGCCGCTGCCAGGCTGATTTGTAACATCCCGTATCGCCATTCCATCACACAGTATCTGGCTAAACTGCATTGGTTGCCGGTGAGCTACCGCATACAATTGAAGGCCCTAGTCATCGCCTTCAGGGCTCTCAATGGTCAAGGCCCTGCATACCTGAGGCATAGACTCAAATCTACTCAATCAGTTCGTGACCTGAGATCAAACCATCTCCGCTTGATGTACGCCCCACGTTCCGTCTTGCACGAACTGGGGGCCGGGTCTTTGCTGTGGCCAGCTCTAAACTCTGGAATCATCTCCCGTTGGATCTCAGAACTATTACATCTGAGTCTCTGTTTCGGAGGGAACTCAAGACTTGGTTCTTTTCTATGATTTAGCTCTCACTGAATCCCTCTGGTGTCGGTTGTCTGCAGCGCCGGGACACCCCCGTTGGTGGTAGCCGCGCGCTTTATAAGCTTCAAAATAATAAAATAATAATAATAAGACCCGTTTAATATATTAAATACAAGAGAGTTCACAAGCACAGCACAAAGCTGTGCAGGAGGAACCTAAATAAGTGTTGGTAAATGAAATAGTTTGCACCTATATGACTAATAATAAGCTGTATTTGTTGTAAGTTGTAGCTTGGTGAGCAGTTGTGCAATATAAGTTACTGAATCTCCATTAATGTGTTATGATTTATTAATTGAGAAAGGCAATATATTGTGCTGTTGCTGGTTATTGCTCTACAACATGCCTTAAAGTGTCAAAATGGTTCTTTGATGTGGCCACATTTGACTGTGTTATAGTATTCTTTATTTATTTTAGGTCATGTTCCATAGCAGCTCAACTGCTGTACAACATATAAAAAAATATTGACAAAGCTAATTGATTTTGCATAGGGGAAAACTATCAACTTTGGCAATGCTGGGGGTTGAGGGGGGATGTGTAATTATCTTAGTATAGACATATAAGTAGGCATATGTTACCGACATCCAGCTATAATACTGTAGACAATACCTTTGGACACAAATGTGTGATAATCATGCATGCTGTCGAAAGTGTGAACAGATGTCAGCTGCAGATTCCAGTGAACTCAGCCCGTAATCGACAGGAAAACCCTCCCCCTCTCCCTTCGCAGGAACCACAAGAGAATCCTGGGCCCGACCCTAGTTCTTAGGGCGGCAGCACTAGCGAGAGTGGGTGCGACCCCTATCACTGGCCCGGATGGAAGCGAGAGGGAAGAAAGAGAGACCCCACATCAGCATTGGAGCGGCAGCCTGTCACAGGCATAACTGCTGATCAGCCACAGAATGCCAGCACCACACCCGGCCCGCAGGACATCTCGGTGGCCTGGAAGTGTGAGGGCGAGGCCCAGGAGTGAGCACCCCTTAAGCGCTTGGTGTGTGGCCTGCTGCCAGACATGCGCCAATCCTACATTTCACCCTGAGGGCAGTGCTGCGCCCCCGCCCCCCGGCCTGATGGAGTATCCGCTCATTAGCTCGAAACCAGCAGTGGTGGCTGAGACTGTGTGGCACATGAGGGCCCCTGGCAGATCGTGCCTGGGGTGAGCCTCTGGACTACTTCTGGGGCCTTGAAACTGCCATATCATTAATCTGGGACCCTGCCTTGATGAAGATTGGGGACCTGCGACCAGTAGACTATACCTGCAATCCGGATACTTCAGGGAGCTTGACCCAGCTGGACCCCCTCACAGAGTAGTGGAAGGCTGGACCTCAAATGGCGAGCAGGCCAGCTCCTTTCTTCTGAGCACAGTCAACCAGGTGTACTCATTGTTAGTGTCCCCGTAACGAGCAAAGAGTCGTCCTGGGGACCCAGTCCTCTGTTCGCCACCATTAGCACAACAGTAGTTGGACAGGTGACACGGGAACCCAGCCAGGAAAAGGCCTGACCGCACCCGAGGACCCAATGTGAATGAGTGATCCGCAGACTGACCCCCGCCCAGTGGAGGTGACCAATGAGACGCTGCAGCCTAGACACAAACGGCCACATAACCCTGTTTTGGTATCCATTTTGGCCTCCTCCCATGTGAGCTGATGAAGGGAGCCCCCCCGCCATAAGCACTAGGTACTGCTAGCCATGGAAACTGAAATGGGCTTGCTGTGTACTGCTGGGCATGGAAAGAGAGAGAGGGGCGTGTTCCTTCCCACCATTGGTGGCCATCTTGGAGTGAGTTCTTCTATATATTACACTCATGGCCTGCTTTTTTACCCCCATTTCCGCATTGTGAATATTTCCTATATGGCCTTTTATGAAACGGCCTGCCTGAACTGCCTTCACTCTGAGGATTTATAAACACAGATTGCCTCACTGGAGTTTGTTCTTCCGCATTTATCCCACACATGTGACTGCTTAGTTTGCCCTATCACCGCATAGTTGGAGTGACGGTCCAGTGATGAGTCTGGGAACTGACGGCGCAAAATGGGGGATCGCGAATTGAGCCACAATTTTGTGGTTTCTTGTCCTCTCCCTTGGGCAGTTGGACTTCATCCTGCCGACCCTCAGACATTGCTCCTCGGCTGGACGGCCTTATCTCTTTCTCCTCCCCCTAGGCCTGTGTCTCTCCTGTCACCTATCTCCTCTCCCTCCCCTCCCTCTCTCTACCCCCTTGGATGTCTTATTTCTCCGTTCACTCTGTTGAGAAGTAATATACAATCGTTTTTAGCCTAATCGTTGTGAAAATGGAACCCTGAGTGATTTTACTATTTTGCATAGTTACAACTCTAACCACTAGTATATGTAGTAGTTCTTTGTACTTAATATCACTATTTTGTGATTCTGAGCTTTCCTGTTTGCATCTCTCTCCTGAGTGACTCTACAACTTATACATTTCCTTTTTTGCTATCGGTATCTCTTCCTTGTGGGACTCTTCAACTCGCTGACTCCCTCCCTTTGTCCTCCCTGACCCTTGCCTTTCGTGGATCCTGTCTTTTTCTGGATCACTAATTTACCCTGGTATTAAATGTGTTATCTTTCTGTAATTATTGTGATTTTCCTTTGCCGTCTGTTCCCCCTCTGCTGACCTGCCAGTTCCGACCCGCCTCCTAGCCCCCTGTCTCTTGTTGCCCTTTGACTGAGCACTCCGTCTCCCCTTGTTGGGGAAAGATCCATTATTCTTACTCTGGAGTCTCAATGACCTCTCTGAATGAGTCCACAGCATCAAGGGAACCAACCATGGATAGCTGAGGCATGGTATGCGCCCCTTACCAAAGTACTCACTCTCCCCTTGTTGGGGAAGGAACAAGTAGGTAGACTGAGGAGTCTCAGAGACCCCTCAGAGAGAGTCAACTCCCTAAAGGGAGCCTCATGCAGCGGAGATGTGGGAATTATACCACTTCCCCTGGGATCACAGCTTACCGGACCTTTGGATGAGGTTTTTACCCGTTTTTCGGTTTGTGCCCTCTTCACCGTCCACCTTTAATGCTCTCTCTTAATTTTGATTTGATTTTTCTATTTATGTAGCGCGCGAATGCCCGAGGGCGTCTTGGCGCTGAGATGTACCACTGTCTCTTAAATATGTTGACTAGAGCTGTGCAGAGAAAAGCCATGTTTTAACTTCCTTTCTGAAGGATTTCAAGGATGGGCTGGTTTTTATGTTTAGTGGAAGTTGGTTCCAGATTCTTGCTGTGTGTACCAGGAAGCTTCTTCTGCCCCAGTTGGCTCTCCTAAATCTAGGGACCCTGATGAACTTCATTTGGCTGGATCTGAGAAGTCTATTTGGCTCATATTGTTGTAAATGCTTTTTTAGAAATTGTGATCCAGTTCCGTTTATTGCTTTGTATGCCAGGCACAGTGATTTAAATTGTATCCTATTTACAATTGGTAACCAGTGCAAGTTTTTTAGTTTGTGGCTGACTGTTTCGAACTTTGGTATTCCTAGTACCAGCCTGGCTGCTGCGTTCTGCAGGCGTTGTAGCTTGAGTAAGATTTTCTTCCTTGCTCCGGCATATAGGCCGTTCCGGTAGTCCAGTCTGGACAATGCTAGTGCTGTCACTACTGTCTTGCGTGCATCATACGGTAAGTAAGGTAGAATTTTTTTGATCATTTTTAGGATGTACCAGAGTGAGGATGCCAGTTTACTGGCTTGAGCGTCGAATGAGAGATTAGTGTCTAACGTGATCCCTAGGTTTTTCACCCTTTCTGACGACTCGGGGCATCTTCCCAGATCTTTTGGCCACCATGAAGGGGACCATATGTTTGTGTCCCCTCCTAATATCATGACCTCACTCTTGTCACCGTTCAGTTTTAGGCAGTTTATTCTCATCCATTGGCTGATTCGTGCCATGCAAAGTTGGAATTTTTCTTACCCTCCCCTACCGCTTTCCCTCTTTCATTCTTTGTCTACTTTCTCTGCCCCTATTCCCTCTCCCTTAATCTCTCCCCTTGCCTGCTATGACGCCTAGCCCCCTGTCCCTTGTGCCCTGTAAATAGGCACTCCTTCTCCCCTTGTTGGGGAAAGATACAATTACTTATACTCTGGAGTCTCAGTGATCCCTGTGAGAGAGTCCACAGCGCCAAGGGAGCCACTCACAGTTGGGGTATGGTATGGCATCCCTTGCCAAAGCACTCCATCTCCCCTTTTTGGGGAAGGATCCAGTAGGTAGGGCTTGGAGTCTCAGAGACCCCTCTGAGAGAGTCCACTGCATAAAGGGAGCCTCTCACAACGGAGTTGGGGAAATGATACCACTTCCCCTAGGATCACAGCTTACTGGACTTTCGACGCAGCTATTACTCATCTACCGGTTTGTGCCCCTGTCACCATACCCTCCTTTCTTCATACTGTGTCTCTCCCCCTCCTCTTTCTCTCCTTCATTCGCTGCCTACTTTCCATGCTCCTACCCCCTCTCCCCTAAATCTCTCCCTTGCCTGCTTTTTCCCTTACGCATATTGTCCTTATTGCTTGTCTCGACCTAACATGTAACTACGTAGCTATGCTCTATAACTGTGTAACCTTTTAACAATGAAACCTGCAACTATGGTCTGATACTCATGTTAAGCTCTCTGATACCTCTGGGTCTAGCCAGCGCTATATAAAACCTTTCAAATAAAATAAATAAATAAAGCTGGAAACTCTTGTATCAGCTAATATTTTATACTTGTAGTCAAATGTGAATTTAATAGTGCACAGATTTGTTTGGGAGCACACAAATACAGAATAAGCATTTGCAGTGCAATAGGTCTCGAATTTGCATTGCTGCTTTCTCCCCCCGCAGCTCCGCTGTTAAGTGCTGCTGCCCTGTGCACTGCTTTGTTCAGGTAGGTGTTTGAGGCCGTCCACCACCTGCAGGCTCCTGCCTGCTCCTCATCCCCGGTGGTCCAGTGGGGGAGCCTTGCTCTTCTGCTGGTTCCACTACTGTCTGTGTTATATTGTGCCTGTTTTTCTGTCTTTTACTTTGTTTTTCTGTCTTTATTATTATGCCTGTTTTCCTATTTTCCTGTCTTTTGCGTCTGTATTTTTTGTTGCCTTGTCTCTCTCTGTCCTGCTACTTTCTGCTTGATTTCCCTTTTCCACTGCTGCTGCCCCGGCAGCCCCTCCCCCTGCTGCTTCCTGCTCCCGCCTCCCAGATGTGCTTTCCTCCCTTTCCCAATTTAATGGCGGCCACTGCATGCACATGCCGTCAGTGTGCTAAAGCCAAGCCTGTCTGTGACTTGACGGCGACCAGTGCAAGGGACCCACATCTACGACTCTGCTACCCTCCTCGCACTCAACCTCTCAAGAAACAACTGCCAGCTGTCCACACCAAACACCACCCATGGGCAGTTCTCCTGCCGCTGAACCTTCACCACCCTCCCCACCATCATTGCCGCTGCCCAAAGGCCGGAAGCCCAAACCACCAAAGCCCTGAAGTGCATCCACCTCAATGTGCACCCACAGCAAAGGCATGCCTTTGAGATCTGGGACCTCCTTGACACCCTCTCACCAGACATTGTCCTCTTCACGGAAACCTGGATCAATGCCTCCTCTGCCTGGACATTGCCACGGCCATTCGATACGGGTACAAGATTCAGAGGGAGGACTGCCCCAACCAGCCTGGGGGAGGACTCGCCATCGTCCACAAGAGCTCCCTCCGACTGTCCAGCTCCACCATGAGCAACCTCTCTGCCACCACTGAACACCTTCACTTTCAGATCCATGACAACCCTTAAACCACTCTTCGCTGCACCCTTGCCTACACACCCCGTGGACCCTGCACTTTGTTCACCAATACTATTGCTGACCTCATCGCACCCCACACCTTGGCCTCCTGTGGACGACATGCTCATCAAAGACCTGAACTTTCACCTCAACAACTTCAGCAACCCAAACTCCACCACCCTCCTTTACCACCTCACCAACAATGGACAGAAACAGCTCGTCATCACCCCTACACAAAAGGCAGGACACAACCTTGACCCCACCTGTGGGAACAACATCTGTTTCAGCCACACCATGCAGCCCCTCTGGATGGACAAGGACTGCGTACACTTCTCTTTCCACACCACCACTGCTCTTGAACCCACTCCTTTCCTACCGCAAATGAACTGGAGCAAGGTCACTGAGGACCCCGCCGCCTTTACCGAGGCCAACTCTGCAGCCAGAGAACTAGACCACTGGATCACCAACTGTGCAGACAAGCTCACACCCCTCCGCACCACCAATAGACAATGCCCCCTGAAGGCTACCTGGTTCACCACCGACCTCCAAGAAGCCAGTCTCTCCTGCAGACGTCTCGAAAAATGATGGAGAAACAGCAAAAGCCCGGACGACCTCACCACCTACAACAAGAATGCCATGATAGACTACCACCAGCGCATAAGATACACAAAGAAGACCTTCTTTCAGAACAAAATCCTCACCAACTCCAGCAACTCGAAGGAACTCTTCAACATCATCCAGCAATTCACCAAGCCCCAGATCGAAGCCACAGACGTGACTCCCTCCCAGGACCTCTGCTACAAGCTGGGCTCCTACTTCCACCTGAAAATCAAAGCCATCTACGACAACTTCAGTGAACAGACTCCAGAATCCACCCTTCCCTCCAGCAATGACAGCTGGCCCACCATCACCGCCTGGACCTGGTCACCACTGAAGATATCACTACTACCATGAAGAGTACCCACTCAGGAGCCTTCATGGACCCCTGCCCTCCGCACATCTTCCACAGAGCTGCCTCCGCATTGTGCCCCAGCTACAGCTCACCATCATCGCCCCTCTTGAATTAGGCACTTTCCCAGACAACTGGAAACACATAGAAGTCAAGCCCCTCCTCAAGAAACCCTCCCAGACCCGACACACCTGAAGAACCACCAACCCATCTCTCTCCTTCCCTACGCAGCCAAGGTCACCGAGAAGATTGTCAATGCCCAGCTGACTAACTTCATTGAAGAGAACTCCATCCTCGACCCCTCCCAATCTGGATTCAGCAACAACCACAGCACCGAGACCGCCCTCCTCCCCACCACCGACGACATCGGCACGCTCCTCCACCAAGGCCACACCACACCACAGCCCTCCTCCTACTCTACCTCTCCGCATCCTTCAAAAGTGTCTCCCACCGCACCCTCTTTGCCAGACTCCACAACGCCAGAATGCAAGTAAACTACAACAACTGGCTCTGCTCCTTCCTTGATGGGGGAACCCAAAGGATCATACTCCCTTTTCTCTCTGAACCCACAGAGATCATCTGTGGAGTACCACAAGGATCTTCTCTCAGTCCCACGCTCTTCCTCATCTACATGGCCCCCCTCACCTCCATGTCAGACAGCATGGACTCAGCATTGTATCCTACGCCAACGACACCCAGCTCATTCTCTCCCTCTCGAAGAACCCCGAAACCACCAGATTCAGCTTCCATGAAGCAATGAGACTTCACAGGTTGGATGAGCAGCAGCTGTCTGAAACTCAACTCGGAGAAGACAGAAGTCCAAGTCCTCGGACCCTCTCCCACTCCGCGTGAGACAAATCCTGGTGGCCCTTGGCAGCCCCCCACCCCCGCGGACCACACCCAAAACCTGAGAATCATAGATGACTCCTCCCTCACCATGACCCGACAGATCAACACCATTGCCACCACCTGCTTATATACCCTACGCATCTTCTGCAAGACCTTCAATTGGATCCCCCCAAGGCCGGAAAGACCATCAACCATGCACTCATAACAAGCAGACTGAACTTTGGAATTGCCCTCTATGCTGGAATCAACAAATCCCTGCTACGTAAACTCCAGACCGTCCAGAACACTGGGGCCAGACTCGTCCTCAGCATCCCACGGCATGAGCACATAACCCAACACCTGCGAGACCTCCACTTTCTCCCATCCGAGAAAAGAGTAACCTTCAAGCTACTCACCCACGTCTACAAATCCCTCTAGAACAGTGGACCGAAATATCTCAATGAAAGAGTCTCCTTCCACGTACCCAAAAGGAACCTCCGCTCCGCTGACCTCACCCTAGCAGAAGCCCCGCACATCTACAAAACCAGATCGGGTGGAAGAGGCTTATCCTACATCGCAGCCAAAGCCTGGAACGAGCTCCCAGTCAATATCTAATGCTCCCCACTCTGGACACCTTCAGAATGAGCCCCAAAACATGACTCTTCGGCTGACCAGGAGCTTCAACACCCCCTGTGCCTTGAGACCCTCATGGGTTAGTAGCGCACTTTAATCCCCCTGATTGATTGATTGATTGATTTTCAAGAGTTAGAGCTCATAGGTTATGATGGAGGGGAGACAACACTAATATGCTGGCTGAAATATAAGCAGGAACAACATAGTTAATGAGGTCCCCACTGCCTTTGATGGCCCTTTTTTAATTAATATGGGTAAATATGTCATGCACTAAGAAGACCCAAAAGTTTGAAACCGAAAAAATTGAATATTAGTAAATGGTGTATGATACAAGGCTGTGAAGGTATCTAGACAACAGGTTGAAAGAATCAAAAATATTATGAGGTATCGTTATTTATGGCATCACTAATGCTTGTAAACCTCTATGTCAACATTGCAAAAGTAACACAGACTAGGCAAATGATTGACATGGGCTATATGAATGTGTAAACAGTGAAACGGTTCTTGAGAACTTCAGCAACTAGGAAATCACTTGAAAGCACTTCCATAAATAATTATGGAGGGTGAACTTTTGATCCCTTCTTGAACAAGCTGGTGTTCTATTTGACTGAAGTAAATTAATATGTGATTTTCTAGTGCCAATAATTGCAAAAACAGACCTTCTGTAGTGATTTAATCCTCCTTTATATGTTATGCAGAAGTCATGGGTAAACTGAAAAGGCAGTTAGTTGCAAAATAAATAAAAAACACAAATAGCAGTGGAAAAAAATGTGTCAGGATATTTGCCCCGCTACATACATTTTAATAGCCAAGCCACCCTCAAAAAAGAAAAAAATATGGAGAAATTAAGAGGAAAAAAAATATCTCACAAATGTGGCAGGTCTCCAAATGAAAAACTATTGGCAAAGCCAAAAGGTCTGGGCTTAGCTCTTCAACTCTGCTTAATCCTGAAAGTAATTCTGGTATTCTTTTGTAGTCCTAAAATCAATAAATAAATAAACAAAAATTATGGGGCTGATTCACAGAACTAATCTGAGATAAAATCCTAACCTTACTACTTTTGGAATTCACAGAAGGCATTTAGTAGTAGTACAGTTACTACTACTAAACTGAGGGTGCAAAATCCAAACTTTACGACGTTCTGTATTCACAAAAGGCATTTAGTAGTAAAGTTAGGAGTCCTAACTTTACAACTATTAAACGCCTTCTGTGAATACCAAAAGTAGGAAGTTTAGGATTTTATCTCAGTTTATTAGTAGTAAAGTTAGGAGTCTTACCTTAACTAACACTAAATGCCTTCTCTAAATACCAAAAGTTGTAAATTTAGGAGTCTATCTCAGATTAGTTCTGAGAATCGGCCCCAACATCATTACAAATGGCTAGTGTCTGATGTGATAGAGTGGAGATGGGTGGAGTAGAGATAAACCTACTACCAAAGAGACATGTGGATCAGCACATGCACATTGATGATCACATTAATCTGAATAGCACCATTAGGATTAACAAGAAAAACTGGATTATCCTCAAGCAATTATCTTGCGAAGTGCAGTTAATGAGGAGCCGAATCATAAAGCACTGCATGTACTTTTTACAAAGGCATTCAGAAAATGCAACACTTCTCTAAATGTATGTTAACAGGAGAAAAGTGCAGTAACATCATTATATATAGCTTTTCTGTAATAACCTTGGTAAACACATAGGGGTCGATTCCCATTCGGGAAAAAAAACGTCCGTACGATTTGTATCCGGAGCCCTCTCCGTACGAATCGTACCCGTGGGTCCGAGTCGCGTAGTACGATCCGTATCCGTGAATCCGTCCGAATCGTCGCGATCCGTACACTTTGCAAGGCTGAAACCGTGAACCGTACGGCTCGTACACATGCCGTACGACCCGACGAGTACGATCCGGACAGGGGTATGAGGACGCGATTCATACGGTCCTCGTCAGGTAAGCGCGAGTCGTACGGAAAAGCACACAAACACATACACACCGTATGGTCCGTACCCCCCATGATCGCTGGGGTACGCACCGTCCCCCTGCGATCATGAGGTGTACGTACATGGGGTACAGCTCGTACATCCATTGTACATCGGGTATGGCTCGTACACCCATCGTACATGGGGTACGGCTCATACACCCATCGTACATGGGGTACGGCTTGTACACCCAATGATAGCAGGGGTACGGTGCGTACCCCTGCGATCATGGGGGGTATGCACCGTACCCCGGGGGGCCGTTCCGTACCTGTTTCGGCGCAAACTTTGCTTTTATGGCTGTTTTCAGCTCCAGTAGAAAAAGGGTCGTACGGTGCGTACCCGACACGTATCGTACTTGCTGGGTCGCAAAAACCGGCCGCGAACCGTACAGATGTCGCGTACAGCGGGTTCCGATGGAGAATCGTACGGAGATTAGAGTCGTACGGACCTCTGTACGACTCGTACGGAGTACGGCTTCTGGTACGAATCGTACTTTGTCGTACGTACGGGGGACGTTGCTGGGTACGATTTGTACGGGAAAAACGCTCCGAACGGCTATTCAGAGCGGTTTTTCCCTAATCGGAATCGGCCCCATAGTGTTACTACAGTTGGCTGAGGTGTTGAACTCTGGTACATTTTAGCACAACTTGAAATTGAAAGGGATATCCTCTTTCAAATGTTATTTAAAAGCAGAAGTTACATTTTCTAACACTTCTTTTGCTCCTGAAGCAGGATGACATTGAACAGTCCAACAAGCTGCACACCAAGCCAATGTGGCTCCTTGAAATGGCAAGGCAATAGCAAAGCGAATAGGTCTGCCCCTTTTTTTAGTTCATAAATAATGTTTGCTGGGAAGTCACCCCCTAACAATGTTGTAAGTGAGGTTCAAGAATGTTGAGTACAGAGGGCTACCCATGAAGATAACAAGTATGCAGCAAACAAATACTGTTTCTAAAGACAAGTATTCAAAATGGTATTGTTTATAAGTTATGGACACTGGTTCAGATGACTCCTTTCCAAAATGATACCATTACTAAACTCAAAATGCAGGAAAATGGCAAATTTTGTCACTGGCCTTCACCTTTGGTGCCCTGAGAGAGAATGTCTCTGGGTGTAAGTCTGACGACATCCTGAATATCCTAGAAAATAATTACTTGAAGTACAAGCACTATCACAGCACCACTCAGCCCTGTCCCCAAAAGCCACCAATAGTTAAATTAACATGTCCGCAAACATGATTAGCTAAAATGTCAGTCTTGGACTTCAAGGTGAGCCAGGCCTGGAATTTTCTTTTTTTTTTTAAATAAAAAAGCTCTATACGATATTGACCCAAGAAGGATGAAAGGGCAGAGTCAGCCAAGATCACTTATCCATGCGAGATCTATCACTTGCATAGATACAGATGTCTGTAGCTGTGTCTGAACCAATGAGGCTGCTTTTCAGATTAAAGGTTATTTTCTCTGAACATTTAAATAAAAGTCAATTCTAACAATATATAGTGATAATGCATATAGCCCTGTCTTCCTCTTGTTGTAGTACACAGCAGAAGTCGAGACAAGTTTTAAAGAAGCCTTCTTTTTTCTTAATCGGGATGTTAGATACTGGGCCATCCGGTAATAAACTATGAGATTTTTAAAATATGTCTCCAAAAGGAGGCCTTTTCCAAAGTGGATACAACTAGGTCAGTACAAGAAAAAGCAGAGGAGCTGGTGGAACTAAAAGCGTGTCAGGAACAGAAGAGCTCCATGGTCTCTCATTTGTATTACTTTACTGGGAGATGGTGCTTACTGCACTCAATTATGAACACATCGTGGGAATGCAGTGCACTGCGGCAGCTTCAGAGAAGCTGTGGGATGTTTAAATAAAATGAGTAGGGGTTGTAAACCCAGCCATGAAGATGCCACGTTGACAGGCAATCCTTCCCCTTACTCAACCTACTTTTGGCTGGAGCATGCTTAAGATACATACCAAGACAGCTGCAGACTAGTTACTGGACTTCCTAGATCAGTTGACATGCTGTAAGAGCCTGCGTATCGTGTGAGATCAATGGTCAACAATGATGCCCAGTGAAACGTTTTCACTACGAAGACGGCATCAGGACAATTGACCAACTAAACGGGAAGGCAATGCATGATGACACTGTGTGGTCTTTAATTAAAAACAAAAAACACAAAGACCCAATATATTTTTACACTATCTAGAACCATAAAGAAACAAGCATTTGCAATGCAATAGGTCTCGCATTAGGAAAGTTTGAGCTATTGGTATTGTAAATTACATTTTTTTATTTATGTGTTGGTTTTGAAAATAGCGAAATTAATAGCTTTGTCATTTACAATGCCAATAGTTTTAACTTTCGCAAATGTGACACCTATAGCATTTGTAATGCAATATAAACATTACAAACAGTTAAAATACATTTTCTTTTTTTATAGTATGACATCATTTTTCAAACTTGTTACTCTATTCATTGACGTTCATAGCAATCTGAGTGACAAAGAGAGTAACAAGTTGGCATGCCTTATTCATCACCATGCTATTTACTTGTAATGTTTCATATTATCATACAACATTTCTTTAAAGCCAGACCTATTGGCATTGTTAATGTTTGTTATGCAATCTTATCGATGCATTCTTGCGGACTACTAGCATATTGCCAGTGCTCCCCTTAAGTATTTGTTGCATTCTAAAAATTCTAACATAACATGATTTCACTGTGACGCTATGGTTGCAACACAAAACCTAAAAACATTTGAAATGTACTGGTTAAAGTTCCCTACACAAACCATAATTTGTGCCTTTGTGATCAAAACCATACCTCACACCGGACAACTTCCACATGTAAAACTAGTAAACAACTGGACTTAAGACAATAGAATAATGATACATATCCATACAAACTATATTATACGCATGTCAATGGTAAGATGATATAATTCACCAGTTATGACAGATATAATGGATTCTGCTACATCATGTATGTTATGAGCAGTTTATTTTAAAGTGATTAATAGTTTGTGTAGCAGATCATTTGTAGTGAATTTAAGGGGCTATTAGGTTTTCTTTAGTGTAATTGTTGGAGTATTCATGTTAAACTGATGCTGCTTTTTGAAGAATGGAAACTATTCAGTGCTTTTATTCAGAAAGCACTAGTTGGTACCCTTGTAGACATTAATGACCCATCGTCGTGTAGTTGACTCTCAGTCACTTTTTTTTAGCTAACAGGTCTTAAGCATGCTGGGACTTGCAGTTTTCAAAGTCCTAACGCGACTAGCTCAACTAGTCTAGGTTTTCCTAGTGCTTGAGGTCCTTTTCGTTCCATTATTGACGAATGACTAAAAATACTAGAAAGCAAAGAAAAAGATATCTACTCATCCTTTGAAAACAATAAACCACTTTATATTTTTCATATTTTAAATACACAAAAGTACAGCCAAAAAAAACTGTGGGTGGGTTCTACACTTCTCTAATGCATCATTCATCGGTAACCTGAAAGACATATTAACAGAAAAGCATTATGCCGAAGATGAGAAGGCAATCTTCTTAAACAGCAGACAGGTAAAAATCGAGGGTGTCTGAACATGATACATGTCATTAATAACACTGACATCTGTAAATACTTGAGTGAATATGCAACTTGTATACATAGATCTCTAACCACTAGCGTTTGTAGTAGACCTTTGTACTTCGTTGATTATATCGCCGAATAAGTTTTACCTTTCTTTCAACTAGTGTTATAAATAGGAACATGTTGGGCCAAAATTCTGGCAGTTTATAGGGGAAATACGGTTCTTTCTTTTAATCACAATTTATTGAACTGGAAGTTCAGCAGCGTGAAGCCGGTCGTGGGGTGGGACTTCTGCCTTCTGAGTGAAGCCCGCATCCACGGACTGCCAGAGAGAAGCATTGGTGACGCGGGCGGGGCTCCCATGCCTGAGGTAGAGCCCCGCAGTGGCTGCCGAAGTCAGGAGTGGCGGCGATGCAGTGAGTGGGGCTTAGTTGTAAGGGGGGGCGGGGGTGTGTGTATGTGTGTGTGCAGGGGGGTAGGGGGCTGCGGTGGGTGTATGCGTGCGTGTCTTTGTGTGTGCGTGTCTGTATGTGTGTGTGTGTGTGTGCAGGGGGGGTGGGGGGGCGGCAGCGTGTGTATGTGTGCGCGCGCCAGTGTGTGTGTGTGTGTGCAGGGGGTGGGGGCTGGCTGTGTGTGTGTGTGTGCGCCGTGTTTGCATGCAAGCCAAGCGAAAGCAGGGGCTGTGTGTGCGTCTGCGCAAGTGCGTCTCAGAGGCACGCTCCCGCTGTCACAACTGAGACTGGAAAAGCGCGCGTCTGACTCGTGTCTTCATTCCCAGAAACGGCTGACAATAGGTTCCGAGCAGCCAGCAATCAATGCTTCGCATTGAATGCAGGTCGAGCTCGACCTAAAGACAGCAATCAATGCTTCGCATTGAATGCAGGTCGAGCTCGACCTAAAAAAGGTATGCCCTGGCAATCTGCCTAAATGCCCCCCGCCCTTAACATAACAAAGCAAATGGTGCGCTTGCGAGATTGGTACTTTGAACTTCCAGAGTGTTTGGTAATCACGCCATCCTATAGTGTGTCTGTCTTAGCGCCTGCATTAAAGGGGGCAGCTGATCGGTTACGCATACACGTCATTTGTTGAATAAGAATGTTAATAAGCTAGGATTCAAGTTGTCTGGCACTGATGCATACACTGAAAAAAAAACTCAGCGATTATACATAAAACCACTGCTCAACAGTATTGGTTTGCTGGAATTGGTTCTGTACAGCAGAGGGATCACATGGTGTCACACTGAAGCACAATGGTTGCTGGACGCAGCAACGGCTGCACCCAAATTGTGGCAAAGAAAAAGGAAAAAGAGTTCTAACAATACATCAACAATGGAAGAGGAAGGAGACTGTAATGTACCTTAGCCTTGAAGGGAAATGACATATGAAAGAAGCAAAACGAGTTAGGGCCCAGCCAAGAAGAGTGACTGTAGCGGTGTGTTACTGCTACAACGCATCTTTTACAACGTAATGCTGTTACAACGCAGCTATTACATCGCAAATACCATTACAATGCATGCCATTACAACGCATGGCATTACATAGCAGATGCTATTACAACGCATACCATTACATCGTAAGTATTGGTAAGTATTTAATTTATTTTTTTTTTTTATTTAATATTTTATAATTGATTTAATTATTATTAATTATAAAAAAATATTTATTTCGTTTTTAAATATTATAAATTAAATATATTAATTTAAGTATTTTTTAAAATAAGTATGAGTATAGGAGTATATGTTTTGGGGTACTGATGTATATGTTTTGGGGTGTTTGGGTATTTTTAGGTTTTAGGGCAGTGTTTGGGTTTTGGGGTACAGGGGTGTTTTTAGGTTTTAGGGCAGGGTTTGGGTTTTGGGGTACAGGGGTGTTTTTAGGTTTTAGGGCAGGGTTTGGGTTTTGGGGTACAGGGGTGTTTTTAGGTTTTAGGGTAGGGTTTGGGTTTTGGGGTACAGGGGTGTTTTTAGGTTTTAGGGCAGGGTTTGGGTTTTGGGGTACAGGGGTGTTTTTAGGTTTTAGGGCAGGGTTTGGGTTTTGGGGTACAGGGGGGTTTTTAGGTTTTAGGGCAGTGTTTGGGTTTTGGGGTACAGGGGTGTTTTTAGGTTTTAGGGCAGTGTTTGGGTTTTGGGGTACAGGGGTGTTTTTAGGTTTTAGGGCAGGGTTTGGGTTTTGGGGTACAGGGGTGTTTTTAGGTTTTAGGGCAGGGTTTGGGTTTTGGGGTACAGGGGTGTTTTTTGGTTTTAGGGCAGGGTTTGGGTTTTGGGGTACAGGGGTGTTTTTAGGTTTTAGGGCAGTGTTTGGGTTTTGGGGTACAGGGGTGTTTTTAGGTTTTAGGGCAGGGTTTGGGTTTTGGGGTACAGGGGTGTTTTTAGGTTTTAGGGCAGGGTTTGGGTTTCGGGGTACAGGGGTGTTTTTAGGTTTTAGGGCAGGGTTTGGGTTTTGGGGTACAGGGGTGTTTTTAGGTTTTAGGGTAGGGTTTGTGTTTAGGGATAATTAAATTATATTTACTATTTTAAAATTGATTAAAATATATTTAATAAATTATATTAATTATTTTACACTAATTACATTTTTTAATTAAATTAATTAAATTAAATAAATAATTATTATTAATTTAATTTCATTATCATAAATATGTACTTTAAACTAATTACCTTTTTTTATTAAATTAAATTAATTACTATTTTTAATAAAATTACATTTATTAAATACATATTGTTTATTAAATAGATATTATTTAATTAAATTAATTTAATGACAATTTTAAAATGTCTTTTAATTAAATTATTTTAAATAAATTAATTACAATAAACTAAATAACATTTTTAAAAAAAGCTATACTTACCTATACTTACGATGTAATGCCATGCGTTGTAATAGCATTTGCGATGTAATGCCATGCATTGTAATGACATCCGTTGTAATGTATCCCGCGTTGTAAAATCTGCGTTGTAACGGAACGCGTTGTAATACATCGCGTTGTACTGACACCAATCCACTGTAGCGTGTAGCAGGTGGGAAAAAAGTCAGATTATCGATTACAGAAGGACTTGCAGACAGTACGTGCGCACTTTAGCTCGTCCTAAAAACATAGTATATGAATTACCTGCAGCACATTAAGAATATTAAAATATATTGCTATGCAATAAAAGGCTGCCGGTGGGGTTAAAGCGGTGAGCCCACACTTTGCCGGTCTGTTCTAAAGCTAGGGAGTGCCACTGGGTACATTATTCCATCCTGCTTGGATTAGAACTATGGTACACAATGAAATACTAGCTCAAAAGTTAACGGCACTTGATGCACGCACTGTGCACAACCCGGCACAGCAGAAAACGGAACAAGCAAGCCTGTGACTTAAATCATTGACAAAGTCTGATCGGGTCTGAGGCAAAAATATGTTTTGAACAGGACACACAATTTGGAGTTCACAATTGTTATGTGTGAGTAAGTCACAAGTTAAGGCTTCCTTAATTTGCATTGTGGGACCTGCAGTCCCTGCAATGCCAAAGAAAAACTAGATGAGCTCCCATGCATTAAACTGAGAATCTTGGCAAATCTGCATAAGAGTGCCGAGATGAGCAGTCTGGTACTGGAAGCAAGAGGTACCATGAAGTGCAATGTCTCTCTATTCCACCAGAGCAGTGCCGAATGGAAACCAAAGGAAAAGGCCGATACAAAAGAAAAAAATAAGCATTTGCAATGCAATACTCACGCTACTGAAAGTTTGAGCTATTGCAAATGCTTATTTTAAAAAAGGAGCTGCAGGCAACTGAAATACAATTTACATTTAAGTTTGATGGAAATGAAGTGTTAAAACATGAGCAACAATGCATTTTTACAAACAGCAAGTGTTGAGCGTTCACAACTCTTTGTTAAATATATGACGCTGCCCCTGGATGTAGATAGGCCTGCTGTGCTAAGCCAGAGGATTTAAAGGCTGTGTCTGGTTTGCATGCTGCTTTGTCTCCAAACCAATAATTAGGCTTGTATCAAATGTTTAGTTGTGAAAGTTGCCAGCAAGTACAATAAGCATCACTGCAGTAAACATCGTGATTGAGATATAAAGCATTTGTCTTCGTTTGTGTGCTTTTAAATCAAGCCCAAGTACCAACTGCTGTGGGCGGCTCCCGAACACCACACCAGTACTTTTATGTATTAATGTATTTCTGTATCTTGCGCAACTCTGATGTTAACCTAAATGGAGTACAGAACAGTAGCACAAGAACATTTGTCTATACTGCTCTGACTTGCCGTGAGTTGGAGACTCTTGTTTGTTGCTGAGGAGGTATTCAGGTGGAGGTGCTCTGGTGGGATCGTTATCCCAGAGTAGAAAAAGTCACTGACGCTGCCTGGCCGTATACCTGCATATTTTTGCCCGTAACAACACCCTGGGCAGGACTGCAAGCCCCAGGATGCACTTGATCACGGCCCTGCTACCTCTAACGAGGACGGAGGCGCTACCAACCGTACTTAAAGTTCTGCCTCTACCCCCGTGGCGTGACAAGGATAGACACACATCTAATTAACCACGTAGCTCAGTTTAATATTACCATAACTTAGTGTCCCTTTATTGTGCCCTTTTCCAATCGCTCCAAAACAACAGAGTAAATGTTATTGTTAAATTTACAAGCTTAAGGTTCCCTAATAGCACAGGGAATCTAAATATGGGCAAAAGAAAGCATACAGCTACGTTAGGGAATACTTATTCCCTTGACAAATCCTAAATGTCACTACTAAAATACATCAGAGGACCAACGGGGGACATAGAAAAGCAGATACTAACAGTGGAAGAATCCCTAGGTGAGGCCACTAAGGCTACGTCAGTCCAAGTACTGGTTAATGATGAAAAATCCCTGGAATTACGATAGAGGGGAAGAATTCTAGCAGGATGACTGAAGAGGCAGGAGTAAACAAGGGAAACGGGTGCGTACAACTAATTTCTGAGTCTTTGTCGCCCACCAGGTCTAATTCGCCGCCACTCAAATGCAAACTAGATCACAGGGTAAAGTCTCTGAACTAGGCAATAAGACAACAAGGAACAATAAGGGAACTACCCGCACACAGGGCCTGGTCGAAAACGAAACTGCTCCTGATAAAATCCTTGCAGATCCCAACCAAAACAGTACTATCAATAAACTGGATTGTTTGGTAGGAGCACTGAACATTCTCGACCAACATGCAAATAAAATTCTAGGGACAATACAATCCAGGCTATTAAAAGTAGAGACAAAAACCAGCTTATGTCCGGAACTTTTGACAATCTTTTCCTCTGGACAAAAAACGAATGCAGTACATGATCCAGTCCCTAACCCCCCTCCAGAACCTGCCATAGAATCATTAAGCAAGAGAACCATAGAGGACACTGCATCAATAGGTTCTGGCCTATATCCCCACTGCCATACAGTAAGTAAAAAGGTCACAGGAATTAAAGTGCAAGGGGCACGTTTTGGAGACAACCAGAACGGATCGGACTCCACTTCCCAGAATTTGATACCCAAGAACTTCTCCTTGAGTCTAGAGAACATACAGAACAAATATCAGACCATTTGGATCTTCCACCACCAGTGGCCCCTAATGTGCTAGTCCTTACAAACATGCCCATGTTAACCCAAAATAGTTAAGAAAGTTGGACCTCTTTAAGAAACAAATCTCATAATATGTTGGGCATGAGATCGGTCCTAACTGACCACCTATTTTATAACTTCAAGATGGCAAGAAGAGTGAAATTGGTAGGGAAGGGCAAGAAAAAACATGCTGGTGACTGCGTGGTACTGTCTTTTGGTACACCGGAGTTAGTTGAGACGGTTTTACATAGAACAGGGTATATTAATAATGTTGCAATTATAGAACTAACGGTAATGGTGATAAGACAAGCACAGAGAAAAAATTAATGTATTCAATAACACATAAATGTAAAAAGTTTGTGCGCTCAACTCCCTGAGGTCTACCGTTAAGGCCCCCAATCATCCAACCAATCAAAATTCGTATTCATCACAAATTCTTGAGTTCAAGTGTTGGTTTCCAAAGTTTTTATTGTTGCAAAGTTCATCCAATATCAGCGACAGCAATTCTGTTTCATCAATACAAATAGTTCCGAATCAATCCAAAGTAATGAAATATAAAGAACTCAAAACGCTCCTTCCGCTGAATGTTGATATATTAATAATGTTGGTAATGGGATCACCGTTTGACCCCTGGGCTATTTTTACCATTCTCTACATTCAAGGAACAACTTAAGACCTCTCATTGGTACCGACCAGAGACCGAGGGCCCTAATTTGCAATATACAAACATCAAACAGATTTCACTGTCTGTCCACATTGGACGGGTTCAATTAACTCAAAAGGGAGGCCCAACTAGCTGGAGAAGAAAGTAGACGGGGAAATCTATGTACAGCTGTTGATGGAAACGCCTTTATGATAATACCTCAGAACACAGAGCCAACACAGGGCACAGACATCTGTTCCGCTGAAGGTAGTAACCTAGCTAATTATACAGACAATAATCCAGGCTTCATATCAGAGGAAGCGCAGCGAAGAAACATAGTATCCCCTGAACTGATTGAGGACAATCCCACACTGGATCGAACAAGTACAGCAAGCATTAGGCAAATAGAACACCACCACAGCTTCTGGGCTGTCTATTGGAATGTAGCCGGTCTCCGGGGCAAAATACAGACTCCAGAGTGGCTAGACTTCATAGTGGATTATCCAATTCTATGTGTACAAGAGGCATGGCTCACAGAACCTATCCACATAAACGGATGTAGAACCTATTTCACCTCAGCTGCACCATCAAGACATGGCAGGGTGAAAGGGGTCTGTGTACTTACATAGCTAATACGCTGCAATTCATAAATATTATGCCCTTTGTAAAGAATTGTTTTTATCAAATAATGATCTGCGAGACAAAAGGTGATGCAAAAATTGTAATAATTAATTTTATAATAATGCCACCACAAAACAAGTCATAAACATTATCCAGGATCTTAGTAATGATTTGGAGGGTATAGACAATACTAGTAAAAACACCTGACGATCTTGTGGGGTGGAGATTTTAATAAGCGCTAGTGCATGGCACGCTCAAACAAACAGTGTGGTACGTCAGAGTTTCAGGGTGACCAGTCTCATTTTATGCACAGTCCATATGGCAACAAGATTAATGAACGGCTGTTTAAATTTGATTTAACATTCACCATCAAGATCGCAATCCTTCAGGCTGTTAGGAAGTAAACTTTTAATGGGAGTTCTAGTAATAGTGTTATAGATCATATTTTAGTGACAAAATGATTGGTCGGTTCTGTGCTTAATTTTCCAACTCATACAATCTCGCTCAGTGACCACTTCCCACTGAGAGTGCAGTTATCACCTGAGGGAGAGAATAGAACTAGCCCAATGCAACGGTTATACCTTACGTTGGACCCATGTCATCCGGACGAATTCCTCATCCATCTGATAGGTAATAATAAAGATGCTTTTGATCTATGCCTAAAGGACACCACCTCTCCCTCTGAAGTTATCGTTGCTTTCCTGAATATAACACAGGGCGTGAGGAAGATCTTGTTTGTTAATAGCAATAAAACCAGAGAAAGCAGGTAGAAGGGCTGGTTTGATGTACCATGTATGAAAGCTCACAAGGCTTTGAGGGAGTCATTGCATAGAACACAGAGAAGCACTGACGAGGTCCAGCACTGCAGAGCTCTATATAAACAGGCATTGAATAAAAGGAAAATGCAGTTAAGAGAGGCTGCCTGGGACAAATTTCAGCAGGCAAGGATCTGTAAAGATAAAGAGAACCTTCTGGAAGACAATTAACTCATCCCAGGTCTTTCTTCCCTGACCCCTGGTCTCCGGATTGAACTCCTCTGCCCCAGCTCCTCATGGACCATGAGGCTGTGACTTTGCTGCGGACTGTCTTTCTCGCCCCGGACGTGCTGGCTATGGCAGCTCTCTTCCTGGACTTTCGGACTTGGACCTTTATGCTCCCCGCCATTTTCTTTTTATGACTCGCTTCTTCTTCTACCTTTCTCCTCTGCCATGTTAGCAATCTCTTACCTCCCCCTCTGTCCCAGCACCCTTTCTTTTGTCTCTCCTGTTGCCTCTGGCACACTCCTCACTGTCTTACTCATTACTATCTGCTTCCCTCTCTCGTTTGTCTCACTTTCCTGCCCTTCTCTGTCCCTCCCTTGATGCTGTGACTGCATCCCCCCTCCGACCCCACTTAATGGAACTCTGCTTTTCTGTATATAGAGATAACTCTAATCACTAGTATATGCAGTAGAGCTTTGTACTCTCTACCATTCCTATGTGACTCTTAGAGTATATCCATTCATATCCCTTCCCTATGTATATAGAGATAACTCTAATCACTAGTATATGCAGTATACCTTTGTATTCTCTACCATTCCTATGTGACTCTTTGTGTATATCCATTTATAATCCTTCCCTATGTATTTAGAGATAACTCGAATCACTAGTATATGCAGTAGACCTTTTTAATATCTACCATTCGTATGTGACTCTTAGAGTATATCCATTCATATCCCTTCCCTATGTATATAGAGATAACTCTAATCACTAGCATATGCCATAGACCTTTGTTCTCTCTACCATTCCTATGTGACTCTTAGAGTATATTCATCCGTATCCATTCCCTATGTATATAGAGATAACTCCAATCTTTAGTATGTGCAGTAGACCTTTGTACTCTCTACCATTCCTATGTGACTCTTAGAGTATATCCATTTGCATCCCTTCCCTATGTATATAGAGATAACTATAATCACCAGTCTCTTCGTTGTGTGACTTTACATCTTGTACATTTGCAATTTTTTTCTGTGTGTATCTTTTATGTAACACATGTAATCCCAAGTCCTTATGTTTTGCAACTGGTTCTTATGTAAAGCGCTCTGACACCTTCGGGTAAAGTTCGCGCTATATAAAATCGCATTAAAAAAAATTAAAAAAAAATAAAAATACAGACGTGACCCCACAATCAAACTCGCAATCCTAAAAGATGAATGGATTAAGCACTTCTCAAACATCTAGTCTTTGCCCTCTCCGACAAACTCACAGCCCCAAGGCCACCTTAATAATGATAAATAATCTAAACTTCTATCAAATTGCCACTATCTCCCCGTTTTCACTGGATGAGGTCATTAATGCGAGACAATCAAGTAAATGCAGCAAAGGCCCTGGTCCTGACGCCATCCCCGTAGATCTGTATAAAAGTAACATCACTCTATGGGGCCTACTACTGACTATAGTACAGATGGCCATATGCACTGTAGGACTCCTGCCATCATGGAGAGAGTCAATTAAAGTTTCCCATCTATAAAAAAGGAGACTGTTTAAATCTGGCATGTTATAGGCCAATCTCTCTGATTGACTCTTTAGCCAAAATAGCAGGATGCATAATATTAAAAAGGCTACAGAACTGGGCAGAAGAACATTAGAAATTATCGGATATCCAATATGGCTCCCGTAGCAGGATAGGTACAATTGAACAGAGTTTTAATTTAAACATGTTTATCGGGAAGTATGTTAAGATGAGAAAGGGGATGCTTTATTTAGCTTTTGTAAATCTCTGATTAGCTTTTGATTGTGTGATGCATGAAAAATTGTGGTAAAAACTGAAAGATATGGGGGTAGACACCCTAACCATTAGTTTCCTGAGAGACCTATACACAGGGTGCAGGGCAAAGGTTAGGAATGGTGCCAAAGGAGAATGTACAGGTCATTCAGCTTAGAGAGAGGTGTCAGGCAGGGATGCGTCTTAGCCCCCTTCCTGTTTTCATTATATATTAACAGTGTGGCCATTGCAAAAGATCTTCCGCAGATAGGTACACGCCCTGTCTCAGCCCTCCTCTACGCTCATGAAGCAGTCCTAATGGCCCGCACCCCACTGGCCTTACAGTCTCTGTTGACTGGTTTTGTTGATTATAAGAAGGATTTGTGGCTCCATGTGAACCAATCAAAAACCTACTCTGGTGTCTTGTGAATTGAAGAAGGAGGAAACAAGATGTGATTTCCAGGAGCAATTTATTCGCCTCATCCACGAACAGCCAATCTCAGTAACTGCCCAGAATACACATAACATTCCCATTCTAAGAACAAACATGAACAGAGAATCTAAGTTCTCAAAGGAAGCAAGTGCATATAAGTGAAGCATGACATTACACATCTCCCTTCTTTACAAATGCAATAAACACAAAAAATAGGATAAAGAAAAAAGAAGAGAAAGAAATGAACAACAAAAGAGAAAGCAAATGAGCTTAAACATAATCCTTCATATAAAATGGTGCTCTGCATAATCTCTGACTTCTCATAAGATAAGAAGGTGGATTGTTGGAACAGGCAAGAGGAAGATTAACAGAGCCAGAGGATTCACAGACTGGATCAAAGTCACCATGAGAAACATTCTTTGACTTAACCACAACCACCCGACTTTTGTTCCAAATCCTCCCATCTTGTGTCTTAATCGCACTACCAAAAACTTTAATGACAGGTCTAACATTGGTATACTTAGACCAAGCTCTTCTTCCAACAGGTGCTTTTATTTTGGCAAGATCACCTACTTTCACCTCATGAAATTGAGCACACTTAATTTTATCAAAATACGTTTTTATACAAGCTTGCTTTTGTAATTCTCTCTCCCTCCAAGCACCAACATGATTGTCAACAAACCCCTTGTTCAAATTCATCCAACCAGGACACCACGTCGTGTTGGGACCTCTACCTTTGAATAATTCAAAAGGAGATTTACCAGTGGGAGAGTGAGGGGAACAACGGTAAGCATCAATTCTTTCTTTAAGAGCTTCTTTCCAATTTAGCCCACTGGCTCTTGCAAGCTGAATGCATTCTTTTAAGGTTCTGTTGACCCTCTCAACTGCACCATTGGTTTCAGGGTGGTATAACGAAGAACGCTTATGTACAATACCACATTTGTCAAGGTAAGTATCAAATGCAGCTGAACAAAATTGAGGTCCATTATTTGATAAAATACTGTTTGGGAAACTCTCCCTCATGAAAATATCAGATAAGAACTTGAAAACAGAATCAGATGTTATGTCACTTACAGCACACACCTCAATCCAACGTGAGTATAGATCAATTAAAACACTCAAGTAAGGAGTATCCGAGACACCTGTAAGAGGACCCAAAATATCAATAGCTAATTCATCCCAAAGATGATTGGGTAAAACCCTGCAAACCATTGGCATCTGTTTTATTTTCAAGATTTTGTCACTTGCGCAACATTCAATACAGTCTCTAACCATGCGTTCTATTTCTAAATCCATACCAGGCCACCAAAATTGGGTGCGTAACATTTCCTTAGTTTTCACTATACCCAAATGGCCAGTGTGTGCATGCATCAATAATCTTTTCCTTAAAGTAGAGGGAGGCACAAGTCTCAGACCACGTGTCAACATGCCATCCGTAATGGATAACTCCTGGGAGACCAGCGACCAAGGCTTTTCCAGACGTTTATTATCCTTTAACAAGGATAATACCTTAAGCAACTCTTCATCCTTTAGTAATTCATCCTTCCACTCATCTTTTCCTACAACACCCTCTGTGACTTCACACACATTAAGAAAATCCTCCTCATCAATAAACTCCTCATCACTACATAGATTATCCCCTTTTACTAATCTCGAAAAACAATCAGCCGCTTTATTTGAAACCCCTGGTAAGTATCATACCTCAAAATCAAACTCCTGCAAAGATATAATCCATCTTCTAATCCTAGAGGAGATAGAATCTAAACCCTTTTTACAAAAAACTTCCTTCAAAGGTTTGTGGTCTGACTTAACTATAAACTTAGTACCCCAAATCAAATTCTTAAATTTTTTCAGAGCCCAGAAGATAGCTAATGACTCTTTCTCAATAACTGAGTGATTGAGTTCCGGTTCACGAAGACACCTTGAGGCACAAGCAATAAGAGAATCATAACCATGCTTATTTGTTACTAATACAGCTCCTAGACCCTTGTCACTTGCATCAGTAAACACATATGTGGGCAAACCAGGAACAAATGCTTGAAGACAAGGTGATTTCTTCAACTCCTCCTTAATCTTCTCAAACTCTTTTTTACAGTCATCTGACCACTCAAATATAACATTTTTTGCAGTAAGTCTCCTCATATTTTTTGTTTTATCTGCAAAATGTAGAATACATTTTCCATAGAACTCTACCATTCCAAGAAAAGATAATAACTCATCTCTACTAACAGGCTCAGCCATGTTATCAATGGATGTAACCAAGTCCGACTTGGGAAATACACCTTCACTCTTAATACAGTGGCCAAGATAGTTCACCTCCTCTAAGCCAAATTTGCATTTCTCCTTCTTGAGAGATAAACCAGCTTCAGACCTTTTTAATACATCACACACTCGTTCATTATGTTCTAGCATGTTGGCCCCATATATTAATAGATCATCTTGGTAACATTTCACCCCCTGGAGTCCTTTAAGAATGTGTGTCATTATTCGTTGAAATACCGAGGCTGCTGATATTAAACCAAAAGGCATCCTTTCAAATTTAAAAGTTCCCATGGGAGTTATAAAAGCAGTCAAATCTTGGCACGAGGCATCTAATTCAACCTGGTGTTAGGCAGAAGCTAGGTCCAAGGTGGTAAAGTACTTTGCACCTTCTAATGTACCCACAATCTCATCAATGTTGGGCAATGTGAATCTGTCTACCACTACCTCTTTATTCAAAGCTCTTAAATCAATACATAAGCGAATTTCGCCTGTTGGCTTCTTGGCTATTACAATTGGAGCCAACCATTCTGTTGCTTCTACTGGTTCTATGATATTGTTCGCAATCAATTTTTCAATTACTTCCTGTACTTTTCCTTGTTCTGCTAAAGGAATCCTTCTTACCTTTGCTATTATGGGAATCGCATTTTTTTTTAAATTTTATACAATGTTTGTAACCTTTTAAACATCCTAACTTTTCTTTGAATACATTTGGAAATTTCCCTGCAAACATTTCTGACAAATTTTCCACTTCTTGTATTTGTACCTGAGGTGAGGCATTCGGATTAAGCGTAACACCTAAATCTCGCTGGTCTCTCCAACTAATTAAAGCATCACCTACATTCCCTTCACCTACAGTGAAGTAGTGTGGCTCACTGGTTAGATGCGGCAGACCCGAGAGCAGAAGATGGCCCGGGACCAGGGTTCGATTCCCGGCGCTGCAGGTTTCTGGACCAGGGTCAGCGGACTCGATAATTCTCTCGTCTCGGTGCCCACTCTGATCAGCGATCAAACTCGGCAACTCTGGGCATTAGCTTGCCTCATCTTCACTAACGGCCCCACCAGACCGCCGGGGATGCCTGGCCTCACCCTGGAGATACCCATTAAGGGACCATCTCTCAGGGAAGCCAGGAAGGGTTTCGCAGCGGTCGAAGCGCCTTGGGACCCTACGGGTAAGTAGTGCGCTATATAAATGCCTATACATACATATACATACATTCGTAACATATATCTTACCAGGAATAATTCGACTTCCCAATTCAATAGTGGCCATAAAATAACCCAATATCTTAATTGGTTTGCTGCCATAACCTAAGGGTAAGATATCACTCTTGAAAAGTTTAACATTCTTTCCAAAAGTCTTATGTAATAATTCTTCATCAATCATGGTAATCATGGTTATTTGGGAACTCAATTATGGCATTATCCACTTTCACTAAATGTGTGGGATGTGCTTATGGACCACTACTGATTTGGAAAGTCACAGTTTTCACCTGGGGTTGAGACCATTTTCTATTAAGATTGTCTCTTTTGTTGCTCTTAGTTCTACAGCATTTAGAAAAATGTCCCCTTTTTCCACAATCATTGCAAATGGATTTCAAAGCAGGACAATTTGGAGAGTTAGCTAAATGACCAACGTTCCCACATCTGAAACAAGAAAATTTGTTAGAAACATTACAATTTGGATTGAAACTATTCATTCCATTATCATTTTTTCCACCAGCCATTTTTTCTTCCTTTTTGACTTCTTCAACTTTAGGTTCATTTTTCTTTTCCGGCTCAGACATTTTTTCTTTTTCTCCTTTTAATTCATCCACACATTTTGTCATGTGTTCAACCGGCTTCGCTAGAACAAGAACCTCTTCTAAAGGTGGTTCGTCTTTCAACCATAGTTCCTTTCGAATACTGTCGTGAGCACATTTCAAAACAAATTGATCTCTTATTCTTTCTTCCAAGGTCTGTCCAAACTTACAAGATGAGGCTAACTTTCTTAGTGCAGAGACGTAGTCTTCAACAGACTCATCTTTTTTTTGCCCTCTTAAACCAAAATGGTATCTTTCCATTATTGTACTCAATCTAGGAAGATAATGTCAATCTAATTGTTCAATGGCTATTTCGTACTCATTCAAATTTCTTTGTTCTGAAGCCGTGAGTTCTGGTACATGTTCCAAAACATCTTGACCTTCACCTCCTAAACAATGTAATAGTAATGAATGTTTTCTTTCTGCACTCAAGTTTGTGCCACATACTCTTGCATAGTTTGCAAATATTTTTTTCCATTTTTGCCATTTTACGTTTGGCTCACCAGGACTTGTCAAGAAAAATGCGGGTTGCGTAACATTTTGCATATTTTTTTTTAAATTGAACTAATCTTCCTTAAATCAATTATAGTCTTTTGTTTAGTTTTTATGCTGCTTGTAATAATAAATAAAATAAACTCTTCAGTAAAGATTCTTTTAATAAATTACTCTTTAATTGAGAAGTATTCTGCAATATTGACTCTCTTGCCTCCAGTTTAATATTTTTCTTTTTGTTTATATCACAATATCAACTTAGGCACTGACGCAGTGAGCTTGTTCTTTACTTAAGAATTTTGCTGTTGGTTAAATTCCTAAAACGTAATAATGCTATTTTCATTCACAGATTGAATCAAAGCAGGAATCCTTCGTTCTAGTTCAACAATCAGAGTAGAACGAGCGTGTAATAATCCTTTGTTCTTTAATCCTTCGTTCTTTTGAATTTCAAGGAAATAGAACGTAGCGTGTCAATGATACGCACAGCACACGTCATTGAAACGCAGCACGCACACGTCATTGAAACGCACAGCCATTATTGTGCGTCTTTTGGATTCTATCGCGAGTGAATGCGCAAGCAGTGTTCAAACTGTTGCCTTGCGCACAGCGTCCAGAATCAATATTTCCCAATTATATTAAGTCCCTTATATTCAAATAACCTCCCGCTGCACTCCTCACCCTACAGTTCTCTAGAAAATGTGCTGATGAAGTTGCTGGTCTGCCGCTGGGAAGACAACGCTTCCTTTGAAGTTAAACAGGCGCTGGAGAGGTAGGGACGGCTGCGTGTTGAGGCATAGAGGTTTTGATGATCGTCGCCAATATAAATGGGGTGTATTGTGAATTGAAGAAGGAGGAAACAAGATGTGATTTCCAGGAGCAATTTATTCGCCTCATCCACGAACAGCCAATCTCAGTAATTGCCCAGAATACACATAACATTCCCATTCTAAGAACAAACATGAACAGAGAATCTAAGTTCTCAAAGGAAGCAAGTGCATATAAGTGAGGCATGACATTACACCTACATTATGAAGTGTGGGAAGAAAACCACAATATGTAGGGACAAAGTATTAACAGGGGAAAAAATCGAGTTTACTGACACCATTTCATATTTAGGAGTCCATTTCGACAAAACCAGTAAATTGAATAACACAATTGAAAACAGACAGAACCAATTAAGTAAGGCATGTTGGGCCCTTAGACGTTTTGCCATACAACTGGGCTCAAGCCCCCCTGAGAATATGCTGAAAATATATACAGCAAAGTACCTTAACATAGCATTATATTGGGCGGGCATATGGGGATATAAGAAGTACGGAGGTGTGAAAGGTGTAGAAAACGACTTTATTAGACACCTTCTAGCAATCCCCATAAGCACCTCAGTATATGTATCCCACTCTGAACTGTTCAAGATATGATTAAGATTGAACTAATATTGTTATGGCATAACATTCGGACTTCTGACCAACAAGATCTCAACAAAGCATTAATTGGTGACTGTTTAAAATCATCACTTTATTCATGCATTCCATGGCTGGTATATGTTGAAAGGTTCTTTAGCGACATGGCTCAACCTGAGTATTTTGAGAAACCTGAAACAATGGGGTCTATCAGTAGAAAATCGCTAAAGAAGGAAGCAACAGCACATTTGGAAGCTCTTAAACTGCCAACTGAAGTTTCTAAACCCCAGGGTCCCAAAAAAACAACTGATTTTAACTACTTTTTACTATCCAGCCATACCTTAGACTTGTTTTAAATGCTCGCCATAGGTTTGTTCTGACCCGCCTAAGATTAGATATATTTCATAGACGAATTACTTTCCCCACTATGAATGATTGGTCTCCAAACTTGATTAATTTATTTATTTATTTATTTATTTATTGTGACTTATATAGCGCCCTATAACCCAGGGGTCCCTAAGCGCTTTGTTAGGATCAGCTAGACAATAAAAGATGCATCAGAATTACATTTCAAGGCCACCCCACGCTTGCTGGAAAAGCACAGTTTTTAGTTGTTTGCGGAAAGGCATTAGTTTCTTTTCATTGCGGAGTTTCAGCGGTAATTTATTCCACATAGCTGGCAAAGTATGTGAAAAAGCGCGTCCACCCACAGTAGTCAGTCTACAGCGTGGCTGAACCAGATAAATAGAGTCAGCAGATCTAAGCGCCCTCCCTGGTTTGTAAAGGGACAGACGAGATTTCAGATAGGTGGGTGCTCTGCCATGAAGCGCCTTGTGTACAATGCAGAGCCCCTTGAACATTAATCTCTGCCTCACTGGCAACCAATGGAGTTCCCGCAGGAGGGGGGATGCCTGGGTACTCCTTGGTTTCTTGAAGATGAGCCTAGCAGCATCATTCATTACCGTCTGCATTCTATTTAAGAGACCCTGTGGGAGTCCTATATACAATGAATTGCCATAATCCAGCCTGGCCAAAATCATTGCAGAAACCGCGCTCCTTAAGGTGGAAAAAGAAAGTAACGGGGAAACTTTCCTAAGTTGGCGAAGGAGGCCGACGCAACAGCCCACCACAGCTGAAACTTGCTTTTTCATGGACAACTTACTGTCCACCTGGATGCCCAGACTCTTGACCACCTCTGCCGGTTCTGGCGGCGTGCCCAACTCCCCAGGCCAGAAACGATCACACCAAGGGTTGCCAGCGATGGTAATCGGCAACACCTCGGTTTTGTCCGGATTGATTTTTAGGGAGTTGCCGGACATCCAGTTAGCTGTGCTTCTCAGAATGTTTTGCAGTCTGGTAAAGGCATTCTGGCTATCCTCCAGCTGGATGATAATCTGGGTGTCGTCTGCGTAGTTATATACCTGACAGTCCATTTGATTAAGCATCCGAATCAAAGGCTGCAGGTATATATTGAACAATAGGGGTGACAGAGCCGACCCTTGTGGGACCCCGCAAGTGATCGAGGTTGCGGTAGAAAGCATGTCACCCAATTGCACTTTCTGCGTCCTCCCTTGAAGAAAGGATGTGAACCATGCCAATGCTATGCCCTGAATGCCGATATCCCTCATCCGCGACAGTAGTTGTTCATGACACACGGTATCAAATGCCGCGGAGAGGTCCAACAGCACCAGGGCCCCCGGGATTTTCTTGTCTGCTCTGTTCCTAAGTTCATCCACGATTGACAACATCACCAGCTCCGTGCTGTGGTTCGTGCGGAACCCTGCTTGGTTCGGTTCTAGCAGCATGTTACTTTCCAGATGTTCAGAGAGGGTAATAAGGACATGCTGCTCCAGAACCTTCGCCAGAAATGGTAGCTGGGAAATTGGTCTGAAGTTCTTCAGACATTTTGCGTCTGCCCCTGGTTTTTTTAACAAGGGAATCAGACGAGCTTCCTTGAAGGCCGATGGCACTTGGCCCGTTTGTAGAGAAAGATTCAGGAGACTCAGCACGTCCTCCTCAATGCCCGGGAGTGCAAGTTTAAACACTTCAGGTGGGCATGGGTCCGACCTAGAACCGGACTTAACCCGTCCCGTAAGGGAGACTAAACTATCCTTAGTGATCATGGGTAGATTAGAAAGCGGGATTGTAATTGGCAGTATGGCTGGGACATCCACCGGTGGACAGTCAATTTGCGAGGTTGCCGCAATTTCAGTGACCAAGTCAATGACTTTGTTGGTAAAGAAGTCCTGGAACTTCTGACAATCCTCCTGACTAAAGTCCGGGGACTGTTCCTTATTCTTCCTGAGCTCCGTAAGGACTCTGAAGACTTCTTTCTGAGGGTTCGTGGCTGAAGAAATCCTCTCTTCGTAGAACTCGGACTTCCTGGCTATAATCGCTTGCTTATAATCAGCGAGAGCCCGTAGGTAGTTACTGCGAGAGTCAGGACTATAGTTTTTCCGCCAGTATCTTTCCCGTTTACGTAGCACCCGTTTCTGAGCTCTGAGTGACTCATTGTACCATGGGGCCCCTCGTTTCCTATCCGAGCGGTTCACCCTACAGATTGGTGCAACTGTGTCTATAGCAATCTGAAGTTTGTCCGTGAGTGCCCCACAAAGGGCCTCTGGGTTGAGGGGGCGATCGTTAGCAAGGGAGTTGGTGCGAAGTATATTTACCATTTTTTCCCCATCGATCTTATTCCACTTCCTAACTGCCTTCCATCCTCCTTTAGTTGTTGTTTTCTGTCTATTCGCCAAAACCTTGCCTCTCACCAAGTAGTGGTCAGACCACACGCATGGCTGAGCCGCAACCATGTCCTGAACAGGAACTGTCGTCCACACCAAGTCTAGAGTGTGTCCCTTGGCATGTGTTGGTCCTCTTACTTGTTGAACCAGATCTAATGAGGTTAGTGCCTCATCAATCTGTAACGCCTGACCATCTTTTGGGACCTTCTCCCAATGGTAGTTAAAATCCCCCATTATCATTACCTTGTCATATCTTGAGCGAATGTCCTGTACCAGTCTTATGAACAAGTCAGGGAAGTCAGGCGTAGTCCACGGAGGGCGATAGACTAGCATAATCAGCAAACAGACCGTTCCTGATTGCAGCTTAACACCCATCACTTCCGCACCTGCTAAATTTTCCATCAGGACCCTTTCGACCAAAAGGCGTGAGTTGTACAGGAGGGCAACACCTCCCCCCCTCTTGTCTCCAGATCTATTGTGGAAAAGTGCCGAGAAGTCGGGTGGTAGGGAGGCAACGAGATCCGGCATAGAGGAATCCTCTAACCATGTCTCGGTGAGTCCCAGGAGATCTAGTTCTCCTCCTTCTAGAAGGGTGAACACCTCTAGATTGTGTCGTTGCAGGGAGCGAGTATTAAGTAGGCCAAAGCGTAAGCCTCGGGCTTGACTTATCACCTTCCGATCCGACTGGGGAGTGGGGGTAGACAGGAGTCTCTCGCGCTCAAGAATGGCAACACATTCTGGGCTGATATCAAGATTACAGGAGTTCAAAGACTCCAACTCACCTCTGGAGTAGACCAAGCGAGAACCAGGGGTCGTGGCCCCGGGTCCCGTCTGGGCCCTGATGGGCACAGATGGGCTTGCCTCTGGCGAGCCTCCGGCGCGCCCACGCTGCGCGCATACGCTGCGCGCCTGCATGAGGGCAGGGTTAAGTAGCCTCGAGCGTGCAGGTGGCCAGGCAGCAACTAGGCTGCAAACCACAATGGCGTCCCAAAGCGGCGCTTCCTCCCCCAAGATGTCTTCCCACCCCAAGAGAGCAAGAAAGCAGCTAAAGACCCGCTCAACAGCGGTGCAATCTCCGATTAGAGTGTGGGTATGTCCTAACTCAAACCCCACCAGGAAACAGGACCCTTCGATTAATTTTAAAAAAGTGAACAATTAATTAATTATTTCCGCGTTTTAAAAAGCGCTGTGCTCGCGCTAGTTAGCAGCAAATAAAATCTTTCAGGAGCAGCCTCAAATCGCGGCGCTTACCTAGCAAGAAGAAGCCCTGTGCTTCTCAGCTTAAGTAGCCTCGAGCGTGCAGGTGGCCAGGCAGCAACTAGGCTGCAAACCACAATGGCGTCCCAAAGCGGCGCTTCCTCCCCCAAGATGTCTTCCCACCCCAAGAGAGCAAGAAAGCAGCTAAAGACCCGCTCAACAGCGGTGCAATCTCCGATTAGAGTGTGGGTATGTCCTAACTCAAACCCCACCAGGAAACAGGACCCTTCGATTAATTTTAAAAAAGTGAACAATTAATTAATTATTTCCGCGTTTTAAAAAGCGCTGTGCTCGCGCTAGTTAGCAGCAAATAAAATCTTTCAGGAGCAGCCTCAAATCGCGGCGCTTACCTAGCAAAAGCCCATGTAATGATAACATGCTCCAGAATACAATGCATGTGGTGCCATTTTGTACATTTTATGCAAAACATAGAAAGAGGTGTGTCCTACAGCTTATTAAACACATGTCTTTTGCTCAATGTTGGCCTGCATATCTGTACTTAGAATCATAATCATCAGTGGAGATGTGCTGTAGAATGATGACTTTTTTATGGGCAGTGTTTCAGGCCAGGAAAAATAACCTAGGCTGTGGCATACAGAGTACAAATTAGCCATGACTCTTTTTATAAGGTATAGTGAAACGTAGAAAAACAATCTTAATTTTAATATTGCATTTTATCTAAATTCAAATGAAACCTGAAATAACTGTGATTAAATCTAAACGCATTCCTTTTACTATGCAAATCATTTTGTAAAATTAATTTTATGTAAGCTCTTTTTATGAAATGTCCTTTTAACTGAATGCTTTTATGATTTTATGACAAATTGAATAAAGCTTGTTCATGTGATGTCTGAAAATGCCAGGCCTTTAAACAGCTCGAAAGGCACTTTAGAAAGCACCCTTTCCTTCACCTGTAGCCTGTTTAGGAAATGTGGAAAGGGCGGTGGGGGAGGGCAGCTTGAGTACCAAACATGTTAAGCCCAAACCAGGAAGACACAGACTGACTATACCATGCAAGGTTTAGCTGGTCCAGGGACATATCATGTATTTTTGCAGTATTGATGGAGTAAGTAGGACGCTCACCTCGCTGCAACGGATTGGCACACTGGCATCTAAATCACAGATATTACACAAATCTGGGGCACTCCTCTCGGAGGGTGAAAGGCTGAATTGGGATGAGCACCACCTCAACCCAAATCCTCGCTCCTGCAGGTTACACACACTTTATGCAGCAGGATCCCAACTCACTAGACTACCTACGGTGCTTTGGTTATACACATCAGCCAGTTATGCCCTTTACATTGGTGCATAAAGAGTTAATTCCAGTTCCCGCGCTACTGCATTGTGCAGGAAGAACTAGCAAAACCAATGCGCTAAAGTAAATAGTGAAAAAATAAATGTTGTGTGTTTAGAAAGTGAAAATGCCACCAGATAACCATGTTATAGTGGGAAATTCAATCCTCTGATATATAAAACGACAGACACTGCCAGCGTCCCATGCCCACTTCTCCCATGGGCAACCGTTTAAGTGATCTACAAGCTGTAGAGTAGTAGACCTTATGCTAAGAACAGATTATGTTTGAGAAACACAGTGATGGCTGGTGAACTAAATTAAAACCGGAACAAGGCAAGGTGTGGCGTGCGAATTTCCAGGTTACCTTGGATCAGGAAATAACCTCCCTAAAGGAGGTCCACTGAAGCTAGAAGCTATACTGTGGGAGAACAACAACACGTTCCTGTGAGCCTTCGTGAAGGGCCACCCGCACTCAATTTAATGTATCGGCAGACTCAATAACATTTGTTGAATGCTCTAAATACTAAGGGCCCGATGTAAGTAATCCCAGATTACCGATTCTTAAATACCGAATCATACCGATTCAGTATTTAAGAACTGGCAATCGGGATGTAGGTAATTTTACCGATTTAATTACAGAATCGGTATGATTCGGTAATTACCAAATCGGTATTTACCGATACGGTAACTGCCATTCATTCCTATTGGCCTGGAGGCCCATAGGAATGAATGTCAATTACCGAATCCGTAAATACCGATTCGGTAATTGGGGGAAACATAGAAGGGTGGCAAGGTGTCACTTTGACACCCTGTTGCACCCCTCAATTGTGCATGGGTGCACATGTTGCAGACATAGATGCCCTTAGGGCATGTATGTCTGCAACATGGCACTGTTTTAAAAGCAAAAAAAATGCTTTTCAAAGGGTTTTTATTATTTACCACCAACTTCTAGTTGGTGGTAAATAACGAATTCTTAAACCCCTGTAGCACTGATTACAGTGCTACCTACATGTCAAAATACAGATTCGGTAATTTTACCGATTCTGTATTTTACTGAATCGGTAAAATTACCGAATCTGTATTTTAACATGCCCCTACATCCCAAACTCCAAATACCGGTCGGTAGCGGCCGAAATCAGCCGTTACTGACCGGTATTTGCCTTCCTACATCTGGCCCTAAATTTTTTCACGAGTGGGCACTTATTTTTTGGGCTCAAACAGCTCTGTCAGCTGTCCTTCCAATCCTCTCCATGCTGGGGTGAGTTCTAACAATGCAAACAAAAATGTGTGTATTAAAACTATCTCTTGGTGGGTAGAAATACTTTTATTCTGGTATTCTCAATGAATAGGATTAAAAACAAGCAGTGTGAAATCAGAATATGGCTGTTCTACTACTTCATATTAACCCCTTCGCTGCGGGGGTTATTCCCCTGATGTGCCGGGGGGCAGGGGGGCGCGCACAGCGCCCGCATGCTCATGACGAGCTGAGCTCGTCATGAGCTACAGTGCTCCTGTGCTCATGACAAGCTCAGCTCGTCACAGGTGCATTGGCTCTGTGGAACGTTCAGCACAGCGGGGGAATTCTCCCCGCACCTGAGCGTTCCACGGGCCATGACGAGCTGAGCTCGTCATGAGCACCGGAGCACCGTGGCTCATAACGAGCTCAGTTCGTCATGAGCATGGAAGGGGTTAAGGTCAACATGTTTCTGCCTAAATTGACTGACAGATTCATTGCATTCGTCAGGACCAAAATCATGAGTCACTCTGCTTGTAATGTAAGTGTATAAATAAAAGTTATACTTTCAATCATTTAGTGGCTATCCTATGGTACCCATCAAAAAATCAAAGGAGGGAGTAAAGGGGAAAAAGGTAGAATCGTCCTCACACACTGAAACCTGATTCAGTGTCATGCTTCATCATTGGAGTCTTCCCACACCTCTACAGGACGGGGCGTGTTACAACTCACGTAGACGCAGGAGCACTTTATGCAGTGATTGGTGAGTATGTGTAGTGCGTGGGATTGTGAAAAGAAAATGTGAGATAGTTAAAAATTCTCTGGTTAGTGGAACGAAAATACTTTGTCTTCCCTGGCTGAGAATAGTAAAAGTGGGGAGGTGCAGGTGGTGTACTATAATGAGTCACCTCCTACAAGGTCGGCATGTTTCAGAAGCCATCCTCTTGGTTATCTTCCTCAGGACCAAAAAAACGATAACAAACAACTCTGAAATTTAAATATGTGCCACTACCACACAATGTCTGCAGCACATTTTATTAACAGTGTGGGAGAGCAGCAAGTAACCAGGAGGGGACAGCAAATATTCATTGGGTCTCTTATGTAATGGCTCCAAAGCTAATTATTAAAGACATCCCATAAATGTAATATAATTTGGCCTCTTCTAAAGCGTGCAAGTTCATGCTATATAAAATTGCTGTTGCTGTGGCTGGCAAAAGTTTAAAAAAGACACACAATAACTTATTCATAGCTACTGACACAAAAGACAAAAAGAAATACAAAAATGTGACCAAGACCACACAGTGTCTGCAGCCAATTAAAGCAACATATTGTGGGAGTCATGGGGGCGTCGCATTCAAAAAGCATGTTGTGGGAGTCAGAAGTATTTTAAATGTAAATTGTGTTAGTCTTCTACACAAAATTGATGAAAGGAGTACAATTGTTTTTGATACTGTTCAAGTAAGATTAAGGAAAAAAATAAAACTTCCTTACTTGGATATCTCACTGCAGGCTGGTGAAGCGATGTGTAAGAAGAGCAAGTTGAAGTGGTCGCAGCATAGTAAATAATGTAAATATGGTGGCTTTGTTTTGGGTTTAAATAAAGACAACAATTGAAGTGAATAAGAGTACTATGGGGATTTGTAATTAAATGATTGGACTGCATGGGAAAATCCAGAGATAAATAATTAAAAGGAAAATGCTAATTCTGTCATTGTATTTCCACTGCGAGTTATTAAAAGCCTTCTCCTGCTCTGTTTAATTTTCACACACCACAGACTTAAGTGTCTTAATTATAACCACATACTTAATTCATGGCACATTTGTATTCAAGTTGATATTACTCTAAATGACTACAACATGTATCATGAGTATCTACTGTTTGTGGTGTGCATAGCGAGCAAGTAATTTTGTTAAATAAAAAAGAAAGAAGTGCTAAATTGATGAATCAATGGGGCATATTATCAAGCCTGTGCGCTAAAATTATCGCCGCTTTATCGGCCGAAAACGGCCGATAAAGCGGCGATAATGGGCTTGATAATAGGCTCTATGGAATTCCAATCGAAGCACATGTTAGATGTGAAGACATCTAACATGGGCTTCGATTGGAATTCCACAGAGCATATTATCAAGCCCATTATCGCCGCTTTATCGGCCGTTTTCGGCCGATAAAGCGGCGATAATTTTAGCACACAGGCTTGATAATATGCCCCAATGTTTCCAGAATAAACTGCATAATAGATCTCTTCACAATAGATCCTGTTTGTGTGCTCCTTTTTCCCAAAATGTTTGATGAGTTTAGAACTTACTGCCACACTGCTAGGGATTCGCCCTGTAATCTGTTTAAAGTGTTTGCTTTGCCAGGTGTAATTAGGTAGCAACTTGATTTCCAAATCTGCCGACTTATGCTGAATGCATATGCATCTAAAGTAGTATTCACACTCTGCCAGTTGGAGAGCCCTGTTAGATCTCCGGTCAGTGCTCGAGGTTAGGTTTGGTCACACGGGTGAATGGGCATGAGGTGGACTAATTTCTGTGTTTGTGGTGGCTGGTGTCTCACATTGCAGCCAGAAGCGGCTCGTCCCCTATTGTGGAGGAGCATCTCCCCCCATAAATGGCAGGAAAGGAAAAATAAAATGACACTCGTTTCATTTCACCTTTCCTGACGGGTCTTGTGGATGGGGCCTTGGGGGATGGCTGCACAGAGGGGAGAGGTAATGCACTCCTTTCACTGTGCATAATGGTTTGGCTGGCTGTCTCAGGCCGACCAAACCCTTGTGCTCAGTTAAGCTTTCTCCAACCCCAGCTGCATTGCTTGGGGTTATAGAAAGAAGGCACAGACTCCCAGTCTGTCTGGAGCGCTAATCTAGAGGACTCAGGCCAATCCTGAAGCTGCTCTCATGTGAGAGCAGCTTCAGAATTGGCGGCAGGGCAGGCTGGGAGCTTGTGCCTGAAGAAGAGGAGGAGAGGAGCGCGAAGCTGAATGGGGCCAGCTGAAGGGAAGGCTTTTTCACAAATTATTATATATTGTGTTATTTTGCCAACCTTTCTTCATGACCCCTATGTCACCCCCACCTCCCCACCCACCTCGCCACTCATAGCAGACAACAGTCCTACTGATGGCAGCCCAGGGCTGAGGCGGGAGGCATGGCTTTGCGATCTGTCTTAAATTATCTGCTTTTGGCATTGGTGGAAACTGACCAGCCGCAGGTTTTTGACCCGCAGACACTGAAGATAAGGAGGTTGGGTAGGGATACGTGTTTATGAACAAAGCCCTGCCCTGTTGGGGTAGTTTGTATGAAGGTGGTTTGGATGTGCCACCGGATGTCAGCTTTCGATGCCTGTGTCACCAGCATGGAAAGTGTTGGCAGAATGCAATTCAATTTCCGTTTAGCTTCCCATTACAAAAGCCCAACACTGGTGACCAAGACACAGCATAGCCTACAGCTGACTGCTGAAGAGAAAGTAATAGCCAAAACACTGTGGCAAGGCGGTGCGAGGTAGTACAGGTTCTCCAAGCTCGCGATGTCGGTAGGGTTGGAATACAGCACAGTGAGGTTCACTCCATACAAGTTAAATGCATAAAAACAAGATGGCCGGCACTGCTTTGAAATGCATAATGAGAATGCATTTTAATTGAACATTCCAAAGTAGTGCCAGCCATGTTGTATGCTGATAGCCAAGAACGAAGTGTAAGGGCTAGCACGGCCACCTCTGAAACTGGGGAATAGGGTTCAGCCTCGGCAGGAGGGTCAACATCCTGAGACTGAGCAATTCACTTTCACTTAATCTCTTATGCCTGGAATGTGTCCATCTGTAATAGAACTGGTGTTTGTGTATCGCGCTATGTAAAAGTACCCAACAAAAGCGCTGCACAGGGGAAACTACACAAACACACTTTAAATGTGTGCACAGGGAGAGTATGTAAACAAAACAAAAAAAATCCTAGAAATGTGGATGGATACAGTATTTTGGGCATGGGACACTGATAAGAAAAAGAAATCATGAGGCAGGGCCTTCAGCACTGCTGCTGCACTGCTCTTGAACAATCTTCCACCTGAGTTGAGACAGCTGGAGGATCTTCTTCAATTTAGAAAAAGCATGAAGACATGGCTCTATCCTAGAGCATGATTCCATCCATTCCCCTTAAATACTTTCTGCTAACTTCACCTCACTCATTATGGGTTCAATTGGGGCACATGTATGACAAGCGCCAGGATGCCCGTAGCGTGATAGTGCACTATATAAGTGCCGATAACAATAACAATAACAATTGGATGTTTGAAAATGGTGAGTACAAAGTCAGTATTGACATTTTTAAATTCCTTACTTTGAATATCAGGGTATTTCATCATGAGTAACATCCCCCAACGAAGAGATGTGGAAGTGGTCTCCATTCCAGCTGCAAACAGATTTCTCACAACGCATTTTAGGTTCTTGTCATGGAAGTATGTGTCCGGCTTAGACTTTTCCTAGGAAGGGAAAAGTAAGTGTTAAGTTGCTATATATTTATTAGTCACTAGTAATTGCCGGTGGCGACATTTTCCAACAACAGTTAAAACTAGTCTCCTTATTGTGCAAATGATTTCTAGAGTCACAGCAATATATGTGATTGGTGGCTGTTGTTTTATTGTTAATAATATGATCTTGTCAAGTCCATTGTATCCAATTTTTTAATCAAGCAATCTCATTGATTTGTAAACCTAGTGCTGCAGCTTGTGGTTAGGCAGTTCAGTCATAGCGTACCCATTTCCCAGGCTATTAAAGATTGGTATATGCAGTAGAACTAGCATGTCATGCTATATGCACAGGTCCTAACATTGGCATGAATATACTCCCAGCAGTCCTTTATCTTTTCTAGAGCTGGGGGAGGATGTAATTCCACTGGTTTCAAGGTAAGAGTGTAAATCATCAATTACATTTTTGAAAACTGAAGAATTTGGGGTCTGGGTACAGAGAATTACGGAGTTACGCAGCTATCACTCAGATCGGCAACACTTCTATTCCGGGGCAAGAACTCTGTACACTCCAGCCATAGGATAGTAGAACAGCATAGTGGAAGGAAACCCCAGAATGGAAAGACCAATGATGGAAGAACACACAGTGAGTGGAAATGAGGGTGTGGGTATTGAGCTGTCAATCCATCCAAACAGAATCCATTAGAAACGAATCTCTTAATCCTCAAGGCCAAACACCAAAAATTCAAAAAACATCTTCAAAGAAAAATCCTCCTTTTTCCGGGAACAACTAGACAAGTCCAAAAACATACCTAAAGAACTTTTCAACATCATAAAGCAACAAACATCTTCTTTTCCTCAACTGGAAAGTAATAAGTTGATCAAATGCTGTGATGAATTTGCATCATTCTTTTAATCCCTCCTTCCCCCTCACATCTCTCTTCTGCACCAACACAGCTCCACCAAGTACCAACACAGCTCTCAAACTTTAACTTCCTGCACTCTGATGGCGGAACATGTATCCTGTCCTAAGAGACTGAGGCAAGATCAAACACACTTGTATGTCAGCGCAACATCCATTTGAATATAACGTGATGCCCGCAGCTTCCCTCCCATCCTACTTAAGGATTTTAATGACAAGAAATGAAAGTGCAGACACGCCAACCTACTTAAGGTCATTATTTTCCTTCTCTTCACAGGACTACGTCAACCATGAGTCCCGGTGTTGCCAAACTCCACCCACTTAGGGAGGACGACGCCAGCTGGTCAAACAAAAACGCGTTTGACTAGCGTGAAGAGAGCATGGTGATGAACTGCGCACAGTCCATGAGGAAGGGGCGTTTGTTGGCCCGGAAACACGTCAGACTCAATTTTTAACTCAAGGGAACCTGTGAACATTACTGAGGAGCCAAACACAGACCGGAGGGTTGGATGAAGCGGTGAGCCCTCCCGAAGCGCTTGCGCAATTTGCTCTACTATATATATATATATATATATATATATATATATATATAAATATATATATGTCTATATTACCTACTGGCAAAGAGGTAGCCTTTGGTTCACACTCGTGCCTTTTGGTTATGGTGGTTCAGTAGTCCAAGGGATAGTGTTGCTTGTCTAGAATCACACTGTGAGTTTGTGTGCATTTAGGAACCATTGTGAGAGAAGCATTTGGGTACTTCATGACTTTGCAGACACATTACTAAAGTGCAGTCCAGAAATATGTAGATTGTGTGCAGTCACCTTACCCCTTCCAGAGTACTGAATGTGATTTGGTAAAGTCCAAGGGATAGTGTTGCTTGTCTAGAATCACACTGTGAGGCTGTGCGCATTTGGGCAACCATTGTGAGAGAAGCATTTGGTTACATCATGTGTTTATTGACAGACAACTGCTTAAAAACGTATCCTGTTCTCAAGTTTTGGTAGAATTGGAAACCAGTCATTGCTTATGCATTCGTAGAATGAGTCAGGCCTTTACACTAGAGTGTAGTTCTGAAATATGTAGAATGTATGCAGTCACCTTACCCCTTCCAGACTAGTGAATGTGTTTTGGTAAAGTCCAAGGAATAGTGTTGCTTGTCTAGAATCACACTGTGAGTCTGTGTGCATATGGTTTTCAAAAGGAAAGAAAGAGAAATGGAGGAACAAAACAATGAACTTCAGGAAAAAAAAACCTCTAGCACCGATGGTTCTCTTGTGCTCTGCAAATCAAGTCCAAGCCTGCTCTCCGTAACAGAGCAATCTGTTGCACTTAATACATTGTATTTTGAGTTGGACAAACTGTGGATGTATGTCCAGATGTTGTGAGGACGAAGCAGCAGCAGAGGTGCTTGCAACTGCAGCTGAAGTATTTTCACAAAGTCTTTTGCATTCCTCCTTCGCCAAGTTCACAGAGTGCTGCGTCTTAAGATGTTTTAACATACTTGCGGTCCCACAAGAGTATTTTTTTTTGGGTGGGGTCACCTCTTGACAGGACCCTTTTGCGGACTTTGCATGTGACTTTCGCTGCGTTCACTTTCTTCTGTCCCTCCGGTATTGAAAAAAACTTCCACACCATTGAGGTGTATCTCTCAGTACATGGAGGTTCTTGAACAAATTCATCATCCGAAGAGTGGTCAGATTCAGATGGTAGCTGCTGTCCTGAAGCCATTGCAAGAAATAGCAGGTGTGCAATTTCCCAAAAAAGGTTCTTCTCAGTAGAGAGTTGTTCCTCCAAAGAAGGTCTAAGCGAATGATTGAAATTGGTGGGGTCCTTCAATAGTTAGAATAGGAAGTGTTATGAACCAATCAAATCTCTTTTTTTCAGGTCACATGGGGTCCGCGCATCCAGCGCACAGGCAGCACGCACCCAAAGCGACTTCGCGAAATCCCATTAAAAACTAATATAGGTTGATTAAAAGTAAAAGTATATTATATTTATGATTAGCTCAGATAATATCTTGCCTTAATATTTATTATAAATACATATATATATCTTTTTAGACAGTAAAAGATTTCGCAGAAGTCACACACCCACCGCATCGAACACATATATGACGTCGCATGGAAGCGCGCGAGCGGGGCATAACGTAATACGCATGTGTCGCACATGTGCCTGAAATCGCGTACCGGTCGAATAGGAATCGCGCAGGAAAATACGTACTCATCGCACACCCTACGTGGATCCTACACAACAATCATAAAATGGCGGCTAGGTTCCGCGCAGTGGTCGAGAAAGGTAAGCTTTGGGTGTGCGACTCCCAAAAAAATGTGAAAAAAATATTATAAATAAATTTAAAAAATATAAAATAAAAAAAACAAAATTAGAGTTTCAATATTTTTAAAAACATTTTTTTCTATTTATATTAAAAATATGTAATGTAATTTAAAAAATAAAATATGTGAAAATAAATAGTTTTAAAAATGTAGAAAAGCAGTATCAAAAAAAATATAGCAATTAATATATTTAAAAATTATCATTTAAAAAACCTATGAAATTCACTGAAAAAAACATAGGTTTCAGATATGTTAATGTTAGGAATTAGCATTTACAAAACCTTTGAAAATCATTGAAAAAACCATAGGCTTCAGGTATGTTATAGTTAGGAGTTAGCGTTTAAAAAACCTTAGAAATTCACAGAAAAAACCATATGTTTTAGGGGTGTTATAGTTAGCTGGACATTTCACTTGTACAAAACCATTGAAATTCCTCTGTTATAGTTAGTTGTACTAACTATAATTTGCGCACCTGCAATCCACTGCTGATGATGTCACATATTACATAATTCATTTTTCGCAACTGTTGCATGCGCCGGGGAGTGCGAGCTCCGGATCACGGGGAGGGCCGACCCTGGCCGGGTGATGGATAAGCAGGAAGCGCGGATTTTCAGCAGCTGGTCAACTCAGGAGCTCAGACCGACCAGAGAAACAACAACCGTGGAGAGCCCAGCGCTCCTGCCCCTCTCCAGGCTCCATGCTCCTCCACTACCAACAGCTCAGCACCCGGGCAGGTGCCATTTTCTGCATGGAAGCTCACCAGATAAGATCGGGGGCGGACTACGGGACTATCGGACCACCAAGAGCCTGCTTTTAGCGGCCGCTAAGCCCCCCACGCACAACACCACCACCCACAGCATGTTTAACTGGGCTCTGGTGAGAGGCCCCCTCCTCCTTCCTTTAAACTTTGTTTTAGACTTTACTGCCTCCCGTTCTGCGATCAGCTGCCTTGGCGCCTGTGGTCTTTCTTCTCTGACCCCTGGTCTCCGGATTGAACTCCTCTGCCCCAACTCCTCATGGACGATGAGGCTGTGACTTTGCTGCGGACTGCCTTTCTCCCCCCGGACTTGCTGGCTATGGCAGTCCTCTTCCTGGACTTTCGGACTTGGAACTTTATGCTCCCTATCATTTTCTTTTTATGACTCGCTTCTTCTTCTACCTTTCTCCTCCGCCATTTTAGCGATCTCTGACCCCCCCTCTGTCCTAGCGACCTTTCTATTGTCTCTCCTGTTGCCTCTGACACACTCCTCACTGTCTCACTCATTACTATCTACTTCCCTCTCTCCTTTGTCTCACTTTCCTGCCCTTCTCTGTCAAGTCAAGTCAAGTCAAAAAAAATTGTATAGCGCGCTACATACCCAGAGGGTCTCAAGGCGCTTGAAGAAGGGTGGGGAGTTATTTGTCGAAAATCCATGTTTTGAGTTGCTTTCTGAATGCTAGGTGGTTCTGAGTGAGACGAAGGTGTGTGGGAAGTGAGTTCCAAGTTTTCGCTGCTAGGTAGGAGAAGGATCTACCTCCCATGGTGGTTTTGTTGATGCGAGGTACAGTGGCAAGGGCTTGGTTGGAGGATCGTAGTTGGCGTGAAGGGGTGTAGAAGGATAGTCGTGAGTTGAGGCATTCAGGACCGATTTCGTAGAGTGCTTTGTGTGCGTGGGTTAGGAGCCGGAAGGTGATCCTCTTATTGACAGGGAGCCAGTGGAGGTTTTTCAGGTGATCAGAGATGTGCTCTTGACGCAGGATGTCTAATATGAGCCTGGCTGAGGCGTTCTGGATACGTTGTAGTTTCTTCTGGAGTTTTGCGGTGGTGCCGGCGTAGAGGGTGTTTCCGTAGTCCAGTCGGCTTGTGACCAGAGCGTGGGTGACTGTTTTTCTGGTTTCGGTGGGGATCCAGCGGAAAGTTTTTTTGAGCATGCGAAGAATGTTGAAGCAAGATGAAGAAACGGCGTTGACTTGTCTGTTCATCGAGAGTGAGGAATCCAGGATGACGCCCAGGTTCCGTGCGTGGTCCGTCGGGATGGGTGCTTTTCCAAGGGCTTCTGGCCACCAAGAGTCGTCCCAGGTGGAAGGGGAGGTACCTAGGATGAGGACTTCTGTTTTGTCTGAGTTCAGTTTCAGTCGGCTGTGCTTCATCCATTCGGCTACTTCTTTCATCCCTTCGTGAAGGTTGGTTTTGACCGTGTTAGGGTCTCTGGTGAGTGATAGGATCAGTTGAGTGTCGTCGGCGTAGGAGATGATGTTGAGGTTATGTTGGCGTGCGATGGCCGCAAGGGGTCTCATGTAAACGTTGAATAGGGTGGGACTGAGTGAGGATCCTTGAGGTACTCCGCAGATGACTTCAGTAGCCTCTGATTTGAATGGTGGAAGGCGGACTCTCTGGGTTCTTCCGGAGAGGAACGAGGTGATCCATTCCAGAGCTTTTCCTTGGATTCCGATGTCTTTGAGGCGCTGTAGAAGGGTGCTATGGCAGACTGTGTCGAATGCTGCGGAGAGGTCGAGGAGGATGAGGGCGACTGTGTCTCCATTGTCCAGTAGAGTTCGAATGTTGTCTGTTGCTGCGATGAGGGCGGTTTCGGTGCTGTGCTTAGCTCGGAAGCCGGACTGTGAAGAGTCGAGGGATTTGTTGGTTTCGAGGAATTCGGCGAGCTGGTTGTTGACAGCTTTCTCGATGACTTTGGCCGGGAATGGAAGGAGCGAGATGGGGCGATAGTTTTTGAGTTTGGTGGGGTCCGCTGTGGGTTTCTTCAGGAGGGCGCTGAGTTCGGCATGTTTCCAGCTTTCCGGGAAGGATGCAGAGTTGAAGGAGCAATTGATGACGTCTCGGAGGTGTGGTGCAATAATGGAGTCTGCTTTGTTGAAGATGTGGTGAGGGCAGGGGTCTGTGGGGGATCCTGAATGGATAGAATTCATCAGCCGGATGGTGTCCTCAGTTGAGATTGGCTTCCAGTCCTGGAGGGTGTTCAGGGGGGGTGGGTGTCCTGCAGGGGGTTGGGTGGGTTGGTCTTGGGTTGGTTGTCGAAGCTGTTGTGGATGTCTGCAATTTTATCGTGGAAGAATGAGGCTAGGGAGTCGCAGAGGGCTTGAGAGGGGGTGATGTCGTTGGAGTTGGCTGAGGGGTTGGTAAATTCTTTGACGATGTTGAATAATTCCTTGCTGTTATGGGCGTTGTTATCTAGACGGTCCTTGAAGGCTGCTTTCTTGGCATTTGGGATTAGTTGGTGGTGTATGCGGGTGGCGTTTTTGAAGGCGTCCTTGGTGCTGGTGGTTGGGTCTTTTTTCCAGGCCTTCTCGAGGGAGCGACAGAGTTTCTTGGATTTCTTAAGGTCGTAGTTGAACCAGGAGGCCTTCTTGCTGCCTAGTTTGATTTGTCGTTTTTTCAGCGGTGCTAGAATGTCGGCGGTGTTGGATAATCATTGGGTGAGGTTGGTGGCTGCTTGGTCAGGGTTTGAGGAGTGGGCGGGGGGCTTTTGAAGAAGCGATGAGGAGATCTGGTCGATGGTGATTTTGTTCCAGTTTCTTTGCAAAGTGGGTTGGGGGTGGTTGTTGGATGTGGGCTTGTTGCAGGTGAAGTGAACGCAGCTGTGGTCAGTCCAAAGGAGAGCTGTGGTGTGGCTGAAGGAAACATGTTTGCTGGAGGTGAAGATAGGGTCGAGTGTGTGACCTGCGATGTGGGTGGGGTGGTGACAAGTTGTTTAAGTCCGAGGTTTGCGAGGGTGTCCAAAAGGGTGGTGGTGTTGCGGTCGTTGTTCTTTTCAAGGTGAAAGTTGAGGTCTCCCAAAAGGATGTATTCCTCGGAGGGGAGCGCGTGTGGAGTGATGAAGTCCGTGATGTCTTCACTAAATTGTGCGCGGGGTCCTGGTGGTCTGTAAAGGAGGGTGCCTCTGAGTGTGGTCTTGGGGTCGGTGTGGATCTGGAAGTGGAGGTGTTCGGAGTTGGCGAGATTGACGTCTGAGCTGGTTGAGATGCGGATGGATTTCTTATGGACGATAGCGATGCCTCCTCCTGTTTGGCCGGTACGGTCCTTGTGAATGATCTTATAGCACTGACCTTTGCCGCCACCGCCGAGAGTCAGACGAAGGCTGACACTGCACCAGGGAGAACCAGGGAGCTCCAGCGACCATCGCCGCCACCGCCAAGAGTCCAAAGGCACCGGACTCCGCGCCGCCGCTCCGGGAGACTACAAATCCCGGCAGGCCTCGCGGCGGCGCGTGCTGAGTGACGCGGCTCGCGCCCAGAGAGCGCCAACGCTGCCATAAAGATCGGAAACCCCCGCGTCGCGGGACGCGAGCGGGACGCCCGAGGCGAAGCCCGGGCAAAGGGCGGGCCGTCTGTGGCCATCAGTGGACTGCAGTGGACGGGCGGGCCACCCCTCTAACATCTGTATCAAAGGTGAGCACTTACTTTGGAGTACAAAATGGATGACAGCAATAACATTGATGTCAAAAACAAGGCTGTTGACACTTCTGTCTCCCTCATCACTTCCTTTGAGTCAATGATAGACTCCGCTTTTAATGAAATAGTGGAGACTGAGAGAATGTTTTCTATGGGTTACCTTTCCATTAACAATAAAATGACTTTTACAAGTAGTACAAGTAGTACAAGCTGTGCCAACGGAGATGTACACATAAACCCGGAAATAATTGTGGTAAAATCGTCACATCCCTTTGTTGACGTGCCCACTATTTTGGATGATGAAAATACTGTCACCTACATAGCACAAGATTCCGCTTTTACAACACCAGCGGCAGTAATGCCTAAGCCAATACTGACAGTGACATCCCCAGTATCCCTCCAGACAGAGAGTGTTTCTACAATTACAACTGCCTCGCAGGATGATGTCATTAATCTGGACATCACTGATTCTAGTAGTAACAAACCGGGAAGGGAAAAACGTAAAAGAAGCACAACTAAGCAAAGTGCAAATAAAAGGAAACAGCCCTTATTCCACAAAAATCAGCCCACACCGCAAAGTTTGTGGAATAAAAATAAATCTTCGGGGGCACAAATTGTCCTTACAGAGGATAAAGACTCCGCTGATATGGACAGTATTTCTGATGCATCTACCACTCACCTTTGCAGGAATTCTAAAACCATATGGACCCAAACAGCATTAATGGGTGATAATTACAATCTATCCAGACAGAATGGGAACATAATAGAAACCATAGTCGATACTATTTTTAACCGGATTGAAAAGCAAATGATAAGTCAGTTTAATAACGTTTTTAAAAGACTGGATAGATTAGACAACCTGGTCAAGACTGGAGAAATAAAAAGGAAGGGGTCAATTATCTTGGACCAAGTTAGAGCAGATCGCCTCTTGAAGGAATTGGAAACTGCAAACAATATACTGTCATCAAAGAAACAGGACATCACTAGCACTTTGGGTGGGGTATTAAGCAATTCTGCATCTTCATCTCCATCTACTGCGCCATCAATAACCAAACCCACAACTACTAAAAAAGGGCCAACTATGAATAAAGTTAACTTATCCATAAAACCGACTCCCATACCTGCTCCCAGGAAAGTTGTTATGCCATCTACTTCTAACATTCCTGTTCCAAACAGCAACAATGGCCCAATTAAACCAACTGCAGCTCCCAAACCGACTGCTGCCAATAACAACGTGGGAACTGGCTCTCAAGGGTCTATTAAGCCTTTTAAACACCAAGGACCAGCCCTACATTTGCCACCGGATGCTTGTCCTTTTGTTTTGGTTCTAGCAGGTGTTCCGCCATTGAGGGAGGACCAGGGGGAATCATGGGTGCAATTGCGAAATAAGAGCATAGACTGGCTGACCAAACACAAAGGCGTTGGATTTGACATCTCAAGAGAGATTATATCTGCACGTAGGGTATCGTGGGTCGGCCCTTTACCCAAGGACAAGGAAGGTGACTGTATAGTTCTTAACTTTAAAAACCCGGGGACCGTAAGAAACCTCCTGGAAAGGGGCGACCATTCGGTCCCCCCGAACGTATGGCGGAGTACCACTATCCCCCCGGGAAGCCATCTTGGGCGGGAGGCGAGTCTCGGCTGGTATGCCCGAAGCGGCATAGCCGGGGCGCGCTTTTTCCCGCCCTGGAGTGGGCTGGCCTAGACACTGACGCGGCCGGCCACGCCCTTTAAGGCAGGCAGGGGCGGGTTGACGCCCGCCCTGAAGACGGATAAAAGGAGCAACAAGCCAAGAAAGCATCCTCTTGTTCCTGTGCTCTGAAGCTGCACCTCCTCGCTACACGTGAGCTCGAGACGGAACGAAGAGCCAATTTTGAACGTGGTAATCTTTCTTTTTGTCTTGCAGATACTCTGTCTGAGAATGCCTAAGAAAGTTGGGAAGCGAGTTACTACCGACCAGATGCTCCGTATGCTCATGAAGGAGGTAACCGATCTAAAGAGGCAGATGGCGGCTAGAGACGGGGAAGGGGGACCGAAACGACCATTGGCAGGAGCCGCTCCAGGAGGGAAGGGCAAGAGGCCCAGACGGGGGGCAGCGGGGGGAGACACCCCGGTTCCCGATACCCCACTCGAAAGGCCAACTCCGGTGCCGACAGAGGGGAATCCGATTCCCGTGGTGGTCACTCCCGTGTCCGGGGAGGATATGCCGCCCGAGTTGGCAGCACAATTGGCAGCGTGGTTGGGGAAAGATGGCGAGGGCGCCACGGCTGACGACGCACGGGTGTTGATGAAGCAACTGCGTGCAAATAGGGAGGCGGTGAAGGCACCATCGCCAGTTATCACGCCGTCTCCGGCGGGTGGAAAATCGACAGGAGCAGGTCCAGCGGCAGACGCAGCTTCCGGTTCAGGTAAGCGGCCATTGCCGATTGCGAGGGATGAGTCTGCACCCTCACGAAGGGAAAAATTGGGTCAGCATGTTCCTTTGGCTATTAAGGAAAAGATGTGGGCAGATGAGTATGTAAACATGTTCTCGTTGCTTACTGATCATTATGAGATGGAGCATGTTAAGAGCCAAAAGGAGCTCATGCATCCGAGTGTTTGGCGCGCAAAGATGGCCGCCTTTAAGGTTGACGAAAACATTGGCAATTGGGGCAGGGCATGGGGAATTTTTACCGCCATCATGGGTGAACGTAGGCCCGAGTTGCTGTCAGAATTGCCTATTTATCAGTCACGGATCATGGAATATTCTGTATCGTATGGGGGCAATCAGTGGTTTTGTTAAGATAATATTTTTAGAAAAGCGAAAGAACACGACAAGAACTTGACTTGGGATTGTTACGATTCTGTTTCATGGTCGAAAATGGAGAGTACTGGTATGTTGAAGTTACCATTGGTAGGGAGTAGCGGGGGTGAATCCTCCCGCCAATATGCTGGGACACCCTTTCGATCGAGTACAGGTAATGACTACCACTCGAAGCCGAACGGCAACGCAGGTAAAAGGGGGATTTGTTGGAACTTTAACAGGGGTAAATGTACGAGGCCCCAGGGGTCATGCAAGTTTGGATCATGTTTCCGCTGGGGTGTTGCGGAACGGGTTTTCATATGGTTTCCGCATCCCAGTGGGGGATTTTCAGGGTTTAGCAAAATGTAAAAACCAACTGTCGGTCTTGCAACATACAACCGTGGTACAGGAGAAGATTGGGAAGGAGGTTACTCGAGGTCGAGTCGCCGGTCCATTTGACGAGCCACCATGTGCTAACTTTGTTTGTTCCCCTTTGGGGGTGGTCCCTAAGAAGGACCCGGGTGAGTTTAGGTTGATACATAATTTATCAGCCCCACGTGGTCTTTCCGTGAATGATGCGATAGACCCGGAAGTGTGTTCGGTGCGGTACGCATCCTTCGATGAGGCCGTCGCCATGTTGAATCGCCTAGGGCCCGGGGCGCTGATGGCAAAATCAGATATTGAGTCAGCGTTCCGGTTGCTCCCGGTACACCCAGACGATCAGCGTCTCCTTGGTTTCATGTTTCAGGGTCACTATTACATGGATAGATGTATGCCGATGGGATGCTCTATATCTTGTGCCTATTTTGAAAAGTTCAGTTGTTTTCTGCAATGGGTCTTCACAAAGAGGACGGGTTTTCAGCATGTCATGCATTATCTCGATGACTTTTTGTTTCTGGGGGCGGCTGGGGATCTAGAATGTGGACAGGCTTTGAATGAATTTTGTGTCTTAATGAAGCATTTTGGTGGGCCACTGGCACCAGGTAAGACTGTGGGTCCCTCGACTTGCCTCGAGTTCCTGGGGATCGAGCTCGATTCAGAGGAAGGTTGTTTTCGATTACCGAGTGAAAAGGTGTTAAGATTCAGGGCTTCCCTGAAAAAGTGTATTAGTGAATCTAAAGTCAGACTGCATCAATTACAACAATTGGTGGGCCAGCTGAATTTTGCCCTGAGAGTAATGCCGATGGCCCGCCCTTTTTCCCGCTCGATCGCTCAGGCCATGGTCGGCCTGAAGGAGGGTCATCATCGCACGAGACTATCGGCAGAGGTTCGCCAGGACATGCGCATTTGGTTGGCATTTCTGGCGGAGTTCAATGGTCGAATTGTCTGGAATAAACCGGCGGTGTCCTCCGAAGAGCTGGGGCTGTGGACAGATTCGGCTGGGAGCATTGGTTTTGGTGCCATATTCGGCACACAATGGTCGGCCCAAAAACGGCCGTTATGGTGGCATGAGTGTGGGCTGACAAGCAACATTGCCTTTCTTGAACTTTTTCCCATTCTGGTGGCCCTGAAAACTTGGCCTGAGGGACTCAGAGATCACTCTGTGGTTTTTTGGTCTGATAACATGACCGTGGTTGAGTGTATCAATAGCCAGGCAGCATGATGCAAATGGATTCTGAGATTGCTCAAAGAAATTGTGTTATTGTGTATGCAATTGAACGTGCTATTTAGGGCAAGACATGTGCCGGGGGTGATGAATCAAGCGGCTGATGCGCTTTCTCGTTTTCGTATGCAGGCCTTCTGGGGTTTTCTGCCCACAGCGGACCCGGTGGCGGCACCCTTTCCCGAAGCTCTCTGGTCTCTCGGTGCCCCGAACTACAGAACCTCGTGGGAGAGAGTTTAGCACCCAGGACGAGGAAGGCATATGAAGGGGCGTTCCGATCCTATTGGGCCTTTTTGGGGACTGCTAGGGGAGAGCTTTGGGGTCAGGAAGAGCTAGTGGTAAAATTTCTGCTGTCCTTACATCAGGCAGGCAAATCAGTGGCTACGGCCCAGAGGCATCGGGCCGCCATCTCCTTTATGGCAAGGGCTCATGGGATCCAGGACCCGACTGCGTCTTTCGTGGTGCAAAAAGCGCTACGTGGGTGGCAACGCCTTGAGGGTCGCAGAGTAGATGAAAGGCGCCCGATAGGTTTGGATAGGTTGGCTCTGTTGTTATCGGTACTTCCTGCAACGTGTTCATCCCAGTATGAATCAGTGTTATTCCGAGCCGCTTTTGTGCTAGCATTCCATGGGGCTATGCGAGTAGGCGAACTAGTAGCAAGGAACAAGCAGGATTCCATGGGGGGACTATGCCGAGAGCACGTTCAGATCAGGGGGGAGACCATGACTGTCTCGTTGGTCAGGTCCAAGACCGATCAAGGTGCGATCGGGGACAGCATAATCATACAAAGAATTCCCGGGTCTTCCATGTGCCCTGTGGTGTGCGTGGAGGAATATTTAACGCATAGGGTGGCATCATGGGGGGGGACCTTGTTGAGACACGCTGACGCCACCCCACTGACGAGGTTTCAGTTTCAGCGGGTGCTTGCGATGTCAATTTCGGCCGCGGGCCTGAACCCCGGCGAGTTTGGGACCCATTCCTTCCGGATAGGAGCTGCTACAGAGGCTACAGCCAGGGGTCTGAATGTCGAACAAATAAAACGTGTGGGGCGTTGGTCCTCAAACTGTTATAAGAGATACGTGCGGTTGCACATGTTGTGAAGCTGTAATGTTGTACTCACGCTTCTTGTTTTTGTTTGGTTTTCAGTTGCGCAAGCCTACGAGGCGGGGCGGACTGTGCAGTCGACCCGACACCGGGGGGCCAGCGGTCAGACATCACCGGCTGTGAAAAAGGAGGTGTGGGTCGTGGGCCACTCATACGTGAGGCGTGCCGCGGACGTATTCAAAGCAGGTGACATGATTCACGTGGCTGGGGAATACGGGTACAGTGTGTCCTTCTACGGAAAGGGCGGGCTCTGTATTGACCAGTTTCAATCATTTTTCGAGGGTTTGTTAGGGCGGACGAGGTCACCGCCGTCTGTAGTCATAGTACATCTTGGGGGCAACGATTTGGTGACCACTGGTAGACGACTTCTTCTCGAGGGGATGCTTTCCACTGTAAGTTGGTTGGCGAGAAGAGTTCCAGGGTGCACAATTGCATGGTCCCATATGATTCCACGGAAAGTGTGGCGGGGGGCTTTTTCGGTTTCTGCTCTGAATCATTCAGTAAGAAAAATTAATAATAAAATGAGTAGATTGTTCCGTTCAAGTACACTGCATTCTATTTCGCATGGTTGTATTAAAGGGGATAGTATGTATTTGGGGGATGGTGTTCATTTGTCCCGGATGGGGAACGAGTTACTCATAGGAGACCTGATAGCTTGGCTAAAGACTTTGTGACATGACCTTTAGGCAGGAGTGTTGTGGGGGTCCGGATAGCCGGTCAACTATCCGGCCTGTGGCGGTAAGGTCATGATCGGTGAGCAGTAATTGGAAGATCCCTAGGGGTGGGCGTCACCCATTACGGATGGGAGCGCTCGAGGGAGGTGGCCATTGGCCCCTCAACGGGGAGGCGGTCCCTTCTAAGGATGGGCCGCCGAAAGGAAAGGAAAGGCGGTCAAGGCCCCTTCCTGGGTAGGAGGGGCTACAGCCCCCTCCTGGGGAATTTCCCGGGGCCTGGACGTCTGCGACGGCAGATGTGGTAAGTTGTGTGGGGTTTGGGAGGGGGTCTACGCTACCTTCTAGATACCTCACATGAGTCCTCGGACGACCTTTAAATGGCGTCGAGTTTATTGGGGCCCCCGTCAAGTCAAAGGGAAATTGGTAAATGCACTTGAGGTACACCTCTGTGCGGTCGCCCCTCACAAGTGAGGGGGATATGTCTGGTTTAGGGATCTTGACACCGGTTACGACCTTGCCGTTGGCCCTTAAACGTTAGGATGTACAATTTCAAGTTAAACGTTTTGTAGGATGTTAGTTCGGCTAGGAGAACCTTTGTATTAGAGAATATGTTAAGGTTAGCCAAACATCGCAATGTGGAAATTAAATTGTACATTAATATGAAACTGTTATTTTAATGTTTTAATTTTGTTTCATATTTTAATAAATACGGCCGGGAGGGTCACTCCCTCCCGCCTTCCAAAAAGTTCAGAACCGTTTCCGGTTTCCCATTCTTGGGGATTGTGTTGAGAGGGGGTGGCGGGTATCTCAGCCATATGGAAAGGGGCGACCATTCGGTCCCCCCGAACGTATGGCGGAGTACCATGATCTCCCCCGGGAAGTCATCTTGGGCGGGAGGCGAGTCTCGGCTGGTATGCCCGAAGCGGCGTAGCCGGGGCGCGCTTTTTCCCGCCCTGGAGTGGGCTGGCCTAGACACTGACGCGGCCGGCCACGCCCTTTAAGGCAGGCAGGGGCGGGTTGACGCCCGCCCTGAAGACGGATAAAAGGAGCAACAAGTCAAGAAAGCATCCTCTTGTTCCTGTGCTCTGAAGCTGCACCTCCTCGCTACACGTGAGCTCGAGACGGAACGAAGAACCAATTTTGACCCACCCACCAGCCCCTGAGGACAGCAAGTGGTTTGAATAAAGTTTGATGTAACACAAATTTTTTGCAGGTTGTGATGACTATTGTGATAACTTTGAATATGCAATAAGGAATGGTCGAATTATAATATGTTTTGCAAATAAAGTAATTATGCACTAGTGTTGATCAGTAATCATGCCTTTTAATAAAGTTTTAAATTGTTACTGTCTTTTAGTAATTTAGTCATTTAGTAATTTAGTTAGAATTGTCGTATTTATTTTGGTCGGGCGGTAAGGTCATGATCGGTGAGCAGTAATTGGAAGATCCCTAGGGGTGGGCGTCACCCATTACGGATGGGAGCGCTCGAGGGAGGTGGCCATTGGCCCCTCAACGGGGAGGCGGTCCCTTCTAAGGATGGGCCGCCGAAAGGAAAGGAAAGGCGGTCAAGGCCCCTTCCTGGGTAGGAGGGGCTACAGCCCCCTCCTGGGGAATTTCCCGGGGCCTGGACGTCTGCGACGGCAGATGTGGTAAGTTGTGTGGGGTTTGGGAGGGGGTCTACGCTACCTTCTAGATACCTCACACGAGTCCGCGGACGACCTTTAAATGGCGTCGAGTTTATTGGGGCCCCCGTCAAGTCAAAGGGAAATTGGTAAATGCACTTGAGGTACACCTCTGTGCGGTCGCCCCTCACAAGTGAGGGGGATATGTCTGGTTTAGGGATCTTGACACCGGTTACGACCTTGCCGTTGGCCCTTAAACGTTAGGATGTACAATTTCAAGTTAAACGTTTTGTAGGATGTTAGTTCGGCTAGGAGAACCTTTGTATTAGAGAATATGTTAAGGTTAGCCAAACATCGCAATGTGGAAATGAAATTGTACATTAATATGAAACTGTTATTTTAATGTTTTAATTTTGTTTCATATTTTAATAAATACGGCCGGGAGGGTCACTCCCTCCCGCCTTCCAAAAAGTTCAGAACCGTTTCCGGTTTCCCATTCTTGGGGATTGTGTTGAGAGGGGGTGGCGGGTATCTCAGCCATATTAACAGAAACTGCAACTATTCAACCATTTCTACTGTTGCAACTATGTTGCCCTTGAGTTACTTTTATAGACAAATGGCCACTCAACCTCGCCCACCATTTATGCAATTCCCATTGCCATCAATGCATTTTCAACCACCACCCATGCATTTCCAACCACCACCACCTATGCATTTTCGGCCACCACCTATGCAATTTCAACAACCTTATTTCCCATTCCAAACGTATAATAGATTTACACCTCTTTCGGCTCTGGATATGCAAGACTGACCATCTTCGACCACCTCTGTCGAACTATCTTTGACTCCGACATCTGAACCCCTGACTGTTCCTGAATCCTTGCCTCAAAGTACCCTGAGTGAACCTCCCCAGACCCTTACTCGTTTGCCTTTGGACTCAGAACTGTCCCTTGTTAGCTGGAATATAGCAGGCTTAAAATCTAAACTGAAAATCATAGAGTGGCTAAATTGGGTCGATAATAACTGTGATATATTGTTGCTACAAGAAACGTGGAGTACAACGTCACCAACAATTGAGGGTTTCTGCTGTTATAATCTCAAGGCTTCCCCGTCTCATATGGGTCGACCTAGCGGGGGATTATCTATTTGGTCCAAAATAAAATGCGGGGCGCATACTAAGTTGATCCCTACACCGGGTAATTGTTGTTTTATGGCTATGAAGTACATTAACAGATTGAAATTATGTATTATTAATTTTTATAATAATGATTTTGTTAGCCGTCCAAATGGTAATTTTACATTATTGTTTAATTTTATAGATGAAATCATTGGGGGGCAAAAGTACGGACCCTTTGATGGTATTTGCATCGGAGGGGATTTTAATGCACATATGTATCGCCATAGTCCAATATGTAAAAATGGGGAAGAACTGAAAAATCATATAGCTTCCCGTGACCTAGTTAATGCTATGGAAATCGTAGGTACAAGTGCAAACAATATAACAACCCCCACTTTCATAGGTCAGGGCTGTGCTTCCACGATAGACTATATTTTCACATGCCCAAAATTAGGTGAAATAATCTTAAAAGCAGAAGTCGTCTGTTCCGCTTATAGCGACCACTACCCGCTTAGAATTAATTTACACAATCCCCAGACCTCAAGGGGTGCAGTGAAGCAAGAGGTAGGGCCTCAAAATCTAGCATTATCAACGGACAGATTGAGACTAGCATGGAAGGGAGCTGATAATAAAGGGATTCTCTCCAGAGTAATTAAAAAACATCCCGAGACAGTCGAGATTTGCCTGTCTTACAAAAGTCCTAGTAATGAGGTGGTTGGCGCTTTTGGTGACTTATGCAGGGCCATTAAAACTGAATCCTCCAAACCCGCTAGGCAGAACATCTCCCAGGGACCCCGCTGGTTTGATTCCTCTTGTTCCAGGGCCAACAGGGATTTGAGGGCAGCACTTAACACCAACCCAAGGGACTCTCAACTTGTGAGAGTATTAAGATCAAAATATAAAAGTGCCTTACGAATTAGATCTGAAGCCCTAGTAATTAATCACTGGGAATCCCTTACGCGTACTGCCAAACTGAAGGACACAATGGGTTTCTGGAAAGAAGTTAAGTCCTTAAGATCATTTGGTTCTAACATCAACCCAATTAATAGTAATATAACAGGCGAGGCGTGGGTAGAGCATTTCTCCCAAATCTACGCCATATCAGCTACCCCTCTAGATACTGTCTCTCTACCCTATAGCGCTGAACCTTTGACTTTTTCATTACTTGAGGTCGAGGATGCTATCATTGATAGTGCTAGTAATAAAGCCCCAGGCCCCGATGGCCTCTCTATTGATCAGATAAAATCAGAAATTAATTTCTGGGCCCCTCTATTATGCAACCTATTTAATAACCTGAATGACAGCTCAATCCCCGAATCCTGGTCGAACAGTGTCATCGTCCCTATATTTAAGAAAGGTGACAGGTCTGATCCCGCCTGTTACCGCCCGATCTCACTGATCGATAATACGTTAAAAGTCCTGGGAAGGGTAATTTTTAAACGGATAAGGGACTGGGCTGAAGATAACAACGTCCTCCATTGTAGCCAACTGGGATTCAGAAGTAAAGTAGGCACTATCGAACAATGTTTAAATTTAAATCTGATTATGGCTAAATATATCATTGTCAAAAAATCCCCTCTTTATTTAGGTTTTATGGATTTGAGTTCCGCGTTTGATTTTGTTAACCGTTCTAGGTTGTGGTCACTTTTGCTTGATTATGGTTTAGACGACTCACTGGTGTATTTTCTTTCTTATTTACATAGGGATTTAAAAGCGCGAGTGCGAATTAATAATGATGGCGATTTATCTGACGATATCCCTATTAGCAGAGGAGTTAGACAGGGCTGCGTACTCGCCCCACTGCTTTTTATTTTATATATCAATAGGTTAAGTAGTACTTTGAGTGAGATCATTAAGGATGTTCCAATAATAAACGGTTCCCCCATTACTACCCTACTCTATGCGGATGACGCTGTATTAATGGGGCGCACACCGAATGCTTTACGCATTTTAATTTCTGGGTTTGTTACCTTCATGTCAGACCTTGGTCTAAATACCAATTTTAAAAAATATTTTATAATGAATTGCGGACCAAAGAAGTATAACATCACATCCATTACATCTGGCAACAACACGCTAAAATGCACCAGCACTTTCCCTTATCTAGGGTTGTTATTTTCTGACTCAGGCTCATGGCAGCAACATGCTGCCCTTGCGAGTAACAAAATTGGCAAGTCAATTAATTCGATCTTATCCCTTCGTCAACCAAAATTGGCTGACGTTGTCACCCCCCTTCTTACCATCTATCGTACCCAATGTCGACCAACTGGGACTTATGGAGCTGAAGTATGGGGCTATTGTAACAGCTCGGCCCTCCAGGTGGAGGAAAATAGATTTTGTAGGAGGGTGCTAGGGGGAGTTCCTTGTGCTCCCACTCTGATTTGTCACAATGAGCTAAGGCTGCCATATATTGTCGATTTTATTAAGTCGAGGCCTGCCCTTTTTTGGATTAAAATATGGCTAAATCCAGCAGCAACATTAACGCGCAGTATCATATCTGACTGCTTGTCTAGTGATAGATCTCATCCTATACCTTGGCTAAATGCAGTTAAAAACAGTTTGCAGTGTGTGGGACAAGGATCTTTATTTAGCTCCCCTGATTCTATTGTACCCGCTCACAAGAATAGTATTAAACGGGCATTCATGGACCTATATACTGAGGAAAGGATGAGATCAGAATCTATTAAACCAGTGGTCAGTAGATATCTGCGCACTATTGATTTAGGTGTTGATAATTCATATAACTCTATAAGATACTTGTCTATGCCTATAGGAAGATGGAATCGGAGTCTCTTATTCAGGTTCCGGGAGGGAAGCATAGTCTATTTGCTTAGCTTTCCTATTGGCTACAACAAAAAATTAGAAGAGCTGGATTGCCCCTGTTTTCAAGGTGGAAAACAAAATGTATTACACTATTTCTTCTTTTGTGGCCATTATACATTTTTCACCTGTCAATATTTAAGACCAATCCTCCGCAAATATAATTTACGAGACTCCATTCTCGCTCTGCAATTTTTGCAAATGTTGCATACTGATGATGTCATTTATTCTGTTAGTTGTTTCATAAAAGCCTGTGTGAAATCGAGGGCAAGTATGGAACACGGCTAATGGACAGTAGTACTATGCCATCCTATATTCTGTGTACTTTACCATTGTACCAGTTACTAAATAGTGATTCCATTGCACATGTGTTTTGTTTGAACCAATCCTTGTGGGAGAATACAACTATATTTTGAAACTATGGACATCAACGGACTAATGCTCCACCTGTATTATGTATTATGCATTTTGCACTTTATATATTATGCACTTTAAGCCATACATGCTGCTTAACCAAACTGGATAATTTGTTTTTAACTTTTTAAATGTGTGTTTTTAAAATGTTCTTAAATGTATTTTCATTCTGTATGTACTTTTATGGATGTACTAAATCCGAATAAAGATCATTTGAATTTGAAATTTGAATTTGAATGATCTTATAGCCTTCCGGGATGGCAATGGTGATGTCCGGGGCTGAAGAGGCATTCATCCATGTTTCTGTTAGGAAGGCGACGTCCGGAGAGATGGTGTCTAGTAGATTCCAGAGGTCAATGGCGTGCCTGTGGACCGATCGGGTGTTGAGCAAGATGCATTGTAGGTGGTTGGGGTCGGATATCTGTTGTGTGATCGTAGATGAGGAGTTGGTCTTGTTGCAGTCGAACTTGCAGGAGTAACAAGAAAAGGGTCCATGGGTGTATCCAGGGGCAGCTTGGGCACAGTTGAGGGAGCGGCCGGGGTTGAGGGCTAGGAGGGTGGTGGTATCGTAAGAAATGCGGGAGGGGTGGACAGAACGAGGACCAGGGGGTATGGCGCTGGGCGCGGTCCAGGCGCGGACGGGCGTAGACGGGCTTACCTTTGGCGCACCTTCGGCGCGACTGGGGCGCGGTCGCTGCGCGTAGACGCTGTGCGTTAATGCAGCGGGCATATATGGATGGTGGAGGGGGAGGGGCGAGGGCGGCTCAGCTGGGAGGCGGGGCGGGCTCCAGAGGACGACAATAACAAACAAAATGGCAGCGGAGGGGTAAAACAGCAGAGCGCTTGAGGAGAAACGCACAATAACAGATAAAGTTACAGTAGCGGTTTAAAATGCAAATACAATAAAGCGGCAATCAAGGCAGACTGCAGGCAACAATTAAGAGGCAGTTCTTAAAGTAAATGCGGCACAACGATACCACAAGTCGCCAGGGAAGCAGGGGAGCGACCACTCAGCTCGAAGAGCGAAGCGAGTCACAGCGCATTCAGGTAACGGAGCGCTGTTTGTAGTCAGTGGGAGGGCGGCTCAGCTGGGAGGCGGGGCAGGCTCCAGAGGACGACAATAACAAACAAAATGGCAGTGGAGGGGTAAAACAGCAGAGCGCTTGAGGAGAAACGCACAATAACAGATAAAGTTACAGTAGCGGTTTAAAATGCAAATACAATAAAGCGGCAATCAAGGCAGACTGCAGGCAACAATTAAGAGGCAGTTCTTAAAGTAAATGCGGCACAACGATACCACAAGTCGCCAGGGAAGCAGGGGAGCGACCACTCAGCTCGAAGAGCGAAGCGAGTCACAGCGCATTCAGGTAACGGAGCGCTGTTTGTAGTCAGTGGGAGGGCGGCTCAGCTGGGAGGCGGGGCGGGCTCCAGAGGACGACAATAACAAACAAAATGGCAGCGGAGGGGTAAAACAGCAGAGCGCTTGAGGAGAAACGCACAATAACAGATAAAGTTACAGTAGCGGTTTAAAATGCAAATACAATAAAGCGGCAATCAAGGCAGACTGCAGGCAACAATTAAGAGGCAGTTCTTAAAGTAAATGCGGCACAACGATACCACAAGTCGCCAGGGAAGCAGGGGAGCGACCACTCAGCTTGGTGCTTGGTGCTTGGTACTGTGACTGCATCCCCCTCCGACCCCACTAAATGGAACTCTGCTTTTCTGTATATAGAGATAACTCTAATCACTAGTATATGCAGTAGACCTTTGTACTCTCTATCACTCCTATGTGACTCTTAGAGTATATCCATTCATATCCCTTCCCTATGTATATAGAGATAACTCTAATCACTAGTATATGCAGTAGACCTTTGTACTCTACTATTCCTATGTGACTCTTAGAGTATATCCATGTATATACCTTCCTTATGTATATAGAGATAACTCTAATCACTAGTATATGCAGTAGACCTTTGTACTATCTACCATTCCTGTGTGACTCTTAGAGTATATTCATTCGCATCATTTCCCTATGTATATAGAGATAACTCTAATCACTAGTATATGCAGTAGACCATTGTACTCTATACCATTCCTATGTGACTCTTAGAGTATATCTATTCATATCCCTTTCCTATGTATAGAGAGATAACTATAATCACCAGTCTCTTCTTTGTGTTACTTTACATCTTGTACATTTGCAATTTTTTTCTGTGTGTATCTCTTATGTAGCGCATGTAGTCCTTATGTTTTGCAACTGGTTCTTATGTAAAGCGCTCTGACACCTTCGGGTAAAGTTTGCGCTATATAAAATCGCATTAAATAAAAAAAAATGGTCTGATGACACTGATGACAGCAATGATGACATCAAACCACGTGACAATCTAATACAAATCATCTTACACTAGTATAACCTTTCATCAGTCACTATAAAATATAGAGTACCATGTTTAAACCATTGACACACCAATACAAGTTTCTAAAAACCCACTCAGTGATTTGTAGATATACACACACATCTAAACACTTACCTATAGATTCACTCATTCATGCCGACAAAGATCAATAGAACACTATTAGATATACTTATACACCTATATCAACATTATACACCAGCACACATCCTATTCACTTATGCAGTCATCCTACTCACTTATGCAAATAATTGATCATACTTATATTTACTCAGCTACACACTTATACAACCACCACTTTATTTATTCATATAGATAGTAACTCATACTTAGTGTGTTATAAAATCACTATTACAAGTATACAGTTTTCCATACAGTCAGTTTGACAATCATTGACTCTTATGTATACTTATTTATATACAACAACTGTCACATACACTGCCTTTTATATTTCTACTTTGTTGGACATGTATCATTGAGAAATATATTTACTCATCAACACACCCATAAAGAGATACACTCACCCAATCAACTGTTACCACATGCGGTCTTAACCTCATATTCCTACTAAATCAACTATCTACCCATCTTTGGACAGTCACATACCTCCCACCCAACCACACACACATTCACTCTCCCATAAAAATACTCACTTAACTAATTAAAAACTAATATAGACTCTCACATAGCTAGTAACCAATGTATGCAGTAGTTTACACAACAGTGACAGACTGAAACAGATATTCACACAGTTTAATCACTATTCCATATACTTACTGAGAGACTTTAAATTAGTCACTTAGACAGTCAATCACAGTGCTGGTAAATCCTCCATCCAGACACTTATACATCCACTCAGTCTTCAATGCAGATTGCTGTATATATAATACTTATTTAAATATCGAACCAAACCACATTCACTGGAAGATGTCATCAGTGATGTTATCAGTGATGTCATTTGAGATGTCATCAGTGATGTCATCAGTGATGTCGCTGACCATGTCATGAATGATGTAATATGTGACATAATCAGCAGTGGATTGCGGACGAGAAAGTTATAGTAAGTACAACTAACTATAACAGAGGAATTTCAATGGTTTTGTACGAGTGAAATGTCCAGCTAACTATAACACCCCTAAAACCTATGTTTTTTTCCTGTGAATTTCTAAGGTTTTTTTAAATGCTAATTCCTAACTTTAACATACCTGAAACCTATGTTTTTTTTCTGTGAATAAATATATATATATATATTATATTTTTTTTCCAATAGTGCTCGCTCCATCAGCAACTTCCAGCCGGATTTGCACAAAAGACGAGGCAGACCCAACTTGGTGATATTAAATTTATTTTCTTAAAATGCCACCAAAATCCTCACGACGCGTTTCGGCAGATCCCTGCCTTGATCACATGACAACATAGTCGTGAAGCACACACCCTTTTAAAGTGCTAGTGCAGTTATAAACATAAAAGAAATATTTACATGTGCTGGGGTCTGTTTTTCTTTTTCAAATTACATAAAAATTTCGGTTTCCTAATAGATGTAAAATACAGTATATAACATCAGTGATATATAAGTAGATAATATTTGTAAAATACTTTAAAAATGACTGATTGTAAAATATCATTCGGTAGTAATGCAAAACACAATTATTGATACTTGTAAAATACATTTTTTCTTTTTTCACAATACTTGCATAAATGCATGATCATATTGGCAACCTTGTTCAGTGTGACCCACATTTTTCTATTATTGTGTGCGCCTTGCCACTACCATACCTATCTACAACTAACATCACTGAATGATACCTCCAGTACAAGTATATTCTCACATTTTCTTGTGTGGTGCTTCTACTAAGGAAAACCCTCTAATTCACCCTATTGGTGTCTTATATATGAAAAGTGCAAAAGTGCATAACTAAAAAAGTGCATATAGTGCAAACTGTCATATTTTCTTCACCATTGTGTGATAGTATTGATTAGTGGATACTATCATAACTTATTACTTTCTTTATCAGATTGATTATCTTATTTCAATCTCAGCTAATGGATTTCACAGTAACATGGAACGCAGGCTATATGGACAAATTGATGATTTTACCATTGATCAAGAACATGATTCCCACAATTAGCTAAAAACATTTTTGTATATTATAAAATGCCTTAAAAACTAATTCATGTCTTGAATAAATAGCTTTAAAATCCATATATCAAAAGTATGTATAAATAGATAAAACAAATATATATTACCAGCTCGGTGGGGCGTGTCCCTTAAATGAACCGCACACAGGCAACAAGAAGCTTCCCCAGAGCTTTAATAAACAGTCCACACTGCCACCGTAACCAAAATAATTAATGCAGTGGAGCACAATCCGCAGCGTTTCGGGTAATCCCTTCTTCTTATGAAATGCAGCCCCCAAGTGCTTGACTTACTCCACCTGCCAATTATATATGCTGATATCGCTCGCCAATTTTGGGTCCTCTGGATGAGTTTAAGGCGTTGTATTGTGGGTGATGGAGTCATCATTACTATCCATAGATGGAAGCGCTCGAAAATAAATGCAACGATACCTGGTTCTCCATGAACCTCAGTTCGGGCGGCAGGTTAAAATCTGTGCTTGTTGTCCCACACAAAGAGCCATATTTGCTGAGGCTCCGTGGCCTCCAGAACATGAGGTGGTGCAGGTTTTCTTTTTGGACACAACCCCAACGAACTGGATGTTTTAGCGGATGTTCTGCTGCTGAGGCGCACCGTCCCGGATATCTGGGGGGCCACGGAGCGCATGAGGAGTAAAGCCCTTACAGTGGAGTGTAAGAATTGATTGAAGGTAGACGCGCTGCCAGGAGCTCATGTAAGAGTCTGTTATTTGGCATGGAAAGTCAGCAGTAACCATACAGAATTTTAAATAAGGACTCCATTTCCCAGAATGCTAATGTGTTAATTCTCATTGCCAATTGGGGCACACGATGTTGCAAAATGACTGGTGATTGGGGGATTTCAATACTAACCTGACCTGTAAGCCTATGAGGAAGTGTGATTATCGAAACGCGTCGGCAAGGTCAGCTGCTTTAAATGTATCTGACAGCGCGCTTACCTGTACCAATAAAAGCGAATGGGGAAAGCTCCTTACACCTGAGTGCGTCTCGTTTTTGGACACAACCCCAATGAGCTGGAAACATATATATATATATATATATATATATATATATATGCCAAATTCCAAAACATGACTGTCGCATACTCGCAGACTCGCGCCGCTTGCCGCAATCCGGACACGGACCCAAGGTATGTGCGTCAAGTTTCTTTTATTCCTTTTCTGTCAAGACGCGTTTCACAGACACAGCGGCTTGTTCACTCAACAATGAGTGTTGCCTTGAAAGTGCATTTTAAAGTGACAGTGCATACACATCGTAATGGCCACGTGACTGACCAGGTGATAAAGCTGGAAAACATACTGCTCGCCCCAAAACACTATGTATGTAAAATACAGTCAGTAAGACTTTGAAAGGTAAATATTAATAAACAAACAAATGTAAATGCCACCGATAAAATAATGAGTGTGCAAAATGATGCAACTGTTTACATTATCATATTCGGGCAAAAAGACAACATTCGTCTCTAAGGACTTGATTCATCTTTCACGTGGACTAAAACCAGTGGCAAAATGTGCAAATTACGTGATAAAGTGCAAATTACATTTTTGTTAATATCAGCTACTACTGACATCCCGGCTATTATACTATACCAAAAATTGAAAATTCATATTATCATCGTATATATATATATATATATATATATATATATATATATATATATATATATATATATATATATATATATATATATATATATATATAGAGAGAGAGAGAGAGAGATACGATGATAATATGAATTTTCCGCCAGTATATATATACTGTATATATTCCGCAAGTATATATATATATATATATACATTTGCTGGCGGTTGCCAGTAGATAAAGTTATAGTTAGGACCTATTTTCCATAGGAAATCTACAACATTCAATCAATCAATCAGTGACACTTATAAAGCGCGCTACATACCCGTAGGGTCTCAAGGCGCTGGGGGGGGGGGGGGGGTGCCGCTACTGCTCGAACAGCCAGGTCTTCAGCTTCTTCCTGAAGGAGAGGTGGTCTTGGGTCAGGCGCAGGTCGGGAGGGAGGGAGTTCCAGGTCTTGGCGGCCAGGTAGGAGAAGGACCTTCCTCCTGTAGTCGCTCTTCGATGTGGGGGACGGCGGCGAGGGCGTGGTTGGCTGATCGGAGGTGGCGTTTGGGAGCGTAGAAGTTGACTCGGCTGTTGAGGTAGCTCGGGCCTTGGTCGTGTAGGGCTTTGTGTGTGTGGGTGAGGAGGCGGAAGGTGATTCTTTTGTTGACGGGGAGCCAGTGAAGGTCTCTCAGATGTCCGGAGATGTGGCTGGTTCATGGGATGTCGAGGATGAGTCTGGCTGAGGCGTTCTGGATCCGCTGGAGTCTCTTCTGGAGCTTGGCGGTGGTACCGGCGTAGAGGGCGTTGCCGTAGTCCAGTCGGCTGGTGACAAGGGCCTGGGTGACGGTCTTCCTGGTCTCGGTGGGGATCCACCAGAAGATCTTCCGTAGCATGCGTAGGATGTTGAAGCACGCAGAGGAGACGTTGTTGACTTGCCTGGTCATGGAGAGGGAGGAGTCCAGGATGAAGCCCAGGTTGCGTGCATGGTCTGTCGGTTTGGGTGCGGTGCCCAGGGTGGGAGGCCACCAGGAGTCGTCCCAGGCGGAGGATGAGGAGCCCAGGATGAGGAACTCCGTCTTGTCCGAGTTCAGTTTCAGGCGGCTGGTCGTCATCCACTCGGCTACCTCTTTCATCCCTTCGTGCAGGTTGGCTCTGGCGGCGGCGGGGTCGTTGGTCAGGGAGAGGATCAGCTGGGTGTCGTCGGCGTAGGAGATTATGCTGAGGTTGTGTTTGCGTACGATGGCCGCGAGGGGGCTCATGTAGACGTTGAAGAGGGTGGGGCTCAGAGATGATCCTTGGGGGACGCCGCAGATGACTTCGGAGGCCTCTGACTTGTACGGTGGTAGGCGGACCCTCTGTGTTCTTCCGTCGAGGAAGGAGATGATCCATTCCAGCGCCTTGTCCTGGATTCCGACGTTGCTGAGGCGCTGTACTAGGGTGCGGTGGCAGACCGTGTCGAATGCCGCGGAGAGGTCTAGGAGGATGAGGGCCGCTGTTTCTCCATTGTCCATCAGGGCTCGGATGTCATCGGTGGCGGCGATGAGGGCGGTCTCGGTGCTGTGATTGGCTCGGAAGCCGGACTGTGAGGGGTCGAGGGATCCGTTCGTCTCGAGGAAGGCGGCCATCTGCTTGTTGACCGTCTTCTCGATGACTTTGGCTGGAAACGGGAGGAGCGAGATGGGGCGGTAATTCTTGAGGTTGGTGGGGTCCGCTGTTGGTTTCTTGAGTAGAGCGCTGAGTTCGGCGTGTTTCCAGCTCTCAGGGAAGATGGTGGTGTCGAAGGATGTGTTGATGATGTCTCGCAGGTGGGGTGCGATGACAGCGTCGGCCTTGTTGAAGACGTGGTGAGGGCAGGGGTCGGTCGGTGATCCGGAGTGGATGGAGTTCATCGTGCGGATGGTGTCTTCGGTGCTGATCGGGGTCCAGGCGTGGAGGGTGGTGGTGGGGGGTGGTTGTTCGGTCATGGTGTGCGTTGGTTGGTTGTTGAAGCTGTTGTGTATGTCCGCAATCTTGTTGTGGAAGTATGAAGCGAGGGAGTTGCAGAGGTCTTGCGATGGGGTGATGTCGTTGTTTCCTGCGTTGGGGTTGGAAAGCTCTTTCACGATGTTGAAGAGTTCCTTGCAGTTGTGTGCGTTGTTGTCCAACCGGTCCTTGAATGCTGTTTTCTTGGCGGCGCGGATCAGCTGGTGGTGTTTCCGGGTGGCAAGTTTGAAGGAGGTCCTGTTGTCCGGTGTCGGTTCCCTTCTCCAGACTTTCTCGAGGGCTCGGCAGTTCTTCTTGGAGCTCTTGAGTTCGTCGGTGAACCATGGGGCCTTCTTGCTGCCGGGTCTGCTAGGCGGGGTCCTCAGTGGGGCGAGTTCGTCCGCGCAGTTGCTGATCCACTTCGTGAGGTTGTCGGCGGCCTGGCTGGGGTTCGCTGAGCTGGCAGGAGGGTGCTGGCTCAGGGAGGTGGCGAGCTGGTCTGCTGTGATCTTGTTCCAGCTTCTGCGGGCGGCCTGTTGCTGGTGTTGGTGGGTCGTCGTTCTCTTGAAGGTGAAGTGGACGCAGCTGTGGTCCGTCCATTGAAGCTCTGTGGCGTGGCTGAAGTCGATGTCTGTGCTGGAAGAGAAGACTGCGTCGAGTGTGTGTCCGGCGAGGTGGGTGGGGGTGGACACCAGTTGCTTGAGTCCCAGGTTGGCGAGGTTGTCCAGCAGGGTGGTGGTGTTGCGGTCGTTGTTGTTCTCCAGATGGAAGTTGAGGTCTCCCAGGAGGATGTAGTCAGCGGAGGGGAGGGCATGCGGGCTGACGAAGTCGGCGATGTCCTCGCTGAATTGTGTGCGTGGTCCAGGGGGTCGGTAGATCAGGGTGCCTCTGAGGGTGGTGTTCGGGTTGGTGTGGATCTGGAAATGCAGGTGTTCGGCGCTGGTCAGGGTGTTGTCGGTGCTGGTCGTGAGACGGATGGTGTTCCTGTGGATGATGGCGATGCCTCCTCCCATCTGGTTGGCGTTTCGGTCCCTCCGGACGATCTTGTAGCCCTCTGGGATAGCGATGGCGATGTCGGGAGCTGAAGAGGCGTTCATCCAGGTCTCCGTGAGGAAGGCAACGTCAGGGGCTGTGGCGTCTAAAAGGTTCCAGAGTTCGATGGCGTGTCTGTGGACGGAGCGGGTGTTGAGCAGGATGCACTTGAGGTGGGTGCTGCTGGTGTTCGACTTGGCGGGTGCTGGTGCGAGGCTGGTCCGGATGCAGGTGAACTCGCAGGCGTTGCAGCTGAAAGGTCCGTGGGTACGTCGTGGAGTGGCTTGATGGCAATCTGGGAGTCGGCCGGTGTTGAGAGCGGTGAGGGTGGCGGCGGAGTACGTCAGGCGGGTTGGTCGGGGTCCTCGTGGGCCAGGGGTCCTGGCGCTGGGCGCGGTCCAGGCGCGGACGGGCGTAGACGGGCTTACCTTTGGCGCGCCTTCGGCGCACAATCGGCGCGCCCGCTGCGCGTGACCGCGGCGCGTTCGCGCGGTCGTCATTTAAGGCGAAGTGCGCGGGTGGGCGGAGTAGCTGGGAGGCGGGAGCGGGGAGGGTACAGAATCGAAAAAGGGGCGGGGAAAAGCGGCAGTGGCAGGAAGGGAGGGCGGAGGGCGGCGGGGTAGGCGGACAACAAGGAAGGAAAAACAAAAACACAGGCACAATGAAATGAAATAAAAAACCAAACAGGCACAAATTACGGAAAAAACAAGGAAAAAACAGCAGCAGCGGAGGCAGCCGGCAACCGGCAAACGAGGCAGGTCAGCGAGGCAGAGGGCAGGCAAGGGGCACACGCAGCAGCTGGTGGCCGTGCGGCGCGGGGGTGTCCCACAAGTGGGTCACACTCACCTGCGTCGCACGGTCGCCATTTAAGGCCAAGTGCGCGGGTGGGCGGAGTAGCTGGGAGGCGGGAGCGGGGAGGGTACAGAATCGAAAAAGTTGCGGGGAAAAGCGGCGGTGGCGGGAAGGGAGGGCGGAGGGCGGCGGGGTAGGCGGACAACAAGGAAGGAAAAACAAAAACACAGGCACAATGAAATGAAATAAAAAACCAAACAGGCACAAATTACGGAAAAAACAAACATTCTATTTGGAATAACTTTGGCGCCAGTTGATGAATCTTCGTGAAATTTTTAAAACGAATGGCCTGCTCCGGTCCGCTCCTATCCTGAAAATCTCGGGGTGATTCATGTAGCGGGGGCCGAGAAAAAAGGGGGGTCCAAAAACGTGTTTTCCCCATGCAATTTTCCATAGGGACTTTTAGCCGCGGCTAGAGCCCGAACTGATGAACAGAATTACACCAAATTTGGCAAAGAGGTAGTCCTTAGTTCAGGCTCGTGGCTTTTGCTAAAATGGTGTAAATCCGTTCAGTAGTTCCTGAGAAAATACCTTTTAAAAGTACATATATAGCTATGGACATGCAGGATCCGCGTACCCTAAGCGCATCGTGCCGTGCACGAGCAGCATTCTAATTGGCTGTCAAAATTCCAAATCAGGAAGTGTTGGCTGCAATCTTGGAAAGGGGCGACCGCTCGGTCCCCCCAAACGTATGGTGGAGTACCCCGATCCCCCCGGGAAGCCATTTTGGGCGGGAGGCGAGTCTCGGCTGGTATGCCCGAAGCGGCGTAGCCGGGGCGCGCCGTTTCCCGCCCAAGAGGGGGCTCTCCTAGACACCTACGCCGATGGCTATGCCCCGGAGGCGGATTGGAGGAGGGGCCACGCCCGCCCGAAGAAGGATAAAAGAAGCAACAAGCCAAGGAAGCATCCTCTTGTTCCTGTGCTCGGAAGCTGCACCTCCCCGTTGCACGTGAGCTCGAGACGGAACGAAGAGCCAATTTTGAGAATTTAATTTTTGTGTTTCTTCTTTCAGCGAGTGACCTAGGACCTTGCGGATTACCCTTGGACGATGCCTGGCAAGAAGGTCGGAAAGAGGATCGGAACCGAACAGATGCTTCGTATGCTGGTGAAGGACATGGCGGACATGAAAAAGCAGATGGCGGCAATGAACGGTGCGGGTGGACCAAAGAAAGTCATCGGACCAGCATTGCCGGGAGTGGTCCCTAACGGGAGAGGTAGAAGGGCCAAGAAGGGGGCATCGGGTGGGGAGGCCCCGGTTCCCGAATCACCTCCAGCGGACCCGGTCACCCCGATCGAGGCCCTAGTTCCGGTCCCGAACGCGGGACAGCCAATCCCTGTGGTGGTCACTCCTGTGAACGAGGAGGATATGCCTCCCGAGCTGGTTGGGCAGAGGGAATGAGGGGGCCACGGCTGAAGAAGCCAGGTCGATAATGAAGCAGTTGCGGCAATCGAAAGATGCTGCGAAGGCACCGTGTCCTCTTGTTTCCCCGCAGGCTCCCGTGGAACAACCATTGTGAGAAGTTGGCCTGGTATATAATGCTCACTAATTCTAGTGATCACTTTGTACCATGCCAAGCAACCCTTATGATGATGGTTGTAATTCAACCTTGTAGACCAGTTATCCTAGTGGTAACGTGGACAAAGCAGTCTTAGGCTAAACTCTGAAAGGCATGTGAAGCCAGCTGTTATACCATACACAACCCCCTTGAATACCAAATGAAAGGGACACCACACAGATATATATTGAAAATATATATTGATTTATTAACTATTAAAATCCCCTGGACTCTTTATGAGCACAGAAGCACAAGCGTAAAATCACAAGACAGTTTAAAATACACAAAAGTTGCACAATATGGATGAGCCCTAGGGGCCACCTAAACCATATACTAAATAAGTGGTATAAGAGATACCTAAAGGAAAGTGAAGAGGCCTAGGGCCTTGGGAATCGCTGGAGCTATTCGAGACTGGAGTTAACTAAGTCGGGAAAGGCCCACGGGACTCGGGTGCAGTGTTCAAAGTGCACGCACTTCTCAATACAAAGTCTATGGTGCGTAAAAAGCACAAAGTTAGAAAGTTAGGAACCTTCCGAGTGACCTACGGAGCTGAAACTTAAAACACAGGCCCTTGGGATGTGTACCAGTGCAGGAGCACCGGCGGAGCTGAGTTACCTCACCCACAGGAAGCGGGTGCACAGGGTCGAAGATGTGTCGGGTTTCGTCACGCTGGTCGATGGTGCTTGGAGCTGAAGATGCTGCAGGCGGCTCGATGAGAAGAGTTCCGGTGGATCCAAGGGTGGATCAGAAGAGTTGAAGACCTGAAAGCAGAGGGGACAGTGTTCAAAGTCACTAGCCAGTGACTGCCCTGGAACCAGAGTGGAACCAGGCGATGTCGGGTGCAAACAGGCGTTGTCGGGTAGCTTCTTTCTGCAGCCACGTGGATACCCGGGGTCGAGGACGTCCAGGAGTCGGTCACGAGCTGTCCCACGTAGGCTTCTCGCTGTTGGCGGTGTCGGCGACCTGATCGGAGCAAACAGGCCTTGGCAAATGCAAGCCACGCAGAAGTTGAAAGATGCTGTTCACTCGGACCAGCAAGGTCAGAGCGGGTGCTCCTTTTCCCAGGAGCTTGGGTAGGTCTGGAGCAACCAGACCTGCTGTTTAAATCTTCGGGTTCGTCGCCAAGATGGCCGCTGACCACGTGGCTAGTGGCCGGGATGGCGCGTCGAGTGGCACAGTGCAAAAGGGCCCCACGCAGATCGTGGAGATGCTGGGGGGCTGATCTTCGGTGCAAGGGATGCTCGGTGGTGGGGGTTCTCAATCCCCAAAGCACAACGTCGAGGATGCCTCAGAAGCTGCGCAGTCAGCTGTTCGAGTGTCTTCCAAGAGGTCCGGTCCCACGTCACTCGGTGCCTCCACGGGTCCCTTCTTCGCAGGGACTGTGGATCGGGCTCTGAGAGGTCTGGGAGTCTGGTTCTTGTCGGGCTCTGGGCTCGGTCTCCGGCGGGAGGCGGCGGCAAAGCAGACGTCGGGTCGCTGGTTGGTACCTGTGTTCACAGGGTGGTCACTCCTTGGCCACAAGGGAGATTCTTCTTCAGTCTTCTGTGCAGCAGAATGTCGAAGTCCAGTCTTCTTCTTAGTTTTAAGTTGATTTCGGGATGATCTGCTGTGCAATGGCACTGCTCCCCCTCTTATTCCCAAACTGGGGGTGGATCACCTACTAGGTCCCTCCTCTGGGAGGAACCAGGAAGGGGGGCGGTTACACCCCCTTTCCTTTGTCCAGCTCCGCGCCAGGACTGGGGCTGGAAGGCCCCAGAACCGGTTTGGACTGGCCTATGCACGGGGACACCTTGTGTGCCCCGGGCATGTCTGATTCTTTTCAGCCCTGTCCTACCTAATACACAAAATCCTGTCTGGGGTGGTGCTCGCACCTCCCAAGGCAGGAAACCCTTTGTCCAGGCCACCATCTGCCGAGTTTCGGTCAGCAGCAGGAGGCCAGACTTGTGTCTGTGGTGGCAGCGTCCATTTTGTGAAGCTGAGGCTCTGTTTAACTTTAACCGGGGTTAAGGCTACGCACATGTCGTGTCCCTCTAGAAGGGTGGAATGCTATCCCCGTCGCCAGAATTGGCGAGGGGATAGTATTCCAATTCGTATGACACCTTACTCGACATGTTTTGATAAAGCCAAACCAAAGATAGCATTTAACCGCGAGGATTATAATGCACTTAAGAGTATATGGTATGGCAATATCCCGGAACAGCTTAGGGAGTTGTTCCCGACAGCTGCAGACAGGCTCAGCTCATGCCAGAGCACCATCTCACATATTTCCAAGCACTCTGCCTCCAGGATTGATGAGGCCTTCCATAGGAGTGGCTGATAGGAACATATGTGTCCAGTTTAGGGTTAGGCACAGGCATACTGTACCTAAGTAAGAGGTGGTTACACCGACTTACCCCAGCTGAGTGATCAGCCAGTTGTGTCAAAGATGGGGGCCAGGCCAGGGGTGGCACAATACGTGCTGCAGCCCCTGGTAGGCCTTGGATACACCTATGCCCTGGGCACCTAGGGTGCACTCTTACAGGGGCTCATAAGGTGAACCAGTTCCAATTCGTAATGCACCTAAAGTGCATTGGCATCAATTTAGAGAGAGAACAGCAGGCTGTGGGTCTGATTAGCAGGCCCACAGCCACATTAAGTCAGAAACCAGTGAAGCAAAAAGCAAAAATTTGGGGTGACCATAGGATAGCAGACCCTACTCTCCTACATAACCCCCCCCCAAACGCAGGGACATTAGACTAACCTTGACCAGTTGTGTCTTCATGTTCTAAGTGGAAGTACCTGGAGAGACCATCTGCGTTGCCATGGTCAGTCCCTGGGCGGTGCTCCACTGTAAAGTCCATCCCCTGTAGGGAAATGGACCACCTGAGTAGTTTGGGGTTTTCACCCTTCATCTGATTAAGCCATAGGAGGGGCTTATGGTCGGTCTGAATCTTGAAGTGAGTGCCAAATAAGTATGGTCTCAACTTCTTCAGGGCCCACACCACAGCAAAGGCCTCCCTCTCTATAGCTGACCAACGTTTCTCTCTGGGGGTCAGCCTTCTGCTAATGAAAGCAATGGGCTGGTCCTGGCCATCTACATTAAGCTGTGAAAGCACTGCTCCCACTCCCAACTCAGAAGCATCTGTTTGGACAATGAACTCTCTTGAGTAGTCAGGACTCTTCAGGATAGGTGCAGAGCACATGGCCTTCTTCAGGTCATCAAATGCCTTTTGACAGATTTCTGTCCACTGAACCTTTTTGGGCATCTTCTTGGATGTCAGATCATTAAGAGGAGTCACAATGGACCCATAGTTCTTAACAAACTTCCTGTAGTACCCAGTCAGGCCCAAGAAAGCTCTGACCTGAGTCTGGGTAGTTGGAGGGGACCAGTCCTTGATGGTCTGGATCTTGCTCTCCAGTGGTTGAACTTGGCCTCCACCTACAAGGTGGCCCAGGTATACAACCTTGCTCTGCCCTATCTGGCACTTTGTTGCCTTGATAGTGAGGCCTGCCTTCTGCAGAGCCTCAAGCACTTCCTTCAGGTGGATCAGGTGATCCTCCCAGGTGGAGCTAAAGACAGCAATATCGTCCAGATAAGCTGCACAAAAGTCATCCAACCCAGTGAGGACTTGGTTCACCAACCTTTGGAAGGTGGCAGGTGCATTTTTCAAACCAAAGGGCATCACCACAAACTGATAATGCCCACTAGGGGTAGAAAATGCTGTCTTGGCTTTAGACTCCTCAGCTAACCTGATTTGCCAGTAGCCAGCTGTCAAGTCAAATGTGCTCAAATATTTGGCAGAAGCCAACTTGTCAATGAGCTCATCTGCCCTTGGAATAGGGTGTGCATCTGTCCTGGTGACAGCATTGAGTCCTCTGTAATCCACACAGAACCTCATCTCTCTCTTGCCATCTTTGGTGTGAGGTTTGGGGACCAGAACCACTGGGCTAGCCCAGGGGCTCTCTGAAGGCTCAATGACACCTAATTCCAGCATCTTTTGCACCTCAGTCTTTATACAGTCCCTGACGTGGTCAGGTTGCCTGTAAATTTTGCTCTTTACAGGAAGACTGTCACCAGTGTCCACCACATGTGTACACCAGTTAGTCTGACTGGGTGTCAAGGAGAACATATGCCTGTATGCCTGTAGAACTTGTCTGCAGTCATGTTGCTGATGTTCAGTGAGGCTGCCACCTAAGGCCACACCATCAACTGAGCCATCCTCAGGGTTCTGAGTGAGCAGGTCTGGGAGAGGGTCACTCTCTTCCTCCTGTCCCTCATCTGTAGCCATGAGCAAGCCCATGTCTGCCCTGCTGACATATGCCTTTAATCTGTTCACATGGAGCACCCTGTGGGGGCTCCTGGGAGTTCCTAGGTCCACCAAGTAGGTAACCTCTCCCTTCTTTTCCAGAATTGTATGGGGTCCAGACCATTTGTCTTGGAGTGCTGCTGGGGCCACTGGCTCCAACACCCATACCTTCTGTCCAGGCTGAAACTCAACAAGGACAGCCTTTTGGTCATGCCAAGCTTTCTGTAATTCTTGGCTAGCCTCAAGGTTTTTGGATGCCTTTTCCATGTACTCTGCCATCCTGGAGCGGAGACCAAGTACATAGTCCACTATGTCCTGTTTAGGCTTTTTGAGAGGTAACTCCCATCCTTCCTTCACAAGACACAGGGGTCCTCTTACAGGGTGCCCAAACAACAATTCAAAGGGGCTGAAGCCAACCCCCTTTTGAGGGACCTCTCTGTAAGCGAACAAAAGGCAGGGCAGAAGGATGTCCCATCTTCGCCTGAGCTTTTCAGGTAATCCTTTAATCATGCCCTTTAGGGTCTTGTTAAATCTCTCAACAAGCCCATTGCACTGTGGGTGATAAGGAGTGGTGAACTTGTAGTTTACACCACATTCCTTCCACATAGCTGTCAAATATCCAGACATGAAGTTGGTACCTCTATCTGATATTACCTCCTTAGGAAACCCCACTCTGGAGAAAACTCCAAGTAAGGCCCTGGCCACAACAGGAGCTGTTGTGGTCCTAAGGGGAATTGCCTCTGGGTACCTGGTGGCATGATCCACTACCACCAGTATGAATCTGTGCCCAGATGCTGTAGGGGGATCCATTGGACCAACAATATCAATCCCCACTCTCTCAAAGGGAACCCCCACCACAGGTAGTGGTATCAGGGGGGCCTTTGTTGTTCCACCTGCTTTACCACTGGCTTGGCAGGTTTCACAGGAGCGACAAAACTCCTTGGTGTCTTCAGACATGTGAGGCCAGTGAAAGTGAGGGACAAGCCTGTCCCAAGTCTTGTTCTGGCCTAGGTGTCCTGCTAAAGGAATATCATGGGCCAAGGTGAGTAGGAAGCCCCTAAATTGCAGAGGTATAACCAACCTCCTGGTAGCACCAGGCTTGGGGTCTCTAGCCTCTGAATAAAGGAGTCCATCGTCCCAATATACTTTATGGGCACCTTGAGCATTCCCAGCAGCCTCAGCAGCAGCCTGCTGTCTGAGGGGTTCAAGAGAAGGACAGGTTAACTGAGCCTGCCCCAAGTCTGCCCTAGAAGGTCCCCCTGTCCCCAGAAACTCAACCTGATCAGGTTCAAGTTCTTCAGGGACAGTTCCTTCAGGGGTCTCAAGATCAGTTTCCTGTGAAGCCTGATCCTCACTTGTAGGCAGTTGGGAAGGCGCAGCCTTAACCCTCCTGTTCTTCTTCTTGGGAGGTACTTGGTCCATTGTTCCAGGATCCAAGACCTGAGGTTCAGAGAGGCACTTTTTGGCCTGTGACCTGGTCACAGCAAGGACATGTGATGATATCCCTAACATCTCTGCATGAGTCCTGTACTCAACTTCTGACCATAGAGAGTTCTCCAGGTCATTGCCCAACAAACATTCTACTGGGAGATCAGCACTAACCACAACTTTCTTTAGGCCAGTTACCCCTCCCCAGGAAAAGTTAACAAGTGCCACACTATGTGTAGTAGTGACATTGCTGGCATTGGTCACCAGGTAATCATCGCCTGGCATGTATTGTCCAGGGTCCACAAAGTTAGGTGTCACCATAGTGACACTGGCACATGTGTCCCTGTAAGCTTGAGCTACTTTGTTGTTAATCAAAGGTGTCTGTCTGTATTTGCCCAGGTTACTGGGACTTATGTCAGGGGTCAAATCTATGTCCCCTTCACAAACCAGAACAGCCTGTGTAAGGGTTCTGACTAGGTCAGAATCTCCTTCAGTTCCCAAAGTGATTCCCACTAAACCCTTGGCTTGAGGACCAACACTGCTAACTGTACTAGTGGGTGCAGGTGCCTTAGGGGCTGCAGTGCTGGGGGCTCCACCCTTTTTACACTCACTTGTCCAGTGAGAGGTGTTCTTACAAGTTTTACACCAGGGTTTCTTCTGACCTTCTTTCTTCTTCTTCTTGGAAGTTTGGGACCCACCCTCTGTCTCAGTTTGGGGCCCTGTTGAAGACTTCTGGTCTTTAGCTTTCTGCTCCCCACCCTTCTGGTCTGTTTTCTTCTGGTCACCACCCTGGTTCTGGTTCTGGTTCTTTTGCTTAACTCTGGTTCTTACCCACTTATCTGCCCTCTTTCCCAATTCTTGGGGAGAGGTCAAATCTGAGTCAACCAAATGTTGATGCAACTGCTGGTTCTAACAATTATTTAAAATTTGTTCTCTCATCAGCAAATTGTACAATCCTTCATAGTCTGTAACCTTGCTTCCCAGCAACCATCCCTCCAGAGCCTCAGTGGCACATTCAACAAATTCAGACCAGTCCTGAGTCTGTGTCTTCTGGGTATCTCTGAACATTAACCTGTACTGTTCAGTGGTTAAGCCTAACCCATCAATCAGAGCACTCTTCAGGACCAGGTAGTTTCTAGAATCCCCATCACTAACTGTGAGGAGTCTGTCTCGGCCTCTACCTTCAAAGGAGAGCCACAAGATTGCTGCCCACTGCTCCTGAGGGATCTGCTGTACTCTGCAGGCTCTCTCCATTGCAGTAATCCATTTATGGATATCATCCCCAGCTTTGTAGGGGGGCACAATCTTACTCAGGTTTCTATTATCAAAAGACCTGTCTTTATCCTTGTGGATATTGCTGCCACCAGTGGGTTCTATTACCCCACTCTCTCTAGGCTGTCTTGCTCTAGCAAGTTTCTCCTTAGCCAGGGCAACCTCTAATTCTTGCCTCTGGATCCTAAGCTCAGCCTCTCTCATCTTGGCCTCATGTTCCCTTCTCTGAGGGCTAGTCATCTCCTTTCTGGAGTGACCATGAGAGCCTCTAGAGACATGGGAGGTATTGGATTCACCTGAGTGATGCCTTCTCCTCCTATGGCCCTGGTTAAGTCCACCTGGGGGTCTGAATGGGTTGTTACCTGATTCATTCCCAAGTTGACTTAAGTTAGCCTGGTTCAGTCTACTGACCCGCACCTGACTATCTCTGTCATCATCTGATTCACTGCTTTCCACCTCCTCCTCCTCTTCTTCTTCCTCTTCCTCTACATCTACTTGAGGAGCTCCAGTGGTGGAGGCTTCCTCATCTACTAGGATGATAGGGGCAGGGGTGTCTACAGTGTCATCCTCTGAAGGATGGCCTCCTTCAGCATTCCCTGTGGGGTTTGCTTTAGAGGTCTTTAGAGCTTCAGACTGATCCAAGAGCTCTCTTAGGTGGTCTGCAGTAGGGGAAGGCCCTGTCTTCAGACCCCTTAAGACACAAAGCTGTCTTAATTCCTTAAAGGGAAATATAGCAAACTGGGATGGTGCCCTTGGAGGGTCACTCTCAACAGGAGTAAGTCCACTGGACCCCTCTGTTCCAGACATTGCTCTAGTGTGGGTGGATGTGTTGCAATCTACCTACACTGGTGTTTACCTACTAAACCTATCTAGTAGTTGTAGCTAGGGTGTGCTACTCCCTTTGCTCTACAACAACTAAGTTCAGTAGAACTTATGTATACTAGTCTTGTTTTATATGTACCTAGCAGGTACCTGTATGATCTTTCAAATGATAATCTCAAAGATTGTAATGGTAAAACAACAGCAAGCTCAGATCCCAATCCGCTGCTCACCAATGTGAGAAGTTGGCCTGGTATATAATGCTCACTAATTCTAGTGATCACTTTGTACCATGCCAAGCAACCCTTATGATGATGGTTGTAATTCAACCTTGTAGACCAGTTATCCTAGTGGTAACGTGGACAAAGCAGTCTTAGGCTAAACTCTGAAAGGCATGTGAAGCCAGCTGTTATACCATACACAACCCCCTTGAATACCAAATGAAAGGGACACCACACAGATATATATTGAAAATATATATTGATTTATTAACTATTAAAATCCCCTGGACTCTTTATGAGCACAGAAGCACAAGCGTAAAATCACAAGACAGTTTAAAATACACAAAAGTTGCACAATATGGATGAGCCCTAGGGGCCACCTAAACCATATACTAAATAAGTGGTATAAGAGATACCTAAAGGAAAGTGAAGAGGCCTAGGGCCTTGGGAATCGCTGGAGCTATTCGAGACTGGAGTTAACTAAGTCGGGAAAGGCCCACGGGACTCGGGTGCTGTGTTCAAAGTGCACGCACTTCTCAATACAAAGTCTATGGTGCGTAAAAAGCACAAAGTTAGAAAGTTAGGAACCTTCCGAGTGACCTACGGAGCTGAAACTTAAAACACAGGCCCTTGGGATGTGTACCAGTGCAGGAGCACCGGCGGAGCTGAGTTACCTCACCCACAGGAAGCGGGTGCACAGGGTCGAAGATGTGTCGGGTTTCGTCACGCTGGTCGATGGTGCTTGGAGCTGAAGATGCTGCAGGCGGCTCGATGAGAAGAGTTCCGGTGGATCCAAGGGTGGATCAGAAGAGTTGAAGACCTGAAAACAGAGGGGACAGTGTTCAAAGTCACTAGCCAGTGACTGCCCTGGAACCAGAGTGGAACCAGGCGATGTCGGGTGCAAACAGGCGTTGTCGGGTAGCTTCTTTCTGCAGCCACGTGGATACCCGGGGTCGAGGACGTCCAGGAGTCGGTCACGAGCTGTCCCACGTAGGCTTCTCGCTGTTGGCGGTGTCGGCGACCTGATCGGAGCAAACAGGCCTTGGCAAATGCAAGCCACGCAGAAGTTGAAAGATGCTGTTCACTCGGACCAGCAAGGTCAGAGCGGGTGCTCCTTTTCCCAGGAGCTTGGGTAGGTCTGGAGCAACCAGACCTGCTGTTTAAATCTTCGGGTTCGTCGCCAAGATGGCCGCTGACCACGTGGCTAGTGGCCGGGATGGCGCGTCGAGTGGCACAGTGCAAAAGGGCCCCACGCAGATCGTGGAGATGCTGGGGGGCTGATCTTCGGTGCAAGGGCTGCTCGGTGGTGGGGGTTCTCAATCCCCAAAGCACAACGTCGAGGATGCCTCAGAAGCTGCGCAGTCAGCTGTTCGAGTGTCTTCCAAGAGGTCCGGTCCCACGTCACTCGGTGCCTCCACGGGTCCCTTCTTCGCAGGGACTGTGGATCGGGCTCTGAGAGGTCTGGGAGTCTGGTTCTTGTCGGGCTCTGGGCTCGGTCTCCGGCGGGAGGCGGCGGCAAAGCAGACGTCGGGTCGCTGGTTGGTACCTGTGTTCACAGGGTGGTCACTCCTTGGCCACAAGGGAGATTCTTCTTCAGTCTTCTGTGCAGCAGAATGTCGAAGTCCAGTCTTCTTCTTAGTTTTAAGTTGATTTCGGGATGATCTGCTGTGCAATGGCACTGCTCCCCCTCTTATTCCCAAACTGGGGGTGGATCACCTACTAGGTCCCTCCTCTGGGAGGAACCAGGAAGGGGGGCGGTTACACCCCCTTTCCTTTGTCCAGCTCCGCGCCAGGACTGGGGCTGGAAGGCCCCAGAACCGGTTTGGACTGGCCTATGCACGGGGACACCTTGTGTGCCCCGGGCATGTCTGATTCTTTTCAGCCCTGTCCTACCTAATACACAAAATCCTGTCTGGGGTGGTGCTCGCACCTCCCAAGGCAGGAAACCCTTTGTCCAGGCCACCATCTGCCGAGTTTCGGTCAGCAGCAGGAGGCCAGACTTGTGTCTGTGGTGGCAGCGTCCATTTTGTGAAGCTGAGGCTCTGTTTAACTTTAACCGGGGTTAAGGCTACGCACATGTCGTGTCCCTCTAGAAGGGTGGAATGCTATCCCCGTCGCCAGAATTGGCGAGGGGATAGTATTCCAATTCGTATGACACCTTACTCGACATGTTTTGATAAAGCCAAACCAAAGATAGCATTTAACCGCGAGGATTATAATGCACTTAAGAGTATATGGTATGGCAATATCCCGGAACAGCTTAGGGAGTTGTTCCCGACAGCTGCAGACAGGCTCAGCTCATGCCAGAGCACCATCTCACATATTTCCAAGCACTCTGCCTCCAGGATTGATGAGGCCTTCCATAGGAGTGGCTGATAGGAACATATGTGTCCAGTTTAGGGTTAGGCACAGGCATACTGTACCTAAGTAAGAGGTGGTTACACCGACTTACCCCAGCTGAGTGATCAGCCAGTTGTGTCAAAGATGGGGGCCAGGCCAGGGGTGGCACAATACGTGCTGCAGCCCCTGGTAGGCCTTGGATACACCTATGCCCTGGGCACCTAGGGTGCACTCTTACAGGGGCTCATAAGGTGAACCAGTTCCAATTCGTAATGCACCTAAAGTGCATTGGCATCAATTTAGAGAGAGAACAGCAGGCTGTGGGTCTGATTAGCAGGCCCACAGCCACATTAAGTCAGAAACCAGTGAAGCAAAAAGCAAAAATTTGGGGTGACCATAGGATAGCAGACCCTACTCTCCTACAACCATTATCGGGCGTTGGTTCGGCAGCGACAACGGTCACAGCTACCGGTTCAGGTAAGCAGCCATTGCCGATGGCGGGGGAGGGATCGGTACCCTCAAGAAGGGAAAAAGTCGTTCAACATATCCTGATCGAAGTGAAAGAGAGGATTTGGGCGGATAAATATGTGAACATGTTTTCCCTGTTGACCGATCACTATGAGATTGAGCATGTAAAAAATCAGAAAGTGTTTTTGCACCCTAGTGTATGGCGCGCAAAGATGGCGGATTTCAGAGTAGATGAAACGATCTCTAATTGGGCCAGAGCGTTTGGAATGTTCACTGCAATTATGGGGGAACGTAGGCCCGAATTAGTGGTGGAGTTAGCCGTTCATCAGACAAGTATCATGGACTTTTATGAATCATACGGGGGCAATCAATGGTGTTGTTACGATAGCATATTTCGTAAGTCCAAAGAGTACGACTCATCTCTGACGTGGGATTGTTTCGACTCCATTTCCTGGCAGAAAATTGAGAAGTCGAGCACGGCGAAGTCGCCATTTTTAGGCGGGAACGGGGTGGAGCCCTCCCGCCATTCTTTTGGGGCCCCCTTTCGGGCGGGTTCAAGCAACGATCAGAACACAAAGAATAATGGCAACCCGGGTAAGAAAGGGGTCTGCTGGAGCTTTAACAGAGGCAAGTGTTCTAGGCCACAGGGATCGTGCAGGTTCAGGCATGAGTGTGCAGGGTGCGGACAGTCCTCACACCCTGAGAGTGCGTGCAGAGCCAGGACTGGTGATACGGGAGGTAGAGGGGGCGCCAAACAGGTATAAAATAGACCAAGGGGCGCCATTACCTACCCCGGTTGATATCATGGCATTGATCCCTTGGCTGAACGAATACCCTGATCATATCTCCGCCGGGGTGTTGCGGGACGGTTTTTCATATGGTTTCCGCATCCCGGCGGGGGATTTTCGGGGGGACGCACAATGTAAGAACCAACTATCGGTTCAACATAATACGGCGGTGGTACAGGCAAAGATTGGGAAGGAAGTGGCCCGAGGTCGGGTTGCTGGACCATATGACATACCACCAGTTGGAAATTTTGTTTGTTCACCTTTGGGAGTGGTTCCCAAAAAGGACCCAGGGGAGTTCAGGTTGATACATAATTTGTCAGCTCCTAGGGGCTTTTCGGTGAACGATGCGATTGACCCAGGAGTTTGTTCGGTGCGGTACGCATCCTTTGATGAGGCCGTCGCCATGTTGAATCGCCTGGGGCCCGGAGCGCTGATGGCTAAATCAGATATCGAGTCAGCGTTCCGGTTGCTCCCGGTACACCCCGATGATCAGCGTCTCCTAGGTTTTATGTTTCAGGGACGCTATTACATGGATAAATGTATGCCAATGGGTTGCTCCATCTCTTGTGCGTATTTTGAGAAATTCAGTACTTTTTTGCAATGGGCCTTCACAAGGGTCACGGGCTTTACACATGTTATGCATTATCTGGATGATTTTCTGTTTCTGGGGGCAGCCGGGGACATGGAATGTGCACAGGCTTTGGGGGAATTCTGTGATCTGATGAAGGAATTTGGCGTGCCGCTGGCACCCGGTAAGACGGTAGGGCCATCCACTACACTCGAGTTTCTCGGAATTGAGCTCGATTCTGTAGAGGGGTGCTTCCGCTTGCCCGAAGAGAAGGTTATGAAGTTCAGGGCCGCACTAAAAACATGTCTCGGCGAGAGAAAGGCGTCTCTCCATCAGTTACAACAGGTTGTGGGTCAGCTTAACTTTGCCCTGAGAGTGATTCCAATGGCTCGCCCCTTCTCCCGTTCTATCGCACAGGCCATGGTGGGCCTCAGGGAAGGGCACCACCGCATAAGACTGTCAACAGAGGTTCGCCAGGATATGCGCATATGGTTGGCATTTCTGGTGGATTTCAACGGTCGTGTGGTATGGACCGACCCGCCAGTGTCCTCGGAAGAACTAGGGTTGTGGACCGACTCGGCGGGGAGTGTAGGTTTTGGCGCCATATTCGGCAATCAATGGTCGGCACGAACCTGGCCGGAGTGGTGGCACGATAATGGACTCACTAGTAACAGTGGGTTTCTGGAGCTGTTCCCCATTTTGGTGGCCTTGGAAACCTGGCCAGAGGGGTTTCGTGATCGCTCTGTGGTGTTCTGGTCTGATAATATGACCGTGGTTGAGTGTATCAATAGTCCGGCAGCACGCTGCAAATGGATTTTGAGATTACTGAAGGAAATTGTCCTGCTATGTATGAGACTAAACGTCCACTTTAGGGCAAGACACGTGCCAGGGGTACTAAATCAGGCAGCTGATGCGCTCTCTCGTTCCCATATGCAGGCCTTCCGGGGTTTTCTGCCCTCAGCGGACTCGGTGGCGGCACCATTTCCCGAAGCTCTCTGGTCTCTCGGTGCCCCGCATTACAAAACCTCGTGGGAGAGAGTCTAGCACCCAGGACAAGGAAGGCTTATGAAGGGGCGTTCCGTTCTTATTGGTCCTTTTTGGGTTCAGCTAGGGGGGAGCACTGGGGGCAGGAGGAGTATGTCCTGAAATTTCTGGTATCTTTACATCAGGCAGGCAAGTCAGTGGCTACGGCCAATAGGCACCGGGCCGCCATTTCTTTTATGGCAAGGGCTCATGGCATTCAGGACCCCACATCGTCCTTTTTGGTACAAAAGGCGCTGCGAGGGTGGCAACGCCTTGAGGGTCACAGAGTGGACGAGAGGCACCCGATAGGTTTAGAAAGGTTGTCCTTGTTGCTGTCCGTATTTCCGGCGACATGTTCATCTCAAACCGAGACGGTGCTATTCCGGGTCGCTTTTGCATTAGCATTCCATGGGGCTATGCGGGTAAGCGAACTTGTAGCACGGAACAAGCAGGATACAAGGGGAGGTCTGTGTCGAGAGCACATCCAAATTAAGGGGGAGACAATGGTGGTTTCAATTGTCAGTTCCAAGACCGATCAGGGAGCGATCGGGGACAGTGTGGTAGTACAGCGGATTCCAGGGTCTCCCATGTGCCCGGTAAAATGCGTGGAGGAGTATTTAGCGCAGAGGGCGGCATCATGGGGGGGAACCTTGCTGAGGCACACCGACGCCACCCCACTGACCAGGTTTCAGTTCCAGCGGGTGTTAACAATGGCAATCGCGGCAGCGGGCTTGAACCCGAGCGATTTTGGGACACACTCATTCCGGATAGGTGCTGCTACAGAGGCTACAGCCAGGGGTTTGAGTGTAGATAAAGTGAAACAGTTGGGGCGCTGGTCCTCGAATTGTTATAAGAGGTATGTGCGGTTGCACATGTTGTGAAGCTAATGTCATGCACTCACGCTTCTTGTTTTTCTGTTTGGTTTTCAGTTTCGCGAGCAGGCTTTGCGGGGCGGACTGTACAAGTGACCCGACACCTGGGGACCAGCGGTCAAAGATCACCGGCTGAGGCAAGAGTGGTGTGGGTCGTCGGCCACTCATACGTGAGGCGCGCCGCAGACGTATTCAAAGCAGGTGACATGATTCACATGGCTGGGGAGTACGGGTGCAGGGTGACCTTCTACGGAAGGGGCGGGCTCTGTATTGACCAGTTTCAAACTTTTATGGAGGGTTTGTTAGGGCGGGCAAGGTCACCACCATCTGTAATCATGGTGCATCTTGGGGGCAATGATTTGGTGACCACGGGTCGACGAGTACTTCTCGAATTATTACTATCCACAGTAAGTTGGTTGGCCAGAAGGATTCCAGGGTGCACGATTGCATGGTCCCACATGATTCCACGGAAGGTGTGGCGGGGGGCTATCTCAGTGTCAGCTTTGAATCACTCGGTGAAGAAGGTGAATAACAAACTTGGTAGATTGTTTCGTACATGTATATTGCATTCTATTCCTCATGGATGTATCAGGGGGGACCATATGTACCTGGAGGATGGGGTCCATTTGTCCCGGGAGGGGAATGCTTTACTCATAGGAGACTTCGTAGCCTGGTTAAAGAGTTTGTGCAGCCATGGCCTTTAGGTCGGAGTTTTGTGGGGGGCCGGATAGCCGGTCAACTATCCGGCCTGTGGCCGTAAGGTCATGATCGGTGAGCAGTAATTGGAAGATCCCTATAGGTGGGGCGTCACCCATTATGGATGGGAGCGCCCGGGGGGAGGCGGCCAGTGGCCCCTCAAACGGGGAGGCGGTCCCTTTCTAAGGATGGGGACGCCGAAAGGGAAGGCGGTCAAGGCCCCTCCCTGGGGAGGAGGGGCTATGGGCCCCTCCTGGGAATTTCCCGGGGCCAGGATATCTGCGACGGCAGATGTGGTAAGCAGTGTGGGGTGGGAGGGGGGTCTACGCTACCTTCTAGACACCTCACACGAGTCCTCGGACGACCATTAAGATGGCGTCGAGTAAACAGGGGCCCCCGTTAAGACAAGGGAAATTGGAAGTTGGCACAGAGGTACAGTCCTCTGTGCGCCCGCCACTCACAAGTGAGGGGGGAGTTCTGGTATTAGGGATCTGACATGGGTTACTACCTTTCCGTTGGCCCGTAATGTTAGGATGTACAATTTCAATTTTGAGAAATTTATTTACAGGATGTTTTAGTATCGGCTAGGAGAACCTTTGTTAGAGATGTGTTAAGGTTAGCCATGAACATCGTAATGTGTAAATGAAATTGTACATGATATGAAACTGTTATTTTAATGTTTTAATTTTTGTTTCATATTTTAATAAATACGGCCGGGAGGGTAACTCCCTCCCGCCTTCCAAAAGTTCAGAACCGTTTCCGTCTTCCCATTCTTGGGGATTGTGTTGAGAGGGGGTGTCGGGTATCCCAACCATATGTGCCTCGGTAGAACCGAGGCACAAGAAACCTATAAAACAAACGTGCAAAACGCAAAAAGGGGGCAGGGTAGAAACACCCTGACCCACTAGGCCTGTTCAGGGGATCCCACAAGGACACCTAAGGTACACCCCCCAAATTAGTTGTTTTTTTAATCGGCAAAATCCGCACAGGATGAGCGGAAACTGCCGATAAAAAAAAAACGAAGCGTGGACTCCCGCGCTTCAAGGCTGATTAGCCCCCAGGGGGCCAAATATCGGGGGCATGATGAAAAAAAGTATGTGGGAGCCCAATCCCCCCACACTGACGCAGGGACTGCCACCCCTTGGGGCTTTATCATAATATATGCGGGAGGCTCGTGGCCCCCACAGCTCCAGGCACCGCCACCCCCAGGGCATCTTTAAATTGGGTGGGGGGGCTCTCAGGACCCCACCAGTCCCAGGGACCAGCACCCCCAGGGCTTCTAAAAATTGGGTGCGGGGGGGTCTCAGGCCCCCCAGCCCCAGGGACCACCACCCCCGGGGCGTAAAAAAATAAATGACAAGGGGCTCATGGCCCCCTCGTGGCCCCAGGCACCATCACTCCTGGGGCTTTATTTTTTTTAAATATACCCTGTGTGGGGGGTTCAAACCCCCCCCCACACGCCCCAGGGACTGCCACCTCCCTGGGGCACTAAATATTCAAATTGGGGGGTCTGTGATGGACACCCAGCCCCGGGGACCGCCACCCCCAAGGCTTTGTAAAATGTGGGAGGGGAGCCACGTGGCCCCCCTCCTGGAGCCTTTTCGAGGCCCTCGGAGTGCCACCCCCCAGGGCTGGCTCCTGCAGTGTCCTGAGGTGCCCACCCCTGGGACACTGCCGTTTGCAATGACAGGGCGGGAGCCTCGCGGCTCCCACCCTGTCATTGCAAACTGCTTTGCTATTTGGAAGAAAGAGGGAGCTGCGTTGCAGTGAGGTATTCAGAGGCCATGCCGCTTTTTACACCCCTCTGCCAAGCAACTCTGTGGTGCTTACTGGAGGTACCTGGTGGGCTAGTTGGCTCCGAGGGACCCTCAAGATTGAAGAGGAATTAATTCCTCAACTTAAAACGTACCACGGGGCTTGTTTGCACAATGGTGAAGGAAGGGGGCGGGGCCTGAGGTGACATGTCTGCAAACACGCCCTGTGGCGTGTTTTAAGTTGGGGAAAAAATTCCACTTCAAACCTGAGGGACCATGGGGGCCAAGTAGCCCACCAGGTGCTTCCAGAAAGCGCCATTGTGCTGCGTTGCAGAGAGGTGGTACAGGCCGTGCCCCTTTTTACATCTTTCTGCTAAATTCTTTTAAGTGTGGAGTTTTGGAACTTTTAAATATTCACCTAAAATCATCCGAACACATTCTGATTTACTCACCTGTTATCAGGATAGAACCCAGTGCTGCATCTTTTAGCACAGGACTGACCCTGAAAACTAATTCTAACCATACTTACAAGTAATTTGTATTTCCTTCCATAGGAATCCATTGTCTGGTTTTCACCAGAAAAGTTTCACTGTCTATTTTCACAAACTACAAATATTCCTTAAAAATCGCCTGTATGACTTAAACGCATTCTTTCAACTGTTTACAGGAGATGCATCAGTGCTGGATACAGGATCCACCACTGAGTAAGAAAAAGTAACGATAACACCACTTACTTGCTAAGTGGATTTCCCCCATAGGATAACATTGATGATTCTATGTGAAAATGTTTCTGTGTAAACTTTTTAAATACAATAATATTAATGAAAAATCCCTACTGTAACCAAAACGCTTTTACTCAACTGTTTACAGGACATATCCAGGACTGAATATAGGATCCAGTCCTGTGGTTAGAAAAGTAATCCATAAAGTAACTAATTGCATTTAACTAGAAATTCCCGCTCAGCTAAATGTTGCATTGTGTTTGAAATTGTGTTGTCCATTGCAACAACTGTAACAACTGTACTTAAAAGTCTATTGCCTATTTGCAAAGTGTTTAAACTAAAGTAATTCATTGTGAGAAAGTATATTTTGTAATGTAATGTATAATGTAACTATAATGTAATTTAAAAAATGAAATATCTAAAAATAAATAGTGTGAAAAAATGTAGTAAATCAGTATCAAAAAAATAAATATAACAATTAATACATTTAAAAATTGTCATTTACAAAACCTTTGAAATTTGCTGAAAAAAACATAGGTTTCAGACATGTTATAGTTAGGATTAGAATTTAAAAAACCTTTGAAATTCACTGAAAAAACATAGGTTTCAGACACGTTATAGTTAGGAATTAGCATTTAAAAAACCTTAGAAATTCACTGAAAAAAAACATAGGTTTTAGGGGTGTTATAGTTAGCTGGACATTTCACTCGTACAAAACCATTGAAATTCCTCCATTATAGTTATTTGTACGAGGTATAACTCGCGCGCCCGCAATCCACAGCTGATGATGTCACATATTACATCAGTCATGACATGGTCAGTGACATCACTAATGACATCTCAAATGACATCACTGATGACATCATCCACGTAACAATCTGATACATCTTATCATACACTAGTATAACCTTTCAACACTCATTATAAAATATGGAGTACCATATTTGAAACCATTGACACACCAATACCAGTTTCTAAAAACCCACTCAGTGATTCCTACATCTACACACACATCTAAACACTTACTTATAGATTCACTCATACAGGCTGCACCGCATTTTGGGGCCACCGCTACCTGCCTGTGGCTTCTCCTGGTCACCAGCACACCCTGCACGCCCCCGCCGCCGCAGACCAACCGCGGCCGCCGAGAGGAGCAGGGCAGAAGGAAAGACTACACTTCCCAGCGTCCTCTGCTTCGCGGGGACGCCGCCGGACAGTTGGGGCTTCCGCCCAGAGGTGTATTCAGCCAGCACTTCCTCCCGCGTCGCGGGACGCACGCGGGCTTCGCCGGGCGGAGCCCGGGAAGAGGGCGGGCCGTCTGTGGCCGTCCGGGGACAACCAGGGACGGGACGGGCCACCCCCCTTGGCACGGACTTTTGCGACAGGTACTGTTGACTTTGTAGTTGGACTGGTCGTCCGGGCCTCATAGATCAACTTGTGCTATCCAGCTGTTGTACTAGGAAGAGGGGGGCAGGGGATAAAGTCATATATAGTAAACATAGCACAGAGATATCTAGCCATCCATTTGAAGGAAGCTTGGACTGCTCTGCAGGGTAGGCAAGAGCGAGTCTAAAATCTCATTCACTATGTCTAATCACCCTAAAACTCGCTCGGTCACGAGCAAAGCACACCCTGGTGAAATCCCTAAACAAACCCTTGCCGAATCAATAATCTTGCCCCCAATAAAGTAAAAATAAACACTGCAATTGATTTAATGCTGAGGAAGGTATCTGGGGAGATACAATGTATGGAAAGGAGCCTTTCTGTCTCACCCAATCCCATAGTAGCAACCCAACACAATCTAGGGATCACATACTTGCTGACAGCCCCAATTTGACTGGAAATTTAGTGTCACCAAGTAACCCGATAGAAGGTGTTCCCTGTGCTCAACCCTCACCTCTCCCTGGGGCAGAAATCTCAGGGCTTTAGGGATGCACACCAGATAGAAACTGAGGAAGAAAAATTCCTAAAGAAACTGTTAAAGCTTCCACAGAGCATCCCAGCAGCAGTCACACACAAGGAGCTTGGTACCCTGTACATTTCTGACCTGATTAGAATAAGACCAATTTTGACCTGGCTTCGAATTTGGCTAAATCCAAACGCTGAATTAACTAGACAGATTATTGAAGATTGCCTTCGGAGAGACAGATGGTTGCAAATTCCTTGGCTTAAATACATTAAAGTAACCCTAGAGTCTATTGACTACCAAATGTTATTTACTGATCCCTCCTAGAATGATAGCTCTAGCAAATACCGTATTCAAAGGCAATTATTGGATAAATACGATCATAGCAGGAATCGACTTGACTCTAATAAAACATCTGTAGTAGCGCACTCTCTTGTGAGTAATGAAATGGACATGGAACCGTATCTTTTTTTAATGCATAGCCAACAAGAGAGGTTTTTAAAGTGTCGTTTTAGGCTCAATTTATTACCAAACATTTTAGCGTACCCGTCTGGTTTTACCTTAACAATTGAGCAGAAGGGTGCCTGCGGCTGCGACAATAGATCTCCGCAGGACACCCTTCCTTTTGTATTATTATGTCCTTTTTATAAAACCCCATGTAGAAGATTTCTTGTGGATGTTTTAAAGGAGTCAAAAATCTTTCATGCTAAAACTGCTTTATTATTTTTGCAAAGAGCAACTGACATGCGTACTCTGTGTTCTATAATGAGTTTTTTAAAAATAGTTGTCAAATTAAGAAATACTAGGGGTTGATGTAGGATGAAATGAATTAATTAATCTCTCCCTTTCAACTATTTTTAATAATAATATATATTTTAAATTTGTTTTTAACGTTGTAAAGTTCAGAATAACAATGTAAATTGTTGAATGTGGATTTGTAATGTATTGTGTATTTTTATGATGGTTTTTAACCACCGAAATAAAGATGAACTGAACAGGCTAACAAAGATCAATAAAACACTAATAAATATACTTATGCACCTACATCGACATTACACACCAGCACACATCCTATTCACTTATGCAGTCATCTACTTACTTATACAAACAATTGATCATACTTACATTTACTAAGCTACACACTTATACAAACACCAATTTATTTATTCATATAGATAGTAACTCATACTTAGTGTGTTATAAAATCACTATTACAAGTATGCAGTTTTCCATACAGTCACTCATATAATCACTGAGTCTTATGTATACTTATTTATATACAACAACTGTCACATACACTGCGTTTTATATTTCTAGTTTGTTGGACATGTATCATTGAGAAATATATTTACCCATCACCACACCCATAAAGAGATTCACTCACCCAAACAACTGTTTCCACATAAAGTCTTAACCTCATATACCTACTAAATCAACAATTTTTACCCATCTTTGGACAGCCACACACCTCCCAACCAACCACACACATTCACTATCCCATACAAATACTCTCTTAATTAGTTAATAACTAATATAGACTTTCACATAGCTAGTAACCAACTTATCTAGTAGTTTACACAACAAGAGATAGCGTGATACAGATATTCACATAGCTTAATCACTATCCCATATATTTAGTGAGACACTTTAAATTCGTCACTTAGACAGACAATCACATTACTACTAAATCCTCCATTCAGACACTTCTACATCCACTCAGTCTTCAAGGCAGATTGCTATATATATAATACATATTAAACCCCTTCGGTGCATGAGTCACGGTGGGCGTGTGCTGATGATGGCCGGGAGCCGTCATGACCACGCCTGCGATCGGAATGTTCAGCACCGCGGTGGAAATCCAGCCGCGGCCAAGGTGCTAAATATCGAACCAAACCATATTCACTGGGTGATGTCATCAGTGATGTCATCAGTGATATCATTTGAGACGTCATCAGTGATGTCACTGACCATGTCATAAATGATGAAATATGTGACATCATCAGCAGTGGATTGCGGGCGCGCGAGTTATACTTAGTACAACTAACTATAACGGAGGAATTTCAATTGTTTTGCACGAATGAAATGTCCAGCTAACTATAAAACCCCTAAAACCTATGTTTTTTTCAGTGTATTTCTAAGGTTTTTTAAATGCTAATTCCTAACTATAACATGTCTGAAACCTATGTTTTTTCAGTGAATATATATATATATATATATATATATATATATATATATATATATATATATATTCACTGAAAAAAACCATAGGTTATAGACCATATATAGTTAGGACTTCGCATTTACAAAACCTTATTTTACTCACACAAAACCATTGAAATTCCATATATAGTTAGTTGCACTAACTATATATCGCGCACCCGCAATCCACTGCTGATGATGTCACATATTACATCATTCATGACATGGTCAGTGACATCACTGATGACATCACTGATGACATCTCATTTGACATTACTGATCACATCACTGATAATACCATTCATGTGATAATACGATGAACCTCTTAAGACTTTAATATAACCTTAGATACAATCAGTGTAAACAGACACTCACAGATTGTCACTCATCCATGGAGTTACTCATACATGTAGTCAGTCATGCAAAGAATCAATCACTCCTCCATTTCCTCAACTATACAGTTATACGCACCTTACTAATTCAAACATATTCTAACACATATTTACTCTCTTATACAATCCCTGATACAAGTTCACAATGATCCATACAGCCACTCACACATTCACTGGCTCTTATGCACAGTTATTTATATATGTCAACTCTCACATGTACTGTGTTTTACATATGTACTTACTTCGACATGTAGCACTGAGATATCCTTTCACTCACCAATACACTCATGCACACAGTCAACTGCCCATGCAGCTATTTCCACATGCACTTTTGAACCCATACATCTAGTGAATGATCTGCTCACACATCTATGCACAGAGTCATACACCTCCCAGCCTCTCACACATATACTCAGTCTCCCATACAAATACTTGGGCAACCAATCAATAACCCATATAGTTACTCATATACCTACTGATTAACACGTGCAGCAGTTTACAGAACAACAGACATAATAATGCACAAATTAAGACAGTTTAGTCACTAACCCTTGCACTCAGTGGGACACATTTAATCACTCACTCATACAGTCAGTCATGCACCTACTAAATCCTTCATCTAGACACTTATACATCCACTCATTCTTCAATATGTAAGACATATTTTAACTTTACAGAAACATACAGTCACTGGATGTTGTCATCAGTGATGTCATCAGTGATGTCACTGACCATGTCATGAATGATGTAATATGTGACATCATCAGCAGTGGATTGCGGGTGCGCGAATATATAGTTAGTGCAACTAACTATATTTGGAATTTCAATGGTTTTGTGTGAGTAAAATAAGGTTTTGTAAATGCGAATTCCTAACTATATATGGTCAATAACCTATGGTTTATTCAGTGAATTTTCAAGGTTTTGTAAATGCTAATTCCTAACTATATATGGTCTATAACCTATGGTTTTTTCAGTGAATTTTTAAGGTTTTGTAAATGCTAATTCCTAACTATATATGGTCTATAACCTATGGTTTTTTCAGTGAATTTCAATGGTTTTTTAAAAGCAAATATGAAAAGCTTTTTTGTGGAAAATGACTAAAATTAGGTATACATAAGCGGCGTTCATTTATGTTCACCACAGCCACTGGTGAAAGTAAAGTGAAAGTCGCGAAACAGTGGCCAAGCCATCTAGTCCCTTTTAGGCCCCATCATGCACGTAAGTAACAGCCATTTTGGGTGTCATGGCCTCTCTGCCCACTGCCAATTGCCTATGATTGTTCGGAATTTGTTCTCTTTGGGTGATTCTCTATTAACAAATAAGCACAGAGTCGCAATACTCTGTATAGTTTTTGCAGATAGAGAAGGATAGGTAGTGCAGACTTTTGTCCCCTTTGTAACCCGTCATGCCTATCTCAATGTGAATGTGTTGTGCACCCCACGCAAAGAAAACAACATTTTTTTTTTATTTGCCCCGCGGGGCCCTTTTAAAGACATTCTTTAGTCTAATTACGTTGGCATCTATTGTATGTATTTTTTTTTCTTTTTTTTTTTTCTTTCGCTCCCTGGCGGCGAACCGGGTAGCTTAGCGTTACCTCAATTTGGTGCCGCGACTCGGTCCGCGAACCGGTAAACTTTCTTTTTGCGCAACTGCCGCGTTCGAAAACATCATTGTGACGCGTCGCGTAAGCGCGACGTATAGCGTTGTCGCGTAATGCGTCTTATGACGCGCTGCGTTAGCGCACCCGGAAGTGTTCCGGAGCGCGAACCGAGGCGCGAAGCGCAGCGCCCCGGAAGCGATCCGAGGCGCGGCGCGGAGCGCGTAACGTAAGCATAACAGGTCATGTGACTTGTTTATAAAACTTTTCATTGGTTCATTTTACTTTTAGTTTCCTAATGATGGAAGGCTTGGTCATATGACCTTAAAATAACACTTTTCATTGGTTTAGAACATTTTTTTTTCCCAAATGATGAAAGTCCCACCTTTTTTCCTCACTCTGACTTTCATTTTTATGAGAGAAAGACCTACATTGACTACCTTACAAATGGCTTCAATGATTGCTGCAGCTGGTGGACCCCCACCACCACCACGACCTTCTAGGAAGAGAGGACCACCTTCTCAGGTCATCCTCCAACAAGAGGAGGAAGAAGAGGAAGAGGAGCAAGGGACTGGGATGTTTTTACCTGAACAGCCAAGGAGGTTCCATGTCAAACCAAATTATATATGGCAATTTTTTTCTTTTCCCCAGGGACAAAAAAAGGTTAATGCCCGGTATGTTACCTGCCTGATTTGTAAAAATGAACTGTCCAGAGGAACAAAAAAAAAATACAGTTATGGTAATTATATCATGCATCGCCATATGGAAAGGTGGCACCCTATCAACTACAGTGCTGCTCAAGTACGTGATCTGGTGGATAACCCCCGACCTGTGGCCAGTACATCCACCAATGAAGAGGCAGTGACGGGACCAGAGGCGAGCGACATGGTCCCAAACATTCAAATTAAATTTGGGAGCATAAAACATGTTTGTATTCATTGTGGACAACTCATTTGCTACAGAGAGAGTAGCATAAATTTAATCATTTAGCTATTGATAATCATCAATGTCCCAAACGCCCCCGAAAATAAATTATCTTTTTTTTTGTTGCTCCTGTTGAGCCCTTCATAACGAATCATTTTCATCCCCCCCCAAAAAAACAAACAAAATATAAAACCGTTCAAAAATAATAAAAAAAAGTTCTTTTCAGAACTACCTCCCCTTTATAAGAATTTGCTAGAATGTTTAGCACTCTGACAACCTCTATTTCTTTTGGTTCGCTTCCCGGTTCACGCGCCGGTACACGAACCGGAAGCGAAATAAAAAAAAAAAACTAATAGAAGTTAAATGTGATAGAAACGTAACGAAAAGAGTACAAAACATTTACCTTATAATTGTCGTTAACTTAGTTACTTGTTATTTTTATACTTTCAATCTTTGAAAGAAAGAACAAACATTTGAAAAATATTAAAACATGTATTTTAAAATTAGAAAAGACAAGGGAAAAGATTGACAATCATCCAATTTTACAAAAAAATAAAGTTAGAGGCCTCCACTTCTCCATGCCCCCTACACAGTCCTAAATATATACATTTTAAACTGACGGTATCTTTTTGAAGATAAAGTGAGGCCTATCTTGGAACATGGTGCATCTTTTGCACTGCTGCTGCGTCACAAAAGTGACGGAACAGCGGCGCAAAAGAGGCGCACAGCCATCATAAATCTACCCCTAACATTTTTAATGATTGTTTCTAGATGATGATAAGGTGTGGCCTATCCACAGATTTGTTTCAGGGGAGTCCAACTCAGAGTTACAGATGAAATTTAAGTTATTGAAGAGTACAGAGGAGATAATACATGAGCAGGCCTACCAACGAAGTGAGTCATGTCCACTGCACTCTTGAAAAAACGTCAGACCTCCTCCATCTCCTTGAACAGGCCTAAATCTCATCTACACAATGTGATTCGTAATGTTATGAAACACAGGTAATGTAATTGAAAAACGTGCAATTTTTTTTGCTCATTCCACAATCACATCACTTGTGTTTTTCCTTTGCTTAGGTATCTCATTGTGAAGATATAGTCTAGCATATCCAAGAGTACGGAGAGGGTGAGGACTGTATGCAACAGAGCAATGTACATTACTCACCTACCTTGACACTTACAGAAGCCTCATTTTTTCCATGCCTCCTACACAGTTCTCAATGTATATCATAAATACAAAAAGTACAGAATTAATTATACATGTTAAATGGTTTATTTTTGCTGTTCTCAGAATGTATCAAATTTCACTAAAAACAGTGATTTGAAGGTATTCATCATATAACAGCGGGGAAAAAAAACACAATCAAAATGATTGTGTTTAAAAAACCCATATAGCATAACCAATCAGAAATTTGTACTCCTTAAAAGTAACTTACTTTCCATGACGTCAAAGGATGTCCTATGAACAGCTTATACTCTGTTGTTCTGCTATTATTTTCAGCCCGCCACTTTCTGAAAGAAAAGCTCCATCGTTTTGAGAAATATGTTACATACAATAAATGACTTCTCGCTCTCTACCGCACATTTCCTCAAGGCCAAATCATGAAAGAGCCATTTATAACTCTTGGAATTCTTCTAAGCAAATCCCGTCATTTTCTTTTTCCGCAACTTTTAGACAGAAAACGTTCAAGATCACTTTCACAATCCTGTACTAGTAATATCTCACCCTTCTTGCTCACTCATGTTCCACATTTCCACATTTAACTTTTGACTCTATACTACACTTATCCACAAGGCTATATAGTGTAGGAGCCATTAGAACGTCTTGAAATTCCTCAGAACAAATCACGAGATTCTTTCCCTAAAATTTTGGTTTTAAAAACACCAGGTAAGAATTTTTAAGGTCAAAAGGCAATTTTTTTTTTTAATTAAAACAGAATCATTGCAGAATGACCAGCCGTTTCTAGACTTTAAATAAGCTGTGTAATGTCCTGATGTTGTTGAAGGACCGTCATGATATATAATTGCTGCAGTTACAAAAGTCCTTCCTGATATTGACAACTGCGAAGCCACAAAATTTTTAATTAAAGTTGTCAATTTTGTTCCATCAGGCCTACATCGTTGGAACAATAAAATGACATACTGGCCATATGTTCGTATAAATAATGTGGTCAGCATTGCTGACTTACATTGGCTACACTCCATGTTGTGATCGGCTGATTTTACTAGCTTATTGAAGGACACTGATTTACTGTCTGGCAAAGTTAAATATATAAATCTTTCTGAGTCTACACTACTGGTACTTGATAGCCTACAGTTCTCGCAGTCATGCTGCCATTGATAAGAAAGGCCAAACAGGTGATCTACATCTACACCTACATCTTGTAATACATCAAGCATATGCATTAAAAACTCTTGACAATCTTGCTGAATATTTTGAGAGAATTGCGTTTGACCTGAACATATGTCTAACAGATTTCGAATTTCAGACACACTTTCGATTTTTGTTCTATTAGTGCTACATTTCTCTAACACAGAATTCAGCAAGCAGCAAAAACTTTGATCCGAATTGATCACAATCTGTTCTTTTAAAGTTTCTAGAGAAAAGACAACATTAACCACTACATTAGCATAGCAGTTGACACCAGAACTGTTTTCAAAATGAAAACCAACAACATCTTCAACAGAATCCTTTTTCTTTCTGCTTATAATTTCAGGTTCATCGACTTTTTGTCTTTTTGCTACAACCTCCCGACTATTGGTCACATTTCTTCCTTTCCGGCCTACCACACGTTTCTCAAACAAAGGATATTGAGGCAAATGTGGCGCATACTTTTTTCTTAACCTATTGTATTCCTTAACACAATCTAGATCCGCACAAATGTTTGTGACATCACACTCAATCAAGTACAATCCCGATAAAGTTCTAACTCGTGACAATGCCACATATGCCATACCCTCCTTGAACACAGAACTGCCAATATTCACCAATGCACTGTCTTCACTTAAACCTTGCGATTTATGGATTGTCACCGCATATGCCAAGCAAACAGGAAATTGCTTACGGCGAACATATAAGTCTTTTACAAGCAAAAACCTAAAAGAGCAACGACCAATTAGCTATACTTTCTCAATGCCATCAAATTTAATTTTTAAAAATTCAATTCTATCTCTATTTCTGTATTTCTCAAAATCAACAACATTACCCATTGATCCATTTACCAGACCTCTTTCAACATTAAAATTATACGACAATTTAAGCACACATTCAGAGTCTTTTCAAAACCTGCAGTTTTAGATATAGTCTTCTCTAATGAATCCAATTTAGATTTCAAATTCTCAGACAAAATAATTGTTGCTCCCATATGTTCTACTCTGTCAATAGCTTCCAGTTTCACAATCTCTTGGTTTTCTAGATGCAACATTTTGTTGTTGAAGATGGCACATTCTGCAAGAGTTGGCATCAAACATATTCCAGATTTCTTCTCAGTAATTTTCCGAAAAATATTCTCAGGTACAACGTCTTCTTCTGGATACAAATATGACAGTAATCGTGCATGTAAAGCTTCTTTCCCCTGCTCGGTCACTTTTCCAATTCTAACATCTTGTAGAATATTCTTATAATCTTCATCCTTTGCTTGATGCATATTTTCACGCAGTTCAGCATAATTGAAGTTTAACCATATATTGACGTTGCCCATACTCCCTAAACACTTCCTGGTATCTTCATGTGTGAGTATTTTGAACACAGGTTGTCCTTTCACTGGTGTCAGCTGCAGAAGATCACCGAAAACAATGATGTGTTTGCCACCAAATAACACATCATACTCTGTTTTAAGAACTTCTTGCATTCTCAAATGCACAAAGGCAAGCATGACATTGGAAACCATGCTTACTTCGTCAATGATAAGAAGTTTCATTTTCCTCAAGACTCTTGAAACTTCACAACAAGCATCTCCAGATAACTTGTCGTATTGTAATTTGTTATCATGCTCCACTGGCAGCATCAGTAGACGATGCAAAGTAATACCTTTAATGTTATGTGCTGCCAGTCCAGTTGGAGCGGTGACAACACAAGACAGCGATGACTCAGTCATTGTCTGCAAATAACATGAAATTGCTTTAATGAGGAAACTTTTTCCAGTTCCCGCTTCTCCACTCACGTACAGTTGGACAGTCTTCAACGACGTACATGAGCACTCTTTCTTCTCATGTCTTAATTCATGATCAATTTGGTTGGTAACTTCGTCATATATTTTCCTCTGCTCAATGTTGAGTTGTCTTTCCAAGTCTTCTAAGTTAACCGCATCCTCCTGAGCATGTGCCATGGCTCTTTCCACTTCAATCATAGCAGTGGCAGCTTCATTTTCGATAACTGGTCCTCCTAGTGGATCCTGACTCAATGAAACAGAACTCTGACTGTCCTGAGAACTGTCTCTAGCAATCTCGGCTGCAATCGTTGCTTCCTGCTCGATTTCCGCATTCAACATTTCTAGATATTTGGGAAAAACAGGACATTCTATGGTCTCTTTGGCTGCATTGAAAGAGTCTTCGTAACAGAGAAATCTCCAAGCAGTTCCTCTTCTGCACGCCAAGGCTTGAAAAGTTGCAAAAGAGCTAAATAGAAAAACTCTTTTCTTTCAGGAGATTCACCACTCAATTTTCGATGATTTACCAATTGGCATTTTCTTTGCTTGACCAGACATCCCTCACTTCCAATTACAGCATACACTCCTTTATCAATATCTTCTTTGATGTTCCTTTTGAATATGTAATTTTGCAGAACCTCATACAGACAAACATTCTCGAGGTGACTGCTTCTATTTGGATAATATGTATCCAACATATTGGTCTTCAAAATATCTGTACTGTTGGGCTCCTTTTCCGCCAAATACTCAATTTCCCGTACAGGTTTCAGAACTCGATTACGCGTTGGAGCAAGACCAAGACTCGCCCAAATGATACTCCTGGATTTGGCATAAAGACTTGCTGACGACAACCGGTCAGAACATTCGTAAGCTCCGATTTCTCGATGCGACAACATCTTCAGACTGAAACTGTACAACTTCTTACTGAGGCTCTTTTCATGGGAAATGTCCTCCCACATATCCTTCAATTCTGTCTTTTCTTTTTTGGTGATGTAAGATGTCACATACCGAGCCACAGCCATACAGTTATCAGCCACAAACTGTATATCCATGTTAGCATTCCACATGGACAAAATCACTGGGTTGTAGTCATTGATATACTTGGACTCTTCGTTCCTTTTCAAATTGTATGTATTTTTGGGTGATTTCCTCGTCACATTATGTCGCAGAGAAGACATCAAATTGTTCACTCTTCCTTTAGATATCACCAATCGTGGAAATCCAAAACGACATTTTGTATAGTACTTGTTCTTGTTTCTGAATTTACGACGACAGTAATTTCCATAACGATGGCTTTGAAACCGTAAAACTTGTTCTCTTAGACTTTTGTCTTCCTTTGTCTTTGGAACAGCACATGTAGAATACTGTTCTATGAAACTCATCACTAAGTCATCTGGATCTGTTCCAAATTTGGGAGCATCTTTGATCCACAGCAGCATATGTATATGAGGAGCACCTCTTGCTTGGTACTCCTTTCTCCAGAAGAAATCCAACACCTCTCCAAGAGGTGGATTTTTCTTGTTCATGATGAAAGACGTCATAGCTTCAAATCTATGATTGAAGTACCTGCATACATTCACTGGATCCAAAGAGCACAGTTCTCCGGGTGTCTTGAATTCGATATTTTCAATGTTTCCATTTGCCTCTCGTAGAAATTCAAGTAAGTCTTCCCAGCCATACTCGGCACAGCAGAGAGTGAGGAACCATGTGGGAGTTCCTAAGTTCCTCAGCATACATTTCAAATCACCATGACGACGGTACCAGTACTCATTAGTACCACGCTGACACGCCATGAGATTAATCAGGTGAGAATCCAAAATACTATCTTGCACATTGACTTTATCCATAAAGTCACTTGCCGAGATGTTTTGCATCTGTACACCACTTTTCAAGATTTGGTTCACTGCATATGACAGTCCAGACAGATCGCTTTCAAACAGTAGATGAAACAAATAGGGAATGCATTGACGAAACCTAGGATCTTCTACATACAATCGTAAAGTCCGGTATTCAGAAGCAGGAATTTGAACAGGTCGCTCATCATATCTTCCTCCTTGACCTGTTGGAAATAGCTGTGGGAAACACCGAGCTTCCAAACTTTCCTCCCAAACACTAATAGGACTCCCTTTGGCTTGTTTCATTTGAAACAACTCAACAGCATTCCCCATGACTTCCTTAGAATGCAAAGGATGAACACTATAATGTTCATATATTTCTTCATTTTTAGAGGGTTCTACTTTTTCAATTTGACCAGCACACAAATCGCTATCCTCTTCTTCACTTACTTTCTCTTCTGCAACATATACATTCTTGTAGTACTTATTGTTTTTCTTCAAATACAATGTTGCCTTTTTGACTTTCCTAACATCCACTAAATCTTGCCATATTTTCTTACTCTTTGTCGGAACCCCATTAACTAAGATAACCAGAGGTTCCTCTTCCACTTTCTCTACTCCAATTGTATTAATTTTTTTTTAAATCTAGAGCCAAAGAAACAACTCTTCCCTTTAATCCTCTCTGTAAATCTGATGGAGGCAAGTTCCCTGTCTTTGGCTCCATTCTTTTTTTTTTTTTTTTTTTTTATCCTCATTTGCGTGCATAGCTCCAATCTATCAAAACCAAAAGACCGCCACAGAGCAAAAAGGCGAATGGTCGTGTCAGCTTATAGCTGGTGGGAGAATTCATATGGGAGGGAGGAAGACCAATTCCCATCAGCACCATACACACAGGCCAGACATGATCTTGCTTAGGGCTGTGCCTTAGTAGATAGTGCCCGAGTTATCGAGACCCCCATAACACCGAGACTGTTAGTCATGGTAGCAAGGATAAGCAATGCGCACATTAATCATAGGACCTGGGGGAAAAAAAAACAAAAAAAAACCCCCAGGTTTGTCACTGCTATCCAAGCATAGCCCAAAAGGCTCTCCTATTGGGATTTCCTGCTCTGGCGAGATCGAGTTTGGAGATTTGAAGAAGTGACGCTCGCTATTCATGCACTGTAGGCGGTTGAGCATCTGTCCAATGTCTACATATCTCCCTACGTGCCGCTAGAATGGAATAAAATAGCAGATTAGTTGCGGCGTTGCGGGTTTTACTTTTAAGACCAAAGATAACAAGAGCGAGGTCTATAGAGATATGTTCACCCAAAGATTGTGATAGCTTATTCCTGATGGCTTCCCAATAAGCGGATAAATTTGGACATTCACAAAACATATGTATGTCTGATGCTACGATTGACCCGCATCTTGGGCATAGGACTGGGCCTGTTAGAGAAAACTTGGTCAGCCTATGTGGGGAATAGTATGCCCTATGTATAGTAAAGAGGTGGTTCCTACGAAGCCACGCGGGTTTAACTAGGTCCCAGAGCGTTGAGCAAGAAGCTGTCCAGAGCTCTTCCACATCTAAGCCTGGCATTAGTTCAGCCCATATTGATATCGGTAGATGAAAGTTGGCATCTATTTCATCGATTATTTTATTGTACCAGCGTGAAATTTCTTTCTTTGCCACTGGGCTGTCTAAGAGGCAAGTTACCAAATCACTATAACCACCTATAGGCGGCTTACTGATCCGTGCTGGCTGCTCTTTATATGACTGTGACCAGCTGTAGATCTGAATATATTGAAATCTCGACAGACTTGGGCCTACTTTATTAATTAAAAAGTCCCATGGAAGTAATGACCCATCCATAAACAAGTCATCCCAACTATTGATACCAGCTTCTATTAGTGGGTTAGTAAGGGCATCTATTGTCCATGAGGGGGGGGCGGGTAAGTTCCATATAGGAGCCTTCCCAGAATAGTAGCCAACCTTTGTCGCTTGCCTGACTTTATACCAAGTGGATGCAATCCCTTGTAAAACTTTCAATTTTATTTTCTTAAAGAATTTGGGGTCGCCAAATTTAAACAAAAAACCAAATTGGTCTACTCTTTCACATTCCAATAATGTGGAAAAAAGAAGGCCCATCCCTGTTGATGTAGGGGTTTTAAGCAGCATACGCGTATGCGAAAGCTGAAACGCCCATGCGTAGATTTGAAGGTCTGGTCCAGCGAGCCCTCCCTTCTCCCTGCGACGCCTGATTTTTTTCCACAAGATTCTTGGGCTCTAACTATTCCAAAAAAAGCTGGTAATCGCGCTCTGTAGCTTTGAGATTAATTTTGAATTAAAAAAAAGTGGAATTGAGTTAAACAAAAAAGAAACTTTCGGTAGGATACTCATCTTCACCAGATTAACCTTACCCAAAACAGTGAGCGGGAGATGAGACCAGTCTCTCATAAGTTTCCGACACTCTGCAGCTACTTTGGTGAAGTTAAGAGAAGCAATCGAGTTGATATCTTTAACTATGTTTACCCCCAGATAGCGAATTTGGGTTTTGGATGTCCCGTTATTGTCAGTTGTATTAATATTCCAGGACATTGACTCTGTCTTTAGGGCGTTAATTTCATACCCTGACACTTTGCCAAATTTGAGGGCCTGTTCGATTATCTCTGGGTATGCTTCATCATAACTCATAGTAAAAATCATAATATCGTCCGCATAAAGTGCCACCTTTTTATCCCAGCCACCAAAAATAAAAGGTTTAATGAGTATACTGTCTCTTAAGGTTTGAGCGAAAGGTTCGATATATACATCAAAGAGGAGGGGGGACAGGGGACAACCCTGTCTAGTTCCTCTCGTAACCCTGAAGGGCTCCGTCAAACCTCCGTTTATCAAAAGTGAAGCAGATGGGCACCGATATAACAGCTTTATCGTTCTCCGAAATCTGTCCCCTACGTTGAACTTCCTCAAGGCCTCCGACAAGTACCGCCAATTCACCCTGTTGAAGGCCTTGGTAGCATCCAACGTGAGGACAACCAAAGGGATAGCCTCTTTTATAGCAATATCTATAGAGCCTAGTAATTCATAGGTGAGCTCACAGAGCTGTCTCCCCTTTATAAACCCTTTTTGGTTCGGAGCTATAATATCAGGCGCTACCCGGCCCAACCGATTGGCCAATATAGTGGTAAAGATTTTATAGTTGGCGTTTAATATAGAAATAGGCCGATATGAGCCGCAATCTGAGGAGGGTTTGCCAGACTTCAGGATAAGGATTATGGAGGCATTATCCCATGATTCGGGTGGCAATTCGCCGTCTCTTAGAATTTGATTAAAAAGGGTAACTAGTACTGGAGAGACCTCTGTGATGAGTTTTTTTTAAATTTCACATGGCAAACCATCCGTGCCTGCTGCCTTTCCACTCTTTGCTTTCCTTATAGCCTCTTCTACCTCTGTAATGGTTATTTCCTCATCCAAGGAGCAGCTCTATTCTGATGTTAAAGATGGTAGAGAGATACCTTCCAGCCAACTCATGATGTCATTCTGAGTAAGATTAAGATCGTCCTGATATATGGATTGAAAGAAATTTCTGAAAGCTACTCTGATTTCATCGTCCCTGGAAAAGGTGCCCCCCGCGGATGTAACAGAAGAGATATTGTTACGGACCCGGTCAGATTTTGTTTTCCAGGCAAGTAATTTCCCTGCTCCCTCCCCATATTGGAAATGCGAAAGCTTACTTGCCTCCCATCTCTGCATGACACGTTTCTCTAGAATTGCCGATAATGTATGCTTTAGCCTATACAACTCTGCGTGTTTTTCGGCAAGGTTGTGATTGTCTGTTAGACCAGTATTGTCAATATCAGACTGAACTGCCAAAATATTATTTTCAATGGAGGTTACTTCCTCTGTATACTGCCTTCTTCTATAGGCTACTTTATTTTTGATGAGACCTCTTAATGTACACTTAAATGCATCCCATATAGTTCCTATTGAGGCTGCACCATTATTAGTGTTAAAGAAGTGACGTGTTTCTAATTGTAAACATTCAATATCCTCTATTGATGAGAGTAAAGACCTGTCAAAGGACCACATTCTTGTAAGAGGAGCCATAGCCAATTTTAATTCTAACTCAATTGCAGAGTGGTCAGAGAGATGCATTGGAGTGTAGTGTATTGAGGTAATGTCATAAGCTAGAGCTCTACTAGTAAGAATAAAATCAATTCTAGATTTATGTCTATACTTCGAATTCCTGAATGAGAAGTCTTGCCTTTGACCCTCTCTAAACCGCCAGATGTCAATATAATCATATTGGTTCATTAAACCTAAAAGACAGTTTCTGGATTTAGAGATGATTTTTTGTCTACTGTTAGGGGATTTGTCCAGAAGTGGGTTCAGAGTGATATTGAAATCCCCCGCAATAATCACCGGGTCTGGGAAACTTAACAAGTGGTTGAAATGGGTTTTGAGTGCTGAGGGATCGTCAATATTTGGACCATAATATCCCACTAGTGTTAACTTGATTTCTCCTAACTCTACTGCTACGATGGCCCATCTCCCTCCAGAATCGACTTTCTGCTGTTTTATCTTAAACCTTACGGATTTCTTGAAGAGAATCGAGACCCCTTTGGTCTCCATTCTTACAATAGCCTGAAAGGGATGCACACTTTGAATCAAAATAGATTCATAAGTATTTAAATCCTTCAATTCAGAATGAATGTCAACCAATTCCAGATTATTATGAACCGCTCTAGCAGGCATCCGGTTTTGATTTAATTTGTTACAACAATAAGTACACACACGTTGATCCAAACCCAAATCAAAACAATTTTCTACCATCAAGTATGTTGCAAAATCCTTCCATTCACTATTTTTTTCTCTTTCACTTTTCGCATATAAATCCACTAACTTAGTCTGATTTTTATAATAGGTGCGTCGACAACACACACAAGTGAAATTAGGCCTCTCACTTGATTTCACCTGAAACATGGCAATTTCCTTTTGAAAATTATCTGTACTGGAAACCTGTAAACTAGCTTTCACATTACCATCTTCTTCTGGGTCAATTTCAACATTCTCCTCTTTACTTGTAAAGTAACAAAACTCAATTTCTTCACAAACATTCTTCACATCTACTTCAGAACCATGCAAAAGAGCAGTGCATAATTCTTTAAGCATAATTGCTGGACTCTTACCATAATACAACATTCTAACTAATTTCCCCACTTTACTATGATGCACTGCTAGCATCCTGAAATGATGAAAAACAGTCTGGCATACTCTCCTGGAAAGACAAGCCAGTGAATGACCAGGCAAACCTGTCACTTCTCTCACTCTGCAAGGATCTAATTCTTGCAACAATTTTATTTTCTGTTTTAAACTTTCCTTATTAAATGTCCGTACAAAATCACAAAGAAAATTGATGGAATCCTGTCGCACACTGCAAATAGAACTACACTTCCAGGTATACACTGGTCCCTTAGGACGTCTCCCTAAAACTTCATTACCTAACACCTCTTCTGCCTCTGTTGACACAAGTTTTTCTTTTTCAACAGGACAACCATCTTTCACCTCATAAGCTCGACCACTGGTGTCAACTGCATGCACCAATTCATTGTCCTGAAAGTAACTCTCCTCATTGAAAAATGCCTCACAACTTGAACTATGCATCCATTCTCCTGAGAAAACTTCACAAAAATTACTACGATTAACTACTCTCTTCCATCTACTATTTGATTTGAAATCATAAATTACCTTGTTTAGTTTCCTAATTCTATTGATTATCAAAATAAATAACTTTCGCTTAATTTCAAAAGCCTGATCAATAATTTTCTCTACATTTTTCTTTCTCTTATAAAAAGCCACTTTCTGTTGACCTTTCTTTAAATTTTTTAACAAATTGCCAATTATCCTGTTGCGGAACATTCGTCTACGAATGTCCCGGAACTGATTTTTCCTTCTACTGCCATGCGCAGAGTTATCTCCTGCTCTACCAGTAACATTTTTGATTGTCCTTTCCTTTCCGTTTAAATTGGCTCTCTTTTTCTGGACTAAAACTTGTTCTGTAGTTATACTTTTGTTTCTACAAATGTTTCTAAGGAATGATTTAGTTCTCTTACCCGGAGCTTTCTTCGTGACTGGACGAGATTTTATTGTAGAGGACTGCTGCAAGCATTTAGTAATCTGTGTCTTTGTCGTTTTGTAGCCTTTCGGATTCTATCCTTAGACGGCATTATTTAATTTCGAAATGATTTGCAGTTGAATCTGTGGTAAAATATAATAAAAAATGTTATTAACCACTTTTACCAAACAGTAAATCAATAACAGTAAGAATTTGATTCAGCAATGCCATAAAGATGATTCAGTGAAATCTTCTTAATTTTACTGTGTTAGTTTTACAGGGCTTTCATGCAAATGACTGCCCACCCTGCAACAAAACGCCCACATGAAACCTGACGCACGTTAAATTGTATACTTACCTGCAATAATCCATATGCCAGTGTTTAGGTCCCTCCACCCTGCCCCTCTCCCTCCCTGCCTCCCTGCCCCACCGTAACTCCCTCCACTGCCCGCGGCTGCTATCTTGCAACATGGTACATCTTGTAAATCACTGCTGCGTTATAAAAGTGACGCAACAGCAGCACAAAAGAGGTGCTCAGCCATCATAAATCTGCCCCTAACACTTTAAATAATTGATTCAGGATGGCGATAAGGTGTGGACTATCTAGAGATTTGTTTGAGGTGAGGCCTACTCAGGGTTGCAGATGAAATTTAGGCTTGTTGAAGAGTACAGAGGTGATAATACATGTGCAGGCCTACCAATGAAGTGAATCATGTCAACTGCACTCTTGAACAAAGGCCAGACCTCCTCTATCTCCCTGAACACGCCTAAACCTCATCTGCACAATGTGATTCGTAATGTAAGGAAACACAAGTGATATAATTGAAAAACGTGCAAATATTTTTGCACATTCAACAATCACATCACCTGTATTTCTTCAGCTTAGTTATCTCATTGTGCAGATGTAGTCTAGATCCTATGTAGAAGCACACCCTATCAATACTTAAATTAGCCAAGCACACATGGTGGCGTATTTACAAGGACCTTGCACCACGGGGAAATGTCTTAAATTAAAATGGGAAAAATAACATCAAAGGGACTCAAAGGCCTTGTAAATATGCCCCAAACAACCTATGAAACACTAGCAGTACATATCAAGAAACCTAATTGATTTCAAAAAACGTTTTCAAACCTTTTATGTAAAACAATTATATACCTACATTCATGGGGAACTGACTTAAAATGCCCTAATACACATGAAAGCGTTTTTTTAAGACCCTTGCACCTTTTTTTCCATCACTTTTAACATGGCTATGTAACTCAAACAATGAAAATCAAAATTTGCCAAGCACACATGGGGACGTATTTACAAGGACCTTGCACCAGGGGGAAGTGACTTGAAATGGCCAAGCACACATGAGAGAGTATTTACAAGGCCCTGGCCTTGCACCAGAGGGAAGTGACTTGAAATGGCCAAGCACACATAACGGCGTATTTACAAAGAACTTGAACCAGAGAGAAGTGACTTAAAATTGCAAAGCACACATGAGGACATATTTAGAAGACCCTTTCCCCAGGGGGAAGTGACTTAAAATGACCAAGCACACATAGGGGTGTATTTACAAGGCCCTTGCACCACTTATGCATCACTTTTAACATGTACACTGTGGAGCACCATGGGGCAAAAACAACACAGATGCATCATGCATCTGTTCCGCAAAAGCAACGCATTGCAGGAGTCACATCGCAAGTAAATAAATTCTCTTAAATTTAAAAAGCATTCCTTTTCCTTAAAAACGATTTTCTGGTCATAATTTGAAAACACAGCACAGCTCCTATGTACAACCACACCTTGTCAGTATTAATATTTCACATTATCACCAATTACAATTTGTAAAAAAAGCAAAATCTTCTTGGAAAACATAACGCAAACACTTGACACAAAACATTATTTTAAATGCACAGCTGGCTTCCTTATTTTCTCCAAAAAGCATACTAGTCTCTTTCTAAAGTAAAGGAACCATATCTCACCTTAGCAAAAGCTTTTTGAATTTCAAAGCAGTCTCAGAAACACACCAATTTTACAAAAGCAGAGCAAAAGGTATGCACTCCAGAGGCTGGAACCAACAAAGGCACAGAAATGCTGATATTCATGACACATATCTCTCATGTCACCCAATCAAAACTCTTCCCCCACTTTTTTCAAATCAACACCCTTCCCCCCTCTGCCCTTTCTGCCCTTTTTCCATAGCAACTACCTCCTGACAGACCTCTCATGTTTACAAGTTCACACAACAATGTTTCAAATGAACTCTGAACTCTCACTACACCTGCTAATCCACTGCAGTCTTTCTAAAAATCATTTTTTATTAACCATTCAAATTACATCTTTCAAAGAACACATCCATGCACCCTAACTTTCTGTTTTCAGCAATGGAAATCCACCAATCACTGCTACTGAATCATTAGCACTCAAACTCCACAGTTTTTTTTCTTTACAAACTCCACTGTTTCAACTGCCATTTCATTCCCACACTTCATCTGAATGCAGCAGAACCTCCCCTCGCCATGTTTTCTGTCTGGATTCTTGGACATAGCTACATCCACTGGGCTCACAGGTATGCTGATAACAGAAATTTACACAACCTCAATTTACAAAATGTGGAAATCAAATGGATTGGGCAAAGAAGATTGAGATGTCACCAATTGATACCATTGGTGAAAACCTTTTTGCATTTGCAAAACCCTAACCTCATAATAGTGTACTGTGGAGGAAATGATTTGGGCACTTTGACTGGGGTAGGTCTGGAAATGCTCTTAAAGGACACCTTTGAGCAATTGATGGCACGTTTTCCTCAAACTGCCTTGGTATATTCCAATATATGCCAAAGACAAAAATGGAGGTGGTCCAATCAATTTTGTCCGCAAATTGAGAAATCGAGGAAGCATGTAAATAAGTCTGTTTCAGCTTACATGAGAGACCATGGAATGGGCTGCATCTACAACAATAACATGCGTTACTACATGCAAGATATCTACAGAGGAGATGGCGTGCACTTCTCAGATGAGGGGAACAGAGTTTTCATACAAAATTTAAGACTGTGTATTGGTACCTACTTATAAGTACCTAGAACTTACACAGAACCCAAAAGCTCTTTTCAGAGCTACCTTAACTATAATTACTCTTTAAAAATTTCGAATGTACCTTTTTTCACTAATTTTCACTTATGTTCGCTTCCCGGTTCGCTACCCGGTTCACGTACCGGCAGCTAACCGCGCGAAAAATTAAAAAAGAAATTTCTTTTTTCTCGCACATATGGGACTCCTCAGCCACCCTCAGAAAACCTAGGGGTCAGGATACGTCTACCGTGCCCCCTTCTACCCATTCTGAACATTATTTACCCTCCATCTGAATTGAATACCGGGGCACGCACTGAGAAGCGCTCGCTTAAAAAAGGTGGAAAAGTAATTTACAGAAAAACCACTGGAGACACTTTCACCAAATATACATTAGCTCATACTACATACCAATCCCTACCATTTTCACAAATTTGGTTGGAATTCCATTTAGCCATTTAGCATGTAGACCTCTCTAAATTCCCTGAGGTAAATTACTTCACAAAACACATCTGAAGTGTTGGAATGACAACCAATTAAAATGTTACTTTCATTTTCTACTTTTTTTACCTGACATTTGATTGATTATGTACCTGAATATATATAAAGAAAGAGAGAAAAACGCAGCCATTTTGACTACTACTTCCTGAAGTACATTGCAAGAACATTTTCACTGACAACTTAAACTTGTTTTTAAAAGACAAGATGTTATTTTATAAATTTGACCGGAGAACTATGTTATACAATTTAAATTAATTTGGAAAACATTTTCAGATAGTTATATACTACCCCTCTGTAAGAGTTAGACATTGAGAAAGGCTTGTTTATTATAATTATGGATTGATTTACGTTTCTGTGTTATAATTATGAATTTACTTAGGCTTTTTCGCAGGCACTTTTTAATAGTACTACTTCACGCCTGAAACCATACAGTGCCCATAGATAACTTCTCTGTTATAAACTCACAAGTACCTGTCTGAACTTAAACCCAACATTGCCCTATCTTTACTGATATATTTATTTTTTATGCAAATTTCAGCACAAAAATTGACAGAAATTGCCCTAGAGAAGAACAATGAGGAAATCATTGAACACATTGACTTGGAATTCATGGATGAATCACAAGACCAAGAACTTCTACAATGTGTTGAATCTGTGGATTTGTTACTTCATTATGAGGACGATAACATGTGGGAAGTTATGTTCACTCAACAAGAGGACATTTCGGACAGTCAAATGTTAGACAGTCTATTAAATTTTGAAAAAGAATCAGAAAAATAAATGTATATTTAATAATCAAAAATTGTTCGAGTCTTTACTCATTTTTATATGTAATTCATAAACTAGTACCAAATTGATTATAATGTAAAGACAGACTTATAGTATACTGTGCAACTTTTTTATGTTACTGCATTGGTACCTACATTTTGCTACTTAAATAAAAAAAACATACAATATTTAAAAAGTCTATCATTCTCATTTCCTCATATTACGCTCCCCGGACCGCTCTCCGGTGCGCGTACCGGACGCACCCCACGCAAAAAAAAATTATTATATTTTTTTTTTTTTGCCCCGCGGGGCCCTTTTAAAGCCTCCACATCAAACGTAGGGGATCAGGGAGGATCTACTATGCCCCCTTATGGTCATTTCCCCCTTTGTTTTGGCCTCCTCTTGTCTCTCGATCCTACCGAGAGACAAGCTGGCGGCCGCTCCGGACTGTTTAGAATGTTGACAGACACCGGAGAGCCAATCAGCTTCGCTTCGCGAAGTTCCGTTACGCGTCAGGTACGCGAACCGGAGCGCTACCCGGAGCGCTGTCACAGATATATATATTTTTTCGAACGTTAATTTATCAAAATCCACTGGAGCACATATATTGAGACCTAGCAAAGGCACATCGGGCTAACAGTCCCTACAATTTTGCCAAGTTTCGTGCAAATCCATTCAGCCGTTCGAGCTAAAAGTGAGGAGAACCACCCTATGGAAATGAACATGGGAAAAACGCGTTTTGGGACCCCCCCTTTTTTCTCAGCCCCCCCTTGACAAACCCCCCCCCAAAATTTTCAGGGGCTGCTCAGAAACAAAATGTGCAATTTTCCTGAAAATTTCTGACAATCCCATTAACAAACGCCAAAGTTATTAGACATAGAATTTTCAAAAATCCCATAGAGAAAAAATCCTAACTATATATACCTACTGGCGACCGCCAGTAGGTAATATATATATATATATATATATTCACTGAAAGAAACACAGGTTTCAGGTACGTTATAGTTCGGGATTAGCATTACAAACCATACAAATTCACTTAAAAAATTACAGGTTTCAGTGAAGCTATAGTTAGTTGGACATTTCACTCGTACAAAACCAGAGAAATTCGGCTGTTATGCTGAGGTATGTTGAGCTAACTATAACTTGCATCCCCACAATGCACTGCTGATGGGTTCACATATTACATCACTCATGACATCGTCAGTGACATTACTCATGACATCACTGATGGCATCTCAAATAACATCACTCATGACATCATCCAGTGACTGATATATATATATATATATATATATATATATATATATATATATATATATATATATATATATATATATATATATACATATACATATATATATATATATATATATATATATATATATATATATATATATATATATATATGTATATATATATATGTATATATATATATATATATATATATATATATCATTCTTAACATTTTTAGAAATACAAAAAATGTTAAGAATTATATATATATATACATATATATATCATTCTTAAAATTTTTAGAAATACTCAGTCAATGGATGAATATATATATATATATATTCAATGAAAAAACCATAGGTTATAGGCCATATATAGTTAGGAATTAGCATTTACAAAACCTTATTTTACTCGCATAAAACCATTGAAATTCCATATATAGTTAGAAGCGCTAACTATATATCGCGCACCCGCAATCCACTGCTGATGATGTCACATATTACATCATTCATGACATGGTCAGTGACATCACTGATGACATCACTGATGACATCTCAAATGACATCACTGATGACATCACTGATCACAACATCCAGTGATTGTATGTGTCTGTAAAGTTTAAATATGTTTCACATATTGAAGAATGAGTGGATGTATAAGTGTCTGGATGAAGAATTTAGTAGGTGCATGACTGACTGTATGAGTGAGTGATTAAATGTGTCTCACTGAGTACATGGGTTAGTGACTAAACTGTCTTAATTCGTGCATCAGTATGTTTGTTGTTGTGTAAGCTGCTGCATGTGTTGATCAGTAGCTATAAGAGTGGCCATATGGGTTATTGATTGGTTGCCCAAGTATTTGAATGGGAGGCTGAGTGTGTGTGTGGGTGGCTGGGAGGTGCGTGACTCTGTGCATAGATGTGTAAGCAGTTGATTCACTAGGAGTATGAGTTCAAGAGTGCATGTGGAAACAGCTATATGGGCGGTTGACTGTGCATGGGTGTGTTGGTGAGTGAATGGATTTCTCATTGCTACATGTGCAAGTAAGTACGTATGTAAAACACAATACATGTGAGAGTTGAGATATATAAATAACTGAACATAAGAGCCAGTGAATGTGTGAGTGGCTGTATCGATCACTGTGAGCTTGTATCAGGGATTATATAAGAGAGTAAATATGTGTTATTATATGTTTGAATAAGTAAGATGTGTATAACTGTATAGTTGAGGAAATGGAGGTGTGATTGATTCTTTGCATGACTGACTAGGTGTGTGAGTAACTCCATGGATGACTGACAGTCTGTGAGTGTCTGTTTATACTGAGTGTATGTAAGGTTATATTAGAGTCTGAAGAGGTTCATTGTATTATCACATGAGTGATGTGATCAGTGATGACAAATGAGATGTCATCAGTGATGTCATTTGAGTTGTCATCAGTGATGTCATCAGTGATGTCATTTGAGATGTCATCATTGATACCATTTGAGTTGTCATCAGTGATGTCATTTGAGATGTCATCAGTGATGTCATCAGTGATGTCACTGACCATGTCATGAATGATGTAATATGTGACATCATCAGCAGTGGATTGCGGGTGCGCGATATATAGTTAGCGCTTCTAACTATATATGGAATTTCAATGGTTTTATGCGAGTAAAATAAGGTTTCGTAAATGCTAATTCCTAACTATATATGGCCTATAACCTATGGTTTTTTCATTGAATTTTCAAGGTTTTGTAAATGCAAATTCCTAACTATATATCCACTATAACCTATGGTTTTTTCTGTGAATTTCATTGGTTTTTTAATAGCAAATATGAAAAGCTTTAAAATGTCAAGTACGTGATAGATAAAAACATTTTCGTATTTATGCACGCTGATGTGCTTTGAACGCTGCACCCCCCCCCCTCCCCTCTTTTGCCTTAGTAGTACTCTCTCTTTGCAGATACTGAAGGGTAGTTAACGCAGGCCTTTACCCCCGTTGTAATCCGTCGTGCCTCCTTGTCTCTCCATTTGATTGATTGTTGTCCAAGCATTTACTGTTTTAGAATTGGTTCTCTTTGGATCATTCTCTATTTACAAACAAGCACAAAGTCGCAATACTCTGTTTAGTCTTTGCAGATAGTGAAAAATCGTGTAAAAAAATAAAAGTAATCGAGCAAAATCAGTAGGCCACTAATTGGATCTCTTTTTGACCTCGCTAAAATAGAAATATTAGGAACAACCCTTCTTGAGAAATACGAAAATAGTGAGATGAACTGAGCTCCACACCATGAGGGCTGCAAGACAGCTCGGCTCCATCACCCATCCCGCACAAAATAACGACAAACCCTATGCAAATATTAAAAATATAGACAACACACCAGCAAAGAAACAGGGTAAAACATTTTATTAAAAAACTATTTACATAACGTTGGTTTATAAGATGATGTCAGTAGTGGACCGATGTGTGAATAGATCGAAAACAGCACAAGGCTCCAAGATCCGGATAGCAAGCTCCTGGATGTTGGGTGCCATAGTTTAGAGTTCTGAATTTCAGCCTTTTTCAATGCCTGTGCTTTGTTGAATCAAAATGGCGGCTTGACACAAAGCTGACTCAAGCGTTGTTACTGATGCTATGCAGACCAAAACTGGTTTTCAGTTTGTACATTTTTCTAGATTTTTCAATCCAAGTTTGGTTGACTTTGTAGAACGATGGCTTCAGATTTTCAACATACGGTGTGGTGGCGCTGACTGGGAGGGGGCGCTTCGCTCCTGCCCCCTCCCCAAGTAAGATTTTCATACGTGAAAGTACGTTAATGGTTTTGGTCCCTGAGATGCTTCGATGTCACTACCATTCTCAAATAGCATAAGTTCTGGATGTTGGGTGCCATAGTTAAGAGTTCTGAGCAGTGCTTGTAACACTGTCTGAAGCTTATTTCCACCTACTGCAGCTTCACTATTCTCAAAGTAAGTGAGTGTTGTTTGTGGACCTGACTGCATTAGAAAACAATGTGATATGTTACCTTCCTAAACAGCTTGACGGAGGCCCCTGAGGGGCGGTGTGATGGCCATGGACTCGGAGAAGACGCTTGGCTCCGACACCCTCCCCAAGTCTTATAGCACTGGTGTAGCCTGAGATCGCCCCCGACATAGGCGGCCGGCTCCCGGGGTCCGGCGGAACTTTTTGCCTTTTGATGACTCTTCAATTCTGGACCTTGTCCCACAATCCGTTTGACCTGAAGACAAGCTGTAGTGGGGCGCCCCTTTATCGTTTTAGTTGCCATTCCGCCCGCTTTTGCTACACTGTGCCTCTTCCGCCATTCAGCTGTTTACCGCCCGCTCTTGCGACTACAGCGTCTCGCTCACCATGTAGTTGAGATGCGCCCGCTCTTGCGGTGCAGCGATAGGCGGCTGCCACAGGACTCTCAAAATGGCGGCCGGCTCTTCGGTTTTGGGCCTGGTCCACTAAAATGGCCCTGGGACACCTTGGAACTCGGACGCTTGTCTGCTAGGGCTTGGGTCCCATTCTCGAAAAGCGTCCCCTCAGCCGTGAAGATTGTACAAAAGTCTTGGGGGCCTCCGACTCCCGCAGGCTTCTGGTGGGGAGCGGCTGCCATGATTGCTCGTGGAATGGCCACGACGGAGCTACGAGATGGTAGTGGTCTCATGCTGACGCCAGCTTTAGTCTGAAACATCCAGAAACACTGTAGACTACCAATTCGATCAGTTCCGGTAGCGCCCCAACATGACCCGGAAGAGAAGAACTTGCCCTCCCCTCTTTGACTGATGGTTCTTGTTGCCTGTCCCCTCTGTTGTCATTTAACAGAACTTTTTGGACTGCTGAAAGGGGTTGTGTTCTGAACGCTGGTTGGTGGAGACATTTAGACTATATTCTTGACCTACGTTGTCGCGTAATGCGTTTTATGACACGCCGCGTTAGCGCACCCGGAAGTGATCCGAGGCGCGGCGCGCAGCGCGTAACGTAAGCATAACAGGTCATGTGACTTGTTAATAAAACTTTTCATTGGTTCATTTTACTTTTGTTAATTTAATGATGAAAAGCTTGGTCATATGACCTAAAAATTACGCTTTTTATTATTTTCGAACAATATTTTTTTTTCAAACATATGTTATAATATTCCAGGCTAATGTACTTTCCCGGAAAATTTACAACTGTCTTGCAAGTAAAATATATTCCTTTTTCGAGAAAAAGGGCGTTTCTTCCTTCCATGACGGAGCCGTTGAATAAAAGAGATTCGGCCTGCTGTCTTAGTCGCCGATACGCCTGATTATCAGATTCTTATCGATCACTTTATGTTGCAGACATGAAAAACACAACTGCCCTTGACCATTTATCTTTACTGCGTTCCTACATATTATACCTTTTATCCGTCATGTAATTGGACTGCTTTATTTCACTTGCCTTTTACTGATTCGAAAACAGTCACTAAAAGTAAAAACTTTACAAATGAAAATACTACTACCGTGTTTTGTTTTAAAAACCTTTATTGTGAAAATGTCAGTATACAAATACGGGCCTATAACCACGTGGGCCGGCCACGGAGCAAACTGAAATCGTATATGATGAGGAGACATTTACACTGTAGAAGAACGTAACGAGCGGGCCATTAGGTGACAAGAACAAAGGTGTCTAACAGTTGCGGAATCGGTGGACGTACATTTTGTAATTAAAAAACGACAGGGCCACTTACAATAACATTTTCTAGATATACATTTGCGGGCAAAGAGTTACGAGTCCCATTTATACCGGCGCCATTTTGGGCGAGGCCGGGCAGGTCCAAGATATAGTCAAAATGTCTCCACCAACCATCGGCCAGACCAGAACCCCTTTCGGCCCTTTATGCTACAAGATGGTGTCTTCCATTCAGAAAATATTGGTGGCAGCATTTTGAAAGGAAACAGAAACAGCCGTTCTCCTAGTGAGTTTCACATTGTTACATTTAGGAAGAATGTTGAAGAGTAGTATGTGGAAAATCTGAAGCCATTTTTCTACAAACTCTCAATCAGACTTGGATGGAAAAAAAAAACCTGAAGAATGTACAAACTGAAAACCAATTTTTGTCTGTATAGCACCAACAGTAACGCTTGAGTCAGCTTTGTGTCAAGCCGCCATTTTCATTCAATCAATAGCGTCCCCCTGCACACATTCAGGGACCTGGTCGTGTCTTCAGATGAAACGCATTGTAGGAAAAGAAGCAGAAAGGAAAAGGAAAAAAGTTCCGCCGGACCTAGTGAAGCTGCAGCAGGTGCAAATAAGCTTCAGACAGTCTTACAAGCACTGCTCAGAACTCTCAACTGAGGCACTCAACATCCAGGACTTGCCATTCGGATCTTGGCGCCTTGTATTTTTGTTTTGTTTTTGATTGAGGGGAAACAACAAAAAACAGGCATTGAAAAAGGCTCAACAGTGCAGGGCGCCTTGTGCTGGTTCCGACCTATTCACACATCGGTCCACTACTGACATCACCTCATAAACCAACGGGGCACCCCACGCCGACTTTCGGCGCAGCATTGTAGGATGGCCACACCAGTGCGGCAATTTGCTGGACACCACCTCGGTGCCATCCAGATCTCGGCGCGTTCATTCAATCAATAGCGTCCCCCTGCACACATTCAGGGACCTGGTCGTGTCTTCAGATGAAACGCATTGTAGGAAAAGAAGCAGAAAGGAAAAGGCAAAAAGTTCCGCCGGACCTAGTGAAGCTGCAGCAGGTGCAAATAAGCTTCAGACAGTCCTACAAGCACTGCTCAGAAATCTCAACTGAGGCACTCAACATCCAGGACTTGCCATTCGGATCTTGGCGCCTTGTGCTGGTTCCGACCTATTCACACATCAGTCCACTACTGACATCACCTCATAAGCCAACGGGGCACCCCACGCCGACTTTCGGCGCAGCATTGTAGGATGGCCACACCAGTGCAGCCACTTGCTGGACACCACCTCGGTGCCATCCGGATCTCAGCGCGTTCGAGTCACTGTGCCGGAAGAGTGACCGGAACTCAGCTGAACACGCCGTCTTTCGGCGCAGCATTGTAGGATGGCCACACCAGTACGGCAATTTGCTGGACACCACCTCGGCGCCATCCGGATCTCGGCGCGTTCGAGTCACTGTACCGCAACAGTGACCGCAATTCAGCTGGACACGCCGTCTTTCGGCGCAGCATTGTAGGATGGCCACACCAGTGCGGCAATTTGCTGGACACCACCTCGGTGCCATCCGGATCTCGGCGCGTTCGAGTCACTGTACCGCAACAGTGACCGCAATTCAGCTGGACACGCCGTCTTTCGGCGCAGCATTGTAGGATGGCCACACCAGTGCGGCAATTTGCTGGACACCACCTCGGTACCATCCGGATCTCGGCCCGTTGTGCTGCCTTCGGCCTATTCGCACATCGGTCCGCTACTGACGCCGCCTCACGTGCCAACGGATTTTCTACGCTTTTTGTAGCCCTATGTCGCATAACAGGTCATGTGACTTGTTTATAAAACTTTTCATTGGTTCATTTTACTTTTGGTTTCCTAAAGATGGAAGGCTTGGTCATATGACCTAAAAATAACACTTTTCATTGGTTTAGAACATTTTTTTTTCCCAAACGATGAAAGCCCCACCTTGTTTCTGGATCATTCAGACTGAAGCTGGCGTCAGCATGAGAGCACCACCATCTCGTGGCTCCGTCGTGGTCATTCCGCGAGCAATCATGGCAGCCGCTCCCCACCGGAAGCCTGCGGGAGTCGGGGGCCCCCAAGACTTTTATACAATCTTCACGGCTGAGCGGACGCTTTTCGAGAATGGAGCCCAAGCCCTAGCAGGCAAGCGTCCGAGTTCCAAAGTGTCCCAGGGCCATTTCAGTGGACCAGGCCTAAAACCGAGGAGCTGTCCGCCATTTTAAGAGCCATGTGGCAGCCGCCTATCGCTGCACTGCAAGAGTGGGAGCAACTCAACAACATGGTGAGCGAGACGCTGTGGCCGCAAGAGCGAGCGCAACTCAGCTAGATGGCCGCCACCTGGGGAGGCCCGTTCACGCCGGCTCCCCCACGCCCCCCCCGAGCCGCCGCACGCCTATTTTAGGAGCAGCATTGTAGGATACCAAAACCAGTGCGGCAGTTTACTGGACATCACCTGGGTGCCTGTCGTACATGTTGTGTCAGCCATGTGACACTGGACACAGACCGCTACTGACGAGGCCTCCCCCCGCACCACCCGGGACGCACCACGCTGTTTTTCTGTGCTGCATTGTAGGATCCCTAAACCAGTGCGGCACCCAGGCGACATCACCTGGGTGCCGTCCAGAACTCTGCACGTTGTGCTGCCTTGGGACTATTCGCACAACAGACCGCTACTGACGAGGCCTTCCTCCGCCCCACCCGGGACGCCCCACGTCAATTTTCGGAGCAGCATTGTAGGATCCCTAAACCAGTGCGGCACCCAGGCGACATCACCTGGGTGCCGTCCAGAACTCTGCACGTTGTGCTGCCTTGGGACTATTCGCACAAAAGACAGCTTCTAACCATTGTTGCTTTTTGTGTTGAGAAATGTTTAAATGTTTTTAGTTTTTGTTCCGTTTGTTAAAGTTAGTAGTTAATAAAGTTTTATAACCTTACTTTGTTGGAGTGTTATCTATTTTTTTAAAAACGGGTGAATGGGGCCTTGAATCGGGTTATTGTCATGTGTGGGCTTTGGAAGTGTGCTGCTGCAGGATCGGACATTTCAAACTCAAATGCACGTTCTTTTTCTTACCTTTCCGAAGCATGGAGCGCAATAGCAGGCAGAGAAAGGGTGATGCACGTGTTGAACACTACCTGACCTGGCAAGTTGCTGGCAGTGCCCCCCCGCCCGCTCCTGAAAGAGGGCACACACACACCGCCGCCCCGAGTACTTCACAAATCTTTAAAAGACCATGCGCTTGTTCATGAGGCTTAAATGGTTTATCACCTCTTCTAGAACCCCTGCATCGACCCTCTGACGTTTCATGGAAAAATTACCATGTAACACAATACCAAGCCCTGTCAGCTGAAACCCCCAAGGAATCGTGGGGCATATTATCAAGGGGGTTTATCTCCGCTTTTTTGGCTTTAAAAACCATGAAAGCGGAGATAAAATTATTTCCCTATTATCAAGCTGTCGCTAACACCAGTTAGTGACAGCTAAAAGGAGATAGCGACCATCTTGGGCCCCGCTTTGCATGTCAGTGATACTTATCACTAATGACATGCAAAGTGGCGTGCCAAGATGTTAGCGACTGGAAACAGTCCCTAACATCGCTACCTTCTATTACCAACTTTTGGAGATATTCGCGCTAAGCGCGAATATCTCCAAAATCTAACACCTGCCCTGAGCAGTTCTTAGCCATGTTATCCAATGGGAGGTGGATAACATGGCTAAGAGCATTAGGTCGATAATACATGAATATCGCTGACTTTTCTGCGATAATAGCAAGGTTTATCTGCGATAAAAATCGCCGATGTGCGGCGATAATTTTTGTCTCTAAACAAGTTAGAGACAAAAATTATCGCTAGTTGTTCGTAATATGCCCCCGGGTTTTTGCTTGCAGAAATCGGGAGGCGGGAGACTAGCACTGAAATCAGTACTCACACGCCTGAATCAGGAGGATTGGCATGTCTGAATTCTCTACAGCTGGGGCCATAAACTACATCCGCAGGGTTAGGTGATAGCCTGGAACCAGCCTGGCATCTAAAATGGCTGCCGTGCACGACAAAATTGTGGCATTCGAAAAAAGGCAAGATGGCGCAGCCGCTGGAAGAGATGTATCAACATATATCAGCCTCCTCAGCCACCCTCAGGAAACATAGGGGATTAGGATATGTCTCCCGCACCCCCTTATACCTAGTACTTTAATTAACGAAGCACAAAATGGCGAATTCCCGTTTCGCTACCAGTTTGCGGCCCAGTTCGCGGCCCGTGAAGCGCTTCTACCGTGAAAAATCATTTTTTTTTTATTTTCCCCACGGGACCCTTTAATAACCCCAACAACATTCCTAGGGGGTCAAGAGGGGGATACCTTGCCCCCTTTCATTAAATTCCCCCTTAGTTTTTCACCTTTTCTTCTCTCTCGATCCTACCGAGAGACAAGATGGCGGCCGCTCCGGACTGTCACGCAGCAAAAAAAAAAAAAAAGCTCACGCACAGCCGCTGGAAGAGATGTATCAACATATATCAGCCTCCTCACCCACCCTCAGGAAACATAGGGGATTAGGATACGTCTCCCGCACCCACTTATAACTAGTAATTTAATTAACGAAGCACAAAATGGCGAATTCCCGTTTCGCTACCAGTTCGCGGCCGCGCTTCTACCGTGAAAAATCATTTTTTTTTTATTTTCCCCACGGGACCCTTTAATAACCCCAACAACATTCCTAGGTGGTCAAGAGGGGGATACCTTGCCCCCTTTCATTAAATTCCCCCTTCGTTTTCCACCTCTTCTTCTCTCTCAATCCTACCGAGAGACAAGATGGCGTCCGCTCCGGACTGTTTAGAATGTTGACAGACACCGGAGAGCCAATCAGCTTTCTGCGCGCAAAGTTCCGATAAGCGAAAAGTAAGCGGACCGGATCGCTGCCCAGAGCGCTGTTACAGATATATATCTTGGTTTGAACGTTAATTTCTCAAAAACTACTGGAGCACATATATTGAGACCTAGCAAAGGCACATCGGGCTAACAGTCCCTACAATTTTGCCAAGTTTCGTGCAAATCCATTCAGCCGTTCGAGCTAAAAGTGAGTCCAACCGCCCTATGGAAAAATGAATGGGAAAAACGCGTTTTGGGACCCCCCTTTTTTCTCAGCCCCCCCTTGACGAAACCCCACCAAATTTTCAGGGGCTGCTCAGAAACAAAATGTGCCATTTTCCTGAAAATTTCAGCCGATTCCGTCCACAAACGCCAAAGTTATTAGACATAGAATTTTCAAAAGTTCCATAGACAAATAATCCTAACTATATATACCTACTGGCTATCGCCAGTAGGTAATATATATATATATATATATATATATATATATATATATATATATATATATATATATATATATATATATATATATATATATATATATATATATATATATATATATATATATATATATATTATACACACAGACACACACACCAAAGTTTATTGAAGAATGAGTGGGTGTATGAGTGTCTGAATTTATGATTTAGTGGGTGTGTGACTGACTGTAAAAGTGAGTGATTAAACATGTCTTAGTGAATGCATGGGTGAGTGACTAATCTGTGTGAATGTCGATATTAATATGTCAGTTCATATGTAAGTAGCTGAATGTGTTGGTGAGTAGCTACAAGAGTATCTATATGGGTTAATGATTGGTTGTCTGAGTACCTGTATGGGTGCCTGAGTATCTGTGTGGGGGTGTTACTCCCTGTATGGATGTGTAAATGGGTATTTCAGGAAGTGTATAGGTTCATGAGTGCATCTGTGAGGGGCTGTATAGGTGAGTGAGTGGATGTGTGTAGAACTATGAATCAGTGAGTGGGTATGTACTAACTGGTATTGGTGTGTCTATGGTTTCGGGAATGGTAGTCTGCATTTTCAAGTGGGTGTATGAAAGGTTATTAGGGTTTGAGGAGGTGCAGCAGATATTAAGTGGACGATGTCATCAGTGATGTCATCAGTGATATCATTTGAGATGTCATTAGTGATGTCTCTGACCATCTCATGAGTGATGTAATATGTGATATCACCAGCAGTGCTTCACGTGGGCCCGAGTTATAATTAGCTCAACTAACTATAACAGCCGAATTTCTCTGGTTTTCTACTTTTAATGGTTCACAGCCGGTGAACATTAAGCTTGGGCAGGTCCTGCTTGGAACACGTTAACGAGTGAGATGTCCCTGATACACCGCGGAGGGGGAAGGAATCGCTGACAACACTTTTACTTTCAATGGTTTACAGCCAATCAACATACGTCTGTCGCGGGTAATGCTATATCCTTGCAACAAAATAGTAGGTGTGGTAGCGCTGTAAAAAATGAAGTCTAGGTTTTAAACAGTTTTTTATTAAGCAATCACAATTATACTTTCTTAGGAAAGTGTAGCTGTATATATCAGAGGGGTGATAAATAAAAACGCAATTCATAAAATATCCCTTAAGCGTGGCCACACCCTCCTTTTTTTGTTGCTTATAGTTTGTAAAAGTGTTGCCCCATATTCTTAGGCATCAGTTACTTTTAGATAAAGTAGAGTGCTACAAGAAACACTCCTGCACTACATCATCTCAGGTCACAATAGCAATAACAAGTAAAAAACAGTTAAACACAAATGACATATTACCTAGAAATGAACGCTTCATCAAAACATTAAATAAAGCACTATGTATACAGTTTGTTTTTAGGGACTACTATTTTATAAAATATTAGCAGTGTTACAAACTGTGAGGTAGTAAGTTATCAACGGAAATAACTGTAGTAAATGTTGTTAAAATGTCGCAGAGATAGATCTCTAACCCCTCTGAAGTACTATAAATTCACAGTATTAAAATATACACGGTGACTTTATAGTGTTCCATAGGAGAAGAAGAATAAGGAGCAAAACAAAAAAAAGAATGTTTTTACAATCTCTATTCTGTAGAAGTCGGGAAAATTTTGTCGTAGTGCTTAGAGGTCGCTCACTGCTCTGCTAACAGATCACACACTCCATTGAGAATATATAGGAAAGTAGTAATATATACAATACTATTCCTATATATTCTATTGGGGGAACGAGAATAGGAAGCTCCACAAAGAAAAAGAGAAATACGAAAATATCAAATAAGAAATGCAGGGTTTATCAAAGGCATTCAGTAAAAAAGTATCTATGTAAACAATCTTTTTTTAAACTGCAATTTCGAAAAATATTCTCACTGTAAAAATATATAATCAAGTAAGTTATAAAGGTCAGTAAGCTGTATTTCAGATGGTTCACTCCTGGTGGCGACGAATCTCCAATTCCTCTTATGTGAAAATATGACACTCTACTACAATATAGAGAGTTTAATTGATGCCACACAAAAAAGGAAAAGGAAAATAAAGTCATAAACACAAAACAAGATCAATAATGAAATACTTTTCAACGGTGAATATGTTCAAAGTTTTTTTTCCGGAACTTCAAAATCTTTCATCTTCAGCTCAGAAACTCCTCTCAGATCATAATGACTGTGAATCTTATAATAGATGTGATGTAAAGAGCAGTGTATTACAGGAGCACGAGTTATAGTTAGCGGAACTAGCTATAACGGTGGAATTTCGATGGTTTTGTATGAGTGAAATGTCCAGCTAAATATAACATCCCTGAAACCTATGGTTTTTTCAGTGAATTTCAAAAGTTTTTTTAAATGCTAATTTCTAACTATAACGTCTGTAAAACCTATGCCATTTGCTGGAATTTCTGAATAAAACGGCAAGCTTGTTCCCCACTCCCCTTGTGGCCTCTCATCTTTTCGTTTGAAGGATTGCAGGTGATATATACTGCGCAGCCAGACGCGCAGAAGAGTTGGCCCTGCGGCATCAAGAGACTCGGGGAAAAACTGGCACCACGCTGCTTGCAGCTCATTTTCAAAATCGAGGGATCGATATCCCCCAGGAGTCCGCCAAACATCCCAGATCGGAGGAAACAGACTGAGATATTTTTCCTCGACAGGGCAATCCGTCTCTCATTTGACCGCCCCTGTTTCATGACTGACCTGGGAAAACGGGCGCTGCAGTCAGAGGGGACACAGGAGCTGGCACCGTGATGTTTGTTGTTCTTCGACCACCCCGCCCTCCTGCCACGGGCACAAAACTACCTTTTTTCCACTCCCCTACACCAGCCACCTATCTTTGCCAAGACTGTGCATGCTGGGAAATGGAGTCCGCAACAATTAACACGGACTACCATTGCTGTGCTGATTGCATTAGGGGGAGGGAACTCAGTGCCTACAGGTACTTCTACACAGGAGGAGCTCATTAGGGAATGGGCCGTTCAAGAGGAAGGCGCTGAAGAAGGCCAACGACGAAATGCATTCGCCATTTGCTGGAATCTCTGAATAAAACAGCAAGCTTGTTCCCCACTCCCCTTGTGGCCTCTCATCTTTTCGTTGGAAGGATTGCAGGTGATATGTACTGCGCAGCCAGACGCGCAGAAGAGTTGGCCCTGCGGCATCAAGAGACTCGGGGAATAACTGGCACCACGCTGCTTGCAGCTCATTTTCAAAATCGAGGGATCGATATACCCCAGGAGTCCGCCAAACATCCCAGACCAGAGAAAACAGACTAAGATATTTTTCCTCGACAGGGCAATCCGTCTCTCATTTGACCGCCCCTGTTTCATGACTGACCTGGGAGAACGGGCGCTGCAGTCAGCGGGGACACAGGAGCTGGCACCGTGATGTTCGTTGTTCTTCGACCACCCCGCCCTCCTGCCACGGGAACAAAACTACCTTTTTTCCACTCCCCTACACCAGCCACCTAACTTTGCCAAGACTGTGCATGCTGGGAATTGGAGTCCGCAACAATTAATACGGACTACCATCGCTGTGCTGATTGCATTAGGGGGAGGGAACTCAGTGCCTACAGGTACTTCTACACAGGAGGAGCTCATTAGGGAATGGGTCGTTCAAGAGGAAGGCGCTGAAGAAGGCCAACACCGAAATGCATTCGCCATTTGCTGGAATTTCTGAATAAAACGGCAAGCTTGTTCCCCACTCCACTTGTGGCCTCTCATCTTTTCGTTGGAAGGATTGCAGGTGATATGTATTGCACAGCCAGACGCGCAGAAGAGTTGGCCCTGCGGCATCAAGAGACTCGGGGAATAACTGGCACCACGCTGCTTGCAGCTCATTTTCAAAATCGAGGGATCGATATACCCCAGGAGTCCGCCAAACATCCCAGACCAGAGGAAACAGACTGAGATATTTTTCCTCGACAGGGCAATCCGTCTCTCATTTGACGTCCCCTGTTACATGACTGACCTGGGAAAACGGGCGCTGCAGTCAGAGGGGACACAGGAGCTGGCACCGTGATGTTTGTTGTTCTTCGACCACCCCGCCCTCCTGCCACGGGCACAAAACTACCTTTTTTCCACTCCCCTACACCAGCCACCTATCTTTGCCAAGACTGTGCATGCTGGGAAATGGAGTCCGCAACAATTAACACGGACTACCATTGCTGTGCTGATTGCATTAGGGGGAGGGAACTCAGTGCCTACAGGTACTTCTACACAGGAGGAGCTCATTAGGGAATGGGCCGTTCAAGAGGAAGGCGCTGAAGAAGGCCAACGACGAAATGCATTCGCCATTTGCTGGAATCTCTGAATAAAACAGCAAGCTTGTTCCCCACTCCCCTTGTGGCCTCTCATCTTTTCGTTGGAAGGATTGCAGGTGATATGTACTGCGCAGCCAGACGCGCAGAAGAGTTGGCCCTGCGGCATCAAGAGACTCGGGGAATAACTGGCACCACGCTGCTTGCAGCTCATTTTCAAAATCGAGGGATCGATATACCCCAGGAGTCCGCCAAACATCCCAGACCAGAGAAAACAGACTAAGATATTTTTCCTCGACAGGGCAATCCGTCTCTCATTTGACCGCCCCTGTTTCATGACTGACCTGGGAGAACGGGCGCTGCAGTCAGCGGGGACACAGGAGCTGGCACCGTGATGTTCGTTGTTCTTCGACCACCCCGCCCTCCTGCCACGGGAACAAAACTACCTTTTTTCCACTCCCCTACACCAGCCACCTAACTTTGCCAAGACTGTGCATGCTGGGAATTGGAGTCCGCAACAATTAATACGGACTACCATCGCTGTGCTGATTGCATTAGGGGGAGGGAACTCAGTGCCTACAGGTACTTCTACACAGGAGGAGCTCATTAGGGAATGGGTCGTTCAAGAGGAAGGCGCTGAAGAAGGCCAACACCGAAATGCATTCGCCATTTGCTGGAATTTCTGAATAAAACGGCAAGCTTGTTCCCCACTCCACTTGTGGCCTCTCATCTTTTCGTTGGAAGGATTGCAGGTGATATGTATTGCGCAGCCAGACGCGCAGAAGAGTTGGCCCTGCGGCATCAAGAGACTCGGGGAATAACTGGCACCACGCTGCTTGCAGCTCATTTTCAAAATCGAGGGATCGATATACCCCAGGAGTCCGCCAAACATCCCAGACCAGAGGAAACAGACTGAGATATTTTTCCTCGACAGGGCAATCCGTCTCTCATTTGACTGCCCCTGTTTCATGACTGACCTGGGAGAATGGGCTCTGCAGTCAGAGGGGACACAGAAGCTGGCACCGTGATGTTCGTTGTTCTTCGACCACCCCGCCCTCCTGCCACGGGCACAAAACTACCTTTTTTCCACTCCCCTACACCAGCCACCTAACTTTGCCAAGACTGTGCATGCTGGGAATTGGAGTCCGCAACAATTAATACAGACTACCATCGCTGTGCTGATTGCATTGGGGGGATGGAACTCAGTGCCTACAGGTACTTCTACACAGGAGGAGCTCATTAGGGAATGGGTCATTCAAGAGGAAGGCGCTGAAGAAGGCCAACACCGAAATGCATTCGCCATTTGCTGGAATTTCTGAATAAAACGGCAAGCTTGTTCCCAACTCCACTTGTGGCCTCTCATCTTTTCATTGGAAGGATCGCAGGTGATATGTACTGTGCAGCCAGACGTGCAGAAGAGTTGGCCCTGCGGCTTCAAGAGACTCGGGGAATAACTGGCACCACACTGCTTGCAGCTCATTTTCAAAATCGAGGGATCGATATACCCCAGGAGTCCGCCAAACATCCCAGACCGGAGGAAACAGACTGAGATATTTTTCCTCGACAGGGCAATCCGTCTCTCATTTGACCGCCCCTGTTTCATGACTGACCTGGGAGAACGGGGCGCTGCAGTCAGAGGGGACACAGAGCTGGCACCGTGATGTTCGTTGTTCTTCGACCACCCCGCCCTCCTGCCACGGGATCAAAACTACCTTTTTTCCACTCCCCTACACCAGCCACCTAACTTTGCCAAGACTGTGCATGCTGGGAATTGGAGTCCGCAACAATTAACACGGACTACCATCGCTGTGCTGATTGCATTAGGGGGAGGGAACTCAGTGCCTACAGGTACTTCTACACAGGAGGAGCTCATTAGGGAATGGGTCGTTCAAGAGGAAGGCGCTGAAGAAGGCCGACGACGAAATGCATTCGCCATTTGCTGGAATCTCTGAATAAAACAGCAAGCTTGTTCCCCACTCCCCTTGTGGCCTCTCATCTTTTCGTTGGAAGGATTGCAGGTGATATATACTGCGCAGCCAGACGCGCAGAAGAGTTGGCCCTGCGGCATCAAGAGACTCGGGGAATAACTGGCACCACGCTGCTTGCAGCTCATTTTCAAAATTGAGGGATAGATATACCCCAGGAGTCCGCCAAACATCCCAGACCGGAGAAAAGAGACTGAGATATTTTTCCTCGACAGGGCAATCCGTCTCTCATTTGACCGCCCCTGTTTCATGACAGACCTGGGAGAACGGGCGCTGCAGTCAGAGGGGACACAGGAGCTGGCACCGTGATGTTTGTTGTTCTTCGACCACCCCGCCCTCCTGCCACGGGCACAAAACTACCTTTTTTCCACTCCCCTACACCAGCCACCTAACTTTGCCAAGACTGTGCATGCTGGGAATTGGAGTCCACAACAATTAACACGGACTACCATCGCTGTGCTGATTGCATTAGGGGGAGGGAACTCAGTGCCTACAGGTACTTCTACACAGTAGGAGCTCATTAGGGTATGGGTCGTTCAAGAGGAAGGCGCTGAAGAAGGCCAACGCCGAAATGCATTCGCCATTTGCTGGAATTTCTGAATAAAATGGCAAGCTTGTTCCCCACTCCCCTTGTGGCCTCTCATCTTTTCGTTGGAAGGATTGCAGGTGATATGTACTGCACAGCCAGACGCGCAGAAGAGTTGGCCCTGCGGCATCAAGAGACTCGGGGAATAACTGGCACCACTCTGCTTGCAGCTCATTTTCAAAATCGAGGGATCGATATACCCCAGGAGTCCGCCAAACATCCCAGACCGGAGGAAACAGACTGAGATATTTTTACTCGACAGGGCAATGCGTCTCTCATTTGACCGCCCCTGTTTCATGACTGACCTGGGAGAACGGGCGCTGCAGTCAGAGGGGACACAGGAGCTGGCACTGTGATGTTCGTTGTTCTTCGACCACCCCACCCTCCTGCCGCGGGCACAAAACTACCTTTTTTCCACTCCCCTACACCAGCCACCTAACTTTGCTAAGACTGTGCATGCTGGGAATTGGAGTCCGCAACAATTAACATGGACTACCATCGCTGTGCTGATTGCATTAGGGGGAGGGAACTCAGTGCCTACAGGTACTTCTAAACAGGAGGAGCTCATTAGGGAATGGGTCGTTCAAGAGGAAGGCGCTGAAGAAGGCCAACGCCAAAATGCATTCGCCATTTGCTGGAATTTCTGAATAAAACGGCAAGCTTGTTCCCCACTCCCCTTGTGGCCTCTCATCTTTTCGTTGGAAGGATTGCAGGTGATATGTACTGCGCAGCCAGACGCGCAGAAGAGTTGGCCCTGCGGCATCAAGAGACTCGGGGAATAACTGCACCACGCTGCTTGCAGCTCATTTTCAAAATCGAGGGATCGATATACCCCAGGAGTCCGCCAAACATCCCAGACCAGAGGAAACAGACTGAGATATTTTTCCTCGACAGGGCAATCCATCTCCTATTTGACCGCCCCTGTTTCATGATTGACCTGGGAGAACGGGCTCTGCAGTCAGAGAGGACACAGGAGCTGGCACCGTGATGTTCGTTGTTCTTCGACCACCCCGCCCTCCTGCCACGGGCACAAAACTACCTTTTTTCCACTCCCCTACACCAGCCACCTAACTTTGCCAAGACTGTGCATGCTGGGAATTGGAGTCTGCAACAATTAATACGGACTACCATCGCTGTGCTGATTGCATTAGGGGGAGGGAACTCAGTGCCTACAGGTACTTCCACACAGGAGGAGCTCATTAGGGAATGGGTCGTTCAAGAGGAAGGCGCTGAAGAAGGCCAACACCGAGATGCGTTCGCCATTTGCTGTAATTTCTGAATAAAACGGCAAGCTTGTTCCCCACTCCACTTGTGGCCTCTCATCTTTTCATTGGAAGGATTGCAGGTGATATGTATTGCGCAGCCAGACGCGCAGAAGAGTTGGCCCTGTAGCATCAAGAGACTCGGGGAATAACTGACACCACACTGCTTGCAGCTCATTTTCAAAATTGAGGGATCGATATACCCCAGGAGTCCGCCAAACATCCCAGACCGGAGGAAACAGACTGAGATATTTTTCCTCGACAGGGCAATCCGTCTCTCATTTGACCGCCCCTGTTCCATGACTGACCTGGGAGAACGGGCGCTGCAGTCAGAGGGGACACAGAGCTGGCACTGTGATGTTCGTTGTTCTTCGACCACCCCGCCCTCCTGCCACGGGCTCAAAACTACCTTTTTTCCACTCCCCTACACCAGCCACCTAACTTTGCCAAGACTGTGCATGCTGGGAATTGGGGTCCGCAACAATTAACACGGACTACCATCGCTGTGCTGATTGCATTAGGGGGAGGGAACTCAGTGCCTACAGGTACTTCTACACAGGAGGAGCTCATTAGGGAATGGGTCGTTCAAGAGGAAGGTGCTGAAGAAGGCCAACGCCGAAATGCATTCTCCATTTGCTGGAATTTCTGAATAAAACTGCAAGCTTGTTCCCCACTCCCCTTGTGGCCTCTCATCATTTTGTTGGAAGGATTGCAGGTGATATGTACTGCGCAGCCAGACGCGCTGAAGAGTTGGCCCTGCGGCATCAAGAGACTCGGGGAATAACTGGCACCACGCTGCTTGCAGCTCATTTTCAAAATCGAGGGATCGATATACCCCAGGAGTCCGCCAAACATCCCAGACCGGAGGAAACAGACTGAGATATTTTTCCTCGACAGGGCAATCCGTCTCTCATTTGACCGCCCCTGTTTCATGACTGACCTGGGAGAACGGGTGCTGCAGTCAGAGGGGACACAGGAGCTGGTACCGCGATGTTCGTTGTTCTTCTACCACCCCGCCCTCCAGCCACGGGCACAAAACTACCTTTTTTCCACTCCCCTACACCAGCCACCTAACTTTGCCAAGACTGTGCATGCTGGGAATTGGAGTCCGCAACAAATAACACGGACTACCATCGCTGCGCTGATTGCATTAGGGGGAGGGAACTCAGTGCTTACAGGTACTTCTACACAGGAGGAGCTCATTAGGGAATGGGTCGTTCAAGAGGAAGGCGCTGAAGAAGGCTAACGCTGAAATGCATTCGCCATTTGCTGGAATTTCTGAATAAAACGGCAAGCTTGTTCCCCACTCCCCTTGTGGCCTCTCATCTTTTCGTTGGAAGGATTGCAGGTGATATGTACTGCGCACCAGACGTGCAGAAGAGTTGGCCCTGCGGCATCAAGAGACTCGGGGAATAACTGGCACCACGCTGCTTGCAGCTCATTTTCGAAATCGAGGGATCGATATACCCCAGGAGTCCGCCAAACATCCCAGACCGGAGGAAACAGACTGAGATATTTTTCCTCGACAGGGCAATCTGTCTCTCATTTGACCGCCCTGTTTCATGACTGACCTGGGAGAACGGGCGCTGCAGTCAGAGGGGACACAGGAGCTGGCACCGTGATGTTCGTTGTTCTTCGACCACCCCGCCCTCCTGCCACGGGCACAAAACTACCTTTTTTCCACTCCCCTACACCAGCCACCTAACTTTGCCAAGACTGTGCATGCTGGGAATTGGAGTCCGCAACAATTAACACGGACTACCATTGCTGTGCTGATTGCATTAGGGGGAGGGAACTCAGTGCCTACAGGTACATCTACACAGGAGGAGCTCATTAGGGAATGGGTTGTTCAAGAGGAAGGCGCTGAAGAAGGCCAACGCCGAAATGCATTCACCATTTGCTGGAATTTCTGAATAAAACGGCAAGCTTGTTCCCCACTCCCCTTGTGGCCTCTCATCTTTTCGTTGGAAGGATTGCAGGTGATATATATACATTTATATACACACACACACCAAGGTGTATTGAAGAATGAGTGGGTGTATGAGTGTCTATAGAAATGTATTAGTGGGTGAACTGAGTTTATAAACATGTCTTTGTGAAAGTATGGATGAGTCACTAATATGTGTGAATGTGTGTATCAGTCTGTCAGTTGGTATGTAAGTGGCTGCATGGGTTGGTGAGCAGGTACATGAGTGTCTATATGGGTTATTGATTAGTTGTCTCAGTACCTGTATGGGTGCCTGAGTGTCTGTGTGGGTGGGTGAGGGGTGTGTGACTCCCTGCATGGATGTATGACTGAGGGAATTCCTGGGTGTATGGGTTGATAAGTGCCTCTGTGAGGGACTGTATGGGTGAGTGAGTGTGCGTATGGCTGTGTTCGTGAGGGAATGCATGTCTCAGTGGTAAATGGCAAGACTGAGCTGGGGGTATTGCTTTGGGAATTGTTGGGGGAACGGTTGTTGAACTATTATTTTTAAGAGTTTTAAAGATTGCATCCACAATTGTTGCTAGAACTACATTTTTTTAAGAGTTTTACTAAAAAGCCTATCTTGCACTCGAATTGCTTTTTATTCAGTACGTTGGACACTTCCTGCCTCTGGCAGTGCCTTCGCGCGGATTGGTTGGTCTTCAGCCAATCAGAGCCCAGCCCGGGTGGAGCCTGTTGAGCCCCCGAGGCATTTAATGAACACCGCAGCGCTGACACGCCACTGGTGTGCCTAAGGCAAGCCTGTCCAGGCATGCAAATCACCAAGAGCCAGGGACTCTGCCTTATCTGTACCACAAAGGCTAGCCTTCTCCCGCAAAGCATTACTTGCCTTACAAGGAGGGGGCACCTGTGGGACTCAAGGTTGGGCCCCAGATGATTGTCCTACCCTCTGTGGACATTGCACCTTGGGGATTAACCCTCCTGGGCACCCTACACTCTCAGGCCCTAGGGTTCAGACATATACCATTCTGAGCATCAACTGCTGATCCATGACTAAACACTACGCCGAGGTGTTCGACCTTCTTCAGGATCGGACACCTGAGGTCCTTTTCTTAACGGAAACCTGGTTTTCCGAGGCCTCTGTGGCTATACCGGCACTAGCCCGCCCCGCAGGATATGCTATATGCAGTCTAATTAGAACAGGGGGGAGAGGGGGTGGCAATGAGGTCATCTATAAATCAGTCCACTTGTGTAGCCTTATCCCCCAGGACATACCAGACTGTACTCTGTATTTCACCTCCCTTTTTTTACAGCAATATGCACTCAGACAGATAAAAGCCTGACCAATGATTGAGGGCATAGCCCGAACAATGATTGAGGGCATAGCTCTCCATGGTAATTGTAAAATTGCAGTGGCACTCATGCAATCCTATTTAATCTAGTCCCAGCGGGGAGGGGGGCGGGGATTGTCCACTCTTGCAACACATGTCACTTCATTACAATGGAATGGGGAACATATGGTACATTTCATGGCTGGATATCAAAACAAAGGTTGTACGCTTTATGCGGACAAAGCAAATCTACAGATTTCACCACATCTGGACCACCTAAACGTTCCACAAAAAGATGAACTATAGTGGTAATTCTACATCCACCCATAAATCTCTGTAAAAGTATCAGTTTGCGACAGTTTGGGGTTTGAGACATTATGGGAGTTTCAGGTGGCTTGATATGGGCATAAATTAGTCATTGACATTCGAGGGACAGTTCCCATGAGGAGAAGGGTCAGTTTGGATGGACTGCAAGTTTTTAGCTGAAGGAGAAAATTTACTTTGTCAGCATAAACCTCCACTCAAAGGAGTAGGTGCCATCAGAAGTAAGTCACCCGAGCATCCACCCTATTTAGAGTGCAAGTTCAGATTTCTTTTTTTTTTGTTTTTTTGCTGTCCACCATTCGTGAGGAACACAACTTTTTTTTTCGTGCTCTGGGAGTTTGGTTTTGAAAAACAAAAGCTATGGAAAAATTTGACAGCCAGCCATCATGTGTGACGGAGGATCCGTTATACTTTAATACTTTTCCTACATTCATTGGAAAAGCTGTTAAAGAGGTTCCTGCCTAAATATAGAGATGTCCGCCAAGAGGGCATACATCTCAAATTTTGGTGGGCGAAGTAAGGGCAGTAAAGTTCTCCACCATCCTGCCTACCTTTACTCTGCCTGCTAAATACTAAATTAGACACATTGTCTAGAGTGGCAAAGTGGACAAAAGCGGTGATTTGGAATGCTACCCTGAGGGATTGCCAGGGGTTTGCCAAGCAATCATCATGTCACCTTTTCGGTGTTTGATTGCCAGTAGTATGCTGGAATGCCAAGACTAGCGCAGCTTTTCAAGTCTATGACTAACAATGTTTGTAGTAAATAACCAGGTGTATTTCTATGGGTTCAGATGTGCTACTATTCTGGTAATCAGGTCCCTAGGGGGCATATTTACTAAGAAGTTGTGCCACGCAGTGCAGCAAGTAAGGTATTTGCACTGCCTCACCTGAGGAGAGCAGAACTTTGCCATATCGTCAAAGCAATGGTGCAGTTCTGCTCTCTCCATGTGCTAGCACACTTTGGACTGCTTAGCGCCAATGCAGGCACTTTTGTGCAGGACAGCTTTAGCGCTGGTGGGGCCCAGTTTGACAATCGTTGTTGGTGCCCCCCAATGGCCTTCTTCTCCATGGACCACTACCTCTACCACTCTCCAACAGTGCTCTTCATCTATCTATTGCCCCTCTCTCACATGTATTTCTTTTGTTTTATAGCTGCTCATATGTGTGTTGGGTGACAGAGTACTTTACATTACACACTCATTATACAGAAACAATCAATCATTCAAGTGTGTAAATCATTGAATAGGAAATGACAAAAGGCAATGAAGTCTACAAGGAGTAGGAGTCACATGACATCCATAACGGTAAGGAGCATATTTTAAGAGTGCTTGATCTGGAAAAGCACACATTCGGGATTTAACATGTAACAAGGTGCTTGGGGGGTTAGCTTTACTAATAATAAATGATTTCTCCCGAAAAACATAATTTACAGCAATATTAGGATTATAAAAACTGGGAAAAAACATTACGTTCTAATCCATACCATGCAGTTTGCATAAATTTCTTTGATGACAATTCATAGGTCACTTTGGAGTATTGGAATTATAACTTATGAACTACAAGTGATAAAAGAATCTGTGTGACAAAAGCGGTAACCCACTGAGCTAATAAAATAAACTAAAACGCTGTGATTTGTATGGTACAAAAACTTTGCAGCAGGCATATCAACCATCTGAACTATTCTAGTGTGAGTGAAAAATGCCCCTAAGCAAAACTCAATCTCTCTTCAGCTGTCCCATTAATCAATAGAGTTATCTTGACATTTTTATTTTTACGTTAAATTCGCTGCACATACAGAAATTCTACAACCGGTGCCTTTAAACCGATAATATTTCAAAACACAGCGTCCCACTGGCACAAATTGCATTGCTATAAAGTTGACCCTGTCCTTTCGCCATAGTGCATTGGTGTCTGCCTTGTGGTCAGAATAGTTTTTGTGCAGGAAGGTGCACCTTCCTGCACAAAAAGTATCCCTAGAGTCTTTTTCCTCTGTGTGTGTGTGTTGCAGAATGCAGCACACATGCAAAGAGGAAAAATAGGGAGAATTAAAGATATTTCTCATAAAGCCAGCCTCAGACAGGTGCACCATTTCAGTGCAAACCCATGTTAACACATTTTTGTAATGTGAGTTAGCGTCAAAATCCATGGGTGTGTGCACTGGAATGCCCATGCACCACCCATGGAATGCCTACCTGGCGCAAAGTAATGAAACCAGGAAAAGGAATTCCCTTGAACAGGACTATACAACATTTGGTAAGAAGAAATCAAAACCTAAATCATAAAAAATCTTACATAGAGCGACAACTGAATTAACAATGAAATCACAATTTATTATGTGTACATACAATAAAGCAAATTACACTAAAATACAATAAATTCTTGAGCTAAAAACAGTTGAAGGGTTTCTAAAAAATTCAATACAATACATAAAATACATGACATTCAATTATGACCCGCATAATTGGTAAGAGAGACAGAGACAGTAAGACATTAAAATTGTACAATACTTAAAGTATATTCTGACTCCTATGAATTCACATCGATGTTGTATCTAGAAATAATCAGTGTATCTACAACTATGAGGGAGTCTTGAATTATACAACTTTAGAAAGCGTTGACGCGTTTCGGTGGGTTTTCTTGGTTAAAGCCACCTTTAGAGAGTGATCTTCAATTTTTTTTAGAAAGATTAGGTTAAATAGGTTTTTTGAAAACCGTACATATGATCCCCCCCCTCAGTACCACAGGACTTAAACCTAAATCAACCTTTTGCCCTAGCATCCAACAAGTGGACATAAATGTAGAAACATTTGAGAAAGTGGTTGAGATTGAAGTTAAAAATCTATTCTGTGCCCGCAAATATACAGGTAGAAACAATAACCTCTCGAAGGAACAACGCACTGCCCTCACTAGTTTACAGAACTGTGAGGAGTTAACCATAAAACCCGCTGACAAAGGCGGGGGCGTTGTTGTTTTCGATACTGAGAAATATGATAACAAAACTAGAGATCTTTTAGTAGTAAAAGAACACTACACTAAAAGTAAATTCTCAGAACTTAGCAAATTAAAAGGAGAAGTAGCCAGTCTACTTAGTATAGGCCGAGAGAACGGTTCAATCAGTGAAAATGAATACAAATTCCTTCTCAACCAACATCCAGTTACCCCGTGCTCTATATGGACTCCCCAGAGTCCACAAGAACCTGACTGATCCACCAATGAGACCTATCATCAGTGGGACCGGTTCCATTTTAGAACCACTTAGTCGCTATGTGGATTTTTTCCTGCAGCCCATTGTGAAGAGACAGAGGTCCTATCTCAAGGACACGTCACACGCCATCTCTGTCTTTGAAGGTGGGGGTTCAATAGAGTGACCCAGTTTCTGGTCACCCTAGATATAGAAGCCCTCTACACGAATATTCCACAAAATGATACCATGGATGTGGTTGCCTCAATTTTAGGAACAGAGGATCTCAAAGGAGGTAATGTTTATTTTCATTATGTCCTGCATTTTCTTGGTCTTAACCTCATAGATGCTATTAAACATTCCTCCCCAGTGCTGCGGTGTCCATTGGAACTAGTGCTGAATGGACGTCCAATGGTCGTGCGCAGCACTGGGGAGGTAGTGCTGCCGTCGGCCAATGCACCGAGGCAGCACTTAAGGGGTTAAAGAGAAATTTCGTCCTGTTTAAAGATTAACTTTACCTCCAGATTAAGGGGACCAGTATGGGGGCCACTTGTGCCCCCAGCCTGACCTGCTTATATGTAGGCGACTTCGAGTTGAAACATATCTTCAACAAAGCTGCCCCGTTCTTTGAGAACATCTCCTGCTGGCACCGCTATATAGATGATATCATTTTTATCTGGAGCGGTGCCAGCGAGGAATTAATCAGCTTCTTAGAATGGTTGAATTTAGGCGACCAAAATTTTAAATTCACCGGACATCATAGCAACTCTAGGGTAGAGTTTCTAGATATTATTATAAAAGAGGAAGAAGGAAGCCTGAAGGTAGAGCTTTTTACAAAGCCAACAGACAAAAACTCACTTCTCCACTATTCCAGCAACCATCCGAAGGCACAAAAGGACAATGTGCCTTTCGGTGAATTTCTCAGACTGCGGAGAAATTGTTCCAATCTGGAGGACTTTTATAAACACTCAGAAACAACCAAGAGAAAACTTAAGGAAAGGGGTTATCCCAACAAACTGATTAAAAATTCATTCAAACGTCCTCGGTTTTATAACAGAGACAGTTTACTAGACCAAAATAAAATTCGTCCTGACACCAAATTAGATAGGATTATTTTTGTAACCCAGTACTCACATGTCAGTAATCAGATCAAAAATATTGTTCACAGAAATTGGAAGATCTTGAACTTTGATTCAGACAAAGAACTTGACAAACCTCTTTTCTCCTTCCGGAGAAACAAAACATTGAGGAATTACCTGGTCCACACATACAAACCCCAAAAAGAGACCCAACTTACCTTGACAGGAACCAAGGCAGTCGGAAACTTTAAATGTGGTAATTGTTCCATCTGCCCTCATTGCATTGTCAACAACACCCTCGAATACAATGACAAAAATGAATTCCCAACACGTTTAACAATTGCTGTAGCCAGAACGTTGTGTACCTACTATTGTGCCCATGCAATTTGGCCTACGTAGGTGAGACGAGCAGAGAATTACGCTTGCGCGTCCTGGAACATAAATCAGCTATCCGCACCAACAAATGTAATGCTCCCCTTACTGATCTTTTTAGACAACTTAACCACTCGTGTGAAGACCTGAGATGGTTAATTCTTGAAAAAATCAGAATTACTAGACGTGGAGGAGACATCGAGAAGATGAGAAAAACACGAGAACAATGGTACTTTTGCTATTTGAACACCATACATAAAGGATTGAATACAAGAGAAGACTGGGCAAAGTGCATATAACATCAATAGTCATCTTGTTCAATCATGCACACTGTTCATTTTAATAACGTTATCCAACCTAGCTGACTAGCTTCTGCCCCCCTCATTTTTCTTACAAACACGACCTGACAGTCGGACGATCTTGCGTCCCACCATTAGACCCTGCTTTCTTTCTTGTCTCGTCTTGGTCTCCCCCACCTTAAAAGTAATATATACGGTTTATCGCATTTTTATAATAGTGTCTATTACATCTCCACTTTTTCTAGAGAGAACTATGTCTCCTGCAATCCAGCCAGAGCCGCTGCTGCAACGGTTCCATTCTTCTAAAAATAATTTTGAATGGACCGTAAGACAGTCGGATATTTCTCATGCAGTATCTTTCTTTTTCCGGTCACCTCTTACAAAAACTTGACGTCCTCTGCGACACATATCGCTCGTCCAGGGCTCCTTCATTCGGATTGGCCGCAATAGTCACGGGTCCTCGAATCTACTCGTAATTCGGATAGCGGACCGCATTGGAAACTTGGAATCCCGCGTGTAAATTATTCCAATGCCCCAGTGCCTTGATCTATTATTCAACGATATAATTCCATGTATACAATTTAGCCACGGTTTCTCATATTAATTCTAATGTTCGGTAGCGGACCGTATTGGAAACCCCACCATCCCGTTTGTAATTTATCCCACACCCTAGTGCCCTGACCAATTATATAATGACACAGCCATATGTAAATTACTTAGCCACGGCTCCCGATAGGTCCCCATCTAACCAACCCTTACCCTGCACGGGAAACGCCACAATTTCACGAGCGTTGTTTCAATGCTCTAGCGTCTTATCCAATAATAAGATGCTACGTCCTATGCAAATTAGCGGGCTTCGCGAACCTACACCTAGATTGGTTCTCAATTAATCCAATCTTCAACCGGAACTCGGATATTTAAACCGGACCTAGTTTTACTTTCAATCGGGAAACACCTGCAAGACAGAAGAATTTTTGGCGCCAAGATTGAATATAATAAGTAAGCGGTAACCCTTTATGATGCGCGGTCCCCACCTTGTTAGACTACTCCAGGTACTTAGAGGACGAACTTTGCAACTGATACCTTGTTAATATATATTTGTTTCAGCCTGGATAGCGGTCTATCCCTATTATTGAACAGTACAGACTCACCTGGGCTGTACCACTGCATGCTGATATAAGGAGCCAACAATACAGCGGGTCTCCAGAATACCGTTACTCGACTAGTGAACAAACTCTATTAAGGTAGGCATGCGAGCACACGACTTTAAAAAGTAGGGACTATAGGTCTAGCTGCTTAACTATTCCACATTACTGAGACCCTATTGGCCTTCATTGTTCTTTTAGGCACCAATCTATATGAAGAGAAGACTCGACGATACAAAGGGGTGGCCTTCTCACTTGTTCCAAGGGGCCCTCTAGTAACTATCACGCACCCTGACAACAGGTATTTCCTGAATTTTTGGGGCCAAAAACAGAATAGTGGTTTTACGCTTTGATCGTCTACTGAGTCCATTGCTAATTTAGTTGTTTTTTTCTGCTTTATCCAAGGCCAGAAGTTTTTTCGCTAAATACATCGAATTACCAGTTCCAAACCCAAGGACCCTGTACCTGGGAACAGTTTTGTCTCTGTTAATTTTTGGGTAAGATACATTACCCCCAGCACCGGGACATTCTCTTTATAGTTGAGTTAAATACACCGATAAGGCCTGAATCCAATAAAGGGTAGAATTGGGTAAAACATAGATGCCCCTTTATTCCGTATTAAAGTAGATTCTATGTGTTCTCGAACTTTGTTAATTAGTTAGTATGTAATCTTACGTAAGTCCATTGTGTGTTAATATGTCCATTCCTGCCGAATTCCTTTGCAGTAGCCACCTAATCAGGATATAGAGGGTATGTAACATCTGTTATAACAACAACTATGTACTATACTATGTACTAGAGACTCTTTATATGATCTTGCCTCATCTGGAAGCCCAATTCCCTTCAAACTAACTTGATGAGCCATACAACTTTAATCTTCTGCTCCCTCTAATCAATTTTTCTACAATGACCATATATACCGTATGTAGTAGGCTGTCCCAATTACTGTTGCGTTTTTTTGTTAAGTAATTGATTGTCATTGTTAGACCTGGCATCTTTGGCGTGATTACCCCCATCTTTTTGCCTCTGCCTCCTGTATTTTTTGATGCTGTGCTGGATTCGTTTTTGCTGGTTTAGATGCTTTGGACACTCTGCCACTGCTGATCAGTGCCAGAGCGTGAGTGCTCCCTATGTAAATTGTTATTCTGATTGGATATACATGTTTGGCATATTTGTATCACCATGAAGTCCCTCGTAAAGTGCACTGGGTGTGCCAGGGCCGGTGATGACAAATGCTGCTCGTGGGCCTGCAGCACTGATTGTGCCACCCACAGGAGTAGCTCTAAAATGGTGTCTCGGGCCTGCCACTGCAGCGCCTACGGCAGTTTAGAACTGCCATGTCCTCCTGGTCCGCGTCCCCGCTGACCAGGCCTAACCCTTCCCTTTTCGTGCACATCAGTCACTCCTATGGAAGGCCCAAGGTACCCCCCTGGGCAGGGTGCAGTGTATGTGAAAGGTAGAGCATGTACTAGTGCAGGTGACATGCTCTGGTAGTGAATTACGGCCATTTTCGTTTTTCACTATTGTAAGGCTATCTTGCTGCATAGGTTAACATGGGGGATGCTGGCTACAGTGGTTAACGGCATTTCTTCCCATAGGAACAAGATAGGACATAAGTATCTAGTATCCCTGAACTCAGAATTTAATAACGCATCTTTTAGGAAAGGTGGTTTTTAGATCCTGTGTTTGAGGACAGCGCTTTTAGAAAGTTGCTGTTCTCTTGTCTGACCCTTCTGTGTGCCTGAGACTGTTTGTGTATTGACTGTCTGGTTTGTGAGTGACAGGGGCTGGGGAGTCCCCCCAGAGGCTGGATGAGTCAGCACTAGGCTGAGTGGAGCAATTGCTACCTGAGTGGTGGGAGGAGTTAGCACCTGGGCTGAATAGGGCTGTGCCTGCCTGCCACAATGCTGGCTCCACCTCCTGCTGGGCGGCTGAGGACTCTGCAAGGAAAGATGCAGCCAGCAAAACAAAGTGCTCAGGATCCACCCAGAACTGGTTCAGACCGGGCTCAGGGCCCACATGCACTGAGAGAACAAAGACTGTAGGGGTATAAGTACAGGACCCCTGACAACAGAAAATTAGATCATCCTGGAAATCAAGAAGGAACCTCTGCCAAGGAGAAAGCTGACTCTGAAGAAGGAAGACTGTCCTGTTGTTGCTCTGCTGGACTGACCTGCTGTTGCTTTGCTGCCAAGGAGAGGGGAAGGACTTTGCTGTGAGCTGTGTCCCCTGTCTTGAAGGAATCTCCAAGGGCCTGAGAAGAGCTGGCTCCCTGTTTCCGAAGTCCCAGGAACAAAAGGACTTCATCCCCAGTCTCCCTGAACTCTGCTGAGAGAGTTCTGTCCTTCGTAGAGTGCTTGATCCAGTTGTGGGGCCTCTAGAAGTTGAACCTGAGCTGGGAAGCTTGAGACTAAGCTGATAAACTTGTGAAGCTGAAAAGTGTTGCATCGCTCGCTTGCGGAGCGCATCCCCGACAGTGCGAGAAGTTTCCCGCCGCAACGAAGGTCGAGATCGGCGCAGCGCCTGACATCGCTGCCGGAGCCGTCGCACCCTTCGCTTGCGGGACGCACCAGACCGGTGCGGGAGAATCGAACATCGCTGCGAGTGTCGTCGCAGAGCCTGTCGTCGCTGGGTGAGATCGCCGCACCGCTTGCTTGCGGACCGCATCACGTCGCTGCAGACATCGCTGCAGAAACATCTCACCGAGGAGCTGCGAGAGAGAGGATCACCGCTGGACCGCGCATCGTCGCCCCGGAGATCGTCGCAGCCCCTACGAGATCATCGCATCGTGCCTTTGCGAGAACAGACTTCCCACGGAACCTACGCACCGGAATCTACGCAAGCTGCCTTCCTCCCCATACAGACCGGATTCGACGCAACACGCCCGCTGCTGCAGCGGGGCTGTCGCATCGCCTCCCCAGGGTCTCAGGAGTAACGCATCGCTTGTTTCCACCGCACCAGCTTCCTGCTTGTGGAACTTTGTTTCATCTAAAAGGTACTGTGAGTAAACGTGACGCAACTGTGAACTTTTCACGCATCTGTGGATCATTTGATCACAACTTAAAGAACTTTGATTACAACCTGAAGAACTCTTATGAAACCATATCCTTGAACTGTGTATGTTGGATTTTTGCCGTTTTGGTCTTGTGTAGTTTAGAATAAATACCTTTATTTTCCTAAACTGTTGTGGAATCAGTCTGTGGTGTTTTCACTGTGTTACTGTGAGTGTTGGTACAAATACTTAACGCATTGCCTCTGGTTAGCCTAGACTGCTCAGGCCAAGCTACCTTGAGGGCGAGCAGGGGTTATCTGAGAGGGTTATCTCCTTGTCCTGACTAGAAGCAAGGGTCCCTATTTGGACAGTGGTACCTACCTCTGCCAACTAGAGACCCCCAGTTCTAACAGTCATATATTAAATAGCCTGTGCACATTTTTCCTAATATGTTGTACATATGTTTTTCTAGGGATATCATATGACCCCCTGGTTACGACAGACATATTGTTAGTCTTGAAAAAGGTGGCATTAACCAAGAAAACCCACCGAAACGCGTCAACGCTTTCTAAAGTTGTATAATTCAAGACTCCCTCATCCTTGTAGATACACTGATTATTTCTAGATACGACATCGATTTGAATACATAGGAGTCAGAATATACTTTAAGTATTGTACAATTTTGATGTCTTACTGTCTCTGTCTCTCTTACCAATTATGCGGGTCATAATTGAATGTCATGTATTTTATGTATTGTATTGAATTTTTTTAAAACCCTTCAACTGTTTTTAGCTCAAGAATTTATTGTATTTTAGTGTAATTTGCTGCATTGTATGTACACATAATAAATTGTGATTTCATTGTTAATTCAGTTGTTGCTCTATGTATGATTTTTTGTGATTTAGGTTTTGATTTTTTCTTACCAAATGTTGTATAGTTCTGTTCAAGGGAATTCCTTTTCCTGGTTATCTAACCCTATTTCCCTTGATTAATTTAAGGGGTGCCTCTCCTTTTTTGCAAAGTCATGAAAGACAGCAAAATTTGATGTCTGCTTGCCTTTGTAAATACCAAAAATTATTTTGTGTTGGGGCTGCGTCAGAAAAGTGATCCAACTCCAATGCAAAACCTTTGTAAATCAAGGCCTAAATAAATGTCAGTTTAATTCAAAGGTACTGATAATCTCAACAGGCGCTACTATTAAGTTAGCTCCCATTACCAGGAAACTAATTCCAAAACCAGATGTGCACCAAACATAGTCTTTTAAATACAGTTTTTCAAAAGAGGGCATATATTTTATTTCACATATATATGTATAATACAAGAACAAAATCATCATAGGATTAAAAAAGTGTCAAGATTAGGAGGGGGAGAAAGGGTTGCTCCATAGAGGAACGTGAAGGAATGTTGGTGCTCAAGTGTAAAAAGATTTAGAACAGGGAAGAATCCCCAAAAAGAGTAAGAAGCATATATTTACATAATTCAGTGTAAGCCTGGTAATTATTAACCAGTCATAGGAAAACTGGCCCAATAATAGTACATGCCTTGTGATTACACAATTAATTAAAAAAAATTGGAGGATTATGTCTCCTTTGAAGGAGGCGGGTGGCTCGGGACGAAGGCCCAGGATTCTAAATTGGAGGGGATGTGGTGTCAACGTTTCGACCCGACTTGACAGCAGTAGAGGGAAATTTGAACCTCAGCAACACAGGTCTTCTTCAGGACAGGGACGGGACAACCCTGCATTGATTGCAAGATAGAGAATCGATAATTAGTAGATTCTCAGGAGGTCGAAATGTCACACCCAAAAGCTTCCCCTCCCACCCCAGCTATGCCCCTGCAGCTCAAGCTAAATCTGCTCATTTGTCTGTTTAGCCTGCACAATTAATCCAGGATAATGTTCTCCACTGCGCAAGGCAGACATACAGCTCTGGTGCAACGTTTACGGTCCAGCACTGTTTGTTTTTATAGACCACAGCAGCTTTGAAATATGCATTTCCTGTGAGATCAACTTCTTCAAACTGTCTGACTCTGGCAGAACATACTGTAATTCACTGGTGTGTCCCGAGCAAACATCCTGCATATCACCATCACTATTAAAGACGGTCACTCTCTATATACAGTTTATCACATACAACTAGTAATCGACACGTTACACAGATATTTCTACTGTAAGTCTGAAAAAGCCTGCATGCTTTACCTCTTTCTGCTTGACAAAAAATGCATCAATCAAACTTCGCTGGTCATTGGCATCTAATTGCTGGAGATATTTGACAAATGTGCCGGTTACGAATGCATCAAATTCCTCCGCGTTCCTAAGGACCTTCCTGTGTGCTCCGGGTAGGAATCCAATGAAAGGATAGGCATTATACAGCTGTGGGAAACACAAGAATCAGATGCACTGAGCAAATATGGCGAGTAAGGCACAACCAACAGGCTTTGATTAAGCTAATAACTCTTGTTTTGTTATTGGGCACTCAAAGACAGGCATCTCTCCAGTCACACACAGGAAACAGTCATAAAGGCTGAGACAAAAAACATTACACACACACAGTCAACCTTAACAAATTACCATTTATTTTGTGGATTAAGTAAACTGTATGTGATCCTTTATCTGCAACACAGTCATAGCTGAATGAACAAGCATTTAGAATGCAATAGGTCTCCATTCACGCAAGTTTGAGCTTTTGGTATTGTAAATGACAATGACTTTTATTTATGTTTTGGGTTTTGAAACATAAATAAAAAGCATTGTCATTTACAATACTAATAGCTTCTCTCGCAAATGCGAGACCTATTACATTGCAAAATTGCAAATGCTTGTTCTAACTTGCGTGCAGTCCAGCCGCACCTGCTGCTGAGCGAGACGGGGTGTTGTGGTTCGGATCTCCATGGGACATGTAACGCCTGTGCATGAAGCCAGTTTCCATCGATTCATTTTATCAAGGAGTCCAAGGAGTCCAAGTCACATTGAGGTTTGATTGTCTACTACAGTGAGACGAAGTCTCTAGCGCCTTCCCCAAATTTTATGGATGTTCATTTTTATTTTACATCATCTGCGTAGGCGCCATCTTAGAATGGGATAAATAAAAGCAGTAGGGAACATAGGTGGTCCCAATACTCACGATGTGATTAGACTCCTTCATATGTAATATAAAGAGAATCGATGCACTTAACTCTCCATCTCCTATTTGTAAGTAAAGTCACAACCAATAGCAGGCGGTACAGGGCCCTATGTTTTGATATGGTCGGGCTGCACCATCTTCGAACGAGCTTGGAAGACACCACCCCTGCCCCAAACCCCATCTTAATGCCACCTTTCAACGCCTGGGAATGCTGTTGTTGACCCGATACTAGCGCTGTACGTTCAGGATCACACGTGTCTATGGAATAATATATAGGCATTTACTGTCAAACGGGAATATGGAGCAGGCGGTCCTTACACTTAAGTCTCACGGGGAAAGGGGATGCGAGTAGTGGCCAGAGCTGCTGATGGGGCAAATGAGAAGCATGGTTCTAATCTCAGCGTGGTCTCTATTCCCTGTGTTTTTGGGCAAATTATTATCCCCCAAGACTCTAAACAATCAATATGCTGTTTTTTCTTTTTTGTATGCTGTCATGCAATGTAAGTGGTGGTTAAGCGTAGCGCTCCTATAACTTCGGGTCAAGTTTTTGTTTTAAAAAACAGTTAAAAGATGGCTGGGACGTGTTGTGCGTCCTATACATAGCGCTATATCTTGCTCTTATATACACCAAGCCGCCTTACAAATTTAAAAATAGCCTTTAGATAGGGTGGAATGCGCCTTCCCTCTCCAGGAATGGTACCCCCGAGTCAACAGAAGACCGCCACCTCTCCCTCCATCTAGAGCGCATCATCACACTGTGAACTGACAGGAATCTAATGCAACTTCAAAAGAAAAAAAAAGCACAGAATCGAACCGAGAGGTGCGTGCGCACAATAAAGGAGCGGGAGCGGGAATCGAAACCAGTGGTGTGCGAGCACCACAGAGGAGCAGGGCGAAGGAGCCTGTTGTCCTTGCCGCTCCTGCTGCGCGTAATAGACACCAATGGGAATGGGCGGAGCAAAGGCAGGACATGCGCCCGCCTTTGCCCAATTGCGTGCTGTATTTCTTTTTAAAAAGCACGCTAAAGCCGATTGCAGCCGGTGAAAGCAAAACCACAGGCATGTGGTCAGATAGGGCTACGCACTGCAACGCTAGGCACGAGACCTAAAAACTGAGAAAAGGGTGACTGTGCATGCATTTCACTAAGGCTGACTTTTCTAAAAATCTGAAAAAATCAACAGCCAGTGGGGAAAACACATTCCTCAAATTAGTTCAGGATATCCATTTACCAGAATAGTAATAGCATGCAATTGCTCTCCTAATCTTAGTTGTTTATAGACTTTTCACTTCCTAAGGTGCTAAAATATTCTAATGGTTTAATCCAGTTTCTAATAAAGTATCATTGTGGGTTGCACATCATGGGTTTGAACCCCATCAGGATTAAATGACAACCCCCTCCTGACCCCCCCCCCCCCCTCCCACCCCACCTCCCAAGTTGGGTAATACTAACTGATGTTGAGTATAGTGCACTGAAGCCACATTACTTTGCACCAAAGTATTTGTTCTGAAGTGAGGTTTGGTGCGCAGTGTTATTCTGCATCACATAGCAGTTGTGGATAAACAGATATTCTAAACTCACTTGAGTTTGCAGGGCCCACAAATCCCAGTTACGTCATCACTGAATCATTCTTTTGGGTCTGAGTGAATTACATTCTTCTATTGGCAGGGAGTTTCTGTGGCCTCCACAGGCAAGTGAAACTAGTCAAGATAGTTTCTACTTTTCTGGTCATTTCAAAGATAACAAGTTATATACATTCACAATAAATGGGGCATATGATAAGTGAGAACCATGTTAAAATGTGTTTATATATTACATTTAAACACACTTAGTAAAACAGCATTTTCTAACATTTTAACTACTTTTAAGTGCAAATCAGCAACAGGTCACGTAAAATGATCACTGTGTTTTAGATGGTATCTCTGCAAGAAGAAATACATTAAGCATGGGCCAATCTTTACAATACTGACACTGTTATGATTTCTCGTATCAGTAACAGCTGCACTAGTGAAATGCCCTTGTGCCTAAATGCACGAGCAAAACTCCACACATTACAGTCAACCAATGGCTGAGGAATAGAATGAACAGCACAACAAATTATGGTGGGAGGTTGAGCTCAAAGACCCTTTCTGTATAGATTGCATGAGCTCTGGGAGGCAGCTAAAGCCCTCACAGCTAGCCCTAAGAATGTACTCTGCTCTTCTGGTTAAACCTTATATTTATTTAGCTAAAGTACATATACATGTCTGCGCCCAGTTCCAGTTCTGGGATTAACTGTAATATATTTTATGTTATTAAGTGGCTGACTACGACTTTGGCAGTGCAGGAGTGGGGGTGCCGCAAAAGTTGACTGCCGTCTGCCTGCCAGATTAGGAGTTTTGTCCTGATCTGGCTGGCGTTCCTTTGCCGTTCCCACAACTGTGCCTATTAAGAAGGCACCACAATGGGAAGGCCAAAGCAGGTTCCTGCATGTCATGGACTATTTAGTCCATGTTGTGGAGGAACTCGGCATGTGCCTCCCTGCATGCACCCCCATGCATGTGGCATGAGAAGGCCCTGTAGAGCCCTCTCTGTTTCATGACCAGCAGCAGTTTAATGAAGCAAGAGCCCAACCATCTAGATGTTTATATTTGTTTGACCCTTTAGTTCTCAAAAAACTACAGGATGGATTTACATCCATTACATCTAGCTTCCTGACGAATTTGGTGTAATTCTGTACAGCAGTTATTGCTGTAGCCCATCTTAATAAAGTCAATGTAAAATGCATGAGTATTTAGCATTTTGAGAAACCCCCTTATTCTTGGCCCCTGCTTGTTGGATAACCCCAAATCTTTCCATGCACAAATTAGTCAATAAGTAGCACCTTTTTGGGAAGTTCTGTGGAGAGTCATCACATGGAACCAAAGTTACTAACAACTCAACAGATGTTTTTCCTATGGAAAAGTGATCCTAACTATAACTACCTAGTGGCAATATAGTGGTATATATTTACACACACGAAAGGTGTTGTATTTTTATCTCTGGGTATTTTTCTGGCACAGGATGAGGCCTGGGGTGTGAGAAATTGAGAGAAAAAAAGTCTAACTCTATTTGTCTGAAAGCATTTGAAGCTTTTCTAGCAGATCCTGGGAAAGTAACATGGCTCTATTTTTCACTTTACCAGTCTTTGAGTTGTTTAGTGGAGTTATTTCAAGTAAACGCCAATCCTTACAAAAAGAAAGACTGGTGCAAACCAACAAATGCAGTACTTTCTTTGTGGAGTGGAATTTATCTAAAGATAGATAACAAATCGAACAATCAACAAGCTACACAAGACTTACCAAAACAATAGGCTTTGCCAGAATTCTCAAAGCTTCGTTGACCAAGTTCAGGAGATGCAGGAATGCTGGGTCGTTGTGCTCAAATCGGTGGCCAAGCACAATAGCCACTATGATGTTGGCAATGGATGCATTCATGATCATCATGTTGTCAAATGGCTGGCCTGGAAAAGAAAAGAAAAACTTAGTTAAATAAAATGATGCAAATATGTACTATATTCTACATCTCTTTTCCCTTTCCCTAAAGATTCACAAAACAGCATTGAAAATGGGTTTACAAGTGCATATTATATCTTTCGGAACAATTTTCTATATTGCCCCCTTCTGGGGTAATAATAAAACTACAAAGAAAAGAAAGAATGCACCCTATAGTAGGCACATTCATTTTCAATCAACCTCAGGTCTTAAACAAGAGATTATGTATACCTAAAGTGCCTCCTCATTTATCACAATGTGTCACATTGCTTAATGCTGTTTAACACCATTGAACCCTTACCTGCACTATCATACGACAATTCAGTTCTGAACTGAATTAGAATTTTTGTTAGCTTACCTATGTAAATGGAATTGTTTTTCAATTTTGAATTTGCTTTTTAAATCTTAACTCATTGAAGCTTTTCATATTTTTGTTGGAAGGTGATCTACTTGCAAGCTACTTGCTAGTTCACCCCCAATGTACCCGCTTTTTAAACTGTTGTTTTTATTGTGAGTATCCACTCACTTTAAAACTGGACTGGTTTTCCCTGTTGATTGTATTATGTATTTTCACCATAAAGTCACATTTCACATCTGACTGACTTTCTGGTGTACCAATGCTCCCTCTAAACATGGTCAGATTTTGCATTCTGGATCCAAACCAGTTTTGAACAGCTGTTTGAGGTGTGCCTTGGTCGATGCACGCTCAGTTGTAAAGCTCTCTACGGAAATATGTGATGTATTGTATCAGAGACAGTTGACTGTCCTGTTTCCTATGGAGGTGGCGAAGTAAGCTAAAGAATGATGATGGATTCAACCCAGATCTGTGACTGGGGGTGACTGTCTAAAAAGTTTCAGCGCTCCATTCATCATTTCCTTGTGGTTGCTTTGTTTGCCTTAAGTTGTCAGGGTATGCCGGGAGGTTAGTCCCTTGCTCACTTTGCCACTAGATTCAAGCTATCGTGGCTGATGGGAGTGTTACCCCGAAACCGGTCCCAGGATGCTTGTTTTTTGGTCCAGGGAAGACCTGGCTTGGCAGTTCGTGCTGGACTGTTTCCATGAAGAACAGGGTCAAGACTGATTTGCATATGGCTGGATTTGAACTAGGGTGGGGAAGTGAGCTAAAAATGATGATGGATTCAACCCAGATCTATGATGACTGGGGTCGAGTGTCTGAAAAGTTTCAGCGCTCCGCCATCATCTCCTTGTGTTTGCATTGTTCACCCTACGTTGACAGGTTATGCCCAGACATGGGTCCCTTGCTCACTTTGACACTGGACTCAAGCTTGCATGGCTGAGGAGGGGTGTTACCTCAAACTGGACCCAGGATGCTTGTTTTTGGTCCAGGGAAGACCTGATTTAGTAGTTTGGGTTGGGCATGGCAGTTTGGGCTGAGTGAATTACATTCTTCTATTGGCTGGGAGTTTCTGTGGCCTCCACAGGCAAGTGAAACTAGTCAAGATAGTTTCGACTTTTCTGGTCATTTCAAAGATAACAAGTTATACACATTCACAATAAATGGGGCATATGATAAGTGAGAACCATGTTAAAATGTGTTTATATATTACATTTAGACACACTTAGTAAAACAGCATTTTCTAAGATTTTAACTGCTTTTAAGTTCAAATCAGCAACAGGTCACGTAAAATAATCACTGTGTTTTGGATGGTATCTCTGCAAGAAGAAATACATTAAGCATGGGCCAATCTTTACAATACTGACACTGTTATGATTTCTCGCGTCAGTAACAGCTGCACTAGTGAAATGCCCTTGTGCCTAAATGCACGAGCAAATCTCCACAGATTACAGTCAACTAATGGCTGAGGAATAGAATGAACAGCACAACAAATTATGGTGGGAGGTTGAGCTCAAAGACCCTTTCTGTATAGATTGCATGAGCTCTGGGAAGCAGCTAAAGCCCACTGATTTGCATATGGCTGGGTCTAAACTGGGGTAGCGAAGTGAGCTAAAGAATGATGATGGATTCAACCCAGATCTGTGACTAGGGTGAGTGTTATATTTGTGTCCTCAGGTATTCTACACAGGGCTGTTTCCTATGCAACAATTGTTTCCCCATTCAGTGACCATAATCCTGTTTTACTAGAGGTGAAATGGGGGGATTTCATGGGGTCTATGTTTTGCCCCGCCAAGTTAAGGCCAGTATTACACCCTGTGGATCAGGGGAGAAGGTTAAAGTGGGCTAATGTGGAAAACTTTTATGCAGATCTCCTCCCAGAAATAGAGGGATATATGGCAATCTGTGAGGACCCTAGAGCTGTAAATTACGAAACAATGGGGGCTTTTGAATCTATATGCACACAAATTTCAAAAGACCTAATGGCTAGATTAGGGCAGGGGGCCAATAACCACCGTCGATGGTTCGACTCGAAGTGCTCGAAAGCACACAGAGCTCTTATGCTAGCTCTAAAACATAAACCGAGAGATAAGGTGGTCACCACATCACTAAGGAGAGAGTACAAGCTAGCAATCAAACGTCGGAAGGACGACATAAAGGCAGCGGCTTGGGAAAACTACTCTCAGCGGACGTCCTGCGTAACAGCAGCCAATTTTGGGCTAGTGTTAACGAGCCATTTTTCTCAGATCTGGATGACAATGTCATGGACTTCGTCATCCCTGATGACAAATGGCTGTGCCACTTTAGAGCAGTGTATGGCGACTCGGCCTCGGAAGCTCCTGGTTGTCCACCAATAGTCCCTGAGGCCGCCCCAGTAATCTTCAACGAAGCCGAGGTGGAGATAGCAATTTTAGAGACAACTAAGAATAAAGCCCTAGGGCCGGATGGGGTGCCGGCAGACTTTTACAAACACTCCCCGAAGCTTTGGGCCAGAATTTTGTCTAATGTATTTAACGCTGCCAATGGCAACTCGTTGCCTACTTCTTGGGCCACTTCAATAAGAGTGCCAATGTTCAAAAAAGGACAGCGTGATGGCCCAGGGTGTTATAGACCCATATCCCTTTTAGATTCTGCAATTAAAATACTAGGCAGAGTCCTTCTTGTCAAGCTGAGGGATAGCATTGAGGGATGTGGGGGGCTATCAAACATCCAGTATGGGTTCAGGGAGAAGAGAGGCACCCTGGAGCAGTGCTCTAACTTGCATCTGTTGGTTGCTAAATATACGGTAGCCAAGGAGGAGTCGCTATTTCTAGCCTTTATGGACCTCTCCTCGGCTTTCGATTTGGTGAACAGGGCCAAACTGTGGGCAATCCTTTTGGAGTTAGGGATAGATGAGGCATTGGTTAGATTTATGGCATCCCTTCATCAAGAGCTGTATGCCCAAATTAGGGTCACTAACGAGGGAAGGTGTACTACCCGCTTTAAATCGCTGCGAGGAGTGCGCCAGGGCTGCATTTTGGCCCCCCTCCTTTTTACCAGCTTTATTAATGGCCTGGGCCGATATCTGGTGGAGGTGGATGGCGACGCGACGCGTATAGGAGATGCAAAGATTCCTGCTCTCCTATACGCGGATGACGCTGTCCTCATAGCCCGCACTGGCAATGGTTTGCAGCGCTTACTGGATGCATTTGGGGCATTTATGGATAGGCTAGACCTAAAAGTGAATGCTAACAAATCACACACCATGGTGGTCAGATTTCATAGGAATAGGGGTAAATTAAAAATGTTTAAAGGCAAGGGTGAAGTTGTCTCTAGAGTGGCAGTGTTCCCATACCTGGGGGTGCTCTTCGATGAGAGTGGCTTGTGGGGCCCCCAGGTAAGGGCAAAGAGTTTATCTGTGGCTAGATCAACTGCGGCACTCATGGGGTTCACAAAAAGGTTGAGGGTCAGGCCGATGGAGGCCCTGTTAAAAGTCTACAACGCTAAATGTATTTCAATCGCGATGTATGGGTCAGCCTTATGGAGCTATGTACATCTTGAGACAATTCAGAGGGCGGAAAATAGGTTCCTGCGTTCCTTGCTGCCTGTTCCCCAGTCCACCCGACCTTTTTGATCCACGCGGAGGTGGGCTTGGACTATGTTATCGACAGGCTTAATCTGGCGTCGCTAATATTTTGGCTAAAGATTTGGCTTAACAAGGAACTAACCCTTAATCACGCGATTTTAGTAGACGTCATGACCTTAGACCACTCCGAAAAGGTGCCCTGGCTGGATTATCTGAGAAAGTCCTTCGAACATCTGGGACGCCCGGATCTCTTCCTATCCCCATCTTGTATTAAGAAGGAGGATGTGATCCTGGTCAAAAAGCACTTTATGGAGAGGGCCAGACTAGCCCGGGAGGAAAGGGAATTGCTGAAACCCACAGTTAGATCCCACTATATGCTATTAGGCTCTACCTCACTCGAGCAATATCTTAGGATTGTCACAAGGCCATTTCATAGCTTTTAATTGGTTAAGTTTAGATTCAATTTGATTCATTTTTATATGGGCAACTATCCAACTTGGGTCAAACCAGATATAGCCACACCCTGCACTTGTGATCAATTTTCAACCCAAGACACAATGCATTTTGTTATGTTTTGCGTTTTTTTTTCGGACATTAGAAAAAAATACTTGCTGCCCATTGTGAAGGAGGCTGGCTTCACGCAAGTGAGGCCGGCATTAGTTTACCTCCAGTCATTGAGCAGCACCCGCATCATATTTTGCGTGGCCAACTTTTTAGTGGCGGCATCCAGAATTAAATCACATAAGGCGCCACGGTGTGTAACATAGTGAGTTTTTAAACCCATTATTTATATACTTCATTTTTCTTGACCCATTGTATTGCACATGTTGAAAATGTATAAAATATTTTTATACGTGTATATAAATGCTTTTATGCCTTTTATGAATTTTAACAAATCGAATAAAGTGTATTTGACTGACTGAGTAGTGTGAGTGTCTGAAAAGTTTCAGCACTCCAACCATCATCCCCTTGTATTTGCCCTGTTTGTTATGGGAACATGATTCTTAGACTCTTCAGCTACTGCCCTCTGTCCCACTGGTTTCAATATTTTGTATCATAATCGCCCTGTGAAAAAGGGAGCAATGGCTATTCTTGGAAATACTGAGAATACCATTAAGGAGCTTGCACTATCAGCTTTTAGGGCAGCTGCGTTACTTGGTGTTTCCCTTGTTCTGTAGACAATCAATGTGCTGAGTGGTGTGGTCTGTTACTCTCCTCCTAGCACATCTAAACCCTTTCTCAAACCCTTTTTGGATTTGATATTGCCTCTCTCCCTTTCATACACTAATCTGCTGGTAGTATAAAATTTTAAATTACAAATTAATTTCTCCCACCTAGATGTTTCAATCTTATAGAGGGTATGGGCACTATGGAAGTCACTCAAGCAGGCAAGGACCCCACACAAATTAAAGGCCACATGCTCGACCTTGCCTTTTGGCCTCCCAATAGGGGGAAAGCTGTTACTGTTTCTCCCCAAGTCTGGTCGGATCACTTCTTGATCTCATTTAGCTTTATTTACAAAGGGTAGCCGCCACATCAACCTTTTAACAGCTACGATCCCTCAATCAAGTCAAATATCTTTGGAGCTGATTTTCCAGTGTTAAGTTTGTTAATAAGCTAACTGAGATGAGGAGACCACAAAATCTTGAAGCCACTATGGAGTGGTTTTAGTCGGCCATAGATTCTGTCCCGCCGACAAAGATGGTTTTCCCAAAGCCCTTAAAACCCCCAGCCCCAGTATACCGAGGCCCTGATGGTCACCAAAATGGACTGTAAAAAACCCTGATGATGTCTCTGGACATGATTATTTTCCCAAAGCTCAAGCTGAACTCACACTGACTATCTATAAAAAAATAGTCAATGATTTTTACTTCAACAAAGTTTTAGATGCTGTAACACAAAGGAAATGTTCACAATAGTACAGTCTTTATCTTCTTCCAATTGTGAAACCTCTTCTATTGTTCACTCTAAGGCACTTACTGACATGCTCTCTTATTTTGAGGAGATGATTAATTCCATCTGTGACTCGTTGAGTGTTTCTGGTTTAAAGTCTAACTCATAAGTGGCAGCCTGCTCATCACATCCTCTCTGGTGTTTCTTCTTGTGACTATCTTCAAGTTCCACTAGAAGCTGAAACTGAGTCTACCCCTGGCTAAGATAACTTCCTGTGTCTATCTGTTGAACAGTTTAACTCTATCTCTGGGTGTACTGGTGTGCCACTTAAGCTGACGGCTCCTAAATATTGGAATTTGGCCAAATTTGTTCTCCTCCAACCTTTGCTGGCAGTATGTAATCACTCACTTATCAATGCCTAGGTCCCTAGTAAATGGAAAAGGGCACGCATTGTTCCATCCATTGTGGAAGAAACCAAATGCTGACCAATCTGTCCTTTCAAATTTGTTCCCAATTTCTCGACTACCTTTTTGCAGTTAAAATCTTAGAGAAATATGTTAATAAACAGCTATCTAATTTTTGAGAACAGGGCTATTTATTAGAACAAATAAAATCTGTTTTTTGACAGAGACACAGAAATGAAACTGCACTGGTTTCAGTTTTGAATGACTTAGAATGTTAGCAGACATGGCTAATCCAGTTACCTTAGTCTTCTCGATTTGTCTGCAACTTTGATACTTTTTCTCATTCCATCCCTTTAACAAGACTGGAGGAGGTTGGTACTGGAGGATATGTGAAACAGTGGTGTAAAACCTCTCTTGCAGATAGTCATCAAGCCATGTACCTCCCACCTTATGTGTCGGCTTAAAAGCCAGTAAGACAGGGGTCTTCTCTCAGTCAGACTCCATTTGATATCTAAATCCATGTTTGCCTGTATTGGTTTAGTCTTTTTGTGTCACCTGCAGGAAATACACGGATGACACACAGCTTATTATAGCTCAGAACGAAATGGGTCCGCATCCTTGGGCAACTTCCATCAGTGTATGTCTCCTGTGGGATCGTGGCTGAGACTTAACGCTTTAAAGTTCAACTCCAACAAGACGCAGGTTCTCTGACTTTCTCATTCCTCCCCGACTAAACCCTTCCCTTCCTCCTTTTGGCCTTCTTCCTACAAAAACTGAGTGGTAATTAACAGAACATGTGGATTTTGGTGTAGAAGAGCCAACCTCCACGTTATTTTCCATAACTTGTTCTAGAAGCTGCTTATCACATCAGATACATTCTAACCTTTGCAGAGTTGTGGTGGGATCAGCCGGCAAATAAAAACAGGACTTTAGCAATGCATTGTACTAGTGTCTCGACTAACAATGGCAAGCATATTAGCAAGATGACCCAAATAATTGTGCCCTTTAAAATCCAGGACAAAAAGAAGAGAAATCAGACATTTACATTTTTGGAAAGTTAACCTTTCTATTTTATTCACAAGCCTACTAGTATATTTGTTTCCTACAGTTTTCTAGAGCACTGATTAGACCCAGGATGGCAGAGCACTTAACAAGGCAAATTATCAGTTACAGGTTACAATCGAGGGATTACATATTATAAGAGAACAAATAAAACAACTGCTAACTATTAAACAATATGCAAAGTATTGCAGAATAATAGGAGTAGCATACTATTATCAAGATAAAAAACATGTAAAATAATGAAAACAGGGTGGAATGCAACAAATAATACACTCAAATATTGAGGGTATGCATAAGTCTTAATGAAATCATGGATACTGTCAAAATTGGAAGCATTTGGTGCTGTCACAGGGCATTTATTGGGTGGAAAACGGTGGTAATGAGGTGTTAGTCCTCAAACTCCTAATTCCGATATGCATTGTGAGCTATTGCACATATCACAAATAATCAGACAATTCTTAATGAGCAATAATAAATATCAGAATACAAGACATCTGTGAGTATTACACCACAATGTGTAGCATTACTACTCCATATCTCTGTTCGCCAGAGAGAATACTAACACTTCTAGGTCCTGTCTTGAAGAGTTAATTAAAATGTTTTGTATAAAGGAATGCAATGCCTCATCAACTAACAGTGACGTGTTTCATCATGGAGGCTGTTCCTTTTCAGGCACCAATAATAATGCTCAATGGGTTCTGTATAAGCTCTCTAAGATCTGTTGTATGTGTTTCTTATTATTAGAGATAACTGGGCTCTGGAAAATCTACTGTTAAAATTAGGTTAGGTTAGGGAAAAGAATGCATGAATTGATTGCCAATATATTTTGGAGGGAGGCGTGGCCAGCAACATGGCCGGCTAGCTGTGTTCGCCGGAGCTCTGGCGGCCCGATATGTATCCTGTGCACAATCCTACTTACTTTGCCACCATCCACGGCCTGTTTCCGATGCTCTTCACCCTCTAAATGGCAGGAGTGGGTCTCAAGTGGCTCCGTGGGTGCAGACTGCTATGAAAGACCAAAAAAGGAGAGACGGCCAGTGCGGAGGGGCACGGCTGTGGAGGCTGGCAGATGAGATGGCCCACAACTTAAAGGCAGGCCCTTGTCGGGAGGCGTGTTAGTGCTGCGCCCTGTGAGGAATCCACTGTGTGGAGTGTGGGCGAGAGCTGAAGCCCCATCCCTTTGGAGTGGTGAGCCGAGTATGAAGCAGAATCGAACTGCGGCCCTCCCCCAGTTGAGCTAACAACGAAGTCTCGGGGAAAGTGATGGCCCTGAGACCTCCGCTCTGTGAGGGCGGATCGGATTTTAGTGGCGGTGGGAGCCCTGGCAGAGGTCAGCAGCAGCTGGAAGGAGCGGCCTCGCCAAGAGGGTTGCAGAAATCTGAGCCCACCCAGTGCGCACATCGAAGATCTAGGGGCAGCTCCCTGCCCGAACGTCGGCGGTGGCCTTCGCGAGGGTGGCGGCAGTGCGACCAAACCGGCCTCAAAACCCAAAGAAATAAAGACCACACAGGCACAGATTGCGGGGAGTGAGAGATCCAGCCCCCCAGAGCACCAGGGACTAACCCTGGTGCAGGGGAGAGAGACTGCGTTCGGGAAGAGGGACAGATTAGAAGCACGAAAAACCCTGAGGTGTGCGTGGCCTGCGTACTACCAGCTTAAGGGCAGTGACTGAGAGGATCAAAGATCAGCCCCATTGATTAGAGAACCTGGAATTACAGGCCTAACTCACACATGCTATAAGCTGCTATGAAATGAATGGGCAGGGGTGAGTGGAGTTGTCCTCCTGCTGAGTAGTGGATGAAACCCCATGACAGGTGAAGCCCCAGAAACCACAACAGTGAAGCGAATCGCGGGTGGGGGAAGGATGTTACCACACTGACTTGTGGGTTCAGGCGACAGGTTTGTCTATCACCCCTAGCGCCGTGAAGTGCTGGCGAGACAGACTTTGTGCAGACACTGAATAAAGGGCTACGTTCTACCTGTGCAGCAGTGTAGGAGTTGATCGGACGGTCGACATCCTAGTGCAGAGGCCTAAAACACTGAGAACTGGGAAAAAGATGGGAAAGGTCACAATATCAATTGACATACCATTCCTGAAAGCCCGAGGAAGCTCTGGTGGCATCGCTGTAGAATCATTAAAGGGCACAGACGGCATACCAGGACGGCAAACCAGGACGGCATACCAGGACACCCAGCAGTAGACCCTCCGACGGGGATAGCGGAAGCAATTATTGACTCAATTAAAGACTTAACTCTGCTACTAAGAGAATGGCGAGAGACAAGGAACCAAAAACCCAGAAGCAGTACAAAATGGATAAGAACACAAAAGTTCTCCCACCACCAATGAAAATTGAGGGAGACTCCCCAGGACCACCAGATACATCAGCCATCCTCTAGACGATCCATGCCTCTAGCAATGCCAATTAGGGCAAAATGGCAGAAATTACATCGGAGGTATCCCTTCTATGCGTAACATTGCGGAAAGGAGGACCCATGCTGAAACTCGCATCTCAGAGGTGAATGACACGACGCACAAACTACACTCAGATGTCAAAGACCTAAAAGCAACCATGAGAGAGGTTGCATGGAGAGTAGGTGATTTGGAAAATAGGGCACTCATGAACTTTCTACGTTTTATTAGATTTCCGGAAGGAATGGAGGGCCCTGACCCATTAGCGTTTTCGATGTCGTGGCTGCGCAACTCTCTCCGAGTGACCAAGCTTTCACCCTGTTTCACCATTGAACGAGCCTGCAGGATGCTGAATGTGTGCAATTCACCTGGTGCCCCCTGAGGCCCTTAATTCCACGATTTCGAAACTATCAGGACTGTAATATAATTTTCAGAGAGTCTCGACATCTGGGGGAGCTCAAACTCGCTAACGCCAAAATTATGATCTTCCCGACAATTCCAGTAAAGTGCAGAAAATGAGGAGGTCATTTGACTCAGTAAAAGTCAAATGAGAGCCATGCATATCCAGTATATGCTCCTCTTCCCTGCCAAGCTCAAGGTTATCTTTCAAGGTACTTCGCAATTCTTCCAGGCCCCAGAAGAGGCATGGGCCTGGATAGAGAAACACCCCATTGTACGGACAAAATAAATAAGAACCAATGGGACACACCTTAACCACTTCCATGCTAGTGACAAGGTCAACTCGTCATGGGCTTTACCTGCCCTGTGCTTATGACGAGTTGACCTTGTCACAAACAATGGTAAATGTGGGAATCCAGCACCGGGGGGGGGGGAAAACCCTTAGCACCCAAGGTGTTAAAGACACGCAACACAGTGGGAGCCCAGGCCTCAGAGAGTAAAAAAGCGGTGTCTGCTCAGTGGACGACACAATAAATGATCAGAGACCCCACTGAGGGCAACCCAATGCAGTGCGGAGACACAGGCGCGTTCAGAAACAAATGAGGACTCGCCCCAAGATCAAGTCCCGAATAAACATTCCAGCCAGAGAGACAGTACCCATACAGATCAATCAGATAAGGAATCTCACATGGACACGGACATCAATCATCCACTTCTTAGGAACATTAACCGTCTTGAAGAACAGAGCATCGATGAACGAGACAGGTCAACAGCAGGGAAAAAGTGGTGAAGAAGGCTGAGACAATGGCCAAGAGGGTAGAACTGCTACAGAACCCCCCCTCCAGACACTACTGTGCTCCATGTTTGGGAGCAGAACCTTTTCTAGAAGATCATATCCTTCATTGTATTGATTAAAACGTAGTGGGATTGGGGAGAGGGTGGGTCTACAGACCTCTCACACGAATCTTACGCCAAAGTTGTCATGTTGATAGTTTTGGGAATAGGCATAGGATGTGGGAGAGAGTGGGGTGGGGGGATAGGGTTAGGATGAAAAGGTTTCAAAGTTTGTTTAGGAAACAAGTTCCCAGAATAGCCAGAAGCTGAAGTGCTCCACCTGACAAGCAGAAACAGAAGTCAAGTGGCCTGCGGGTAGACCCACCTGTTTGTACAATGACAAAATGGTACCATGCATACAAATAATAGAACTAACACTGCACTGACATGGAACATTAATGGTTTGGACAGTAAAATTAAAAAGGGGATTAGTCACCAGATATCTCAAGAGACTTAAGCCAGATATCGTCCTACTACAGGAAACACACCTGAGGGGTACACAATGTGCTTTCATCAGAAGGGGGCCTTACACAACTCTCGCCCACACTGGAGTCTCCCCGTGGGCATGTGGTGTCACCATACTAGTTTAAAAAAAACACCCTTCTGCACAACCAAAACTTGGATGGACCCCAAAGGGACCTTTGTTGTTGTTCAGGGGTTCTGTGGAAGACGCAAAATCACAGTAATCAGCGGTTATGCCCTGCCACGATTGCAAACTCAAACCCTAGAGGCAATTGGCAATATACTATTAGAATCAGATGCACCCACACAGCTAATTGGAGGTGATTACACTGATGCGATTGACCCAACTATAGACCGAACACACATTGCCACAGGAACGCGTGTTCCCACCCCATTGGCAAATTTCGTAGACTCGCTGGGGCTTGCTGACCTCTGGCGTCAACACCACCCGTCAGAGCGCACTTATTCCTATTTCTCTAGGGCACATAAAGTTTTTTCCAGATTAGATCATTTCTTTGCCCCGGCAAGGGAAAAACGAACAGTAGATAAGGTAGCATACCTGGCGAGGGGCATATCAGATCATTCACCCCTCTAGTTGACAGTGGGAGGCAAGAGTAACAGACAAAGACCAAACTGGAGATTAAATGCATAGGAGCTCCGGGACAAGTCCATCAGGGGAATAATAAGAATGGAAACTAAGACATACTTCCGAGAGAACGAGGGTTCGGTGACCTCACATACTACTCTCTGGGAAGCCTATAATGTGGTATTTTGGGGTAAAATTCAAGATGCTATAGCGCGCAAACCCAAAGAAGAAACCCAACAAGTAGACATTTTAGAAGATAGGTTCCTGGAACTAGAAAGCAACATAACTCCATAAACTGAAGCCACCCACCTAAGGCAGCTGACAATCACACATAGGGAACTTCGTGACCTGACTGAGTGGAAGGTACAGAATCAAATCCAGGCCATACACCATAGACTCTATAAAGCAGGAGACAGGGCAGGGAGACCGCTGGCCTGGCTGGGCAGAAGAGAAAGGGAGGCGAGATGGGTGTCCCAAATACAAGAGCAGGGAGTACAACACACCACCGCACACACTATAGCAGACACCTTTGCATGTTTTTACACTGAATTATATGATGCTTGAACCCTAGCAGATCCCAACCAGGCAATGTCCTGCTTTAATAATATAATGACTTCCATCATAGAAACAAGATGAAAAGGAATCTCTGGAGGCAGAAATCACTATAAAGGAAGTGCAGGAAGCAATAAATAAACAAAAATCGGGGAAAACCCCAGAGCCAGATGAACTTCCAGCAGTTTTTTAAACAAAATGCTCGGTTGCTGGCTCTTCATCACCAAAAGATGTTCCAGGTGGTAAGGAAAGAGGGGACACTGTCACCAGATCTCTGTCAGGCCACAGTGGTAGTTATAGCAAAGCCAGGCATGCCCCCAGAATGCTGCTGATCTTATCACCCAATCTCAGTCTTAAGTATTGAAATGAATATCCTGACTTCTATTCTGGCGATGCGGCTCATAACCGTAATTACATCCTTGGTCCATCGAGACCAATCAGGTTGCCATGGCCGCGCCACAGACTTCAATCTCCGCTGACTGGCCAACTGGCTAGATACAGTAAAAGACTGGGCCACTTCACAAATGCTGCTGTCCCTGTATGCAGAAAAGTCCTTCAACACTGTTCATTGGCCTTTTATAAGGTGGGTCCTTGCGAACTTTGGGTTTTGTTATGTTATGTTAACAAAGTTCTATGTAGCGCTTGTACACCCAGAGGTTTCATGGCGCTGACTGACAGATGGAAATAGGGGGAAATTAAGCATGGGCTGGACGAACAGCCAGGTTTTAAGTTGTTTCCTAAATATCAGGAGGTTGGAGCAGGAGCGGATTTCAGAGGGAAGGGAATTCCATAATTTGGAAGCAAGGGCGGCAAACCTGCGGCCTCCCTGGCTTTGGAGTTTGTAAGGGGGAATGGTCAGGAGATTTTTATTGGTGGACCGGAGGCTGTGGGAGGGAGTGTATCTAAGCAAAAGGTCGTGGATGAATTGGGGACTGCGGGCATGGAGGGATTTGAAGGTTAGGCAAGCCGTTTTAAATGTAACTCGTTGAGAGATGGGGAGCCAATGAAGTTGTTTTAGTAAGGGCCTTGCTGATTGCCAGCATAGCAGTCGATGGATCAGTCTGGCTGCCTGATTCTGGGCCATCTGGAGGCACCTGCTAAGGGCGATAGGAAGGCCCAGATAGATAGCGTTTGCATAGTCCAGGTGTGATAGTACGAGAGCTATCACCACCTGGATCAGGGCTGGCTGGGTAAGCATCCGGCTTATCTTCTTGATGTTGCGGAGCTGGAAGAAGCATGTGGACACAACTGAGCCCACTTGGGGTTTTATTGACAGGTCTTTGTCAATGGACACCCCCAGGCTTTTAACCGAGCTGGAGGGAGTGGGAGGGGAGCCAAGCTCTGGTGGCCAATAGTGCGGACCCCAGAATAGTTGGCTTTTACCATTAAGAACCAGTTCGGTCTGGCCGGAGTTTAATTTCAGCTGGTTGGAGTCCATCCAGTGGCGGATGTGGAGCATAGTACTTTGAAATTCCTGAATCGATTCAGAGGAATTGTCAATGGTGAAGATGAGATGAAGATCGTCAGTGTAGTTGAAGGTGACGACCTTGAATGTTTTAAGGGACAGAATCAGAGGGAACATGTAGATGTTGAACAAAATAGGGGACAGCGAGGAACCTTGTGGAACCCCGCAGGAAGTGCGGAGTTTGGGGGCTGAGAAAGGGGCCAAGCAGACGGCTTGGGTACGGTCACTAAGGAAGGACCTAATCCAGTTGTGAGCTGAGCCACAGATGCCGGCTTGTTTGACACGGTCGAAAAGGATGTTATGGTCGACCGTGTCAAAAGCTGCCGAAAGGTCTAATAGGACCAGGGCCCGGGGAATTCCTCTATCAGCATTATGACGGAGAGAATCCAGGACAGCAGTGATAACTGTCTCAGTGGTTTAAGCAGGTTGAAATCCAGCTTGGAAGGGGTCTAGAAAGTTGGATTGCTCAATGAAGTTTGAAAGGTGTGACGTAACATCGGCCTCCAATAGCTTAGCCAGGTAGGGAAGGAGGGAGATTGGCCTATAATTGGAATAAATGGAGGGGTCGGCTCCCGTTAACGACTGCCTCCTTAAAGGTTTTGGGGATCATGCCTTGGGATAGTGATGCATTGAGAAATCTCAAAATCGGAGGGGAAAGTGCAGAGAATATATTTTTTAAGATGTTGGGACAAGTATTCATGACCTTGGTGGAATTACTATATACCCAACCGAGAGCCAGGGTCAGAGTTAATGGAGTAAAATTGGCCGACTTTCCTATCCAAAGAAGAACCTACGAGGGCTGACCTCTCACTCCCCTGCTTTCAAATAAAAAAAAAAACAATGTATTTTGGAGCCTACCCTGCACAAGGCTAAAAACAACAGCAAGGAGTATAAGGAAATTGATACTATTACGATATCTGCATCTCACTCCTAAGTAGTCAGCATGTTTCAGCCGCACATGGTAAACAAAATTATCTGCGTGCTTTCATCAGGACTAGCATGAGGAACCTACAGTTACTAATTTTTTTATATGACCATCTTATGCAAGGTGTCACCCTCGATCTTTGCCCTGGCAGCTTTTTTTGGCTGTTGAACCTATATATCAGTACTTGTAGAGTGCAGCTTATTACCCGTTGGAATATCCAGATGCTTTGTTGCTGGGCTCAGTCAAAAACCCAAGTCTTGAGTGTCTTTCTGAAGGCCGCACCAGAAAGACCAGATCGGAAGCCCGCTCCTTCTCCTTCCTCGCGGCCAGAGCCTGGAACGCCCTTCCGCTCCACCTCAGACAGACTACATCGCTCCCCATATTCAAAAGAAACCTCAAACCCTGACTCTTCAATAGACCGCCTCCTTGATGGACTGCAACCCCCCTCCCCCAGCGCCTGGGGCCCCTTACGGGTGAGTAGTCGCACTTCACAAATGCTTGATTGTTGATATACAGAGGTGGAGAGGGAGGTGGTTCCAGGACTCGGCGGTGAGGTGGAAGAAGGAGTGGCCTTCAATGTGGCTGTGCAAGGGTGTGGAAGTTGGAGCAAAAGTTTCTGGATGGTTGGTGGGATATCAAGTGGTGGTTCATGTATGCTGGTGCTTGGTTGTGGTTCGCTTTGTAGACATGTGTCACGAGTTTGAATTTACATCTATTTTGGATTGTGGAGCCAGCGGAGGTTTCTCAGGCTTTGGGTGATATGGGTCCACTTAGGCAGTTTGAGGATCAATCTGGCCGCTGAATTATGTATTACCTGGAGCCTTCTCATGAGTTCAGTCATGGTTCCAGCATACATTGCCTTGCCGTAGTCCAGATGGATGGTGATTAGGGCTTGCGTGATTGTTTTTTCTTGCTTATTGGAAGCCATTTGAAGATTCATCGGAACATGCAGAGAGTGTGGAAACAGTCAGAGGAGACTGGGTTGGTCTGTCATTTCATGATGAGATTCCTGTCAAATATGATGCAGAGGTTGCTGGTGTGACCCTTTGGTGTAGGGGTGGGTCCGAGTTCAGCGTGCCACCAGGTGATGTTCCAGAGGGAGGCATTGTTGCCAAAGTTCAGCTTTTGGGTCTTGTCCATGTATAGCTTCAACCAGTTCTCCTTCATCCAGACTGTGACGTTCTTCACGCAGTTGTAGATGTTGTTCTTGTTGGTGAAGTGGGCAGCTGAGACCGAGAGGATGACTTGGGGTCATCTGAGTAGGATATGATGTTGATATTGTGGATTCTGACAATGTCGGCTAGAGGTGTCATGTAGGTGTTGAAGAGGGTTGGGCTGATGGGTGAGACTTTAGGGACACCGCAGATGGTGCTCGTGGGTTTTGAGGTGAAGCAGGGTAGATGGATTCTCTGTGTGTGGCCCGTGAGGAATGATGCGATCCATCTGAGTGCATCTCCTTTGATTCTGATCTGATGCAGTCTCTTGATGAGTGTGGTGGGGTACGGTGTTGAAGGCTGCGAAGAGGATGAAGAGGATCAGGGTAGCTGATTCTCCTCTGTGACAGTGATCAGGACGTCTCGTTGCTGTGGTTGGCCCGGAAACCGGATTGGGAGATGTGTAGCAGGTTGTTTCTCTCCAGGTGTTCGGTAGGCTGTCGGTTGATGGCCTTCTCCAGGACTTTGTTTGGAAATTGGAGCAGCAAATTGGGGTGGTAGTTTTGGAGTTTGCTGGGGTCTGCTGAAGGTTTCTTGAGGAGAGGTCAGACCTCTGTGTGTTTCTATGCATCGGAGAAGGTGGCTGTGATGATGGATGTGTTGAGGATGGTGGTGAGTTGGTAACTGATCTTGTTGCTTCCTAAGTTGAAGAGGCATTGGGGTCAGGGGTCAGTGGGTGCTCCCGAGCAGATGGGGTTCATGATAGCTGTGGTGTCCGAAGTGGTGAGCTGTTCTAATGCAATGAGAAGTTGGCAGTTAAGGCTTCTGTTGGAGTGAGGGGGCTGAGGAGGTCGGTGGGTTATGTATGACGTTCCTATAGATGGTGGATAGCTTGTTGTGAAAGTGATTTGCTAGTGCGTCACAGAGTTCCAGTGAGGGAGGTGTTGTGTTCTCGGTGGCTGTTGGGAAGGAGAATTGTCAGATGGTAAAGAGTTCCTTGGTGTGGTTGGCGCTAGCCTTGATGCGGTCTGCAAGGGTGCCTTTTTTGGCGTTGTTAGAAATGGGGGTCTCTAGTTCGCAATGGTTTGTACCTTTGTCCAAATAGGGGCCCTTATTTCTAGTCAGGATAGCTTCTAGTCAGGATAAGGGGGATTCACTTTTAAAATAACCCCTGCTCACCTCCTTGATAGCTTGGCAGGAGCAGACAGACTTATCTCAGAGGCAGTGTGTAAAGCATTTGTGAACACATACAGTAACACAGTGAAACACTACAAATGGACACTACACCAGTTTAGAAAAATAAGTATTCTTTATCCAAACAAGACCAAACTGCAAAAATCCACAACACAGTATCAAAAATAGGGTTCTTAAATGGTAGAAATAGTTCAGTTCAATGCAAGTTGTAAATGCAACACTTTTCCAACAAAGTACCTTAGATGCGTCACGCAAAACAAACAAAAGGGTCGAAGGGAAGGCAAAACGTCAGTTCCTTACTGGAGAGGAGGGGATGTGTCAGTTTCTTACTGCGTTCCGGTTACGATGCAACAAGATGGCATCTTGATGCGATGCGACAGTCCAGTGCAATGCGACAAAATGGCAGCTTGGATGCGATGCGACGATCCGGTCCGATGCGTGCACTTTTGAAGCCACACGGTAGGCGCTGTGACGATGTTCTTGGTGATGCTTCAGGACTCGGTGTAGATGCGACACGCTTCTTCCCCGTGGCTCTTAGATGCGCCAGGTCTCGGTGCGGATGCAACACACTTCTTCATCGTTGCGTCGCACTTCCAGCTCCCAGCAACAATCAGTCTCTAGAGGTCCTGAACAGCAGCAGACACCTCTCTGTATGTTAGAATTCCCAGCAAGAAAATTCAGGGGAGCTGGTGACGAAGTCTTTGTGTCCCTGAGACTTTAGACAGGAGGCAAGCTCAGTTTCAAGCCCTTAGAGATCGTCCTCAAGATGACAAAGCAAACAGCAAAGTCCTTTTCTCCTTTCCTTGGCAACAAGTTACCATGCAGGCCAACCCCAAACAGCAAACAGCACAGGGGTAGTAATCTTCTTTCAGCTTCTCCGGTTCTCCTCCTTGACAATGGCCCCTCTTGATTTCCCAGCAGTGATATAAAGTTCTGGGGTCTTCGTCCTCCTTTTTATACACACAAATCCTTTGTCTCTGAAGGCAGAGATTGTCTGTACCCAGCCAAAACCAGTTCTGTCCTCTCTGGTGCAGCTTCCTGGCAAGAGGTGGAGACAGCATTGTTGAAAGCAGACCTGGCCCAGGCAGGTGAAAGGAAATCTACTCCCCCTACTCTGAACTTAACCCAGGTCCTATTCAGCCCAGCCCTGACTCATCAGACTGATGGAGCCGCAGCCCTCTCCCAGCTCCTGACATCCAGAAGCCAGACATGTAATAAACAAACCTAGCAGAGGCATACCGGGTGGTTAGGCAAAAAAAATCTACTTTCTAAAAGTGGTATTTTCAAACACAGAATGTTAAAATTACCCACACTAAAAGATGCACTTTAACATTCTGAGTTCAGGCATACTAAACTTTATTTTCCAATCTTGTTCCCTGGGTCAGTTATGTTTATAAGATGTTATACCCAAACTGCCCATTCTGGCCTACGGGAACAGATAGCCTTGCAATAGTTAAAAACGAAATTGGCAGTATTTCACTATCAGGACATGCCACACACATCAGGGTATGTTCTACCTTTCACATACAATGCCTGCCACCATAGGTACCTTGGACCTACCTTTGGTGGTGACTAACATGCAGAAAAGAGAAGGTTTGGTGACTTGCAAGTGTGTGCTCTTGCCAAATCAACATGGCAGTCCCAGACTGCACACAGGCTCTGCAATGGCAGGCATGAGTCACATTTTACAGGCTTCTTGGGTGGCACAATCAGTGCTGCAAGCCCACCAGCAGCATTTGATTTACAGGCCCTGGGCACACATGGTGCACTGTACTAGGATCTGACAAGTAAATCAAATATGCCAATCATGGAATCACTAATCAATAACATCAATTTACAAAAGAGAGCATATGCACTTTACCACTGATCAGCAGTGTCTAAGTGCCTAGAGTCATAAAAGCACCAAGAACAGGTCGGAAAAAATACAGGAGGAAGACAAAAAGTCCTAGGATGACCCTGCAAAAAGGGCCAAGTCCAACAGGAATCATTGGTTGTATTTTGTTGAAGGCTGACTTGAAGGTGGCTCGGTCCATATGATCTCTGCTAGTGTGCTAGCTTCTCTCCAGTTGGTTGCAGCTGAATTTCCTCCTACTGTGTTCTGGTGTGTACCAGCTTGCTTCTTTGGTGGGTCTGCAGGTTTTGTCTGGTTTTATGGGGCAACTCGGCCAACGGCATTGGTGATCCAGGTGTTGCAGTTTTCGACTGCCTGTTGCAGGTTGGCTGCAGGGTCGAGCTGGATAGTGCAGAGGGTGTCAATCCATCGGGTCTGGGTCACTTATCCCCAGCTGCAGGAGGAGGTACAGGGAGGGATTGGGGAGGTGCGCGGTGATCCTGTGATTGTGAAGTTGACGTTGGAGTGGTCGGTCTAGGTGAGTTCCATGGTATGGCTGTATTTGACTTTGTTGCTGGATGTGAAGATAGGGACCGGTTTCTGTCCTGCTCTGTGCTTGCGGTCTGTCACCGGCTGGGTGAGGCCGATGTTGTCCATTCGTTCCAAGATGAGTCGAGGTCATGTCTGCTGGGTCGTCTAGGTAGAAGTTGAGGTCTCCAAGGAAGATGTAGTGCTTTTATTCGAAGGTGAGTGGGGCGATAAAGTCTGTGGTGGTGTCACAAAGGCCAGTGTGTGGTCCTGGGGTTCTGTAGGTGAGGGTGTATTTGATGGTTGTTTTGTCATCAATGTGGAGTTGTAAATTAGGGTGTTCCATCATTTGTGTGCTGTCATATTCAGTGGTGGTGCAGCGGATTGATTCTTTGTGGAGGATGCTGATGCCACTTCCATGTTTGTTGCTGCGGTTCTGGTGTTATCTTGTAGCCACTGGACATCATGGTGGGGCTGTCCTGGATCAAGGAGGGGTTGAGCCAGGTGTCTGGGATGAAGGTTACATTGGGGCGAGGGTGGAGATGGTGTCCCAGACTTCGATGCCATGTTTGCAGAGTGATCTGGTGTTGATCTGGAGCCATCGGAGTATTTCTGGGGTAGTGCCGGTCATTAGGGTGAGAGTGGCACAGGTTTATGTGAGGGCGGGAGGTCCTAGGTTGCAGGTGAACGGTCCTGCTGTGGAGCGGGGAGATGTGAGGCAGCAGTTGTTTCTGTTTCAGCATCTGGGGTTTAGGGCTCAGATATCTTCGGTGGTGTACCTGTGGGAGCCCAGAGGGCCAGAGTTCCTGGTGCTGGGTGCAGTCCATGCTCGGAGTGGCGAAGATGAGCTTGCCTTTGGCATTCCAGCAGCGCAGTCACACTGCAGCCTTCATTAGGTAGGACCTGGGAGGGGCACTGGGGAGGACGGAAGGGGGTGGTGGGAAACAGCAAGTGAGTGGAAGTCTTGCTGCGCAAATGACCACATAGCACAATAAGGCGTACAAATTAACAAAATACAATATAAAGTCTAAAAATGTACAAAAAATTAGGCGGAATAAGGCTAATAAGTATCCTGTTGCTAAGCAACTTACAGATGGCAATAGAGGAACTTGAGGACAGTTGGACAGAAGGAGAAGGGTGGGGGAGCTGTGCATTTTAGTTCTGCTAACCAGTCGTAAAGGGCCTGTTCTTCCCCTTTCAAGATGATGAAATTGGCATACCCTGAGTGGCATGTTAAAGTTACATGACTGCAGGCATGCCACCTGGAACCTGGCTGTCCACGTTAAACTGCAAACTCAACCTATCAAAATAACCCCTTTTCAAGGGCCTAAACCTACCTTTTAAATAATGTCACCCTAAGTTGGCCCTACTGCCAATGAGACAGGGTGCATGTGATTCAAAAGCAGTGCATGAAGAAGTGCATGAAAAGGCTTACAGGCACATGCAACATTGTTGGCTTTTGCGATTTCTTAATTGCGATTTTTAAGGAATCGCAATTAAGAAATCGCAAAAGCCTATGCATGAAGAAATCGCTGAAAAATTTGCGATTTCTTAAAATTCCTTAATTGCGACTCGCAAATTGAGAATCACATTTAAGGAATACCTCTCCATTCATTCCTATGGGCCTACAGGCCCATAGGAATGAATGGGAAGACATTCTCAATTTGCGATTAGCAATTAGCGAATCGCAAATTGAGAATGCGATTTCAAGGGTGCAGGGGTGTCCAAAGGACACCCTGTTGCACCCCTGAAATCAATCTGTGCACATATGTTGTGCACACACATGCCCTTAGGGCATGTGTGTGCACAGCATGAAACTTTGAAAAATGCACAAAAGTGCATTTTTCAAAGTTTTCGCAAATTACCATGAGGTTCAACCTCATGGTAATTTGCTCCCCCTAATTGTGAAATCGCAATTTTTTAAAGTTTCATGCATTGCATTTAAGGAATCGCAAAATGTGATTCCTTAAATGCAATCGCAATTTGAAAATTCGCAAATATTTGCGAATTCTCAAATTGCGAGGGCCTTCACCCTTCATGCATTCAAAAAGCAGATTTTGCGATCGCAAACGGCCGATTTTTGCGATTCGCACCGTTTGCGATCGCAAAATCTTTTGATGCATGTACCTGTTAATGTACAACATATCCATACACTGAAAAGACCATAAAAGCTCTTTTCACTGCAGCAGGATTGACTGTGCCATAGGGAAGCATTTCGATACCGTACTACATTTAATATAGCTATCTCAGGCTAGAAAGCAGCTATTAGGTACATTTTAGGACTTTTTGGAATATTTATTAAAAGCCCAATTTATTTGAAGATGGATTTGTAATGCATTTTTTGGGTGAGGGCCTTTTAGTATGTTACCTTTTCCCCACCAAAAGCCACTGGCAGTCCATTTGCATGAGCTACAACTTTCACCCAGGAGCTCAATAGCCCTTTTGATGAGGCCTTCTTTGGTTACACCCTACAGTCTAGCCCCACTGGAAAAATCTGAGCTCTAGGATGGCAACTTGGTCTGAAAGTAGAAATCCTTACTGAACAATGTTGCGGAAAGAATGCTGCTGATAAGGGACCTTCTCTGGTTGCGCAATTCACATTTCTCCCACTGTGATCTTTTCCAACAAAATTCAATAGCTTTGCTGATCTTCATCCAGTGGCTATTCAATGATGTGGAGCTGGCTTCAACCTCAGACTGCTGTCTTGCCACAATGAGGATTTTTTACTTAAATTTTAGAGACTAAGACCAAAGGTAAAACTTCTGACTGGGTCAAACCTGGTTTCTGTATATTACCCATAGGGCATTGTTGTCAGCCTTAATTTGCTCCTAAGTACCAGTCAACGGCAACTAGGTGACTATGGTTGGCGCGTAACAGATTTATCAGTTTGTGACTTTTTTTTTTTAATGACTCTATTTTTCTGAATTTTGGATTGGGATTTTTCATGTGTTGTATTCTTAAGTTATTACTGTTTGAGTACAGCATAAATACTTTACAAATGGCTTCTGAGATAAGCCTGCCTGCTCTGTGCTATAGCTACCTATGGATTGAGTTCATGTTAATTTAGAGACTCTCATGTAGTCAAAGCTTGCTTAACTCTAACTCCCTGTAGTCTTCAGGAACTGGTAGAGAGAACACGGTTTCTACCACTTGCAATTCGGTGCAGGACACTATGAAATATTGGTAAATGTAAATGGATTAGTGTATGTTTACTCAAATAGCTGTGAGAGTAACAATGTCTGTGCGTGTCTCTGTAATTCTTCTAGCAATATCTCCAGCAAGACTTGGCAGGAATGTTTTTAAGTTCAGGTTTAAAAACCCCGAAACCGGTCCTAGGATGCTGGTTTCCAGTCCAGAGAGGACCTGGCTTGGCAGTTCGGGCTAGACTGATCCTATGAGGCACAGAGTCAAGACTGATTTGCATACGGCCAGGTCTAAACTGGGGTAGCATGGTGAGCAAATGAATGATGACTTTAACCCAGATCTCTTGACTGGGGGTGAATATTTTGATTTGTTCTGCATTCCGTCCATCAATTGTGTATCTTTTGCTTTCTCGCCCGAAGTGCGCCGGGTATGCCCAGACGTGGGCCCTGGGCTCACTGTGCCCCGGGAATCAAGATATCCTGGCTGAAGAGGGGTGAAACCCCGAAACCGGTACTAGGATGCTTGTCTCCGGTCCAGGGAGGACCTGGCTTGGCAGTTCAGGCTGGATAGTTCCCATAAGTCACAGGGTCAAGACTGATTTGCATATGGGCAGGTCTAAACTGGGGTGGCATGGTGAGCAAAAGAATGATGGATTAAACCTGATCTCTTGACTGGGGGTGAATGTTTTGATTAGTCCTGCATTCCGTCCATCAATTGTGTATCTTTTGCTTTCTCACCCTAAGTGCGCCAGGTATGCCCAGACGTGGTCCTGGGCTCACTGTGCCACTGGAATCAAGCTATCCTGGCTGAAGAGGGGTGAAACCTCAAAACCGGTCCTAGAATGCTTGTTTACGGTCCAGGAAGGACCTGGCTTGGCAGTTCGGGCTGGACTGTTCCCATGACTAATTTGCATATGGCCAGATCTAAACTGGGGTGGCATGGTGAGTAAAAGAACGATAGATTTAACCCAGATCTCTTGACTGGGAGTGAATGTTTTGATCTGTTCTGTATTCCATCCATCAATTGTGTATCTTTTGCTTTCTCTCCCTAGGCAAATATTTTATTTCACCAAACCACTTTTTCCTTATTATTGCTTTTGACAGCACTTTCAAATACGTAGGTTCAGGATGTGCATTGTACAAAAGGATCTGGTGTTTGATTTATTAGACTACAATGTTACTCCATATATAATACGAATCCACTCCATATATAGGGTTCACATGATAACTGACTTGAGTTGCACTTCGCTAATGGCATTGTCAGCAGGGCAGACAGGGGTGGGCAGGAATGTTTTTAAGTTCAGTTTTAAAAAAAATTGAAAAATTCCTCTTAATGTAATAATATCCTCAGATCTGCTGCTGTGAAAAGTGTCAGTATATTAAAGAAATACTTTTTTTGAATCTTAAAAGACTTTATCATATTTTTATCTGATGTTTGTTGCTTGGTTTACATATGAAATGTTTTTGTGGCGTGGCCGATGCATGTGGTCCTAAAGACAAGCTGTACCCTAGGCTCTGGCTCGGCTCTACTGAGTAATTTGTACGCTCACTCATCCCCATTGGTCAGCACTGCTTATGTCAATGCCTGTGCGCTTATGTTGGCTTGAGCTGAGTTGCTTTGTCATCCAATGACAAAGCAGCTGAATTTACACACTGTGGCAGCCTTTTAATGACTGGTTCTCATTGGGTGTGTCAAGGACACACAAGACAGTGACCCACTGACCCCACCCTATTAATAACAATAGAGTAAACAAAAACAAGACCCCAAGCAAACTATCAGACTGAATGGAACATTCGAAAACTGGGGCTGTGCAGGTCAGAGGGGGCCTTCCCATCCTGCGGGCTATTGGTGGAAATGCATTGCCAGAACCACTTATAATTGTGCACCTGTGGGCATATTTATGAAACTTTCACGCAAAACAGCAATCCACCTTGCTTTGATGCGTTAAAGGGAAAGGGCATTAATACACTCTATTTAACATTATACAGCACATTCCTGCCCTTTCCGTACACTGGCACACAAACTATTGCCTAGCCCCAACCCATGCACCCTTGCGCTATGATGGAAGGATGCCTGCATTGTGGACAGGATAATTTCTATGCAAGAACGGACACCCTTCTGCACAAAAGAAAATTTTCTTTCAATGTGTGCTGTAGAATGCACACATAGAAAGAGGAAAAAATTGAGGAAAAATAAAGATATTTCTCCTTGCTATGCCTCACCTGGGGAGGCATAGAATTTTGACGCAGTGTCCGCAGATATTTTTCCAGGGGGGGGGTGGGGGGGGGGGGCAAAATGTTAACATCATCACCATCCTCCGACATGATGTGTGCCAGGTGGGGCACAAGAAACACTTGGGCGTATAACTGGGATAGACTCAATTAAATGCCAGGAATCCAGGACATTTGACTGACCCTGCCACATGCCAACAAACACCACCTGTAGGGAAAATGCTAAACTTTCTGACAAGGTACTTTATCTCTGTCTGCTAGGTGTTCAGACTTCCGGGTCCTCGATCCAACACCAATCAATGCTGTCTTCAGCACGATTCAATTTTTATCGAAATACTTTAAAACAGCCTATGATTAAAGCACCAGATTAAATATACTGTATGCACAGTGTATGTTAGGGATTATTTGTAGCACACATATATTGGCTTCTTGGTGCTAGAATTTATGATAACTTGTATCCAAAGTTAAAGCACAACGTCAAAGTTAGTAATAAATAATGCAGCAATCACACACGCTAGTGATGCGCCAATGGGTGCTCCCTTTACTAGAATTCCCCGGGCATTGCTAAATTTTACACACATTCAATTCATTTATACAAAATAAAATGTATAGGTCCAAATGTTAGCTATATTTTTTAAAAGAAACTTAGAGTCCCTCTACATGTAGTCAATGTCAAACTGACAACGTGCGCACGTTTAGGGATACAATAATGGCCAGCTCCCTTATGCCGAAGCCCGGCACCGTAAATGTGTGTCACATGCGGCTCCCGCAGCGGCGGCACATCACAGGTCCAGGGATGCTGAGTCTTATACAGTGGTCAAAGTGGGGGGAAAAAAGTAGGGGAACAGTGGGGAACAATGGGCGGAGAATCAGACGGCGGAAATAACCCAAGGATTGGATCTGTGGGTGGGGCCAGATGTGTGGCGAGATTGCGCAGAGATCCCAATTTTTAGTATTTGTCTGGCATTTCACTTCCCAGTTTAATCAACCAATGAATACACATGATTATTTAAGGTTATAATGAGTTATTGACAATAGAATATAATCACAAAGTGGGATATGCTTCTAATCACAGAATGTACCAAATACGATAAAATGTGGATACACAAACCATTTGTCTCCGAGCCATGGAGTTTCTGTCATCAGCACTTCTCCCTTTTTCCACAACAGCAGTTCAAACATGAATGGCAAAATATCCTAGTTTGCAAATGTTTTCTCTAAAACGATGGCTCTGCCATATTTGCCTCATAATGCAAGATCTGCTGCATGATCTGACCATTTAAACGAATAAATTATTTGTAGCTCAAACATATCAAAAGTTAATATAAAATGTGACTTGTGTTGCTGCGGAGTGGATGGCCTATTGTAAAGGTTGACTGGTCACCTTTCTCACTGCTGCGTTTGTATGTTACACTGGTACTAATAAGGCAAAATCTTTCCAGAGACTGTTAGCTTGTGTACACACGTCAAAATAATAAAATATCTGAAAATATACTGCATTACGCTGCAGCATTTTTTTTAATGCATTATTTAGTCAACACTATGGCATAATGTTGTCATCCTTTGCTGCATAATTGTTAGAACTGGGGATCTCTAGTTGGCAGAGGTAGGTACCACTGTCCAAATAGGGACCCTTGATTCTAGTCAGGGTAAGGAGGAAACCCTCTGAGATAACCCCTGCTCTCCCTTTAGGTAGCTTGGCACGAGCAGTCAAGGCTATTCAGGAGGCGATGTGTAAAGTATTTGTACCAACACTCACAGTAACACAGTGAAAACACTACAAACTGACTCCACAACAGTTTAAAAAAATAAAGGTATTTATTCTAAACTACACAAGACCAAAACGACAAAAATCCAACATACACAGTTCAAGAATATGGTTTCAAAGGAGTTCTTAAGGTTGTAATAAAAAGTTCCACAGTTGCGTGAAAAGTTCACAGTTGCGTCACGTTTCAGACACAGTACCTTTAGTTGCGACAAAGTTCGAAAAGCAGAAGCTGGTGCGGTGGAAAACAAGCGATGCGTTGCTCCTGAGACCCTGGGGAGGCGATGCGACAGCCCCGCTGCAGCAGCGGGCATGTTGCAACGAATCCGGTCTGTATGGGGAGGAAGGCCACTTGTATGGATTCCGGTGCGTAGGTTCCGTAGGAAGTTTGTTCTCGCAAAGGCACGATGCGGCAGTCTCTGGAGTTGCGACGATCTCCGGGGAGACGATGCGTGAACCAGCGGTGATCTTCTCTCTCGCAGCTCTTCGATGCGATGGCTTCTGCGACGACACTCGCAGCGACGTGATGCGGTCCGCAAGCAAGCAGTTCGGCGATCTCACCCAGCGACGACAGGCTCTGCGACAACACTCGCAGCGATGTTAGGCTTCCCGTACCGATCAGGTGCGTCCCGCAAACAAAGGATGCGACGGGTCTGACAGCGGCAACAGGCTCTGCGACGATCTCGACCTTCGTAGCGGCGGGAAACTTCTCGCACTGTCGGGGATGCGCTCCGCAGCGAGCGATGCGATAACTTTTCAATTGCAAAAAGTCTCTCAAGCTTAGTTTCAAGCTTCCCAGCACAGGTACAACTTCCAGAGGCCCCACAACTGGATCAAGCACTCTAGGAAGGACAGAACACTCTCAGCTGAGTTCAGGGAAGTTGGGGGTGAAGTCCTTTTGTTACTGGGACTTCAGAACAGGGAGCCAGCTCTTCTCAGGCCCTTGGAGATTCCTTCAAGACAGGGGACACAGCACAACAAGAAAGTCCTTCCCCTCTCCTTGGCAGCAAAGCAACAGGTCAGTCCAGCGGAGCAACAGCAGGACAGTCTTCCTTCTTCAGATTCAGCTTTCTCCTTAGCAGAGGTTCCTTCTTGATTCCAGAATGATCTACTTTTCTGTTGTCAGGGTTCCTGTACTTATACCCCTAGAAGTCTTTGTTCTCTTTGTGCAAGTGGGCCCTGAGCCCGGTCTGAACCAGTTCTGGGTGTTGCTTGAGCACTTTGTTTGCCTGGCTTCTCCTTTCCTTTCACAGTGAGGGGCAGGGTCGTCAGCCGCCCAGCAGGAGGTGGAGCCAGCATTGTGGCAGGCAGGCACAGCCCTATTCAGGCCCAGGTGCTAACTCCTCCCACCACTCAGGTTGCAAATGCAGTCATTCATCCTAGGGCTGACTCGGCCAGCCTCCTGGGGAATCCCCAGCCCCTGTCACTCTCAAACCAGACAGTCAATGCACAAACAGGTCAAGGCACACAGAAGGGTCAGACAAGAGAACAGAAACTTTCTAAAAGTGCTGTTCTCAAACACAGGATTTAAAAACAATCTTTCCTAAAAGATGTGTTATTAAATTCTGAGTTCAGAGATACTAGACTCTTATTTCCTATCTTGTTCCTACGGGAAGAAATGCTGGTAGCCACTGTAGCCAGCATCCCCCATGTTAACCTATAGAGCAAGATAGCCTTACAATAGTGAAAAACGAAATTGGCTGCAATTCACTACCAGAGCATGTCACCTGCACCAGTACATGCTCTACCTTTCACATACACTGCACCCTTCCCAGGGGGGGGTACCTTAGGCCTTCCATTGGGGTGACCAATGTGCACAAAAAGGGAAGGGTTAGGCCTGGTCAGTGGGGACACTGACCAGGAGGACATGGCAGTTCACAGACTGCACAAAGGCACTGCGGTTGCAGGCCTGAGACACCATTTTAGGGCTACTCATGTGGGTGGCACAATCAGTGCTGCAGGCACACCAGTAGCATTTGTCATCACCAGCCCTGGCACACCCAGTGCACTTTACTAGGGACTTCTTGTTGATACAAATACGCCAATCATGTATATCCAATCATCATAACAATTTACATAGAGAGCATATGCACTTTAGCACTGATCAGCAGTGGTAAAGTGCGCAGAGTCCTATTGCCATCAGCCACGGGTCAGGAAAAATAAGGGAGGAAGAAGCAAAAAGTTTGGGGATGACCCTGAAAGAAGGGCCAGTTCCAACAATAATTAATTCCACTTGCCCCACAGCAGGCAGCACATGTTAAAAGTGCTTGTGAATGAAGCAGGGATAGTTTGCTGTGCGTGCAAATCCTGCATTGCCAATCCCTGGTGAGTTGTAGCTACTACTGCTAAAACAAGGCCAATGGAGGTATCTATTCCATGCTATTCCGTGCAATTACAAATTATTGCGACTGGACCTCCCTATGAAAACTGGTGGCGGAATTGCTGTGGTATACAAAGAAGAATTGAAAGCTACACTTTTAGAAGCATTTTGTTCCCCTGACATTGAAATTCTGATTTTTAAGATACAGTCCTCTAAGGAAAACTATAAAGGTGCTCTAGTTTATAGGCCACCTGGTCCTTACAAAAACTTTTCCAATAATGTAATTGAATTACTTGCCCCACATATAAATGATGACGGTGAGTTCACACTAGTTGGAGATTTTAATGTCCATGGTGAGAAACATGACTGCAATAATACTCAATCATTAATGACAGACCTATCAACTTTAGGTCTGACATTAAAGAATAAAGGACCTACGCATCAGGCTGGTCATACTTTAGACCTAGTTTTTTCCAATGTTCACACAATTTCATGCCCGCCTGCTATCCAGGTGAGCTGGACTGATCATTTCGTTGTGGAATTTACTACCCCCCCTCAGGCGCCTAAACCCACGCACCTCAGCACATTACCTTGCATCCGCAGACAGTGGCATAAAGTCACTAATTCTACTTTTAAAGATAATTTTAACCTTCCTGCACTACGACATTCGGATGACATTGAAGCAGCTCTCAAGAAATTTGACGATGAAACCAGGAAAACTATAGACAAAATTGCTCCACTAAAACTTTTTAAATCCAGGCCAGTCAGAAAGCAAGAAGTCTGGTTTTCTGACAAATTAAGAACTCTTAAACAAGGAGCCAGGAAATTAGAAAAAATATGGAGAACATCCCATCTTCTAGAAGATAAAGAAAAATATTGGAGTGCACTATCCTCCTACCATAAAGCAATACGTTGTGCGCGAAAAGCACATATTGCTACTCAAATACAAGAAGCTGGAAACTCCCCTCAAGTTCTTTTTCAAATACTACAGACATTTGCTAAACCGACAGCATGTGAAGCTCCTGATACTTCATCCCAGCAGCTGTGTGATGAGATTTCATGTTTCTTCACTAACAAAATTGATAAAATCTACGATAAAATTTTATGTACCAATCAGGCTTCAATTACAATCCCTATGACCCCCTTACCTACTCTCTCTAACTCAATACCGGACTCACAATCCCTGGATACCTTTCCCCCTGTTTCACTTCAAGAAATATCGAGTCTTATAAAACAGATTAAAAGCGGTAGTCCAGAGGATGCTATACCAGCTAGACTAATACCCACTTTGGATGAACAACTTAGTCCATTGATCACAGAACTAGTGAATCTCTCACTCATCTCAGGCACTGTCCCCAAGGAATGGAAGCGAGCTCTCGTCAGACCTTTGAGGAAAAACACCGCCCTACCATGGTCTGACCTGACAAACTTAAGACCCATCTCTCTGCTACCTTTCTTGGGGAAAGTCATAGAAAAATATGTCAATCGACATCTATCCAGACATATTGAACAAGTACAGGATTCCGCCCCAAATACAGTACCGAATCTACTTTGTTGTCGGTTACTTATGATCTCCATGCCTACCAGGACAAGGGCCTATCAGTCATCTTGGTTCTATTAGATCTATCGGCAGCGTTCAACACCGTATCTCATTCCATCTTAATCCAACGGTTGTCGAGCGCTGGCCTTAAGAACAAAGCCCTTGAGGGCTAAAGAGTTTCCTAGCTGATCGTACCCAGAGAGTCACCATGGGTACATATCGCTCGGCGGAAATTGAGATCTCTAAGGGGGTGCCACAGGGCTCATGCCTGAGCCCCACGCTCTTTAATATCTATGTGGCACCCCTGACAGGAGTGTTGCGTAGATACAGCTTTGTCCCCGTATCCTACGCAGATGATACACAACTCATGTTCTCCTTCAAATCTCTTTCCGCCGAGGTTAGGAACTCTTTCTCAGCTGGCATGAAAGCAGTGGCACATTGGATGTCCTCCAACTATCTCCAATGTAATGTCAGCAAAACGGAGATCATGCTATTTGGGGAAGCTAAGATACTCTGGACTCCGGATTGGTGGCCTGCAGAGCTGGGGGCTGTCCCTGAACCCAAGCAGATTGTGAAGAATTTGGGTATTCGGCTTGATCATGACCTGTCTCTTAAACAGCATACCAGTTATATATCAGGGATATGCTTCCATACTATCGGCCTGCTTCGCAAAGTCTTCCGTCTTCTGCCTAACTCAGTGAGGAAAACCCTCGTTCAAGCACTTATACTGAGTCGGATCGACTATTGCAAAGGTTTGCTAATATCAGCCAATGAAGGAGTGCTAGATAAACTGCAGGTCATTCAGAACACGGCAGCTCGCCTTGTTGTGAACGCCCCTCCAAGAACTCCTCTCCAAACCCCTCCTTGAGCAACTGCACTGGCTCCCAGTTAGACAAAGGGCCAAATTTAAAATGTGCTGCCTTATCCACAAGTGTCTGAACGGACAGGGACCCACTTATCTTGAACGCAGATTTGTTCCTTATGTCCCAGCACGGTCCCTCAGATCAAGTACCAATCTTTTACTTGTGGTCCCCCATGTCAAAAAAGCCAGGCATGGAGGTAGAGCTCTATCCACTTTAGGTCCAAAGTTGTGGAACAAACTACCACTGACCTTATGACAATGCAAAGAACACCTAACTTTCCGCAAGCAATTAAAAACTATCCTATTCAAAAATGAAATCTAAACTCATCAGTATATAAACTCAGTATGTTCGCAGATTTACCGGTCAAAAGCGCAGAGATACTCCTGTTGGAGTGATTATAGCGCTATACAAAACCACAAATAAATAAATAAATGGGTGAGGCAGACTGGCCTCAAGGGCAGGGCCAGCCATAGCACTGGTGGTGTCCTGTGCATTAATGTTTTTTAGTGACCCCCAAGGACCACCTCTGCCATGGATTCCCTCACTACCACCCTTTAACTGTCCCCCCAAGTTTCCATAACCACTCTCTCTCAGATGCATTTAATTTGATTTACAGCGCCACTCATACCATTGTAGGGAGTCAGAGCACTTTACATCACAACCAGTACACAGAAACAATCAATATGTGTGTAAATCATTGTATAGAAAATGTTACATAAGACTAAGGACTACAAGGTGTAGCAGTCACATGACAACGATACTAGTAGCCCGTATAGTTTTATAGTGATTGGTCTGGGGGGGTGGGGGGGACATACCGCTCAAATTTATACATTGCAGTTTGTATGCAGCTCTTAGATGACAGTTCATAGCTCACTGTTCTAACTTAGGATTCTAACTTATAAACTGCAGGTAACAAAAGGATCTCTCTGACAAAAGCAGTAGCCCACTGACCTATTTACATTATGTGCACTTTGTGATGTGCATGGCGCATGTTCTTTGCAGCAGGCACATTAACCCTCTGAGCTACCTTTCCATGAGTCAAAACTTCCACTAGACAAAATTCTGATCTCTCTCTAGGAAGAACTTTAATCACCAGAGTCATCGTGACATTTGGGTGTTGCCGAAAATTGCTGGAGGCCAGGAAGGAGGTAGCAAGCATTTTTAAAATAATAATATACTTGCAAACATAATGCCTCCACCTAAAGTCAGCACCCAGTGCGGTCACACTGGTTGCACCGCCCTAGAGCTGGCCCTTCTCAAGGGTCCTGTGACCTCAGTGAATGTTGTTCCAGGGTGTGCTGCTTCATAGGCCTGCTCGCAAGACTGGAGGTGAACTTCAGTATGGATAGTGGTGGACAAGCCTTGAAGGTTAACTTACACTTATCATGCTAGGGTCCACCTGCTGGTGCGAAGACACCAGGACTTCTAAAGTGTTGCGAAGCATTCTAAGGTCTAGCATGTGATTGTGCTCTCGCAGGAGAGTGGTCTGGTGGGCTGGTTATTAAGGCTGAACCTGGTTCCCAGTTCCAAATTCAGCAGCTTTGACCATAGTGCCACATCCTCTCCCCCACTGAACACCGTAAGGCCCCACTGAGAAAAACTCCCACTGTCTTCAACTACAACCCAATTGTTGCCCGCTATAAACACTTGGATGCGCTCAATTTAAATTACGCACTAGACAAGAGCAATATGCTGCCTACAAAAAAAATGTAACAACATCCTGGAAAAAGCAAGCACTTATAGGGAATGCAAATTTTAGCAAACCATGGGAAATGTAAGCAGGAACAACATGGTTACCTTAATGATTTTACGCTCACTATTCAGAAATCAGTGAGTACTTTTGCCTGAAAAGTTAAGGACACGACTACAGGGCCCTGAATGGACCCATTTCAATGGCCATTGCTTATATCCTTACAAAACGCAAGCAGTATGGTAAAAAGACCACATCCCTGGACGCGGAGCCACAGCACACATTTTGTTTTCCAATCCACACATTGCATTACCTCCAGGATTGGTGCACTAGTTCCAAGTCCATGGAAAACAAAGACAAGAAAACAAACATAGCGCTTCACTGGCAAACTCTGTTAAAGTGGCGCTACTGTGTTTCAGTGTGAATAAAATCAGTTTGCCCAGTTTGCTACCACTCTGGCTTACTTTATTTAGTTATTTATCTATTTTTCATATTTTTAGCGTTTTATTCCCATTGCTGCACTTTGGAATTAAAATGTCAGAAAAATACGGCATTTCCAGTAAAAGCTCTTTCTTTTTTGGATTCATTTCACAGGGAAGCAAATAAAAGAAAGGAGAGGAAAGAGAGTGAGAGTGAGAACCCCATCTTGAAGTCACGGTTTTCATGGGCGTCCGCAGGAGGGACAAGGAGCGTCGCTCCAAGGGGGGGGGGCAAGCGCCCCCCCTTATACCCCCCCCCCTGCGGACGCCCATGATTCCCAGTATTGACAAATCCGGGAATGTGCCAAAATCCATGAGTGGATGCTTGGGAACACCCACGCTCCAAACATGGAACACCTCTCTGAGGCAGAGAAATATTTGGTTGATAAATCTGACTTAGAGGTTGCATCACCCTTGCGCCGCATTGCGAGGCGCAAGGGCGAAGCAGCTGAATGATAAATATGCCCCCTTGTCTATACCAATCCTGGATCTCACCTACCACTCCTGTCTGCTATTTCTGAGCACTGTGGTCTCTTAGAAAAACCTATTGTCTGTAATACTTGTTACAATTAATGCAAATCTTGAATTCTGTGATCAGTTCAGACTGAGAAAGTAGGCTAAGCACAGACCTGACACTTGGGTCCGCATTCAGGCTCAGTCAGAGTGATATCCCGGATGAATAGCACCCCAGCTGATTCGGAGGGGCCCACAGTTGCTTCAATCTGAACGACTAAGTATAGGGACGACGAGACAGATTTTGTCTTGTGTGGAAATGGACCAAGTAAATCCATAGTGCTTCATGACAGGAAGAGGGCACAGGTGCAACCAATACTCACCTGACCTCATGCAAAACAGTAATCCTCCTGGAAGCGTAGGAGCCCGTCTGCCAACCAATACCTTCCCACCTTATAGTTCCTGCACAGCAACATTTTGTGAACTACTGCTCCCATTTACTACCCCCACAAAGCACAAAATAATATTTAATATGTCATTCTCAAATTACTGCTTTTACTTTAAAAAAAAAGAAAAGTAATCTCATTTACACTCAACTAAATGGCAATCCTAAAATGACAAAAGTACATAATAAAATCCAGAGCGCCTTTGTTCCTCCTGAACCCGAGATCTGTCTAAGGTCTCTCTGTAATGTCCCCTAACCTATGCCCAAGTAGCACAGTGACCTTTTACCCACATTTGTACTACCTTGCTCTGCATAACGGTTCTAGCAATGACCTTTTACCCAGTTATGTGCTGAATAAAATATTGATTGGTTTCCTTGAAATTTCCCTCATTTATTATGCATAAGGATTATCTTAATCCCCTACACAATAATACTCACAACATATCGACTGTGGTAAATCCCAGAAGCTGGCTTTTTAGTATAAAAAACCTCACCTTTGCTAGAAAAAAAGAGGAGACCCTTCCACACTGACACTGAGGTCCTGCATGCAGAAGTTCCAGCATGCAGTGGTCTGACATTCCTTGTGGGGTGTCCAACTGGAGACCAAGACGGGGTCCTTCATTCTCTCCCATTAGGTAATGGGGTTGGCTCTTTCCTATGGGATTATTGGCTTTACACCCACATACATGTTAGGTACTCTTATATACACTTAGGTAGGGTCTGCATTGTAGGAATATGCCTTATTACTGTCATGTTTATATATGCTTGCATATATTCACTGTTTTAGCACCATGATAGAATTCTACCTTCTATTTATTCTGTTGGTGCCCTGTAATCGTTTACATTTGCTGCTGTCTAATGATTGTCACAGCAAACATGTTTTATACTAGAATGATGTTGGTTGCTTCTACCAACAAGGAAATGCAACTTGTATATGTTGAAATTAAACAACATCAAACTACAAATGACACACAGATCTAAATTTGGCAAAATACCGAAGTCTATGTAAATTTGTCTCTAATGGAGGAACCCTGCCAGTTCCACAAAACCTGCTGTGCTACCAAAGATAGATCAAACTGCATCTGGCTACTTCATCAGTTTTTCTCATCAGATCCAAGTGAACCCTAGCCACCACTACTACAACAGCAGTAATGTCCATAGAACTTGACAATGCCAAAGAGGAGATATTGAAACTTAAAAAGGAAGACACTGTACTGGCAGAAAGAATAGAACATTTGGAAAATAACGCGAGGCGCTGTAATATTCGCATCCTAAATATACCAGAATCAAACGAAGGTACGGACATTAAGACATACATTATCCGACTCCTAATTAAAACGTTGAATCTAAAAAACACAGAGGAGGAGCTTAATCTGGACATTCAACGCATTCACAGGGATCCATTCAGGCGCAATCCGCAACGTACAAAGCCTCGCAAGATACTAGTGAATTTTCACACATTTCAACTCAAGGACCATATCCTAAACTTAGCTTTAAAACAAAAATCCTTGGCAGGCGATGGTTTTTCCTTCCAAGTGCGCTCAGATTTGTCACGGGCGACTCTGGATAGACAATGGGAATTAGGTCGGAGATTGGAGGCATTCAGGAATTTAGGTGCATCTGTCCAGCTGAACTTCCCTGCAGCTCTTAAGATTATGCTAAATAACAAAATGTTCAATGTCCATACTGTACAAGCAGCAGATGAACTATTGCTAACTTTAGGTGCCTCTAAAAAGTAATCTCAGCTATTTTTTTTTTTTTTTTTTTTACAATCTTATACAATAGGGTGTATAGTACATAGTGCTAACTTTTGAGTCTGTGAGTACATAAAAAGAAAAAAATCCAAAACTCAAAAGATGCTCCCTAACAGAATAGAAGGAAATATAAGCTAAATTTAACAGCTTAACTTAGGAAAGAAGGAATCACTATCACAAAACCCTCTACTAATAAAGGGAAAAAAAAGGGAAAATGAAGGGGGGAAGAAAGGGAGTAAGGAGTAAGTAAGGAGGAAGAAATAAAGAAGGAAGAAAAAGAAGGGGAGAAAAAAAGGAAGAAAAGGGGAAAGGGAAAGGGAAAGAAAAAGAAAAAAAAACATATATTGAAATTCACAGAAAAGTGGGAGTGTATGAACTCCTCTCTCCTTTCGTAAAACCACATAACACATATAGACTCCACTATAGTTATCTAATCAGTTAAAACATTCCGCCTGAGCCTAGATAGAGCATCAGGGGTATCACAAACCGGATTCCTTCCGGTTGGATAATCAAGGGTTCCTTAGGGAAGGGGGGGAGGTGAGCACAAGGGGAGGGGTTAGGGGAATAAAAAATAAAATGTTTCTCATTTCTAAAATGGCGGCTGGAAAATCCATAAATAAAAAATGGGCGAATCTTAAGTATCTTAACAATATTAAGGAGAAAGCATGGACAGGACTCTTAACCAATTTTAGTAGATACGTAAAATATGAATACCATTAAGATTCTCTCCTGGAATGTTAATGGCCTGCGCACCAAACCAAGAGCTAGTACAATAGTACAATATATCCGGGATTTTGGTGCCCAGGTCATTATTCTCCAGGAGACACACCTGGTTGAAGGGGAAATATTAGATTTGGTAAAAAAAAATAGATGGATAGACATATCAGTCTCCACTTCCCAGACAGTTAATACAAGAGGGGTGGTCATACTATTTAAAAAAAACATTACTACAAGGCTCTTGAAACAAAAGGTCGACCCTCACGGTAGATGGGCAATTGTGACTGTAATGATTGGAGGGTCAAGTATCACATTGGTAGGCTAATATGGGCCGAACTGTGATGATCCATCTGTCTTGGCCACGTTGTTCTCCGAGCTGTTACACTTTCCAGAACCCATGATAATAGCGGGTGACTTTAACATTGTGCTAGATCCAAAGTTGGACAAATCCACCTCTAGCAGACAACAGATACATTCTAAATCAAGAGATCTTCTAATTAAAAATATGCATCAATATGGATTTGTTGATATATGGAGGGCAAGGTCGGGTTTAAAATCCGTTTTTTCTTTTAGAAACTACAAATACCATCACAAATCAAGAATTCATTTTATATTGGTAAACAAGTCTTTGGAGAAGTCAGTAAGGGATATAACCTATCTACCCTCACACCTGTCCGATCACTCGGCAGTACTGTTGGACCTTGAACTTCAGTCTCAAAACTCGACAAGGGCATGGACAATCGACAGATCCTTTCTTACTTCACCTGAGGATCTAGACTACTTAAAGGTGGAGACGCAGGAATTCTTTAAAATTAATATTGGTACGACGGCAGCTGGTTTAGTATGGGATGCTTTTAAATGCTCTTTGAGAGGGATCATCAAGAATAAAACCTCATATCGTAAGAAACAAAACACCCAAGAGGTTACACTGATAGAGACTAATATACTAAAAGCTCAATTAGATCTGGAAAACTTAAATAATTGTCCAGATCACGTTATACTGACTAAACAAGATTAGCTTACGAAACTTAAAGGACAATTGGCTTCTCTATTAAATCAGCGTATCTTGCAGAGGTGGGAAGCTAGTAAACTAGCAAATTTTGAATTTGGTGAAGGGGCAGGCAAACTATTAGCCTGGAAGTCCAGAACAGACCAAACACGTAATATCATTGGCTCCATAATATCGGATTCTGGAACAGCATCCTCGGATCCGGAAATAAGGTCAGCTTTTAAAGATTTTTTCCAGACAATGTATAGAGAGGATAACAATATTACCTCTACTGAAGTAGAAAACTGGCTTAACAAAATTACCTTACCAACACTTTATGAAGAACAGGCGAACCTATTAGACCGCCCAATTACGATGGAGGAAGTATTATCAGCAATATCAAATGCTAAATCTGGTAAGGCAGCAGGCCCGAATGGTCTTCCGGTCGAGATTTATAAATATATTGCATCCGATATCGCCCCTTTTCTTACTACGCTATTTAACTTGATACTGGTAGAAGGAGACTTGCCTCCTACATCGTGGAGCAAAGCTTCCATCACGTTAATTTTGAAACCGGGCAAAATAGCTACAGCATGCGGGTCATATCGTCCAATTTCAGTTCTCAATGCGGACTATAACATTTTTGCATCAATACTAGCCAAACGATTGGGACAGGTGGCTCCCTTAATCTTACATCTTAACCAAAAGGGCTTCGTAAAGGGTCGTCAACTTTACGAGTTAATTTATGACCTAATAGGTGCAATAGATTTGGCAACTACTTCATCACTGCCCTTGGCCATTCTCACCTTGGACGCAGCCAAGGCCTTCGACAGGGTTAATTGGAAATACCTGTCGGGGGCCTTGGATAAATTTGGGGTGGGCCGAGCTTTTCGTAGAGCGGTGGAACTACTGTACCATGAACCTTCAGCCTCGGTTTTGGTTAATGGTGCACTATCGGAACATTTCGCTATTACAAGAGGAACCCGGCAGAGCTGTCCGCTTTCGCCTTTACTTTTTGATATATATATGGAGCCATTCGCCCAACAGATCCGTGAAGACATTAATATCACTCCATTTAGTTACAGAGATTGGGAAAAAAAGGTATCTTTATACGCTGACGATCTTATGATCCTAACATCTGATATCAAAGCAGCTTTCCCGTCAGTTATTAATCTGGCACAAGAATTCGGCAATATTTCTGGTTACGAAATTAATGCCACAAAATTATGACATGGAATATTAATAATACGCTACTTCCTGTACAGCCTTGCGATAATATGAGATATTTGGGTATAAAAATCTTAAAAGATATTAATCAGATCGCCCATACAAATTTTGCTCAGGTAGCCAAAGACTGCAGGAATTCAATGAATTCTTGGAGACATCTTCCATTGACTCTTTTAGGTCGATCAAATTTGGTCAAGATGTCCATTCTACCTAAGTTGACCTTTATTTTCAATAGTTTACCACTTTACTTTGAAAAGAAAATGATAGCAAAGATGCAGAGTGCTATAACCTCATTTATATGGAGGAATAAACTAGCAAGAATTTCTTGGAATAAATTAAGGCGTCGTAGGGAGAAGGGAGGCTTGGCTGGCCCTGATATTCAAATCCACGCCTGGGCGTTTCAGATGACACATGCTCGAATTTTACTTAAAACTCCAGCTGAGCAGGGTATCGGCCTGATGTTTTCAACATTATTAAAATTTGAGGGCTTAAATCAGGTGTGATTCTTGTTCAAGTTTGGGGATCCAAAATTTTTTAAGAAGATAAAGTTGAAGATACTACAGGGCCTAGCGAGAACTTGGTACAATCTTAGAACAACTACCAAAATAGGGTACTTTTCAAACAGTTCTCCTATATGGGACCTTCCGGACCCACCTGAGTGGACTAAAGATGCCTTGATAAGCCCGCTAAAAGAAGCTGGTATCATAACTTGGGGAGATCTCTTTTTTGAAGGGGAAATGTTTTCCTGGGAGCATTTAGTTAGAAAAGTAGGCCCCAATCTATCAAGGCTTAAATTTCTCCAGATCTCTAGTTGGGCGAATGCACAAAATTCTGACACCACTCGTTGTTCAAAAGGATTACTGGGAGGCAGCAGTCAACTGGAATCTTCTCTACTGGACAATACCCTAAAAACTAAAGAGGTTTCCCATTTCTATAATTTAATCCTAGAGGAAATAGATGGAGTATTCCACCTACCAGATCAACTTTGGGGTTCTCTTCTGCCGACATTAAATATAAACGAACTATGGGAGATATCCTTTACTGTGTTATGGGATATTGTCAAACCTGCTTGGCTGCGAAGAAACCACTTTTTTACCCTTCACAGGGCGTACTATTCCCCTCAAAGGCTGTCAAAATTTACATCTGGTATACCAGTAGCTTGCCCACGGTGTGGTCTAGTAGCTGCTTCTGACGCTCATATGTTTTATGATTGCCCTCATCTATCGTCTTACTGGCAATCAATTAGTAACAAATTAACATTTTCTATAGGCATCACTGTGAATATAGACCTAGGACTGGCAATTTTTGGAATACAGGACAAAAAACGCACCGCAAATAACAATCTTGTGTTCTATTCAATGTTGGTAGCCCGACGTGAGACTTGTAAGCGTTGGAAAGAGGCCTCCCCCCCGACTCTACAAGATTGGAGCTCATCTATGCTCTCTATATCAAAACTAGATCTCTCAAGAGGAGGAAAACCAGAAAGAAGAGCCTTCTGGCTAAAACTCGATTGGTCGCAATAATTTGAAGCTGGGTTTTTTTTTTCCCCAGTTCCAATGATTACGAAGCCATGTCGTACTCCTTTTTGCTTATTCATATCTGACTTTTATAATTAAGGTCAATCTGTGGTTTAAGCAGTGGTGTAATTTGGCTAATGGCAAGCTCCGTCCTAAGAGTACATAAAGGTCTGTGACTAAGGATGAAATTAACTTGTCTGTAGGGTCATGGCACTCCTTCATAATCATTGACCCCTACCAGTCCTGCACTGAGACAGCAAGTCTTTCTCCAGGTTACACCTTTTTTGAGCCCAAGGTACTTATGGGCCAGCCATGGTTGAGATGAGGAACACAAAAAAAACAAAAAAAAAAAAACCACTATCACCTGTTCCCCCACAAAAGAAGAATTTGTGATTTCTACCTTTGCCTGAAAAAGACGTACTTTTTTTTCCTCTGGCTACAGCTCTAAATCGCACCTGGTCTACTGTTCATAGTCCTTTGGATTGGTATAGTGATTGTCTTTTTCTTGCTCCTGCATTGGAATTACCTCCCAGAATGCTCTGCAGTTATTCATGTGAAGTTGGTCCTGAAACCGCATGCGTTATCACACCATGAACAGAGGGGCCTATCTTCAGTGAACATTACAGCAGTTCCAGTTCCTGATGGAATAGTTTGGGCCAGAGTTTCCTATGATGTGCATGGTCCTACTGAACCTTTGAGAATTCCACATTTATTCAAAATTTCTCTTAATAATATCATTACTTTTAGACCCACGCTCAGATGAATGGGAAATTAAAACTCTGCACACTATGCTATCTGATTTAGAGCTATATGCTGCATTTTCAAATTACTAATTGTATGATGGTACATCTAATTTTGACAACACATTCTATTACCAACACTATGGTCACCATTTTTGCACAAAGCAAGTATCCCACATAACCATGTCACTTACCATCCATGAGAACATTGCCCAACACTGCCAAGAGGTAGTTCAACAATATTTGCTCAATGGTTTTCTGATTTTTCTGGGTGTAGCATTTCAGATACAGAACTTATTATTATAGGCTTGCACAAACATCTGCAAATAAAAATATGCTTACTAAACCTAAGCTTACATACTCTGCTCCCTTTATTTCCCAACTGTCTTTAAGGGGTTTCGACTTTTCGAGGGACACTATAGACACAAAATCTGTCTGGGGGACTAAAGATTGGTAGGTTCGGGGAACTGAGGCCCTGTTTAGAGCATGCCTCAGGCCACATCAGATAATCTTCCTGAACAAGACTGTGCAACAGACTTCTTGTCATGGGCTAGCCAAGATGAAGGACTTGAATAAACCTTAGATTAACTCACTTACACACTTTGGGGATTGGCAAAATTATACAGTACACAGTGAGGATACTTTAGATACCATGCTTCACAGTGGTTCTTACAATTCATCAGACCTTAATTGGAAGGGATGGTTGGTTTAGCCTATCAACACAAATAACTGTCAGTCAAGATTCAAGGGTACCACTGAAGGGTTTAGAATCCATAGGCCTGACGCACACTATGTGCACTCAGAACACTCGGGGTTGACATCTTAAAGTGTTAGGAAGTTATGCCTAGAGTGGCTAAAAACCTCAACACTGTCTCAGGTGAAGTAACACATGTGCCTTCTCTCAGATGACATGGATCTTAGGGATTTTTTGTTTGGTCCCCAAAAGCCATGTCAAAAGCTCTTCTTGTATTCTATTTACAACGAGCTATGGAACATCTCTGAACAGGAGGCTGCAGAGAGACAGCGTGAAATAGATAGGGTTAACCTGAAAAGGCTTTGGCTGTGGTCGACAATGGTATGATCACACTATCTTCCAGGATTTATTCTCTGGGCAACATTGTGTCTTCTGCAATAGCTATAATGGAACAGGATTTGTCTATTCTACAACACAGGCAATCGCAATTGCGGTCCATTATTTTGCTAAGCTAGATGCTACAATCTCTGCATTCTGGCCACGAGGCCTGGTGTTACATCAACATCATGAATCTGTTTTTTGCATACAATCTAATGGAAAGACATATGGTAATGGCACAGAGAGATGCAAAATATACCATGTTGCACATTAAAAAATTATACCAATTACCTTTTACTGTGGCTGAGTTATCTTCCACAGAATGGTTAATCCATGGTCACAACATTCCAATTTCAATCCTGTCTCAAATACCATCAGGTACACATATACGAAGCACCAGGAGAAGGATATATACATGAGAACTGAGATACAGAAGGGGGACACTGAAGTTTTTCTTAGCGGTTCAAAATGGGAAAGTGCTTTAAGTGAGTCCTTAGTTTGCAAAGACATTTCACTTCACGGGGCATGTAATGCTTCGGTTGCAAACTTGTCCTGTTACTTGTAAGGCTCCCCTAATGCTGTGAATATTCTGGTGTTTGAGCTGCTCTTGAATGGGAGATATTTTATGCTGAATGATCAAGGCTGTTGTGGGGTGGTCCCGGGCATGCTATGGCTTCCTTGAATGTTTCCTGAATACGGTTTGATTCTCAGAGCACACTGAAAGCCATGCATTTTCAAAAAGGCCTTAACCGCAGCCCGAGAGACTCTTGATTTCCAGTTTGCAAGGTCTTCATCTGAGATACAGGCACTAGTCCATATGAACTTTCTGCTCCATTTCGGGAAAATGGTTCATTGTATCTTCAACATGTCTGATACAAAGGTAATCGTACTCCTATATAAACCTTTAGGTTCTGGACTATTGAGCACCTTTCAGACCATCTTCGGGGTCCTTCAGCATTCATACGCTCCGTATTGGGAAGCGTGTTTGGAGGGCATCCGCTGGTCCTACTACTTGTAGCGGGCATCCTGGCTTTAATTTTCCTGCTTCTTAATGGATGTCCAAGTTCATTAAGAGATGACAAAAGCACTGCTGGTGCGACGTTGTCATGAACGCATAGTGGCTCATCTGGGCACACCTCAGCTTCGGGAACTAAGCGAGCATTGGTTCCTATCGTTCACACCAGTCTGGCTTGACTGCATCTTGCCTTTGTTCGGCTGCCTATTCACCGGATATGAATGCGTGTTGGACCTTGGTCTGACACTTCCATCTGTTGTGCCACAGGACATAGATGTACTACTGGGCAAATTAAAGGCCCACAAGTATCAGTGTCCACAGTGTATTCCCATGTTGATGACGCATTCTAAGACCCTCCACAGGATGCTTCAGCTCCTGGCAGAACTGACATCTCTACAACAGGCTCACAAGTGTTGAGTGCTTCCTCAGCTGCTGCTGCTGTGGAAACAGAAAAAGATCACCTTTGCTCCATTGACCTGAATCATGAGGTGTTACACGGACTGCCGCCTTTGAATGCGAGCGACAGTAATGTTGCGTCTCCCACACAGGACACAAATATTTGGCTCTCTGTGTGATGGGACCAATTCGGCCTTTTTTACAAAACAAGCAAAATGGAGTGAAAAACATATTTTTGTTTTATTTTTCTGCTCTACCTGAGCACGATTGCTTTCTATGGGCTCAGTCAGTCTTATCATATATTGATTTTTAATGGCCATGTAGAGCTATTTGAGTTTTATAGCATTCTTTTTACATACATCAAGATTTTAGATGTTTTTATACACTTATTTTATGACAATGTTTCAGTAGGCTTATTTTAAGCATTAGTTGATCTCTTTGACCTTTGGATGAGGTGTGGTTGTTATGTCCCCTAACCTAGGCTCAAGTAGCACACCGACCTTTTACCTACATTCGTCCTACCTTGCTCTGCATAACGGTTCTAGCAATGACCTTTCCCCCAGTTGTGTGCTGATTAACATACTCTGTACAAAAGCCATCACCATCTTTATCCTTGAGCGACAGGCCTACTTTGCATAATTGCAATAATTGATTTAGGTTCATTTACATAATCGTACTCACAACATTTGGATTGTGGTAGAGCGCTGAGGCTAGCTTTATGGTATAAAAGAAGTGTTTAATTTGAGACTAAGATGGAGTCCTTCATTCTCTCCCATCAGATAATGGGATTGGCTCTTTCCTAGAGGATTCTTGGCTTTACAACTACCTACATCCTAGGTAGACTTAGGTAGGGTCCGCATAGTAGGAGTACGCCTGATTACTGTCATCTTTATATATGCCTGCATATATTCACTGTTTTAGCACCATGATAGAATTCTACCTTCTATTTACTCTGTTGTGACTTGTAAACTTTTACATTTGCTTCTGTCTAATGATTGTCGCAGCAAACATGTTTTATACTAGAATGACACTGGTTCAATAAATGTTTATTGAAAATCCCTCCAATGTTTAGTCTGTGTATCTATCTGAGACTAAGTGAGCACGAGTGACTAAGCGAAAAGTACTGTACTGTTTCTACAATCCCTGAAAGGTCAAGGGTTGTGATGTTCAGAGGTTGCCAGAAATTATTTGCTCCTTGGTAAGGTTTGGGGGCTTATAATGGCACTGTGAGCCAGCTGGTCTACAGGCAAACATATCCTTTAGGGGTGTCCGAAATCAGTATACACACCTAGGCCCAGATGTAGGTAAAATAGATTTACCGAATTTTAATTACCGAAGCCCATAGGAATGAATGGGGCATTACCGGTCGGTATTTACCGAATCGGTAAATACCGATTTTGACAAGGGTGCAGGGGGTGTCACTTTGACACCCTCTAGCACCCCCAAAAAAGATTCGGGGGCCATGTGGCAGGCATACCTGCCCTAAGGACAGGTCTGCCTGTCATATGGCACAGGTGTGCATGCACACATGTGCATGCACACCGGAATCGGTATTTTACCATGAAGTTGGATTTCATGGTAAAATACCGATTCTGTAAGGCTTGTGGGACTCAGAAGAGTCCCACCTACATCTCATTGTTACCGAATCGGTAAAAATACCGATTCGGTATTTTACAGATTCGGTAAATTTACTGATCGGTAAATTTACCGAATCTGTAAAATATGTGGCCCTACATACCATTGTGTGAATCTCGGTCGGTAACGGCCGAAAATACCGATTTTCGGCCGTTACCGACCGACCTACATCCGGCCCCAAGCCCTTAGTTTATGTTATCCGACCAATGCAGAGATCCTGCAGATTTATAGGAACTAATCGACATCTTAAAGTTAACAATGTAAAGTCTCTTCCTATGACTTTTGTCACCTACTTCACAATATAAAACTGCTTCCAAATTTTTTTTCCAGAGACTGGCTAATGTAAATCCCCTTCGTATGTGTTACATTTGTCAGATAGTTCACAAGGTAAACTCCCTTCTCTCCTACTGCATTTGCACTTGAGTGTTCACTATGTGAAACCCACTCTTGCTGTTTTTGTCACTTAGTTATGTCACAGGGTTACATCATGCAAAGTTCCTTCCTACTGTATTTGACACAGAGTCACTGGTTACCATGCATATGCTCGCTATGAACAATGAAAGTACTTTATAGGCTGCCCAGATCTGTATTAGAATGTCTCCCAGTATGAAGTTCCTTCCTCTTGTGCGGAGAGTCCCAATCTACATGCCGTGGCACCCCGATGCACCATCCAAACTACCCAGGGGTGCAGCAAACAGATTGGGAATCACAGGAAGAAACTGCTGCATACAATGAGCATAACAAACACAAGAAAGTGCCGGACAGTCTGAATAGAAGCAAACAAATGCACACCTAGTATAAGTAATTACCAGGTGGACAACCCATTCGTGATTGATCACTTGTATTTTATAGAAACCTTTTCTGAAATGTTTTTGGCATCAAAAGTTATACACCACATTCACAGAAAGTACACAAATGCATTGAAACCAAAATACAATACATAACATAACATTATAACATACAAATATAGTGATTATGAATACAATAAACAACTGTGCTATGCCTCACAATACAGTGTTATACTGAGGCACCAATCCTGAATTACAAATGAACAAGTGGACAGAGAAATGAAATACTAGCCTACTTGTTTCCACCACCCTAGACACGTGTTAGTTTTAACAAATGGTACAAAAATAGGAACACACAAAAAACTAAGCAGACATGTCAAATTTGTGCTAATCCTGTTCCTATTATGCCCTAATATTCGCAGTGTCTGGGTGGAGCAGGACGCCGACGCGTTTCGAACCCATAGAAATAGTGGAGGGTTCTCCTCAGGACAAGGATTGGGGGTCGTTGTTGCTGTGAATTTAAAAAAATGGAATCAATGGAATGTTGACTACCACCTTACTGAAACTACCACACTGTACAGACACGTAAGGGTACCTTAGACTTGCAATGTCAGGAAACTCTCTGTGGGTTTTCCTGTGGGTGAGATGATATAAACCCTAATTAATCACTAAGCCACAAACAATGCGTGAGCCTCCAAATGATCAGGAAAGGATGGGCACGTACCTTGGTGGGTACACCACTATGAAGCGTGGGGGGTGCCGGTGCGCGTTAGATCAGCAGTTACACGGATTATGCCTGAGAAGATAAACAACGCTATATGTCAACAAGTCGGACTCCTAATGCCCCAGAAAGTTTCTAGCGCATGTAACTGTCACTACCAGAGAGGTGAGAGGAGCACGTACCTCGTTAGGTAGACGTTCATTACTTTGCGCGAACTCGAGCGGCAGCCGCCGCTGTAGTTCGGAAGCTGTGGGGACACAGAGAGACGGTGATCAGAGTTGAGCCTAAAAACGTTTGCTGGCTCATGGTTGGTAACGTAAAAGACGAAGCGGGACTTACATTTTACACGATTGAATCGGTCTCCACACCGAGCACCAACTTCGCTGGACAGGTAGCGCGAGTGTGTTGGGGGCGTGTCCTAGTCTTTTTGTACGCGTAATGCGTTAGTGAAAGTATGGACGAGGGAGTACTGGGACTTGTAGTCCAAGAGAAAGCGAGGGCATTTCCCGGTGTTTTTAAACCTGATGCGTTAGAGTCTGGGCCACTAGGACCCTGGCACCAACAGATACGTTTGTACATTAGGCAATCTGGCCCTACTATGATCATAAACAGGGGGCTGGCAGTGTGGGTACATAAAAACGTGAGCGATTGAGAATATTTATAGGCACATGAGCGACTGGCAGCATAAGCAGATAACGACTGCAGACAAGCTAACTAGAGGTTACTTAGTTCATTAAGGTCATTTAGTCCCACCATGGCAGTATTAAACCTCAGAATGAGGTAGGCCTCTTTTTGAGCAAGCCGGACATCAGGGTCCCCTCCGGCTCCAGGTGTGTTCTTGATGTTTGACAGGACTGTCCATTTCAGATCGTTGGCTGAATGTTCTTTGCGCAAGAAGTGAGATACTAGGGGCGCAGTCAGTACTTTGTTATTTATCCTAGATCTGTGCTGGATGATGCGTTGGCGCACCTCCTGGGTAGTTTTTCCGATGTAGACCTTGCCACAGGGGCACGTAATCGCATAAACTGCGTACTTGGTCTTGCAGTTGGTGAAGTTATTATGGCGCCAAAATTTCTGACCATCGGTGAACAGGGTTCCTTCTGTCGTCAGGTTGCACACAGAACATGTGCCACATTTGCGGTGACCCATGACTGGGCCCATATTGAAAAGGGTACTCTGTGATTCTTTTTTTGTGGCACCTCTGGTAGATGAAATTTGTTGACCAATGCTCCTGTTTTTTTTGAGAGCAAACAATGGTTTGCCGATGTTGGGCAGGATTTCTTCAATCAAGTGCCAATTGCTGCGAATTATTTTTTGCACCGGATTGGTATGGGGGCCAAAGGTGGAGACGCAGACCATTCTCTCAACGGTAGATTTTTCTCTCTTTTGCAAGAGGTGTTCCCGTGGGGTCCATCTTGCTCTCTTCATGGACTGTTTTAGAAGTTTTGCAGGATAGCCTCGTGCCCTCAGCTTGTTCGTCAGGGCTTCGCCATGAATGGTGAAGTCTTCTGTTCTTGAACAGTTCCGTCTTACCCGGAGGTATTGGCCGTATGGAAGGTTGTTCTTCAGGCTTTTCGGGTGGAAACTTGCGTAATGTAACGCGTTATTCCTGTCTGTTTTCTTCTGAAAGAGTGTGGACTTAAGGCCCTCTGGTGTTGATTTTATCTCCACATCCAGAAATGGCATGCATTTGCAGTCGTATACCAGACTGAATTTTATGTCTGGGCTGCGGTTATTCAACCATTGGTGGAACTCCTCAAGGGACTCAGGTGTGCCGTTCCAGATGCACCAGACATCATCTATGTACCTGAGCCACTGCCCAATGTGTGCTGCATAGGGGTTGTTATTATAGACAAACCTGTCCTCGTATTGAGCCATATACAGGATAGCCATTTCAGGTGCGAATGGACACCCCATCGCCGATCCCTTAATCTGTAGAAACATCTCGTCCTCGAAGATGAAAAAATTCTTTTTGAGGGCTAAGGACGCTAGCTTCACGATGAGTTCAGTGGGCACTCTATGTGGCCGCGGTCTTGAGTTGAGGTACAGTTCTATCACATCAATCCCATCTTGCTGTGGGATTTGGGTGTATAGAGAGGACACGTCCATTGTGACTAAGAGTTGGGTGTCTGGATCGAACTCAACTCCCTCAACTTTAGTCAGGAAATCCATAGTATCTCGTAGAAAGGATGGTACTTTGATGGTAAACTCCTTCAGGAAAACGTCCACAAACTTGGAGATAGGTTCCAACACCGAGTCACAACCCGAGACTATCGGGCGGCCAGGTGGAGCATTTGGATCTTTGTGCACCTTTGGCAGGAAATACAGATGGGGGGTGCGTGGGAAGCGTTTGACCAGGTACTCTGCTTCCTTGGGGCCAATAATTCCATTATCTCTCGCATCTTTGACAATCTGTGAGATTTCATGGGTAATCTCGGCTGTCGGGTCATGTGTGATCAGGCGGTACCAATCGGTGTTATACACATGTTTCCTTCCTTCAGTCTTATACAGGTCCTTAGACCAGAGGACCACCGCACCTCCCTTGTCTGCTGGTCTAATCACGGCTTCCTGCTGGTTCTTCAGGGTTGTGATGGCCTGTCTTTGGTCTTTAGTCAGATTGCTCGGTACGAATCTTCTTTTCTTTTCAAGCTCATTTAAAGAAGATAATACTTTCTGCTCAAAGGTAATGATGTTTTTTGTCATATTATTGTTCGGAGGACAGAAGAAAGATTTGTTTCTGAGGCCTGATACCTCAGTTTGTGGTTCATATGTTGAGTCTTTAAAGAACCATCTGAGGCGGATTTTGCGAAAGAACTCGATCACCTCTAATTTCACTTTCGTGAAGTCAATATGTGTACCAGGTACAAATGAAAGTCCCAATTGCAGTAGTTCCTCTTCTGCCTTAGTCAGGACTTTCTTGGAGATGTTAATGATAGAGGAGTCTTCTAGGATTTGTAATTCCGTTTGCGTGTTGACATTTCCCATTGTGGTTTGAATTTGGTCCGCTGTTGCGGTTGGCCCTGTCCTAAAAAAGGCCTCTTCTGTTGACCCCTGTTCGATGATCCTTCGCCTGGATCTGATTCTGCTGACGAGTCAGAAGATGAGGTTTCCGAAAATGTAAGGAATCTCTTCTTTGATCTTCCTTGATACGTGTTAAGATATCTAGTTGACTCGGAACGGGTATAGAAGTCCTCCTTCAAATATGGGTACACAGTTTCGAGGTTAAACGCCTTTTTGTCTTTCTCAAACTTCGTTGTTTTAAAGTTTATTGTATTGTCTTTAAATGTTGTGATCTCCTTTTCTATCTTTTCAAGGAGAAGTTTTGCCTCCGACTCTGTATGGTTGTCTTTAATAATTTGAAGCTGCTCTTCGATCTCCTCGATTTCTTTTTTACAGATTCTGTGAGCCGTTTCAACAGTATGGACCATAAGGTCCCTGCTGCATTTCGTACTGATGCAGCTGAAGCCTTTCTTGTACACTGGATCGTCGGTGAAGAGGACAGGAACGTTCTTGATCTGTAGCCCCCACGGTATAGTACCAGCTCTTAGATTGGCCAGCAGGAACTGGCCATGAAGTTCCGTTCTGATATGCTTTTTTTGAAGTCTCACAAGCTTATCTGCCACGTTTTGCTGCTTAGCCGCGCCGCTCAATGTGAAGGAAGTGAACAGTGTGGAGTCAGCAAGGAGTTTCTCAATGTGTTCCTCACTGAATGAAAGTGTGTCCTTATCTGCCATTTGTTTTCCTATACGGAATGCAATTAATGTGTTATTTGTATGAGGTAAAGCGACTTGAAGCCTTACGGGTAATGACCCGTTCGAGAACAAGGGAAAGAGAAAAAGGCTGGGTCCTGTCTCTGACCGGCTGGACCACTCTTTTATAACAAACACAAGAAAGTGCCGGACAGTCTGAATAGAAGCAAACAAATGCACACCTAGTATAAGTAATTACCAGGTGGACAACCCATTCGTGATTGATCACTTGTATTTTATAGAAACCTTTTCTGAAATGTTTTTGGCATCAAAAGTTATACACCACATTCACAGAAAGTACACAAATGCATTGAAACCAAAATACAATACATAACATAACATTATAACATACAAATATAGTGATTATGAATACAATAAACAACTGTGCTATGCCTCACAATACAGTGTTATACTGAGGCACCAATCCTGAATTACAAATGAACAAGTGGACAGAGAAATGAAATACTAGCCTACTTGTTTCCACCACCCTAGACACGTGTTAGTTTTAACAAATGGTACAAAAATAGGAACACACAAAAAACTAAGCAGACATGTCAAATTTGTGCTAATCCTGTTCCTATTATGCCCTAATATTCGCAGTGTCTGGGTGGAGCAGGACGCCGACGCGTTTCGAACCCATAGAATTAGTGGAGGGTTCTCCTCAGGACAAGGATTGGGGGTCGTTGTTGCTGTGAATTTAAAAAAATGGAATCAATGGAATGTTGACTACCACCTTACTGAAACTACCACACTGTACAGACACGTAAGGGTACCTTAGACTTGCAATGTCAGGAAACTCTCTGTGGGTTTTCCTGTGGGTGAGATGATATAAACCCTAATTAATCACTAAGCCACAAACAATGCGTGAGCCTCCAAATGATCAGGAAAGGATGGGCACGTACCTTGGTGGGTACACCACTATGAAGCGTGGGGGGTGCCGGTGCGCGTTAGATCAGCAGTTACACGGATTATGCCTGAGAAGATAAACAACGCTATATGTCAACAAGTCGGACTCCTAATGCCCCAGAAAGTTTCTAGCGCATGTAACTGTCACTACCAGAGAGGTGAGAGGAGCACGTACCTCGTTAGGTAGACGTTCATTACTTTGCGCGAACTCGAGCGGCAGCCGCCGCTGTAGTTCGGAAGCTGTGGGGACACAGAGAGACGGTGATCAGAGTTGAGCCTAAAAACGTTTGCTGGCTCATGGTTGGTAACGTAAAAGACGAAGCGGGACTTACATTTTACACGATTGAATCGGTCTCCACACCGAGCACCAACTTCGCTGGACAGGTAGCGCGAGTGTGTTGGGGGCGTGTCCTAGTCTTTTTGTACGCGTAATGCGTTAGTGAAAGTATGGACGAGGGAGTACTGGGACTTGTAGTCCAAGAGAAAGCGAGGGCATTTCCCGGTGTTTTTAAACCTGATGCGTTAGAGTCTGGGCCACTAGGACCCTGGCACCAACAGATACGTTTGTACATTAGGCAATCTGGCCCTACTATGATCATAAACAGGGGGCTGGCAGTGTGGGTACATAAAAACGTGAGCGATTGAGAATATTTATAGGCACATGAGCGACTGGCAGCATAAGCAGATAACGACTGCAGACAAGCTAACTAGAGGTTACTTAGTTCATTAAGGTCATTTAGTCCCACCATGGCAGTATTAAACCTCAGAATGAGGTAGGCCTCTTTTTGAGCAAGCCGGACATCAGGGTCCCCTCCGGCTCCAGGTGTGTTCTTGATGTTTGACAGGACTGTCCATTTCAGATCGTTGGCTGAATGTTCTTTGCGCAAGAAGTGAGATACTAGGGGCGCAGTCAGTACTTTGTTATTTATCCTAGATCTGTGCTGGATGATGCGTTGGCGCACCTCCTGGGTAGTTTTTCCGATGTAGACCTTGCCACAGGGGCACGTAATCGCATAAACTGCGTACTTGGTCTTGCAGTTGGTGAAGTTATTATGGCGCCAAAATTTCTGACCATCGGTGAACAGGGTTCCTTCTGTCGTCAGGTTGCACACAGAACATGTGCCACATTTGCGGTGACCCATGACTGGGCCCATATTGAAAAGGGTACTCTGTGATTCTTTTTTTGTGGCACCTCTGGTAGATGAAATTTGTTGACCAATGCTCCTGTTTTTTTTGAGAGCAAACAATGGTTTGCCGATGTTGGGCAGGATTTCTTCAATCAAGTGCCAATTGCTGCGAATTATTTTTTGCACCGGATTGGTATGGGGGCCAAAGGTGGAGACGCAGACCATTCTCTCAACGGTAGATTTTTCTCTCTTTTGCAAGAGGTGTTCCCGTGGGGTCCATCTTGCTCTCTTCATGGACTGTTTTAGAAGTTTTGCAGGATAGCCTCGTGCCCTCAGCTTGTTCGTCAGGGCTTCGCCATGAATGGTGAAGTCTTCTGTTCTTGAACAGTTCCGTCTTACCCGGAGGTATTGGCCGTATGGAAGGTTGTTCTTCAGGCTTTTCGGGTGGAAACTTGCGTAATGTAACGCGTTATTCCTGTCTGTTTTCTTCTGAAAGAGTGTGGACTTAAGGCCCTCTGGTGTTGATTTTATCTCCACATCCAGAAATGGCATGCATTTGCAGTCGTATACCAGACTGAATTTTATGTCTGGGCTGCGGTTATTCAACCATTGGTGGAACTCCTCAAGGGACTCAGGTGTGCCGTTCCAGATGCACCAGACATCATCTATGTACCTGAGCCACTGCCCAATGTGTGCTGCATAGGGGTTGTTATTATAGACAAACCTGTCCTCGTATTGAGCCATATACAGGATAGCCATTTCAGGTGCGAATGGACACCCCATCGCCGATCCCTTAATCTGTAGAAACATCTCGTCCTCGAAGATGAAAAAATTCTTTTTGAGGGCTAAGGACGCTAGCTTCACGATGAGTTCAGTGGGCACTCTATGTGGCCGCGGTCTTGAGTTGAGGTACAGTTCTATCACATCAATCCCATCTTGCTGTGGGATTTGGGTGTATAGAGAGGACACGTCCATTGTGACTAAGAGTTGGGTGTCTGGATCGAACTCAACTCCCTCAACTTTAGTCAGGAAATCCATAGTATCTCGTAGAAAGGATGGTACTTTGATGGTAAACTCCTTCAGGAAAACGTCCACAAACTTGGAGATAGGTTCCAACACCGAGTCACAACCCGAGACTATCGGGCGGCCAGGTGGAGCATTTGGATCTTTGTGCACCTTTGGCAGGAAATACAGATGGGGGGTGCGTGGGAAGCGTTTGACCAGGTACTCTGCTTCCTTGGGGCCAATAATTCCATTATCTCTCGCGTCTTTGACAATCTGTGAGATTTCATGGGTAATCTCGGCTGTCGGGTCATGTGTGATCAGGCGGTACCAATCGGTGTTATACACATGTTTCCTTCCTTCAGTCTTATACAGGTCCTCGAACAGGGGTCAACAGAAGAGGCCTTTTTTAGGACAGGGCCAACCGCAACAGCGGACCAAATTCAAACCACAATGGGAAATGTCAACACGCAAACGGAATTACAAATCCTAGAAGACTCCTCTATCATTAACATCTCCAAGAAAGTCCTGACTAAGGCAGAAGAGGAACTACTGCAATTGGGACTTTCATTTGTACCTGGTACACATATTGACTTCACGAAAGTGAAATTAGAGGTGATCGAGTTCTTTCGCAAAATCCGCCTCAGATGGTTCTTTAAAGACTCAACATATGAACCACAAACTGAGGTATCAGGCCTCAGAAACAAATCTTTCTTCTGTCCTCCGAACAATAATATGACAAAAAACATCATTACCTTTGAGCAGAAAGTATTATCTTCTTTAAATGAGCTTGAAAAGAAAAGAAGATTCGTACCGAGCAATCTGACTAAAGACCAAAGACAGGCCATCACAACCCTGAAGAACCAGCAGGAAGCCGTGATTAGACCAGCAGACAAGGGAGGTGCGGTGGTCCTCTGGTCTAAGGACCTGTATAAGACTGAAGGAAGGAAACATGTGTATAACACCGATTGGTACCGCCTGATCACACATGACCCGACAGCCGAGATTACCCATGAAATCTCACAGATTGTCAAAGATGCGAGAGATAATGGAATTATTGGCCCCAAGGAAGCAGAGTACCTGGTCAAACGCTTCCCACGCACCCCCCATCTGTATTTCCTGCCAAAGGTGCACAAAGATCCAAATGCTCCACCTGGCCGCCCGATAGTCTCGGGTTGTGACTCGGTGTTGGAACCTATCTCCAAGTTTGTGGACGTTTTCCTGAAGGAGTTTACCATCAAAGTACCATCCTTTCTACGAGATACTATGGATTTCCTGACTAAAGTTGAGGGAGTTGAGTTCGATCCAGACACCCAACTCTTAGTCACAATGGACGTGTCCTCTCTATACACCCAAATCCCACAGCAAGATGGGATTGATGTGATAGAACTGTACCTCAACTCAAGACCGCGGCCACATAGAGTGCCCACTGAACTCATCGTGAAGCTAGCGTCCTTAGCCCTCAAAAAGAATTTTTTCATCTTCGAGGACGAGATGTTTCTACAGATTAAGGGATCGGCGATGGGGTGTCCATTCGCACCTGAAATGGCTATCCTGTATATGGCTCAATACGAGGACAGGTTTGTCTATAATAACAACCCCTATGCAGCACACATTGGGCAGTGGCTCAGGTACATAGATGATGTCTGGTGCATCTGGAACGGCACACCTGAGTCCCTTGAGGAGTTCCACCAATGGTTGAATAACCGCAGCCCAGACATAAAATTCAGTCTGGTATACGACTGCAAATGCATGCCATTTCTGGATGTGGAGATAAAATCAACACCAGAGGGCCTTAAGTCCACACTCTTTCAGAAGAAAACAGACAGGAATAACGCGTTACATTACGCAAGTTTCCACCCGAAAAGCCTGAAGAACAACCTTCCATACGGCCAATACCTCCGGGTAAGACGGAACTGTTCAAGAACAGAAGACTTCACCATTCATGGCGAAGCCCTGACGAACAAGCTGAGGGCACGAGGCTATCCTGCAAAACTTCTAAAACAGTCCATGAAGAGAGCAAGATGGACCCCACGGGAACACCTCTTGCAAAAGAGAGAAAAATCTACCGTTGAGAGAATGGTCTGCGTCTCCACCTTTGGCCCCCATACCAATCCGGTGCAAAAAATAATTCGCAGCAATTGGCACTTGATTGAAGAAATCCTGCCCAACATCGGCAAACCATTGTTTGCTCTCAAAAAAAACAGGAGCATTGGTCAACAAATTTCATCTACCAGAGGTGCCACAAAAAAAGAATCACAGAGTACCCTTTTCAATATGGGCCCAGTCATGGGTCACCGCAAATGTGGCACATGTTCTGTGTGCAACCTGACGACAGAAGGAACCCTGTTCACCGATGGTCAGAAATTTTGGCGCCATAATAACTTCACCAACTGCAAGACCAAGTACGCAGTTTATGCGATTACGTGCCCCTGTGGCAAGGTCTACATCGGAAAAACTACCCAGGAGGTGCGCCAACGCATCATCCAGCACAGATCTAGGATAAATAACAAAGTACTGACTGCGCCCCTAGTATCTCACTTCTTGCGCAAAGAACATTCAGCCAACGATCTGAAATGGACAGTCCTGTCAAACATCAAGAACACACCTGGAGCCGGAGGGGACCCTGATGTCCGGCTTGCTCAAAAAGAGGCCTACCTCATTCTGAGGTTTAATACTGCCATGGTGGGACTAAATGACCTTAATGAACTAAGTAACCTCTAGTTAGCTTGTCTGCAGTCGTTATCTGCTTATGCTGCCAGTCGCTCATGTGCCTATAAATATTCTCAATCGCTCACGTTTTTATGTACCCACACTGCCAGCCCCCTGTTTATGATCATAGTAGGGCCAGATTGCCTAATGTACAAACGTATCTGTTGGTGCCAGGGTCCTAGTGGCCCAGACTCTAACGCATCAGGTTTAAAAACACCGGGAAATGCCCTCGCTTTCTCTTGGACTACAAGTCCCAGTACTCCCTCGTCCATACTTTCACTAACGCATTACGCGTACAAAAAGACTAGGACACGCCCCCAACACACTCGCGCTACCTGTCCAGCGAAGTTGGTGCTCGGTGTGGAGACCGATTCAATCGTGTAAAATGTAAGTCCCGCTTCGTCTTTTACGTTACCAACCATGAGCCAGCAAACGTTTTTAGGCTCAACTCTGATCACCGTCTCTCTGTGTCCCCACAGCTTCCGAACTACAGCGGCGGCTGCCGCTCGAGTTCGCGCAAAGTAATGAACGTCTACCTAACGAGGTACGTGCTCCTCTCACCTCTCTGGTAGTGACAGTTACATGCGCTAGAAACTTTCTGGGGCATTAGGAGTCCGACTTGTTGACATATAGCGTTGTTTATCTTCTCAGGCATAATCCGTGTAACTGCTGATCTAACGCGCACCGGCACCCCCCACGCTTCATAGTGGTGTACCCACCAAGGTACGTGCCCATCCTTTCCTGATCATTTGGAGGCTCACGCATTGTTTGTGGCTTAGTGATTAATTAGGGTTTATATCATCTCACCCACAGGAAAACCCACAGAGAGTTTCCTGACATTGCAAGTCTAAGGTACCCTTACGTGTCTGTACAGTGTGGTAGTTTCAGTAAGGTGGTAGTCAACATTCCATTGATTCCATTTTTTTAAATTCACAGCAACAACGACCCCCAATCCTTGTCCTGAGGAGAACCCTCCACTAATTCTATGGGTTCGAAACGCGTCGGCGTCCTGCTCCACCCAAACACTGCGAATATTAGGGCATAATAGGAACAGGATTAGCACAAATTTGACATGTCTGCTTAGTTTTTTGTGTGTTCCTATTTTTGTACCATTTGTTAAAACTAACACGTGTCTAGGGTGGTGGAAACAAGTAGGCTAGTATTTCATTTCTCTGTCCACTTGTTCATTTGTAATTCAGGATTGGTGCCTCAGTATAACACTGTATTGTGAGGCATAGCACAGTTGTTTATTGTATTCATAATCACTATATTTGTATGTTATAATGTTATGTTATGTATTGTATTTTGGTTTCAATGCATTTGTGTACTTTCTGTGAATGTGGTGTATAACTTTTGATGCCAAAAACATTTCAGAAAAGGTTTCTATAAAATACAAGTGATCAATCACGAATGGGTTGTCCACCTGGTAATTACTTATACTAGGTGTGCATTTGTTTGCTTCTATTCAGACTGTCCGGCACTTTCTTGTGTTTGTTATAAAAGAGTGGTCCAGCCGGTCAGAGACAGGACCCAGCCTTTTTCTCTTTCCCGCATACAATGAGCATAAAGCACAGGCCCGCATTCTCCAGCATGGACTCTTAGAAGCCGGCTGCCTGACTGAACAGTTTTGTAAGCGCAAATATAGGAGTGACTCACTAGGAATGCAACACTGAAAGTGTTTTTTTGTGGGGAAATTGTGAAAATGTTTGCAATAAGGCAACATTAAAGGCAATTCTTGAGACTGACAGAGCTGGTCACACGCATCATTAGGACTGTTGTTTTAAAAAGTTTGGGTCCACCTCAGAACAAGGATTGAAATGGTCACAATGCCAATTCCTGCTATGAGCAGTGTTAGTTTTTCCTTTCAAACTTTGAATACCACATAAGGCCCTGGGCTTCCAGGTTTTAGAATGCCACAACTCTTCCAATTCCTGGTAGCTATTTAAAGCTAAAGATTTTCATCCGAGCATTTTATATTTATTATTTGTAACCACAGCTTCACTGCAGTGTCTTAGCGCTAAACAGGCAAGACTGCTGTAGAGGGGGTGGAATTTACAAGCGTTAATTAGAGTGGATGAATAGATTTGTGGGAGTTTTGCGAAATGGGACAGATGTGTAGGAGAGCACTTTTTCATGAATTATTCCATTACCTGACCAAAATGTATTAAACCGTTTTTCTAAATGAGAACAATGGCACTTATAAATTCAGAATATTCTGGGTTGCCACTATAGGGAACTAGAGTTGGTTCATATAGCTGTAACAATTAGTCAGTATCTCAATTTGTTAATACAATTTCTACATGGTTTTGGCTGGTATTTGATGAAACGAATTTGGATACAAATGCAGAAAGTTAGAAAGCTACACCCATTTCCTTTTTTTCTTTTTATGGACAAAAAACAAATGTTAGTAGAGATTCAGCTATTCTGTATCAATGCTAAATAATGCTTTTTGCTTTTTGGGTGTTACTATCCATGTTCATTTGAATACTTGCATTGAACTGCATGATGAATCAGTTGATAACTCTACTTCTCTACATTCACTCTACTCCTATTGGCATTCATTTGTACATTAACATGATCTCACAAAAGGTATCAATGAGAATTATTTATTTTGTCCCGTGCCCATCTCCCCCTTCACTTGGTGCCCAGGAGTAAGCCGCTCTAAATACATTTTTTATTTAAACAAAAATTGATTGAAAAAATTCCATATTCAGACCCCAGTGCTGAAGAGTATTGTTTCCGACTTAACCAATTTAAGTTCTTTATTAAATAATAGTTATATTTGTATTTTGTTACATCAATCAACTTCATCCCAATTATCTTCAGGGAGAAAAATGGAAGTACTCTCTAGGCTGGGCTTACATACCCCCACCCGCCAAAAAAGTAACACAATGGGGCGCTACGGCCAACAGCCAATAGGTCAAGGGAGCTGTGGTTGGAAAAGGTTTGGGGACCACTGCTCTAGTGAAACCCCATCCTATTGTATTAGTCACAGAGCTCAAAATGTTAAACTCTTTGCTATTTTAGATGTCAGAGAGATTACAATGTAAAACCCCTTCCAACTGCATTTTCAGAGAGTCTATTATGTAACGTTCCCTTACTGTGTATTTGTCAGAGAGTTCAGACCTCCAGTATTTGTAATGGGATTACACAGGATTGCCATTAACAATACCTTTATCAGATATATGCAAAGTACGTACTTCAGAAGCACGAATTGCAAATTAACCATAAGCATGTGAAACAAGTCAATTTAGGGGCTTAGCCAAAGCTTTCTCAAAACTGCTTTATAAAGCTGTTTTTGATGATTAGATTAGCTCACACAGACAACTAAAAATATCTCTAGCCACACCTAACGAGTTGTTTGTGGGGTTTTGCAAAATTGAAATATGCACACATTTTCTGTTCTTCTAAAATCTCTCTATATCTTCTTCGCAGTATCACAGTTATCATCCTTTGAGGTTAGGGTATATTTTGATAATATGCGTTCAAATGTTGGAAAAGTTCATCAAAGGCGATGGATGTGAGGGTAGTGAGGGTTTTGGAATATCACAGATAGATGGTTTAGCAAAGGACAAATGCACTGTGTATATTATGTGCATACTCTCCAGATAAAAAAATAAATTAACTCTGCATTAGATCTCTGTAGATTGCTGCTCTTACGGCAGAAATCTGTGTGAATCTTATTGGCCACAGAATCAAATTCTAGAAGGGACAATACACCATTTTATTACTTGAAACTCAATCAAGTAAACACATTTAAGTAGGCAAATGTGCAGTTTTATGAGTAGACTGTACTTCTCTATGGTAGAGGTATTGTCAGTCAAATTTCAAGTGTGTATTTTGCAGCTAAAAGCACTCTAAAGCAGCTAAAAGCACTCTCCATTCAACTGTCAGTAAGCTCAATGCTAATATTGGTATTTTGAAAGTTAATGTTTCAGAATGTAAGGTACTGTTGGCAAACAACACAGGACTGCACGAAGTAACAATTGACATGGGGGTACATGACAGCTGATGAAAAAATCTGTTCACAAACATTCCAGTAGTATGCAGTTTGCTTCATGGTTATATTTTTTGTTAAGGGTTAATACGCAGCTAGAACCAATTAACCGTGCAACTGCCAGATTGTGTCTAATGAATAGCTGAATGCAAGACATGCTATGACTTATTAGACACTTGCTGGCACATGCATCAACGTAGGCTTTTGTGATTCCTTAATTCCGAATATTAAGGAATCGCAATTAAGGAATCGCAAAAGCCTATGCATGTAGGAATCGCTATAAAAATAGCGATTCCTAAACATTCCTTAATTGCTACTCACAAATTGCTTGTCGCAATTAAGGAATGCTGTCCCATTCATTCCTAGGGGCCTACAGGCCCATAGGAATGAATTGGAGATTGCATGAGCAATTTCATGGGTGCAAGGGTGTCAAAATGACACCCTGTTGCACCCCTGAAATTGATCTGGGCACATATGTTGCACACACAAAAGTGCATTTTTCAAAGTTTTTGCAAATTACCACGAAGGTCAACTTTATGGTAATTTGCTACTCCTATTAGCGAAATCGCTAATTTTGTAACTTTCATGCATTGCATTTAAGGAATCTCAATTTAGGAATCCTTAAATGCAATCGCAATTTAAGGAATCGCAAATTAGTAATTCCTTAAATTACGATTTTTGCATTTGAGATGATGCATCCCAAATGAAAAAATACAGGTCGCAAAGGGGCGGATTCTGAAAATCTGCCAGTTTGCGACCGATTTTTCCTTTGATGCATGTGCCTTAATGATTTTTGAGTCCTCTGCTGGCTGCAGTGCTCATGAACGTCTATAAAGTCATCAACAAGAAATCTGGAAAAGTTCACCAGCTCAGAATATGATTTAAACATTTACGTGGGCAGAAGTCATTTGTGCAGATTAACAGTTGACAATTACATTTTAAACCTGATTGCTTTTAAAGACATTTTAAGGTTGCTATCAAATAAAGATATTTACCTTTGTATGATTCAAAATGTTTGATCAAATAGCCACATTCTTCAATAATTTTGTCTTCAATTGTCGATTTACCCATGCCAAAGTCGCGTAAAGTTGTTATTGTAAATCTTCTCATCACCTTCCAGTTTTCCCCATGAGAGAAAATTATTCCTATATAGAATTGAAATGATAACAACCTCTTAAAGCTGAGTTTTCATTCAATTTGATTCTTTCATGCAAATACAAGAATTTGAGTGGCACAAAGTGATCATACCCTAAAAATAAATATCATTACAGTACCTAAAAAATGTATGCATTCTTTGCTGTTGCATTTCAGCTTTCCTTTTGATAGAAATATTGAATTATAAATAATCCTATGTGTCATAGGACACTCTGGATGTAATTACCCAATATGCATATAACACATAAAGCTCTGAAACCTAAAAATGAGCCTTTTGTACATTTACACATTCTTCTACATGCGCCATTGTCTTCTTAACACAAAGTGGGATGTCTTCTTTCAGATGTGTCTTGGCATTTCAGTGGTAAGTAGTTGGTGTGATTATATAAGATTCACTTATACCTCCAAAACTACCCCAACATTTGACTGGAATTTGTATCAACCTACTGTTATAAAATGTAATTTTGAACTGACTAATCCGAGAAAAGGCAGCTCAAATGTTGGTGCAAAGTTGCACCAGTGCACTCTTTGTAAGCGGGGCCACAAAACTCATGTAACCTTTCATAGTGCTTGCAATTGACAGGCAGACACATACACACACGCGCGCAGGCACACACGTCAAAAGAAAGATGTCTTCCTTTGAGCCTAAAAAATAAACTATATATAGAGATGGAGTGGTTGACTGATTCTGGTGTCAGTTGAAGCATCAGACGGGGTCACTCCAATCGGTGTAGCAAGGCAGGCCGATAGAAGAATTTGTAAATACTACCAAATATTGATGAAATGGTCATGACTTTGAATGAAGAAAGATATTTTACGACTTTTGATCTTGCTTTGGCATATAATCAGATCATGTTAGCAGAAGAGTCTCAAGAGTTGCCTTGTTTTGTCACTCTATTGGATTCATATAAATTCAAATGAGTGTCATTTGGGTTCATTTCAACCACCTCAATATTTCAAAGGTATATGTTGTTGATGTTAAAAGGTATCAGAGGTGTGAGGTACTATCAGGATGACTTTTAATTTTTGGTAATGCCAAAGGTCAACACGATGATTCAGTGAGAATGGTGCTGAAGATGTTGTTTTCTGTTTTGCCTTTAAAATTGGAAAAGTGCAGGTTTGGGGTGAGTGAGGTGAACTATTTGGAATATAAAATTTCCAAGAAGGGGATCTGTCCCAAATCAGATTTGGTAAACATTATCCAGGACTAGGGACTGAAGGCCCCATGCTTAAACACTAGTTTGAGTGAACCTTTTACCAAAGAAGAAATTGCATATTTTTTAGGTGATGTAGACTATTACGGAACATTTACTCACATATGTACAGATAAAAAAGCAAACATGACACAATTCACTGTCGAATTCAAATGGACTACTGTGTGTAGTGAGGATTTTAATTTGATAAAACAGGAATTAAAAATGGCTCAGCAATTGCAAATGTTAGTTCCGGTCATTATTTACACAGATGCCAGTTTGAAAAGTGATGTGTGCATAATGGTTTAGAGCATAGATCTTTACATTTTGTGATGCTGAGACCCCCTTGTCAAAGATTTGTAGGCGTAAGGACCCCTCTTGACAAATATTTTTAGAACCTGGTACTCCTCATCATTTACAACTATCGACAACCAAAAACACCCCCCCTCCTCCACAAAGCAACCGGGTGCTGATGGCCTGGCGGCTGAGTTCTATAAACCGTTCCCAGATTTCTTAGCAGATAGAATTCTTGAGACCTTAGATGAGGCACGAGAGAGGAAAGAACTACCGAGCTCTACGTGTGAAGCACTCTTAGTGCAGATCCCTAAGGCAGGGAAAGACCCCACATTACTAAACTCATATAGGCCCATATCTATGTTAAACGTGGCCCTAAAGCTCATGATCCATGTTTTGGCATCCAGATTGCTCCGGTATTTGCTCCAAATTATTCCTGAAGTCTAATCAGGTTTCATACCCATAGGTATATTCTGCGAAATATCAGTCGCCTGGCACATGTTATGCAGTCCCTGGAAGGGAAATCGGGGAATAGTGCCCTGGCCTTCTTAGCTATAGAGCAGGCGTTGGGCTAGGTCAGATGGGACTATATCTGGCTGGTACTAGAAAAATTGGGTCTAGGACAGCAAAACATCGAATGGGTCAAGCTATTATTCTCAAAGCCATCGGCTAGGGACCGTTCTTGACGTTATGTGTCAGAAAGTATAGGGTTCCAAAGAGGGACACAGCAGGGGTGCCCGCTCTCTCCGCTAATATTTGCAATAGCAATGGAGCTGCTAGCCTGCCACCTTAGACAGACACTCAGAGGACATGGCATAAAAATAGGACCATCTAAACATGTGGTCTCCCTATATGCAGATGATGCTTTGGTGTATCTAAGTTCCCCTGTGCCATCTGCTGCAATACTGGTCAGTGTACTGGATAGATCTGCGGTAGCCTCGGGACTAAGGATCAACTAGACTAAGTCACAGCTATATCCAATCACACAATCTGAAGAGGGTGAAGTGTCCCAACTTCCACAACTGGAGCTCCCATGGGAATTGGAAGCAGTACGGTACCTAGGAATACCGATCGCCAGGGGCGGGGATCAGTTCTACGATCTAAACATGGGAAGAATAATAAGGGGACTTCATGGAAGTGTGAACTTCTAGAACACCCTAAAGCTGTCCCTTATCGGTAAAGTGGCCTTAATACAAATGGTGGTGTTATCCAGATGCCTCTATGTCATCTAGGGGTCTTTTTATGAGATCCTGCGCAAGAACTAGAATTGCTGCTGACATCCTTGTTATGGAATGGGAGGCAATGTAGGGTGAGTCTGGAGGTGATGAAACGGCAATGGGATAGAGGGGGGTTGGAAATCCCAGATCTGGAGCTCTATTACCTGGCATCGCAGCTACAGCACAAGATACTGTGGCTTGACACAGAATCCTCCTGGGATAAGACCCTATTGGAGGGTACCTACAGGAATCAGCACCTACCAATCCTACTCATGAGGGGAAAAGGCATACCAGGCACGACCACCCCCCCAATACGATTAATGGCTTGTGGGATAGAATGGTAAAAACAGTGATCAAGAGGAAGCCCTTCCCACCAGAGGCAAATGTATGGGGTATACCACAGTTCGCCAAGATAGAGCAAGCAGTGACAATCAAAAAATGGAGAGAAGGAGTCTGCCTAATGTTAGCGTACCTGTACACAGAAGATAGGTTCATAACCTATCAGGACGCAGTGGAAGCATTTGAACAATTCTGACAATTTCTGCAATATGCAAAAATAGCTGCCACGGCTAAAGACCTCTGGCTGACCTTTCCCAAGGCCCCAGAACACTCAAACACGCTAGTCGCCATGATGTCCATGGCAGGAGGGTGTACATTTGTGACCCATCTATATAGGGCACTGAGGGAGGACAGACAAGGCAAACCCTTAAAAATAGAAGAAAGATGGCAGGAGGTTATTTATTATCCATTAACGCAGTCTGAGAGAAGAAGATACACAAGGGAGTCCGTAAAGTGTCAATAGGTGCCAGGTCTAAATTAATACAATACAACATAATACATATGACGTACCTATCCCCCAGACGACTGCACACGATTAACGCATCAAGTGACCTACAGTGCTCTAGATGCAGGTGTACACAAGCCCATTTTGTTTACATGGTCTTGCAATGTCCCCCTATACAAAAATACTGGATGGAAGTACTTGAAAACGCAATAGGGTGACAGGATGGAGTGTAGTACTAGAGATAACAACATGGCTTCTGGGACTGATACCCAGCAATCCCAAGCATAAAACAACCAGACACTTTCTGATACTGGGACTCACAATAGCAAAAAGGCATTTGCAATTCATTGGCTGTCTCAACAGGGCACATTCATAGCTAAATGGAAGTTAGACCACAAAGAATGGGCGACGGCAGAGGAAGAACACATGAGGAAAACCAGACTAGATGAGAAATTGCCAGAGGTATTATTGGCCTGGGGAATGACGATACAAGAGTTGATAGCCACACCCCAGCCATTGCAATTAGACCCAGTGGGGGAGAGCAACAGGATACAGGGGACGCCCTAAGACAAGTTGGATGAGCTACGGACTCACAAGTTGACTCATAAAAAGTGAAAATCAGCACGACAAAACACACTAACCCTGGTAAAAGGATACTGGTTGGGGGAAGTGGGTTGAGTTTTCTTTTTTCTTTCAAATTATGATCTTTAAAGTTTAGGAGTATTGCTAAATAGTTATACTGTAACTGATGGATTGATGTATAGAATATCCGTTGTACATTGGGTAATGGCTGCTGTTTACGTGACAAAACAATAAAGAAATTGAAAAATAAAAACATTAATGCCCCCAATTCCCACAGCAAATACTTTTTACAGTGGGAAAATAATATTAAAGAGTGTTTAGCAAACCAAAGGTCAGTCAGCATGGGGACATGGTCAAAGGTGTAGCTAAAAACAAAGGGCCTCATATGAGGAATTGCCGTAGGGCAGAGCCGCAAGTCTTCTTACTGTGTTGCCCTACGCCAATGTGAAAGGACAGGAAGGCACCGTATTTCTAAAATACAGTGCATTCCTTTTCTTCCCCCTTGCGTTGTTGCACAAATAGCTGCCTAGCACCAACATGGGCAGGATTGTTTTTGTGGAGGAAGGGGCACCAGTTTTGAGTGATTTTGTACATATGGGGCAGCATCAAAATTCATGGGCGTCCCATGGAGCACTTCCTTGAGGCAGAGTAAGGCAATGCAATGCAGTGACTTGCACTGCTTTGTCTTACTCCATATCCATTATGCCATGCAAAGCCATACAGGGTGATTTCTGCCGCCTCATAGGTATGGTTAAGGTGGTTGCGCCACCTGAGAGTTAAAAAAAGTGATGCTCTGGCAGCGCAATACTCTCACAAATAAGCGCTAAAATATTCTGCACGTTTTTTAGGTCTTTTACCATCAGGTACCTACACATAAAATAATGGGCAGCATGAATGAAAAATAAATTAAAAAAGTTGTTACTCAGGTAAAAATGCACTGTAGTACAATTATGAAACCTCTATTAGTTAATGCACTGCAGAGGACTGTGTGTAACCAGAGAGCCAGAGAATGTAATCTTGGTTGGTGCAGTGGAGAATAGGGACTTGTGTACTTTTAGTGCTACGAGGTCACAGCCTGTGACAAAGCACTGTGACTATGTTAGTATTTATTTCATACTTGCATTACATAGAGTATAAGATAGACTGATACAAAATGTGCAAATAGGTTTACGATAAAATGGTGCTTCCAAAATGTAGATTTTAGTCATACCAGAGCATATGTAATGCAATCCTTAGGGGTGCAGAGTACTGTGTAAATACAGTTAAGATTGAGAGCACACACATCACAGCCCAGTTGTTAACTCTTTGAACTACCACTCAAAAAAACCAAATCTTTGTGATCACAAAGTTTGGAGTGATTCGATCCATAATAGCCAAAGCCAGCTCCCAAGCACCCTTTGCACTTGCAGATAAACTAAAAGAGCACATTTGCATTTCATTCAGGCAAGCAGGCACCGCGGCACCAAGGTTTTTCACAGCACAAGAGACTCAATTAATGAAACTTCAGCTGTAGAATTTGAACTATCAAAATTAGCCATCCAAGGAGGGTTGTCTTTTTACCAAAACGAAAGGAAACATTTTGAATTCAGGGCACAAGTGAGGCAGGGGAATGCGCCCCCCCTTCCCAGGACTCCACGGCCCCCCTGGAGGTCATGCCTCACAGATTGACAACTTCTGTCTTAGCCCATAATTACTCCTTTGCTTAGGACTAATCAATTGTTTAGGACTCATTTCTGTACATACTTGAATGTCATTGATTGAAAATGAAAAGTTTGTATGGTTTCAAGAAAATAACAAAAAAACTTTATTGTCAAACTTTTTACATAGGAGACAAATTGTTACGGTTTTAACTAATTAAAACAATGAACATTTATTTGATTTGATAATTATTCCTTTTTAGAGAAACAGTGTTTGGCTATTTATTTGGCAAATGTGGATGGAAAATCTTTAAAATATAGCAGTTAACATCCAAATTCTTTGGTTGCAGTTCCATAGATAGATAGGTAGATAAATAGGTTTTGCTTAGCACAATTACTAGAAATCATTGGTGCAATTGGTTCAAAACAGTACCTCTGTGAAACCGAAAGGTTATGACAATAAAAAAAAAAGAACTGCACTGACCATAAGTGAACCCCAGAGTGCGTCTGAGGGTTCTATTATTCTACCTGATGTTGGGTATGAAGTGAAGAAACTTCTGGAGTATTTCCCACCACTGAAATGTTCAGAATTTTCTGCATCCCTACTCTGGTCCAAGTCTATTTACAGTTACAATAGGCTAGTGTGAAGTTCTTTGTGGGTCAGCTGAGGCAGGTTCTTTGAAGTGCATAGCAAGCTCCATACCCATCCTGAATTGGATGGCCCCTCCTTCCAATGCCCAATTCCTCTATTGTGTGGCTGTTTGGAAGGAATGCCAACTGCCAACTACACATAGTCATGTGCCCCAGGAAAATGGCTGCAGGCATCAAATTGTTGTAAACAAATCTAGGACTCTTGTGTAATTTTCCAGATTCATGCCCTTATATAGGTATAACTTATCATATTCTTATATAGGCATAAGAATCATAACCATATTTAGACACAGCCAATGCAGTCTAAATACGGCATGGCTACTTTCACTAAGCTCCTAGAGTACAACGAGTTCTTGAAGACAACCAGCCTTCAGCAGTACGGGACTTCCCCCTGCTTCAGTATTGATTTGTTCCAGAACTCCTGGAGCGCGTAAAGAACTTTGAGTTCTTAGTGATGTTATTATGTTCACCCTTATGTCAAACTCGGCACCTTCCAGGTATAAATATACCCACATCTGTCCTAGCAAACACACGGTGGTTTGGAGCAGATCGACTAACAACATGTCCGACGCCCTGCTGTAGCGAGTGCCGAAGGAAGCCGACCCTCCAGCTGATGCACTGAGAGAGACGCTGTCTTTTCTCCTGCCGAGAAATCCAGCTCCAGTGTTTCCCTGCTACCCTTGCGGGTTACTGGGAGATCGAGTCCTGAGAGAGAGATACAAGACCTCCTTCATTCTATAACCAAGGTACAGAGCTGATTAGACCCTTAGGGAATTCTTGGATAGATTCTCGTCAGAAACTATTTAACTCAAGCTACACCTCACTTACTTCTTCCCTTGTACTAGACTTAGGTTAGGTGCACCGGGGTAGGCGTATTTTAGATGCACCAGTTGAGTACTTTTAGTCATTATTTATCATTGTATGTATTGATCTATGTTATGTTTCTTATGGCTTAGAAACCATATCATGATTTTACAGTATTATTTCATAATACTCTTTTTACTGTGCGCACTTTACTTCATGGCAAGTATTACGATTGTAGTAATTCACTTCTCTTGCATGAGAAAGAAGACTGCTCAATAAATAACCTTTTTATTGAAAACGCCCGTCTCTCTATTTCTCTGCAAAAACCCTGGTGAAACGAAGCATGCACGATTGACTGAGTGAAATAGCCATTTATTGTTTCCGCGACTCTGAAGATATATTTCTTATTCTTGGGGAACAAAGTTGTCATGTTATATGGTTGTCAGAAACGAATCCCTTCTTGTTTATTCGAAAAAGTTTCTAGTGACCGCTGAGCTAGCTGGCATTCACAATTAAGTCTAACATATTCAATAGAGACCTAGTCGATTTCAGTCCTACGTCTAAACTATCGTTCATGTTATTCCAATGCGCAGAGCCTATTGGGAATATAAGAACTAAACTTCATGGCGCCCAATGTTTGGTAAGCCGACAATTTAATGCTAGATACTAGAGTAACTCAGTCGTGCTTTTCACACAGACCCCTTTTTCCGTAAAAACTCCAATAGACGTCTGGAGTGGGTAAAAGGTCAGTATCTGCCAGTAGGACAAGAATCCTATGTATTAGTTTTTTGGTTTGATCAACGTTGAAGAATACAGTGTTCCAAAATATTGTGCACCTATTCTTTGTTTCCTTGAAACTTGCTCTGCAAACTTTCTGTCAGCGAAATGACGGAGAGTGACGACGAAAGGGAGAGAGCTAGAATAGCAACTGAACTATTAGCAGAGGACACAAGTCTTCAGCAAAATGACCCGGATGCAATATTCATCCCGGTTAATGTAAGAAAGAGTGTAACTTACAAACTAATAAATAGTGGAGTATCATCAAGAGGTGGTACAGTTATATTTGTAATAGAGGCACATGAGTATCGGCAGACAGAGGTATTCTATTCATGGATAACTTTTCCAGCAGCAAATGCTGTAACACACGAGTTCCACTACTAGAAAGCAGAGGAACACCCAGCGGAATACGTTCCTTTCGAGGACGTTGAAATTCCACTAACTTACCAGGAGCATCAGCTCTGGTTTAATGGCGCCCTACAACATCAAAATTACATTACCAGGCTCGGTCCACTAGGTAGACCAGGAGCTACATGGTCGGTTCTAGCCGGTTATACACCACATCCGGACATTGAAGAAATGTCAGACAGAGAACTGTTAGTTCAGCTGAAACAGTTAATTAAAATACATAGACAGTTAGTCCAATATGTCATGCGGACTTTAACAGTCCAACCTGCTATAAAAATTTCACAGCACACCCCTCACCAGGGGAATACAAACAAAATTACACCACAGACTATACAATCAGTCATTGGTAAATTACCCGCAAAACAGGAACAAATTCCGTTCTGGTTGGCTGAAAAGATTACTCAAATAGAGGCAGTATTCCCTGATAGTACACCTCATGAAAAACACAGAATTCTGACAATCTGTTTACCAATGGGGATCGCACCACATGTGGAAGACTGTGACACTTGGGGAACAGTCTTTGCTTCAATCTACACAAAAACACATGGTGTTCCGTCTATGGTGATTATACCAGACGTACTAAGACAGATTCAAAATGAATACGGTCCCGAGCCTGCTTTAAATCTAGGTATGAAATTACTGAAAGATTTTAAACAAGTCTCGGCTACACTACTAGCCAACATAAGAGGAGAAGCAGCATCAGTGGCGATCCGCCAAAAATTAAAAGAAACAGATATAGCAGAACAACCTTTTGAACTTGCCAGAATAATTGAAAAATCCTATGAAGAAATAGGTAGAGATAGTTTGGGTGGGAAACCACTAAAACCACAACTAACAGAAAATCCAGAAAAAACTTTAATTAAAAATAGTTTAATTACTCCTAAAAAGAAATTGGAAACTACCAGACAGACTCTTCCTAAAGAGAAACAGTTTCAGTCCAGAGAAAGGTCTCCCCAACGGAGAGATAGATCTCCAAAACAGGGGGGTAGGTCTCCACAACGGGAGCACTCTGAGAAAAGATATAACCTCAGAAATAGGGATAATTTGAAAAAACCTGACAGATATCAAGATAATGATACACGTCCTTCTCGATCTTTTCAGACTTCCTCGTAGAAATTGGAAGAAGAGGACAGTCAGAACATAAAGAAGAGCGCGTCAAGTCCAAAGACAAGGAACCTGCTCACCAAAGTAAAAAATCTAAATTTTCCAAAAAGAAGGTAGCAAGCATAAAGATAAAACATGACGAGGATTCTGAGGACACAACTCAATGCTACAACGCTAGACAGGGCAGCAGAAGTGACCATAGCTCGCAAGATCCTGATGAATTTTCTGGAGACAGTGGACACGAATGAGTACATTCAGGTGGAAACTGCAGACACCAGAGTTAGTGTACCCCATAAATTATATGAAATAACATTGTGTATAGAAGGGGACATAACTAGGAAAATAAAAACTCTCTTTTGGGAGAAGCTATCCAAAGGCTATGATATTCTTCTAGCTGAGAAAGACTGGCCACCAGAATTTGTTAGAGAGTGCCCACATGGCGAAGAAATGATTATGCCTGCCTTCTCAAATAATATTCCAATTCATAAAAAATACACATATGCTAGAAAATGGGCAGTGGCCCAAGCCCCTGCATTATATAAAAATCATGTAGGATGGGATGAGGAATCCCCTCACCATAAAATCCAGTTAAAAAATCAACCTACTGCACAAAGGCAGTATCCAGTTAAGCAAGAAGCTAAAAAACAAGTCAGGGAGATCTTAGATCAACTTGAGTACCAGGGGGTGATTGAATGAACAATCCTTTGTTTCCTGTCTCCAAACCAGACAATTTATATTGTCTAGTAATGGACTACAGACACTTAAACTCTTGTTACAAAACATTTGCAGTACAAAATTCACACAGTGCAGCACTGATGAATAACATCGTGCGCAAAAAATATAAAACAACATTAAATATTTCAAATGATTTCTTCTGTCAAAACATTGCACCAGAAAGCAGGTATTGACCGCTTTCTCAAGTATGGGGGCCCAGAGGCAATATTGCTGTTTCCCTCAGGGATTCAAGAATAGCCCCGGATTATTTTCAGCCAGAGTAACAGAGTTACTACAAATGTATGATGACTTGGACAGGCACTTGAAAAGAGTGAACACCATTTTACTTGGGTTCGCATCTGAAGGGTACAAATTCAATTTTAAGAAATCACGGATTGCCCACCTCATTGTCCTATTTCTAGGATATGAATTATCAAGTGAAGGAAAAAGCCTGGCAGCCAATTTCTTAGAGAAATGTACGCTGCTCCAAGCTCCAAAAACGCTGAAAAACTTACAATCAATTCTAGGTTTCCTGAATTTTGGAAGAACTTACGTTCTGAATTACGCAGAGAGGGTTAAACCTCTCTACGAATTAATAAAACCTGATTTTAAACCAACTAATTGGACTCAGACACACACAGAAATTTTACGTTCAGTACAAACAGACATGTTAGCAAAAACAAAGCTACATACACGCGTAAATGAACGAAATCTTGTAATCCGAGTCTCCCAGGAAGATGCAGATTCACGTACCTGACCTATAACGAAGGTGAAACGGTACCAATAGCTTACAAATCACACTTGTACATACAAGCTGAAATAAAATTCACTTCAACTGAGAAAATTCTGACAGCGGTTCAAACTGCTATAGCAAAAGAAAGCGCCCTCGCACAGGGAAAACACATATCGGTCGTTACACCTGTACCTGCCCTGGAGGCAGTAACAAGAGCGAGCATTCCAAATGCTAAAGCTTTACATCCAAGATGGATACAATGGGTTAATTCTCTTGCTGCAACAGACGTTGAATACGTTTTTGACCCTAGCTTGAAAACAGAAGAATTTCTCCAATACGAGTACGAATGTCCTCTGCAGACCGATATTCTGCCTCTGGAACATTACGGCTGTATAATATATACCGACGGATCAGCACAGCCCGCCTATAGTGCTGCGTGCGCGATTGTTAAAGGTCGCTGGCGCAAAGGTAAATTCAGACCTATGGTCACTAAAACTCAATCACTCGGAGACTGTACAGCTCAGCGAGCTGAACTACAGGCTTTCAAGATGGCGCTTGAGAATACTGATCGCGAATTCCCCCCACTAATAGTGTGCGATTCGTATTACTGCGTCCAGTCTTACAATGAATACTTGCAGAACTGGGTTCAAAACGGTTTCAAAGATGCGTAAGGTGGCACAATAAAGCATAAAATGCTTTGGGAACAAGTAGTTCTTTTACAGAAAGAACTACAAAAGACTCACGTGATCCATACACTGAGTCATCAACATGATGGCGTTCACGTTGCAGGGAATTCATTGCTGATGAAGCCGCAAAGGCAGCTGTCCACACGGCTTCCATAGCTGCAATCACTCGTTCAAAAACAAAAATAGAAAGCGAAATATTGCAAGCTGTCACTGCTTCAGTAAAAAACAGTGATAAGACACTCCCGAAAGGCTTTCCAGTAAAGTACTCATATAAAACTGATGCAAACAATGTTCCTTTTGCTCAAATCCCTGGAGTGGGGGATAGGGCAATCCCATAGGTTAGGACTAATCTTAGCAGCACATGAAGGGCTCGCCTCTGCACACGCAGGTGTTTTCGCCACAGTGTCTTTATTAAAACAGAGATATTGGTGGCCGTGCATGAGGAACAGACTAGAAACTATGTTCTAGACTGTGAAATATGCCAAAAAATGAAAGTATCAACAGTGAAACGTCCTGCGCAGACGCCCCTTCTGATCTCAGATAAACCATTAGCGTGTGTTTACCTGGACCACTGTGGACCCTTACAAAGGGACGGTAACTATAAATATATCATGGTCGCAGTGGATTCCTGCACAAGATTCATTTGGATGTGGCCCCAGCGCTCGGCTGCAGCCAGAACTGTTATAAAAGATTTGCGATCTTTATCGGCACATACGCAATCGGCACGCTACATTCTGACCAGGGTCCTGTGTTTAGCTCTCGAGCTTACAAGGAGGCCATGGCCAGCTTGGGCGTTGCATTGCGGTACTCTAGTCCCTTCCATCCTGAGGGTAATGCGGTACTGGAAAGAAAAAAACGTGACATAAAGCAATCTATAACACCGAGGGTATTAGGTTCGGGTGATGGGTGGGTCAAACATCTAATAAATGTCCAACATAGTCTTAATAATCTGCCAAGAAATTCTCTGGGTGGAATCACTCCGTATGAACTTTTGTTTGGTACTAGAATGTTAATCGAAGACCTCGATAGTCACACTTCAGTGGTGGAACAAAAAACCTTTGATATCAATGATCGTTTGGCTGTTTTACAGGACTTAAATGAAACAAGAAGAAGTCTGAGTAACACAAAGCTAAAGCCTGTGGCCACTGAAGTAAAATCACCTGTCCCAGCAAGACCTGTCTGGATTCCAAAGATTGGGGATCTGGTCAGAGAAAAGATTGCGGTGAAGAAGGAATTTGGGCCTTCTTACAGAAAAGCAGTACCTGTCTTAGCTATTAACGGAACAAGATCAGTAGTACTACCGCCCCTTGCTGGTAAAAAGGAGAACGGAGTTGTATCAATCGACCTGGTAAAACCACAACCATGTTGCCAATAATAAGTAGTAGGCCCAGTGGACTCCCAAGATGTAGCAGAAGACCAAACCTTGCTATAATTCAAGAGGTTCAAACTGAGAGACTAATCACATTTGATAAACCTGCAGTGAATAAAGAAGGACTATGCAACAAAGCCATGGAACTTGTGCCTCTTGAAACCCAAATTACAACAGTTCATCAAGAAACACCTGTCTACAATGATGTAGCCTCTGACTATACTAATATGACAATGGAAGAAGCAACTACAAAGATTAATAACAATCCTGATGCGATTCAAACAATTGACAGAACTGCCTCTGGCTATTTCATCAATTTCGATGACTTTTTTGAAGATCCCAGTGAACATGAAGAAAAGCCAGCAAATAAAACTTTCAAAGAAAAAATTACAGAACTCTTTCATCAACTTGGAGAAATATATCTGATTTCACAATGGATTGAATTGTGGATTATGTTAGGTGTACTTTTCCTCCTGCTCTGGCCCATTTTGATTTTAAGCTTGGGAAGAATGATTGATGGAAAATACAGTACAATGGACACAGCAAGTCAGAAAATCAACTTGGTCCTAAAACCTCACACGTCATCCCATGTTGAAAAAAAGAGACCTGTCATCAGTAAACATCACAGCCATTCCCCTACCTGGTGGTGTAGCATGGGACGCTTCTGATTACGACATCTATGGCCCGGTGGAACTATTAAAGTATCCTCATCAGTTCAAGGTTTCATTAAGTGACTTTGCCTCACTGAGCACTTTCTCTGATGATTGGGACTTTGAGACTATTAATAATATGATGTCTGATTTAGAAATGTCAGCAAAATTTACAGATCATGATTATTTAGAAGGTTCATCTGAATATGAAGTAATGTATTGCTTTAATCATTATGGGCACCACTATTTGCATAAATCTGCAAAACCTAGAAATGTTTTTACTTATAATCAATGGGAACATTGTCCAACACCGCCAAAAGGCAGCTCAAAAACATTTTATGAGAAATGTCCATTCCAGCCGTCTTCAGCCCGGCTTGCTTGAATCCAGTGGTGTGGAGAGGATGGGACTCACGTCTGAGCATACCCATCCCACTCGGGGTGACAAATGCAAAAACCACAGTTGATGGACAGAATGCAGAACAATGTCATACATTCGCCCCAGTACAGAAATCTGGGCCTAAATCCATTGTTTTTTTGCACTCCACACCACCCCAGTTCATACATGGCCATATGCAAATCAGTCTGACCCTGTGCCTTATGGGAACAGTCCAGCCCGAACTGCCGAGCCATGCCTTCCCTGGACGGGAAACAAGCTTCCGAGTACCGGTTTCTGGCATTCCAGGCGTCTTCAGCCTGGCTTACTTGAATCCAGTGGTGTGGAGAGCATGGGACTCACGTCTGAGCATACCCATCCCACTCGGGGTGACAAATGCAAAAACCACAGTTGATGGGCAGAATGCAGAACAATGTCATACATTCACCCCAGTACAGAGATCTGGGCCTAAATCCATCGTTTTTTTTGCACTCCACACCACCGCAGTTCAGACATGGCCATATGCAAATCAGTCTGACCCTGTGCCTCATGGGAACAGTCCAGCCCAAACTGCCAAGCCATGCCTTACCTGGACCAGAAACAAGCTTCCGAGGACCGGTTTCTGGCATTCCAGCCGTCTTCAGCTCGGCTTGCTTGAATCCAGTGGTGGAGAGCATGGGACTCACCTCTGAGCACACCCATCCCACTCGGGGTGCAAAAACCACAGTTGATGGACAGAATGCAGAACAATGTCATACATTCACCCCAGTACAGAGATCCGGGCCTAAATTCATCGTTTTTTTGCACTCCACACCATCCCAGTTCAGACATGGCCATATGCAAATCAGTCTGACCCTGTGCCTCATGGGAACAGTCCAGCCCAAACTGCCAAGCCATGCCTTCCTTGGACCGGAAACAAGCTTCCGAGGACCGGTTTCCTGGCATTCCAGCCATCTTCAGCCCGGCTTGCTTGAACCTAGTGGTGCGGAGAGCATGGGACTCACGTCTGAGCATACCCATCCCACTCGGGGTGACAAATGCTAAAACCACAGTTGATGGACAGAATGCAGAACAATGTCATACATTATTTATTTATTTAAAACATTTATAAAGCGCAGCTATCACCTTACAGTTATCCTGGCGCTGAGATAACTCCTAAGATAGATGCACTGAGAGACAACAGTAGAATAGCCAGCAGTTAACATTTTGGAAACAGCCAGGTTTTGATCCGCTTCCTGAAAGGGAGAAGTTCTCTTATTTGGCGGATGTCCAGAGGCAAGCTATTCCAAAGTTTGGCCGCTGCAACTTTGAAAGATCTCCCTCCGGTCCAGACCTTTTTAAATCTCGGTACTTTGACAAGACAGACCGTTTTAGAGCGGAGGGCTCTGTTTGGAATGTACCATTCAAACATAGATTGCAAGGGGCCAGGCCCGACTCCATGCAGGGCTTTAAAAACAAGACAGAGAGATTTGAAAGTAACTCGCTGTTTCATAGGGAGCCAATGAAGCTCGGCCATTGCCGCAGTGGCCGAAGATCTCCTTGGCCAGCCCAGGGCCAATTTGGCAGCGGCAGTTTGAACTATTTGGAGTCTGTCTAACAGCACGGACGGGGCCTCGAGCAGCAGCGCATTACAATAGTCAAGGCGACTAAGAATGGTGCACCTGACTATTAAGGCCTGGGCCCGTAAGGGAAGGAGTGGCAAGATCTTACGAAGAGAGCGAATGAGGGCCGAGCAGGTGGACACTGTTTTCGCAGCCTGGGCTTCCATACTGAGTTTGTTGTCCATCATAACACCCAGATTGCGGACAGTGGTGACTGGCTGTGGCTTATCTGGGGTTTCAGGGGGCCAAAATTCCGCCGGGAACGGGCGGGAAGTCCGATTTCCGGCACAGAACAGAACCTCGGTTTTGGAGGCGTTCAACTGTAGGGAATTCTTGTGTAGCCAGCCAGCCGTGTCTCGCAGACAGTCATGAAACGATTCTAAGGGGATTGATTCCTCACCCTCCCAAGAGAGGATGAGCTGAGTGTCGTCGGCTTTTAGCCTGTGGGATTTTATTAACGTGATCAGTGGTTTAAGGTAGACGTTAAATAAAATCGGGCTGATGGACGAGCCTTGAGGCACCCCGTGGATCATCGGGGAGAAGGCCGATTGAAACGGGTGGAGGGACACAGCCTGCTTCCTATCCAGCAGGAAGGAGTGAAACCAGTGCAGGGCAGTGCCGCCCACCCCGGCCTCCCTTAGTCTCTCCAATAGAATCACGTGATTGACCGTATCGAATGCGGCAGACAGGTCCAGCAGGATCAAGGCTACTGCTTGGCCCCTGTCTGCACGCATACGAAGGTCCTCCATGGCAGTAAGTAGAGCTGTTTTGGTGCCATGGGGTGGACGAAAGCCAAATTGTATTTCGTCCAGGAAATGATTCTGCTCCAGATGTTTGGAGAGGCACGAGCTCACCCAGCGCTCGACAATTTTTGCCGGGAATGGTAGTAGGGAGATGGGTCGATAATTCTGTAGACACTCAGGATTCAAAGAGGGTTTCTTCAACAGTGGCCTGATAAGGGCTTGCTTTCAGGGAGGAGGAACTAAGCCACTGTGCAGGGATTGATTGCAGATCCTGCAGAGCGTGGGAAAAAGTTCCTCTCCGGAGGCCTTCCAGATTTTAGGGGGAATGGGGTCGAGAGGAGAGCCCGAGGAAATCCCTCGAGCCAGTCTGTCGAAATCCGCCTCAGTGATGGTGGGGAACTCCCACAAGCAGTCCAAAGGCTGGCACCCTGGGCTCGCCACTCCATAATCAACGCTGGCGACCTCAGGGCCGGTAGGGCCGACCAGTGTAGGAGAGATGCTCAGGTTTCGAATAATATTCTAAATTTTATCTTTGAAAAACAACGCAAGATTGTCACAAAGGGCTTGTGTGGGAGGGATCGACTTTTTAGCGCAGTCAGGGTGAGTAAGGCTATTCAAAATCTGGAGCACACAGAAGGATACAAAGTTCCCCGGGGAGAGTACTACAGTGTGGAGAGGGGAGTAGACGTACACAGTCAAGGAACTAGGAAGGTTCCCTTGTCGGAACTAGAGAGCCTCACACACCCAGAGCGTTAGGTGTGAAACACACCCTGACTGTAGGATGTCCAGTTTCATCATCGGCTCACTGCTCCTCGTCAGACCGGCACTGCAATGTCTGACGGAGTGCCCAAAGGCACTCTTTTGGCGGAGTTCATTTGTTCCTTGCCGATGGTGTGTGTGAGTGAAGAAGAAAGGAAGTGTAGTCAGTGCAAAGTGAGTGAATAAAACAGGGTAAGCAGTCCACAATGGGTTTTATTAACGTGGCTGATTCCCTGATTGAAAGGGGGTTGGAGGGGGCTAGAAACTGTGGAGGTATACAGAAAGCTAGCTCAACCCTCTGGTGTGGTCAACATGTTTCTCGCCAACCGGCGATTCGTCAGGACCTAAGCGAGGTACTACACATGAAAACAAGTGATATAATGCTCATTCAGGAAGTAAAAAGCAAATACAACCTCTCTGGGTCGGGTACAAAGAGGGACGCGGGGTCCTGCTCTAATTAAGCGACCTAAAGGTAGGAGGAAAAAGTGATTAAAAGAGAGCGGGTCACGTCATATCTCAATTTTATGGTTATACATTTGGACGATATAGAGTGACTTTTAGTGAATGCTCTCCACACTGTGGGGGGTGAGGGGGGGCGTGCTGGGAAAACGTTCATACCGGACACTAGGTGGATGAGAGCTTCCCTTCATAATCGGTCTAGATATGGCGCGATTATTATCTCTCATTGGAGAAACAAGATTGCAAGTAAAACACTAATCTAAAGTGTATAGCCGAATCTATCAAAGCCACACCCATTCCTGGGAGAATAATAGGAAGGTTCTTACCCTAAGGGAGAGTAACACGGGCCTCGCAGCATGCTCCCGTGAGGCCAGCGCTGTCTGGTAGATGTACCTGTAGGGTATGTAAGGGAAGGATTGATTTGTGTCTTACAAATCACAGGGTAGTTTACTAGTGCCTGGTGGTAAAGACTAGTTCAAAAGGTGACCTCCAGGATTAAGACACCCACTACCACATATACAGTCATAGGGTAGGTAAAGAGCCAACCACTCCGTCTGTGTAATGTGTCTACAGGCCAAGGGAGCCCCCGGCGCGGAGCCCAGCACGCACCGTCAGCGCCAATACAACAATACATGCTCACCAGTTGTGAGCATGAATGAAGACAGCGCCGAAATGCAGCGAAGCACCGCGCAGGTACCAGCCCTCAAAGTGCAGGCTCAAGAGCGTACGTATGATCGGGGAAAGGCGGGCGCTCCCTCCTTCCACCAAACCGCTGGCCGCAATGTGGCGAGTGGGCGGGGGGCCGGGCGGAGCTGAGAGCAATCCCCGTCACCGCCAGTGCTATAGGGCTGCAAGCGTGGATACTAGCCTCAAGTGGTCAGGGCATGGGGACAGAGCTTACCTGCATGCAGACTCTGGGAAGGCGGAGACACCTACCCCTCACGCTCGCGGCACCTGGTCAGGGTGCGGAGCAGCTGGTAGTGAATCCCGTGAGGGTCCATCTTTAAGTAGGCTGTCTGCTACCTAGCCAGAGCGCCGTGGGTATGGTGGCGCCTATCGCGCGTTATGCGCATGCGTACAGGGAGCACGGTAACTAGAACAGTTACTGGGTAACGATGGCAAGCGTGGCGGCCATATTGGAAAGGTCGCTGATGCCGGCAGATGACGGAAATGTGGTCTGCTAAGGGTTGGAGTAGCATTGGGTTGCTACTGATGAAAAAAACCATTCAGGTATTGGAAAGGATAAAGATAATGATGAACTAACGCGTGGGGGGGCCGCGCAACTGCTGGAGGTGAGGGGCTACTACCGGATAACAACCCCGGGGATGGCATAGGTGCCCTGATGGTGGCCGGGTTGCTAGGCTCGTCTAGGAGACAACAGGGGTCAATCAGGTACTAGGGGGGCCAGCATGTAGGGATACCTCGTTCATGAATCATCAAGGGTATGACATTAACCTTCTGTAGCGGGATGGCCTGTGCCGGGCTAGGGTGTGTGTGATACATAGGGCGAGTGGGTACAGGGGCTAGCTAGGAAATGTCATCTGGAAACGGTAGCCCAGGGGACTGCATCGTTGTGCCCGCCTATATCAAGCTGAAGGCGATGCACCCATCTCTGTTCAAGCCTAAACAGTGCCTGCCTAGTCATGGCTGGTTGGGACTCGAGCACTAACCATTGGATGCTGTCTGCAGAGTGATTGTGTAGTTGGTAGTGTTCATACAATCTTGTGTGGGTCCTGGAGCACCGTATGTTGCTTTTGTGCTCCGTTATTCTGAGCTTCACCTGTCTCATGGTCATACCTACATAGAATTTGTCGCAAGGACAAATCAGGAGGTAGATACATTTAGTACTGAGACAATTGGTGTGTCTGTTGAGTTTCCACTTGAAGGAATCAGTGAGCTTGATTTCTTTACATTGTCTGGACTGGGGACACACCGCACAGCCGCCACAAGGGTAGTGTCCAACAACAGGGGGAGGTGCCACAATGTCTGCTGCCCACTGCTAAGTTGTTTCTTAGGGCGTGTATGTATCAGGGAGTCTTTCAGGTTGGCCGTCCGTTTAAAAGCGAACCTCGGTTTGGGTAACTCAGCGCCCCCTGAGTTAAGGATGCCCCAATGTTTGTTCACAGTTTTTTTAATAAAGTTGGAGTTTCTGGTAAAACTAGTGACGCAAGTCATCACGCTACTTTTGGTGTACTTCAAGGAGGGCCTCCCTATGGTTGTTTAGTGCTCTCTTGCTGGAGTCACGTATCAGTTTAGTGGGGTACCCTCTATCCTGCAGTTTGTGTTGGAGAGATTCAAAATCTGGAAAATACTTTTGGAACTGTTGGCGGCTGTACATATTGTGGAACAAAAGTATGCAGATTTAGATTTCATGATCGCAGTTTTATATTCCAAAAGTATGGTTTTCCAGAGTTGCTTGTTAGCATCGCGGTAACCTGGCCAGTTTAAGGGTCTTTAAAGAATCATCAAACCAAGGAGCTGATACTCTGCCCTTGTGCTTGCATTTCTTTAGTGGAACTAGGGAGTCAGTAGTAGAAGATATCGTAAGACAGAAGGCCTCATAATTGTCACCAACTGGACAATTCGGAGAGAAACTGTCATCCACTTGGAACACGGCACCAGTAGTTCTCCGCTTTTCCAGAGCTTTCCAGTCTCTGTACATGAATTCAGAGGTGGTGCTGCGTGCCGGCATTCTAGCACCCTTACAGTTGATGTAGAATTTAAGGAGGGAGTAATCAGTCCAGCCCATGGGCAGGATATCATTCAAGTGTACAAGCTGAGGGGTGGAGAAAATAAGATCAAGTCGATGCCCTGCTCTATGAGTGGGTTCCCTGACTAGTTGTTGCAACCCCACGCTCTCACAAGAGAGCAAAAGATTGTGCAGTCCAAAATCCAAAGTACCATTTGGCCCTAAGTTAAAATCCCCTAAAATAATTAGCTTATTGTGGGAAGTCGCCATGTTGGAGAGAGAAGTAAGTAGCGATTGTTGTTGCTGGGCGCTGAAGGCCCCCGGAGGGCGATAACAGATAATTACCGTAAAGGTAACTCCTACGTGACTGTTGGTTGAGAGGCCGAGGAGCTCAGTCCCAAAAACCGGGTCCATATCTAAGATGTTAATGTGCCAGGAGGCTCTGTAGATAATACCCACCCCGCCACCGCGACCTTTGGGTCTGGGTAGAAGCGCGATTTTATAATCCTGCGGACATGCCCAGTCAAGTTCAATTTCGCAGTCAGAGTGGGTCCACGTCTCTGTTAAAAAAAGAACATCTAAGTGATGGGTTTCTACTAATAGTTGAATTTCAGCAGCATGCTTCGGCAGTGATCTTACATTAAGAAGTCCGCCCGATAGCAGACCCCTGATAGCAAAATCATTCAGTGGGTAAGCAGTGTCGGCAAAAAAGAGAGGTGTCCTTCATGCGCATACTCACACAGGTTGAGCAGAGTCTCCCGAGCGTATAGTGAAGGGGAGGCTCCATGACTTGTGATAGATTGAGCAGAGTGGCCCGCGCTCGTTGCGGCCTGGTCGCGGACGGGCGCAGACGTGCTTGCCTTAGGCGCGCCTTTGGCACGCTGCCGGCGCGCCCGCTGCGCTCGTCCGCTGCGCTTCCGAGTAGTAAACATTCTTATTGGAAGAGGCAGAGGAAGGGGTGTGGCTTGTTATGGGGGCGTGGCTTATCGTCTCAAGGGTGATGGCGGCGCTGTAGTGACCCTCTCTGCAACAGCGCTGGAACCGCTGTGCAAGGTAACCCCAAGACCCAGGAGCAGCAATAAAACAACAGCAAGTAAGCACACAAAGTTTTAAAATCACAATAGTGCAAAATAGCAAGCTTTAAAATATATCAGAATGTGGCTCCCGGCTTCCGCCTCAGGAGAGCTATCTAAACGCCGGCTCGTGGTTCAGCGGGATGCTTTAAGTGCAGAGAAAGGGGCGTGGCTTGTTATGGGGGCGTGGCCTATCGTCTCGAGGGTGATGGCGGCGCTGTAGTGACCCTCCCTGCAACAGCGCTGGAACTGCTGTGCAAGGTAACCCCAAGACCCAGGAGCAGCAATAAAACAACAGCAAGTAAGCACACAAAGTTTTAAAATCACAATAGTGCAAAATAGCAAGCTTTAAAATATATCAGAATGTGGCTCCCGGCTTCCGCCTCAGGAGAGCTATCTTAACGCCGGCTCGTGGTTCAGCACGACGCTTTAAGTGCTGAGAAAGGGGCATGGCTTGTTATGGGGGCGTGGCCTATCGTCTCGAGGTTGATGGCGGCGCTGTAGTGACCCTCCGTGCAACAGCGCTGGAACCGCTGTGCAAGGTAACCCCAAGACCCAGGAGCAGCAATAAAACAACAGCAAGTAAGCACACAAAGTTTTAAAATCACAATAGTGCAAAATAGCAAGCTTTAAAAGCCCGGGTCTTCAGCCCGGCTTGCTTGAATCCAGTGGTGTGGAGAGCATGGGACTCACGTCTTTTTGCATTTGTCAACCCGAGTGGGATGGGTATGCTCAGACGTGAGTCCCATGCTCTCCACACCACTGGAGTCAAGCTATCCTGGCTGAAGACGGCTGATAGCCAGAAACCGGTCCTAGGGTGCTTGATTCCGGTCCAGGAAAGACATGGCTTGGCAGTTCGGGCTGGACTGTGCCCATGAGGCACAGGGTCAAGGCTGATTTGCATATGGCAATGTCTGAACTGGGGTGGTGTGGAGTGCAAAAATACAATGGATTTTGGCCCAGATCTCTGTACTGGGGTGAATGTATGACATTGTTCTGCATTCTGTCCATCAATTGTTTTTGCATTTGTCACCCCGAGTGGGATGGGTATGCTCAGACGTGAGTCCCATGTTCTCCACACCACTGGATTCAAGCAAGCCGGGCTGAAGATGGCTGGAATGCTAGAAACCGGTCCTCGGAAGCTTGTTTCCGGTCCAGGGAAGGCATGGCTTGGCAGTTCGGGCTGGACTGTTCCCATGAGGCACGTGGTCAAGGCTGATTTGCATATGGCCATGTCTGAACTGGGGTGGTGTGGAGTGCAAAAAAACGATGGATTTAGGCCCAGATCTCTGTACCGGGGTGAATGTATGACATTGCTCTGCATTCTGTCCATCAATTGTTGTTTTTGCATTTGTCACCCTGAGTAGGATGGGTATGCTCAGACGTGAGTCCCATGCTCTCCACACCACTGGAGTCAAGCTATCCTGGCTGAAGACGGCTGATAGCCAGAAACTGGTCCTAGGATGCTTAATTCCTGTCCAGGAAATACATGGCTTGGCAGTTCGGGCTGGACTGTTCCCATGAGGCACAGGGTCAAGGCTGATTTGCATATGGCCATGTCTGAACTGGGGTGGTGTTTAGTGCAAAAAAACGATGGATTTAGGCCCAGATCTCTGTACTGGGGTGAATGTATGACATTGTTCTGCATTCTGTCCATCAATTGTTGTTTTTGCATTTGTCACCCCGAGTGGGATGGGTATGCTCAGACGTGAGTCCCATGCTCTCCACACCACTGGAGTAAAGCTATCCGGGCTGAAGACGGCTTATAGCTAGAAACCTGTCCTAGGATGCTTGATTCCGGTCCAGGAAAGACATGGCTTGGCAGTTCGGGCTGGACTGTTCCCATGAGGCACGGGGTCCAGGCTGACTTGCATATGGCCATGTCTGAACTGGGGTGGTGTGGAGTGCAAAAAACGATGGATTTAGGCCCAGATCTCTGTACTGGGGTGAATGTATGACATTGCTCTGCATTCTGTCCATCAATTATTCTTTTTGCATTTGTCACCCCGAGTAGGATGGGTATGCTCAGACGTGAGTCCCATGCTCTCCGCACCACTGGAGTCAAGCTATCCTGGCTGAAGACGGTTGATAGCCAGAAACCGGTCCTAGGATGCTTGATTCCGGTCCCGGAAAGACATGGCTTGGCAGTTCGAGATGGACTGTTCCCATGAGGCACAGGGTCAAGGCTGATTTGCATATGGCCATGTCAGAACTGGGGTGGTGTGGAGTGTAAAACAACAATGGATTTAGGCCCAAATCTCTGTACTGGGGTGAATGTATGACATTGTTCTGCATTCTGTCCATCCATTTTTGTTTTTGCATTTGTCACCACGAGTGGGATGGGTATGCTCAGACGTGAATCCCATGCTCTCCACACCACTGGAGTCAAGCTATCCTGGCTGAAGATGGCTGATAGCCAGAAACCGGTCCTAGGATGCTTGATTTCCGGTCCAGGAAAGACATGGCTTGGCAGTTCGGGCTGGACTGTTCCCATGAGGCACAGGGTCAAGGCTGATTTGCATATGGCCATGTCTGAACTGGAGTGGTGTGGAGTGCAAAAAAACGATGGATTTAGGCCCAGATCTCTGTACTCGGGTGAATGTATGACATTGTTCTGCATTCTGTCCATCAATTGTTGTTTTTGCATTTGTCACCCCGAGTGGGATGGGTATGCTCAGAAGTGAGTCCCATGCTCTCCACACCACTGGAGTCAAGCTATCCTGGCTGAAGACTGCTGATAGCCAGAAACTGGTCCTAGGATGCTTGATTCCGGTCCAGGAAAGACATGGCTTGGCAGTTCGGGCTGGACTGTTCCCATGAAGCACAGGGTCAAGGCTGATTTGCATATGGCCATGTCTGAACTGGGGTGGTGTGGAGTGCAAAAAAACGATGGATTTAGGCCCAGATCTCTGTACTGGGGTCAATGTATGACATTGTTCTGCATTCTGTCCATCAATTGTTGTTTTTGCACCAATTCTGATGACGGCATTCGTTGAGACCTCACCATTACCACTAGGTGACGGTGAGGTACGAGATGAAAGGGGCACACAGGTACAACACTCTGTGAGCATTGCTGATCCAGATAACGCTGACGGTAATGCATCTCACATATGCACTATTTCTACTTTTTCGGAAATGGCCCAACTTTCACCTACTGTGGTAGACAAATTATTTGCCAGCCTATCTGAGTTAATGTTTTCTCCTAACAATGAGAATAACTCTTGAAAAACAAACACATAGCATTCCCTGAACTTTGATTTCGGCCTTCAGTTTTGATAAACAGAACTTCTAAAATTTTGAACTATTTTTACTACAACAAAATTATTTTTCTCAATACCAAAATATTTACCTTTCTTTTTCGGCACAGAGTAATCTGCTTAATGTAGAACTATTCTTAGAGAACAAGATTTCTATTTTTGAAACGTAGAGGCAATATTTAAACTTAGCCTCTAGCACATTAACAGTCTTATGTAAATATGTGATGAAATGGTCTCGACCTTCTTTTCTGTATTAAGAGCCATTTCATAAATGTAATTTTGTGAATCATTCAGTCAGCATTTCAAATGTAAAACTATACGCATTGTTTGAATGATACCACTGCTTAGAAAAAGTACAGCACAATACTCATTTTTGGTGTACAACCATTTCAAATGCATTTTTATGTATTTTTGGGGTGGGATTGTAAACACATGCTTAGAAATGTTATAACTGCTTAGTATTTAGTAAAGATGGACATTCTACGTGGAGTGGGTGTTGTAAACGAATCTAGGACTCTAGTGTAATTTTCCTGATTCATGCCCTTATATAGGTATAACTTATCATATCCTTATATAGGCATAAGAATCATAACCATATTTAGACACAGCCAATGCTGTCCAAATACGGCATGGCTACTTCCACTAAGCTCCTAGAGTACAACGAGTTATTGAAGACAACCAGCCTTCAGCAGTACGGGACTTCCCCCTGCTTCAGTATTGATTTGTCCCAGAACTCCTGGAGCGTGTAAAGAACTTCGAGTTCTTAGTGACGTTATTATGTCCACCCTTACGTCAAACTCGGCACCTTCCAGGTATAAATATACCCACATCTGCCCTAGCAAACACACGGCGGTTTGGAGCTGATCGACTAACTACTTGCCCGAAGCCCTGCTGTAGCGAGTGCCGAAGGAAGCCGACCCTCCAGCTGATGCACTGAGAGAGACGCTGTCTTTTCTCCTGCCGAGAAATCCAGCTCCAGTGTTTCCCTGCTACCCTTGCGGGTTACTGGGAGATCGAGTCCTGAGAGGTACGGAGCTGATTAGACCCTTAGAGAATTCTTGGATAGATTCTTGGCAGAAACTATTTAACTCAAGCTACACCTCACTTAATTCTTCCCTTGTACTAGACTTAGGTTAGGTACACCGGGGTAGGCGTATTTTAGATGCACCAGTTGAGTACTTTTAGTCATTATTTATCATTGTATGTATTGATCTATTTTATGTATTTTATAGCTTAGAAACCATATCATGCTTTTACAGTATTATTTCATAATACTCTTTTTACTGTACGCACTTTACTTCATAGCAAGTATTACGATTGTAGCAATTCACTTCTCTTGCATGAGAGAGAAGACTGCTCAATAAATAACCTTTTTACTGAAAACGCCCGTCTCTCTATTTCTCTGCAAAAACCCTGGTGAAACGAAGCATGCACGATTGACTGAGTGAAATAGCCATCTATTGTTTCCACGACTCTGAAGATATATTTCTTATTCTTGGGGAACAAAGTTGTCATGCTATATGGTTGTCAGAAACTAATCCCTTCTTGTTCATTCGAGAAAGTTTCTAAAGACCTCTGAGCTAGCTGGCATTCGCAATTAAGTCTAACATATTCAATAGAGATCTAGTCGACTTCAGTCCTACGTCTAAACTATCGTTTATGTTATTCCAATGCGCAGAGCCTATTGGGAATATAGGAACTACACTACAAAATTGTCAGGACAAGAAAATGTCAACTTTCTAAAAGTGACAGTTTCAGAAGTTCTAACATAAAATCTGACTTCCCCATTAAAGAGGATTTTAAGTTACACACCCTCAGTCACCAAATATGCAATTTCCAGATAAATGAAACAATGTAATAAATGTAATATGGGAATCCACTGTTATCCGATTGGAGTGGTAGGTCCCCCAGCAGTGAAGAAAAAATTGGTGAGTTTTCGCTACCAGGACATGTAAAGCTTAAAAGTATGGATCCAACTTTTTATTATCATTGCACCCTGGCCATTGGGCTGTATAGGGCCTACCTTAAGGGGTGATAGGGAGTTTTATTCCTAGCAAGGGGTTTATTTTGTCAGGTTGAATTAGCAGGTAGGCTTTACAATGCATACAGGCCGTAGTGAAAGCCAAGGACATGTTTTAAAGAACTGCTTAAGTGAGTGCCACAATGCATGATGAAGACTCACTAGTAACATTTAATTTACCGCCTCAGGTGTATGAAATGCCACTTTACTATGGACTTATGAGTGAATTAAATATGTAAATCAGTTGTAGGCCAAGAATGTTTCTTAACAGATGCCACCACGGAAAGGCATCTGTTAAGACACATTCTAATATGGCTAGAGGTGTCTATTAGATACCGCCACCATAGAACCCTTTTCCGCCTGGTCGACATGTCGACCGGGCGGAAAAGCGGCGGATGGTCTTTCCGTCGCCGCGGACCCACCAGCCATTATAATTTCTGCACGTCATTTCTGCACGGAGTATATTAGAATATGTTTACAATAAAGAGAAGCTTTATGCAACACGATTAGGGTCAAAAGAAAAAACAACAGAATATGGAGATAGCTGATTGGTTTAATTTTAAATGTATTTTAAAGACAGCAGAATTTAGATGCTTTTGTTTAGCCTTTGAAAAAGTCCTTAACGGGAATAGTGCCATTTTTATTATTGCTGTTGACAGGCATATCACTTTATTGTCAGCCTGTGTAAATTTAACAGTATGATGTGGATACCATGATGGATTTATCCATTCAGAGAAACACTTTGGGGCAGATTTACAAGCCCGTGCGCCACTTTTGCGTCACCTTTAACATGGGAAAAGTGACACAAAAGTTGCGCAAGCGGCTTGTAAATCTGAACCTTTATAACTAAATACTCATACATGTGAAAACCATCATAAAAAATCTGTATATTTATATTCAAGAGCGGAAGGTTTTTATGGGGAACAATTTTTTTTTACCTCAACCAAATGTCAAGAGTTGCCAAATAATACCAAACTGCCAAGAATATTGGTGGGGTTTAATGTTTCCCAAAAGCTTGCCGTGGGCTAGCTCCCAAAAAATAGATGTAACAATGACAAGGAAGGACAAGGTAAATAATTAAAACAATAATTTGCAATTGTTCATGTAAAAAATGGCTCTGTGTTCATATACTAATACATTACATTACTAGAACAGCTTTTAGTTACATACAGTGATTGTGTTTTTGCTGTGGGGTGTTGCAGAGGAACCCAACTAACTGTGGTATATCATTCACTATCATAAAAACCTAGCAAGGGTAATTATTCATACGAGTAGATCAATATATAGCTCATTATTGTGCCATGTAAAAGCATTCTGGATGTGTGTGGGTATGTAAATATGTTTGAAAGTAAATGTGTGCATATATGTAAATGGAATTCAAAATGCTGTTCTGTTCCCTCTTTATTCTTTTGTTATCATTTCTTTCCTTAAACAAATCGTTAGTTATCCATAAATGAATCTATAATTGGAAATTAGATCTGATATTATTCTCATGTATTTCACAGTACAATGTTATATAGAAATTCCCATATCAGCCCATGCAAAAGTAGGTTCACATTTCGGATTCTAGTGTACTTCATTAGATATAGGCAAATCGATCTTTTTCGATGCTAAAACCTAAGGGGTGATTCTTTTTGTGCCACATTAATCTCTGTCTAGTACTATGGTAGTAGTGTACCCTTACCATGGCCTTCATCTGATTTTTGAAATATAGGGAGTCTCTCTCTTTCTCCAAATTCTTCTGCGTGATTTATGAGGGCATCCTTCACTGTCTTGTAACCCGCCAATACAACATACTTCTTCCTTCCCATCTGAACGCTGTATATTGGTCCATATTCCTTGTATAACTACAATGCAAAAGAAAGACACACTTTCTAATTTAGCAAAAGTTGTCACAAGTTGTATTTAATATATGTAAAAACATGCCACACATAACAAACATCATAGAAATAAGACCAGGGATACTTACCAGTATTCTCTTCTCCAATTCTTACAGCAATACCATTCTTTAATAAATGAGAAGACAAAACTCCCAAGTCAGTTGCCAGGCTGCCTTGCTTTAACTAATTGAGGAACAGTGTCTAACTATCAATCCTGGCATGGTGCGAGAACATCCAAATTAATTTTGTAAACAATATTTAGGGCATAATGTTAATTTCATACAAGATATCTGACAATGATATTTATATACAGCCTCCAAGCCACCAGCCACACTATTGAAGATGTAGACTCATTGAGAGGGAGGGAAGGACGTGTGGAGGAGTGGAAGCGCCTGGGTGTAGGGTGAGAAGGACATCAGCCATGGTTTGAGGAAGAAGGGAAAGGAGTAATAGAGTTACTGAAAAGTAATCAGGAAATAACCTCCTTATTCTAATTGTATGTACCCAGTATTTGGATCTCACCAGGCCTGGGCCTGTTGTTCTAGCTGAGCCTTACGGTGCTCTTCCAAACTGCCTTTCATTAACTGGCAAAAAGCCTGGGGCTGGGCACCAGTTGAGCTTGGTGGTCTGTATAATGCATTACATTTTCATTAAACGTGAACTGTTCTAACTGGCATGTGTGCTCCCAGTCTCATATCTCCCCTGGTCTGTTTTTTAAACACATGGGGCCTCATTTATGAGAAATGACGCATCGCTGCGTGAAAGCAGGGATGCGTCACTTCTCAGTGCGCACTCCTTGCGACATTCCTGATGCGTCATATTTAATGTATGATGCATCATGTCGCAAGGAGTTACAGATACGTCAGTATTTCTGACGTATCTGTAAGCGCAAAAGTGACGCATTGCTGGAGTGTGTCACAAAAGTGACGCAACTCCAGCAATGTGTCCTTTCACATGGGGCAAGCCCCATGTGAAAGGGCCTGCATCAGTCTTATGCCTGCTGTGAGGCAGGCTCAAGATTTTGACGCAACCACGTCATAAAAGTGACGCAGTGAAATCTCATGGATTTCACTGCGTCACTTTTACGACCCTTCCTTGCGTCAATACGCCCCCCTTGCATACATTATACCTGGCGCAGGTATAATGTGGTGCAGGGGTTTACAAAGTGACACATCTACCTAGATGCGTCACTTTGTAAATATGGCGCAACAGAGCTCATTTATTACGCCACTGGTGCGTCACAAAAAGTGACACACTGGCGGCGTAAAAGTGACGCACAGCATCATAAATGAGGCCCCATGGAACCAAATGCTAATTTGAATTTAATTAATAAACCTGCAGGTGTTTGTTTCTATATCATATTTTACAAGATTTTAAAGATAGCTTTTATTCTGTGTGCGCTAATAAAATTAACATTTTAGTTATTCATAATTTAACAGAATATATTTTGGAGCATTCAATGGAAATTCTGGTGAGACATAACCCACTGTCCGTATCACAAGTAGGATACATTTTAACCACAGTTCTACTGAACAGCCACATAGAGATATTTTAGGCCTGAGTTAGTGTTTAGTTTTACTCACCTGTGTTTGGATTACCTGCTTACATGACATCCATCACAGAACAAATGTTGTTGCTGGCATGTCCTCTGGTATGGACCTCCTCTACATCAGTCCTCTAGACAGCTTTTGATATTTTTTACAAAACATTTACATCCAGTCCCGCTGACTGCTATGATAAGGGTATCCCCTTTTTCATTACCTTTTTTATTGTTCATTTCTGTGGAAAGCAGTTGGACATTTGTAGTTTTTATGAACTTGATTATTAATCTTAAATTATTTGGGCCAGATGTAAGATATAGACCACTATGTTTGCAAATACTAATAGGCTGCTTCTAAAAATCTGAATTGAAGTTGGTAGAAATCCAAAATTACCTCATGAATATTAATTAAATAGGTTGCAAATTGCAACTCACTACGAAATCTCAGGGATGGTGACCTGCTAGGGCCAGCAGACAACCATGTATGTAATTGCTTTTTTAGGTTTCGCCCTGGCCGTAGCACCTGCGAAATCTTATGATCCTACACTATGGGGCTTAGTTCCGCCTCTGTCTTCCATTGGCTAGCTCCATAAATGGAGGCTAGCCATTGGAAGAGATTGGCTGTCAATCACGCTTTCCCCGTGAAAACGCGATTCAGGGGCGTTTCCGTGTCATTTTTTAAGTCCCGCCCTCTCCTCTGCCCAATGGCTAGAATTTTATCTTCCAGCCAATGGGAAGGGGAGTGCGCGAAAAACACGCCCCCGAATCTGCCGGCCGGGACACCCCCGTGACGTCATTCCCCGGGCCGCGCTGTGATTGGCTGCCGGCCCGGGACCTGACTTGTTTTTCTTTTCTGAATGCTGGTTAACATTTCCTGTTGGCTGCTAGGTTGTATATTTTTGGGAAGGATCTCTTGCATGGTCTGTATTGTGTGCTCGAGCGTTCTAAGGGCCAGTAGGTTGGGTGTTGCTTGGTAACAGATAACTCTCGAGTTAGTTGTTGGAGGCGTGTTGCCTACTTCAGAAGGGTCACCTTTTAGCATGGGCGAGCTGGGTATAGGCCAATGGCGACAAACTTCAGAGAGGGCATAAGGAGCTGTCTGCTTTAAGGTCATGCAGACCGCAGAGTGCCTAGCGCCTGGCTTCAGGAGCTCCAAGCGCTCTTTATAACACTTTCTTATCATCCCATCACATCACCCTCTCGCTCTCTGCTGCCACACACTAAAACCCCACCCCCTCCAACAAACAACGTGCTCCACCAGCGTGAGGAGTTATGAGTGATTCAGATAGGAGCTGGAGGTGCTGACGTGTTTGTGTTCTGAGGCAAGTAACAATTCTGGTGTAGTGTAGACGTCGGGGGCTGACCCCTGAACACAAAACAGTTCTCCCTGATGCTCGTTGTATTCATGAGCAGTAGCAAGAGCGCCAAATGTCTTTCCACCCAGTGCGCTATCCTGGCAAATGCCGACTCTGGGTTCCGGTGTAGGTATAATAAACGGGTCTGAAATAGTTTTCAGCAGCGAGCTGGGGGTGTCTTAGTGTTGCTGCTTGGAACGTCTTCTCTAGGAGCCGTAAGACATGTCCCCTGAAGAGGTTTTGCAAGTGTCAGAGGGTTTATGCTCAATGAAACAGCAGTTCTGTCACCCCACGAGTGGACGCGTGTTTGTTTTGTAGGTTACATCGTGTAGTAGAGTTTACAAGGCGCGCACTGTGAAACAAGCAGTGGTTTCTAGGCTTGCGTGTTTTGTGCTTTGTTGACCGGCGCAGCGAGAAAAGCGCCGTTTCGTGCGTGTGGGTGTTGCTATCATGGTGTTTTTCTCTGCATTTCCTAGCTGCCCATTCGTTTTATGGTTATCAGTAAAAAAGCAGCAGGTGCCTTTTTAATGTCTTCTCCCATTGGTTTTTCTAGTTTCCGTGGTGACTCAGGCCGCAGGAAGGGCGTCTGCCTTGGCTGAGTGAATTTCTTGGATTAAAGCCATCCGCCCGCCATCCGACGCGCACAGGTGTCGATCTTCTGTGTATGGCTTGTGGCCCTCGTAGTCAGTACCGAGGGTGAGAATTCACTTCTTTGCATTTTATTTTCAAGCTAAATATAAACAAGCATTTGGAAAAGTTTGAGCATTTGGAAAAGTTTGAGCTATTGGCATTGTAAATGACAAAATGTGTATTTATGTGTTGGTTTTGAAAACAGATAAATAAATGGCATTGTCATTTACATTGCCAATAGCTCTAACTTTTCCAAAGGCGAAACCGTTGCATTGTAAATGCTTGTTTTTAAAGCAGCTCATTTTTCTTAAAGAAAAAGGGACTGCGTTTAACAAGAAACTGTTATTTTTCTTGTCTGTTAAAGAGTTAACAGTGGGTCCCTGGCCTCATTCAAATGTATTACCATCTATTTGGAGGTGTTGGTGAAATATTAATGTTTTCCAACCAGATTTCAGTCGAAAAACATGGATACTTAAAATACCCATTCGATATAGCAGGCCTGTTTCAGATAACAAATCTTTATCCATTCAGAATCCCAGAAAAATCATTTTAACAGTACAACATGCAGAATTGGACATTGTTTTGTACATATGACGCCTAATTCGTGTAATTGTATTGCTTTTTTGAGGTTTATATCCTTGACCATACTTGAGAGTTTCTTATGAATTTGGTACAATGAACTATTGGGTAAGGCATGCATACTAATAAGATGTCTCTTGGATAATCTCCCTTGGTAGGTTGTGGTTGTTGTGGGAGTTTCTTCCATGTGCTGGGGTATGGGAGGGAGGTGGAGAGGGTGCAGGTTACTGTGAAAATCAGGCTGGCACCTATGTGTGTGCTGCAGTTGACCCACACGTGCCGGGAAGCTGGAGCTCCTGTGATGACAGGGCCACTGCCTGCATGAGGGCTGTAGTGGGTGACTCATGTGTGAAAAGAAGGGGGCCAAGGTTGAGACAGGGCTGACACCCTGACTCGTTGTACAAAGGTGATGACTGGAACACCTAACGATCACCTGAGGAGTGGGTCGGGCAAATCCCACATTAATGCGGTTGTCTGGAGACTGAGGAACCTTACAAGACACTGGGAAAGGACCGCATGAGGTCCCCTGGAGTTGGCCGCTGCCCTTGCATCAGTTTAGACTATTGAAGGCCATCGGGTCTGCAGGAGACCTCTATAAAATTAGCAGCAGAGTGCTGCTGACCTACCTTTTAATGCCAAAAATAGACTTTGTTTGCATGGGGCTAGTGTGGGACACATCTAGGAGCTGCCTCCAGTATTGAATGCGGAATAACAGACTCCACAAAATGCACCATTGTAACTCAGGCACTCCACCCAGGACAACGCTAAAATGCTGACCTTAAGAGACAGTGGGGATTGTTTTAGTGTCCCGATACTTTGTTTTGTGTGTTACATTAAAATACTTATTTTGTGGTAGAACACCAAATACTTGACTGGACAGTCACATTATTGTTGTCACAGTGTGTACTTTGGGTTATAACCCAGGGTTTGTGCTGCATCTAACTCTCACTGAAGAGCTTTGGACTTCCTAACACACACTACCGTTCAGAATCAAGTGTTGGACAAGATAGTACTTAATCAGGTTACTCACGACCCACAGTAGGTTGAGCCTTGGGACATCAGGAGTAAAAGACTTGAACCCCTGCGGGTATCTCATGCAGCTCCTGCTCCCAACGTGGTCAACCTAATTATCTATGTTTCTTTACGATTAAATGACAGTGGTTGATGGACATACATCTATAGATATCAAGGACATCGTGCTCAAATGCTTTTCTTTCTTTTTCGATAGAAGGAGATGAACTAACAATGAATCAAGCGTCATTAGAATAGTTATAAACATGAAATTCCATAACTGAAGCAGTGGCATCAAAGGGTGCATGCAGACATTAACAGGCATTGGCAAAGCCAATAGGTCTGGCTTTAAATGAATGTCCTTCTTGGACCGGAAACAAGCATCCCAGGACCGGTTTTGAGGTTTCACCCCTCATCAGCCAGGATAGCTTGAAATCTAGTGGCACAGTGAGCGCAGAACCATGTTTGGGCATACCCGGCGCACACACACAAAGACACACAATTGATGGACGGAATGCAGAACAAATCAAAACATTCACTCTCAGTCAAGAGATCTGGGTTAAATCCACCATTCTTTTGCTCACTTTGCACACCCCAGTTTCGACCTGGCCATATGCAAATCCGTTTTGACCCTGTGCCTCATGGGAACAGTCCAGCCCGAACTGCCAAGCCAGGTCCTAGGATGCTTGTTCCCAGTGCAGGGAGGATCTGGCCAGGCATTTCGGGCTGGACTGTTCCAATTGTGTGCAGGTTCAAGACTGATTTGCCTATGGCTGGGTTCAACCTTTGATCCTATAAGTATGGTGAAACTGGTCCTGGGTTGCTTGTGTTCTTGTTCAGGGAAGCCTGGAAGTTCAAGCTGGACTGTTCCCCTGAGGAGCAGGGTCAAGACTGATTTCCATATGGCTAGGTCCAAACTGAGGTGGCATGGTGGGCAAAAGTATAATGGGTTGGGATGCTAACCAGAGTGATCGCAAGTGGGTAGACAAATTGCAAGCATTACTCCCATCACATTTTGTGTGTTTCATACAGTTACATTTAGTCAGGATTACTGAACCCCTTAATACTTGATATTGTGTACGTGACCGGTTAGTTCAGGGTTACCCCTCGCTTGTTGTATCAGTTTTTAGCAACGTGAACTCAGTCAGTAATTTACTGGTAGGTACTGGAAGGGTGCACTATTCACTCATATGTTAGAGTTGCAATGCTTTATAATTTGGTAATTATATCATGAAGCATTACCTCTAAGACCATCAATCAAATCTTTCCTCCATTGAGGAAACAGAACTGTTGTTTCTTCAAGCATCCATAATTTTGCCTGTTTTCCCTTAGTGAATTAGTCAATGCTGTACACTGGACTGTATCACGCCACAATATGTTAATCAAAAATACTTCTCAGGAAATGAACAAGGAGTCCTCTTTCTTAGTTTATCTTTTTTTGAAAGGACAATTGTAAACACATACAAATATTATACAGGGGATGTTTTACATTCATGTGACAGGAATTACGTTCAAGAGCACACTGTTTTAGGACAAAAAATGTCTGAACTAAAAAAGTTCATTTAGATTATTACTTTGCTAATTAAATAAATATTTACAGAATATTCTGTTTTCAAACAGATTTGTTTATTTCAAGTTTGGAAGATTCAACACTTCATCGGACATTAACAGACATAGGTCTGCATCCTACTTATGAAAGTTCAAGCATTTTATCTAAAATCGACCATAGTAGGGGATCCCTTAGTTTTTGCATTCATCTATGACCTACAGATAAATCTAGGTCAAGCAATAATAAGTGAACAGGTATATAGTGGCCTTAAGTTAACCTTATGCTTATTCTACTTGTACATGCTTCACACACAAGTCATGCTATATCATGCTTTCTTGTTTTAATATCATTAATAGATATCCAATATATTGTTGATATAATTTACTTCAAGCGAAAGGCTTCACCTATTTCCCAGATCAGATCGGTAAGAACAATATAGGTATTTAAAGGTTTCTTTATTTTAGGGACTTGTGTCAAGACTATCACAAGTATCCATAACAATAAACTTAGTAAATCTGGGTTTGGCGTTGCTAATAACTATCTCTTATTCACTCTGTTCTATTCTCTTTTTTCATATCTGATCACACTTATCTGGTTCTCTATCAATTAATCTTATTTTCTCTAGACTATAAATGTATTAGATCTATTTACGGTACATCACTTGTTGAGTATTCTTTCTTAGCACGGGTGTCACCCTTTTCTTTCTTGATCTATCGAGGATTAGATTAAAGTAGGAGAGCAAAATGTGTACCTAAATCTATCCTGTACCAAGCCTTAAGCCTCAATACACTGCTGTTTCTATAAATGAGCAATATACACTGTTCTTTATCTTCTAGAATAACAAGGTATTCTCCTGAAGAAGGCGGTTACTCGCCGAAACGCGCGTAGAGACTGAGACTGATGACGAAAATAAATGGACTGTATAGATACGAAAATTTGTGGTTTTAACTTTAAGAAGATTGCTAAACAAATATAATTTGCACTGTATTTTTTATGTTCTCGTGTATATTCCAATTGTTTTTGATCATCGAATGATAGAGTTCACTAATGTGTTTTAATAGAGGTTTATTCCCCCTTTATTCAAAATAATTTTTGTTATGATATACATGCTGTAATTTTGAATAAATATATATATATATATTTTCATTGGTTGTGGTCAGTGCATTGAGGCTTCAATATATCCTTAGTTCTCTATTCAACCTAGTCATTATTAGGTAAAGTATTGCCTAGGAAATTTTGAATAATCTATATTTACCCTGTCCTAGGAATACTATGTCGAATCAGGGGGTCCTTGTTTTATTGCAACAAAAAAAGCTCATTGACATAGTTTGATATATATATAAAAAGGAATTAAACGAAGAACATGCAGGAAAGAAAGGGGGATACACAATTGTGTATCCAGTGTCCTACATTGTCAAACTTAAGGGGCATTTATCACTATAACCCCTGTGATTGTAATCTTCAATAGTACTACTTGGCACTGTTACAGTAATGGTTTTTTTGATACCCATCACCTTTTGTGTCTTTATAATGTGACTGCCAAAATGCAAATTACTAAAATGGAATGCAGATTAACCTTGGAAATTCTCTGTGGGAGCAGTTAAGAAACTGTTAGAAAAGAACTGAGAGTAAGAAGAAACTGTATGTACCATGCCCATCATGACCAGCTGCTGGTGCATTTTATAGATTATGAACATTATGAAAGAGGGAGCAAACCTATGAGGTCATGTACAAACAGGATGGCAAAAAAAAGCAGACATTCTAGACTTTTTACATGTAGCTGTTTCAACAGTTGCCTCATAATTTACCTGTACCATAATTTCTGTTCTAGGTGCATTTTGACCTGGACAAACAGATAGAAAGCTCCAGCTGGGATTGATAGATTGTACTGCATCAGCCTACCATGTCGAGGTTTTTGGTTGGCAGAGATTCATCCTGTCCAAGCAGGCATCACAATCCTAGTCAGGGTGAACTAGATACACATTAAAAGATAACCTGTGCTCACCCTCTGGTAGCTTGGCACAGTGCAGTCAGGCTTATTTAAGAGGCAATGTGTAAAGTGTTTGTACAACTCACACAGACAGTTACACAATGAAAATGCCATACAAATACTCCACACAGTGTTGGGCAAACAGATACTTTCAGGAATAAAACATGGCCAAAACGACAATACTCCAATAAGTAGATCCGGAGTTATGAATTTTTAAAGATTAAATCAAAGTATAGTGTTTAGTTTCTTAAAGCATCAACCTGAGATATTTGGTTGCGCTAGACTGTGGTAAATCTGAAGTTCAGGCCAGCTGCGATGGAGGGGAGGCCAGATGCAGGACTCACTCAGGTCCTGCTGGAAAGTACCTTGTTGCAGATGTCAAAGGCTCAATGCGAGCTGTAGAGGAGGCGATGCATCGTCGTCCACCCTGTGGATGGAGGTGATGCGTTAACTCTGATCTATGCAGTCAGTGAAGGCTTCATCAATGAACCCCTTTCCGATGCAGGTGATATGTCATCATCGAGCCGCGCAGCCTGTCATTTTCGAGCTGTGCAGTACGTCAAAGCAATTTCCTCAAGCAGCAACTGTATCAGTGTTGAAGGAGATGCCTTGGTTCCATGCAGTGCAAATTCATTGATGTGCCAATTATATTGGACCAGCACAGCAAAAGCTCACTTTCAAGGGCCCAGAGCTGGATTGGCACTGGGCAGGACATACAGGTGGCAGAGTCTAGGAGTTGTTGTAGGGTTCTAGAAAGTCTTTGATGTCCCTGAGACTTCAGGATAGGGTGCATGCCCTGCCCATGAAGATCTATCAGAATGCAGATGAGTTCTCTGTCTCACCTAACCTTCCTTTGCTTATGGCTGTCTACATCGAACGCACAAAGTATAGCTGGCACGCACCCTAGACGTGTGTTGGAGAAAGGCTGCAGGTGCACTGAGCATTAGGAGCAGAGAAGTGCCCACTTTCTTAAAGTGACATTTCTAAAACAATCATGTTAAATACCAGTTTATCAGTAAAAAGTATTTATCATTACCAATCCAAAAATATACAACTTGATGCAGCCATTCCTTCCTGATTAGGAATTACAGCTTAAAATTGTATTAAGGAATTTCCAATGTTAACCTATGAAAGAAGCAGGCCTCACAGTAGTGAAAAACTGAGTTAGCTGTTTGTCAAAACCTGGACATGCAAAACGAAAAAGTACATGTCCTACCTTTTAATTAGAAAGAAATATCCCTGGGTGGAAAATTGTTAAAAAAATCGTTTTTAACAGTGCTTTGGTGTACCAGCCAGATATGTAACCTTTGCTCTGCCTTAGTTCAGCCTCACAATTGTATAGCCCATGTGGTAGAGTAAGACAAATACACAAAAAATAATAACATTCTGACTGTTAAAATCTAATTCTTTTATTAAAACATCACTTGTATAACAATTTTTATAAAAATCACGTGAATAAAAATCCCATTAAAAACTCACTGATACATTTATCCAATCACTGAATCATATACATTCATTACAGGTCCCCACTTTTTATATGCTACACAAAACCACTATTTCAGAGAGAAACACAAAGACAGTACATTTTGTCATCAGATAACACATCCGATCAGAAAATTTTTTGAGACTACTCCTGGATGTAATTACTTATTATTATCTGCAGGGTATACTCGTTCCAGGGATTATGTTAAACACAAGGACATTGACGCGTTTCGATGGTTTAATGAATATTCCATCTATTTCAATACAATCATTATTCTCACTTCATGGCACTGTATGGTTGCCAACAACCCCAACTCCTGTATGAGGCAAAATCCTATATTTCTTTTTAAGCACTTGGTTGTCCATAATCAATCAATCTCCAAACGTTTCTTTAATATACTACAGTACAATGAATACTCCCTACTACATTTAATTTCTAAAGCAATGTTCTATATGGCTGCATATCAAACATTTCATGTAAACATTTGTTACCAACGGGAAACGCGATGACTCATATGGGGTAACACCCCCTCTATCCTACAGGCAATCTAAAAAAGAGAACACACATCTTAGCTTCTCACAACTAAGCTCATCATAGTTTATCCGACTTCTTGTCAGGACAGTATTCTCTATTAGTTTTGCATCTAGCAGTTCTTATAGCTTGTTATACCAGAAAAAATCTAAATTACACATGTTGGATAATACACCCTTTTTCTTACAGTTACTTCTAGACCAACATACAGCTTAACTTCTATCAAATGGGATCAACATATTATGTCTGACCTCCTAAGGAACCCCCCGCCATTTTTAACATTTATTCGGGTGACATAAACCATTAAACATAACCTTGTATTCCATACACTGTTGGTGTGGCAGTCATATTGCCTCCCTAGAAATTATGTCAGTTATTCAGGGAGGACTGTATGCCAATGTGTAAAATGAGGGTAGTGAGGAGATATTTCTCAGAATGAAAGGTAAATTTTGGATGGAGCCCCGATAAGTCAGGTAAATGATATGCAATATATGCTGTGGGAACAATAGATGCGAGTTGCTTACTTTAAATATACATTTATTAAAAAAATGTTTGAAGGGATTAAGTGTGTTAACACATGTTATGAAGATAATGGTCCTGTAACGAATCGGAAAAAGTATAGATAAAATTTAGACTGTACACTCTGGGCAACGAGAAGAATGCTATGAGTCTGCAAGGAGGTACACGGGGCAGCGCAGCATTTCCGGGTCAATGGTGGTAGAGCCGGCGGGCTGTAAACTCTTCCGGGATGGGGGGAGAGCTGGCAGACTGAAAGCCCGAGTACAAACAGCACAAGGCTGCAATCAATTAAAATTCTAACTCTGTACCCAATAACATGGTAGAGATTAGGGTATTTAAATAAGAGTTTGTGGACGCCCCGGAAGTCGGTGCTCCGAAGCCATGAAGTTTAGACTAAGATCCACGCAAACAGTGACGGACCAAAGGTAAGAAACAGTAGGACAAGGATAGATAACATCTCAAGACTTAATAAACAATATGCCAGCTTCATCAGAAGACTCTCGATCAAACTCCCTACAGGGTTTCTCTCCCTCCTAATACAAGCTCTAATGCTTTTTCTTTTAGCGTCCTTGACAGAAAGGGATTTACAGAGGTCACATATAATCCTGAGAGATTTTAACGACACACATTGGATACCAGGTTGGATCATTCCAGTGAGACACAGGTAGGAGGAGATGAGAAAGCAATACTGTGGCATAGAGATGGGACTGAATTAGTAATATGTTTTACATTGAATTGTACATATAAAAAAATGTTAGAATAAGAAACAGAACGGACCATACAAACTAAACAACCTGCACAAAGGGACCATATGAAAAAGGAAGTGTAGTGACAGGACGAGTAATCCAACTCTATCAGGTGAGATGAAGTTTTTCGGTTACACCAAATTATACATACCAAAATGACTTTTTAGTCAATAATACAGGTCGAGTTAATAATCTAATTGGACATCTTTTTAATAAATAGATGTTGTGGAGTGCGAGCAGGACAGGAGTCATGCAGAAAATATAGAACTAAGACTTGACTAAAACTCTATAAGATAAGGTAAAAAAGTTGTGAACCTACACATGGAGCAAATTAATGAAAACATTTTGAAGTTTTAAACTAGCAACAATACAGTCCTACCTGAATAACTGACATAACCGCAACACCGTGTATGGAATATAAGGTTATGTTTAATGGTTTATGTCACCACAATAAATGTTAAAAATGGAGGGGGGTTCCTTAGGAGGTAAGACATAATATGTTGAGCCCATTTGATAGAAGTTAAGATGTATGTTGGTCTGGAAGTAACTGTATAAAAAAGGGTGTATGTGTAATCAACATTTTTTCTGGTATAACTAGCTATAAGAACTGCTTGATGCAAAACTGATAGAGAACATTGTCCTGACAAGAGGTCTGATAAACTATGATGAGCTTAGTTGTGAGAAGCTAAGATGTGTGCTCTCTTTTTTAAGTCCCTGTAGGATAGAGGGGGTGTTAACCCATATGAGTCATCGGGTTTCCAGTTGGTAACAAATGTTCACATGAAATGTTTGATATGCAGCCATATAGAACGTTGCTTTTGAAATTAAATGTGGTAGGAGGTATTAATTGTACTGTATTATATTAAAGAAACGTTTTGAGATTGATTGATTATGGGCAACCAAGCGCATAAATAGAAGTATATGATTTTGCCTCATACAGGAGTTGAGATTGTTGGCAAGCATACAGTGCCATGAAGAGAGATTAATGATTATCTTGAAGAAGATGGAATATTAATTAAACCATCTAAACGTGTCAACGCCCTTGTGTTTAACATAATCCGTGGACCGAGTCTACCCTGCAGATAATAATAAGTATTTACATTCAGAAGTAGTCCCAAAAAGTGTTCGGATCGGATGATGTGTTATCTGATGACAAAATGTACTGTCTTTGTGTTTCTCTGTGAAATAGTGGTTTTGTGTAGCATATAAAAAGTGGGGACCTGTAATGAATGTATATGATTCAGTGATTGGATAAATGTACCAGTGATTTTTTTATGTGATTTTTATTCATGTGATTTTTTTAAATTGTCATACAAGTGATGTTTTAATAAAAGAATTAGATTTTAACAGTCAGAATGTTATTATTTTTGTGTACTTGTCTAACTCTAAAATATGGGCTATACAATTGTGAGGTTGAACTAGGGCAGTGCATAGGTTCCATCTCTGGCTGGTGCACCTGAGCACTGTTAAAAACGATTCTTTTAACAATTTTCCACCAAAGGATATTTCTTTCTACCTTCAAGTAGTACCCTATTCCCCTGGTTTGATTAAAGGGGTCTCTCTCTTTTTTCTACGTAATTGGTACAGCCTAGGTGGGCTGGAGGGAAGTTCTGTGGTCAGTTAAGTTACACAGTCCAAGAGTTTTCTAGCAGGTTTTCCCAGTGAATACAACGGACAATTTTAAGACGTTCGGTTTCACCAAAGATCAATTTAATAGACTTATAAACCAAAACCCCAAAAATGGGAGTAAATCCATGACCAATGCTAATAGCCATGATCAAGTGATAAAAATCTTAAATCTCAAGAAAAAACAGATCATGACAGAACTCTGTGCTGATTTTTTAATTTAGATTTTGAAAGCTGGAGTAATTCCTATAGGACTACGTATTAGAAAATAACCTGGGTTATTCTTTGAGAACCCGAAATCTCTAGAGGTTTGGACTCGTATAGCCAACCCGTGCAGCAGAGACTGGCTAATTCTAATAAGTGAAACTGCACAAGAAATAATGATTATCAAAAAAAAAACAATTAGAAGAGCTGGAAAAAGGCGTTGGAACAGAATACAGCCTTTGAAGATGCCAAGAAAAATTAGAAGAACTAGAAACAGAAACCAATGGCTATCGCGAATACTTTATCAATAAAAAATCAATGAAATTACGAAAAGATTAAGGGGCAGATGTATCATGTGTTTTGCATGTCGCAAAAGCTGCAATTCTCTATTTTACAGCGTTTGCCACATGCAAAAAAGAAAATGGCATGTATGAAAGAAATCACATCGCACATTAGGAATTCGCATGTTAGCGAATTCCTAATGTGCGAGAAAAGAAAAATCGCAGAATATTTTGAGATTCCCGATTTTGCATTGGCGCAAAATTGCGAAATTCGCATGGATATGTAAGAAAAATTCGCAAAGTGCGATTTTGCCAATTTCGCATAATAAGGAATCGCAATTAACACCAGGTACAAGCAGGTGGTAAAAAAATGAATATATAAATGAACACCCAGAATGCATTTTCACTTTTTCCAAAATGGCGGGACTGTACCTGATTGCCAGGAGGATGCGCATCCAAGCTCTTGGCCAGAGAAGACAACGTCAGGAAAGGATATTCCGAATACGCATTACGCTGTTCCAGCAGACACAGGAGGAGATATATGAAAAATACAGGCTACATCCTCACAGCATTCTGGACCTCATTACTGAATTGAAACCATTTTTGACACGCCCAACTGCCAGAACACAATCCATACCAACACATGTGCAGGTATTGTGCTCACTGCACCTTTTGGCTTCTGGGTCCTTTCAAACAGTAATAGCAGAGGTTGGTGGAGTCTCACAGAGTGCCCTATCGCGTTTTTTCCATGTCTTCTTGGATGCAATGATCAGTAGACTTCAACATCATATATTTTTTTCAAATACACAGCAAGCCATACAGGAAGCCAAGTTGGATTTCTATCAAATAGCAAGATTTCCACATGTGATTGGATACATAGATGGAACCCATATTGCCATCACCCCACCAGCAGCCATTGAATATGTATTCCGCAACAGAAAACACTACCACTCACTGAACATCCAGGTCATATGCAACGCTAAATACATAATACAGGACATTGTGGCAAAGTTTCCAGGGAGTACACATGACTCTTACATCTTCAGACATAGTGCAATACATAGACGTCTCAGTGCTGGTCAGTTTGGAGATGGATACCTGCTAGGTAAGTAATACTCATCCATCCTCCCTTCCACCCAACCAATGTAATGGAACTCTGAGTCACTTTTCCCTCTCTAACTTGCAGGTGATAGTGCTTATGCAGTGCGTGATTTCATACTCACCCCATACTTGAATCCTGCAAATGCAAGTGAAAGACGCTCCAACAGGGCACACCGGTCCACACGTGGGGTAATAGAACATACATTTGGAATTCTGAAAAGCCGTTTCAGACGCATACACAAAAGTGGAGGTGCATTGCAATACAATCCAGAGACATGTTGCAAAATAGTGACAGCATGTGCAATGCTGCATAACATTGCAATCCGCAAAGGCACAGAAATTGAAGTGAGTGACTCAGACACATCTGATGATGAAGATCACATGGGGAGGTGACAATTCAACATCATTGTCAGTCCTGTCCTCACTGGTATGTCCTGTGAATGTAGAGTGAAAAATATGAATTTGTGTTCATTACAAAATAAAAATTTCTCATGGCACAGTATTACTTGTACTGCACTGTTTCAGCATTACGTAGTCCCACATTAAGGAGTTATATAAGTGACTGTGATTGTGAGTGTTACTATGGCAATGGGACTACGACTCCCAAATGCATTGCTGTGGTCTTGTTTCACAGTGTCAATGGACTAATGGTAATCTCAGATGCAGTGCACACACACACACACACACACACACACATTCTTTGTACACACACATGGATGCACTTTCATATCCTCTTACCTTGTGCTGTTGCTGTGGGTTCTGAGCTGTCTATGTTGGTCACTCCACTCACACTTTCAGTTTCAGTGTGGATTCTATCAGTTCCTCATGGGGTGTGGGTTTGTCAACCATGGAACTTCCACCACCTGTCATGTTGCTATCTTTGAGCCTCCTTTTTTTTCCCTTGGATCTCAGTCTCATGTCATACCACCTTTTTTTGATTTCATCAATGGAGCGAGTGGTGACTCCTACTGAGTTGACTTTCTCCTGGATCTCCAGCCATATTTTTCTCTTCCTGGAGTCAGGTACCTTTAAAGATTTTTTCCCAAAGAGGTCCTCATGGTTACACACCATTTCTTCTATTAGCACTTCTTGCTTCTTTTCTGAAAACTTCTGCTTTCTTTTTTTCTTCTCAATCGGCTGCTCCTCCTGTGCCTTCTGTGCCTCCATAGCTGAACAAACAGGTCTGCTCTGCCTCAGCACACTCTTCCAACTGCCACTGGGTGTGGCTCTGGGTAGCAGGTGCAAGCAATCACTGCTACTTCCTGCTTGTGATGTCATCAACTTGTTCCAGCATTGCATGATTCCCGTTTTTGCGATTTCCTTAAATGCGAAAATCGCAATTATGCGATTCGCACATTTCTCGCATTATTTTCTGCGACTTTTATGGAATTGCTATTTTCTCGCAATTTTCTTGTTACATACCAATTTGCGATTCCGAAATTGCGAGTCGCAACGAATCGCTATTACGGACTCGCAAAATGGTTTTTTGATACATCTGCCCCATAGAGAGATTCAGTGCGGAAGTGGCATATCCATTTCTCGAAAAAGATTATTATAGAACAAGAAAAGAACAGAGATAGGAGAAACCACAATATCAAAGACAAATACATTTCAGGGGGGGATATAAGAGAATAACTTTCTCTGAATCCTCAGGCTCAGGCAGTGAGGAGGAGCAGATGAATGAGCAACCTGGAAGAACAATATCTAATTTCGAGCGTGAGCCTTTATAAGGTGGGCGCCAGAACCGAGGTCAGAGAAACTATCGGAACTATGCCAGGGAGGAACCGATGAGAAATCTTCCACCTCAGAACCACACAGCTCAAGACTACCTCACGACTCGGAACAAGCGCTATTGGAGGTAGATGAATTTCCTATTATTAATTTGTTGCATAGGATTTGCTCCTACTGCCCCTCCAAATAAATTCGAATTAGAAAAGGATATGAGGAGTTTTTTTTAGAAAGATACGACTTAACAGGTTTTTTCTGATAGGACATATGACCCAGGCCAGAATATCTCTGGATTTAAACCAAAATCAACCTTCACTCCTAGTTTAAATCAGGTAGATAGAAATGTGGAAATATTTGAGAAGGTAGTAAAGATTGAAAATAAAAACATCATAGGAAATTAGCATAATTTCAATAACAATATGCCACTTGCACAAAGGAAGGCGTTGAAAACCCTTCAAGAATGTGATCAAATTACCATCAAACCAGCCGATAAGGGTGGTGGGGTTGTTGTTTTGGATACTACCGACTACGAAAGTAGAATGAGGACATTACTCAATGTAAGAGCTCACTACCAACGAGTGCCCTTTAAAACCTTTGAGGATTTGAAAAGGGAGGTAGTTCAACTTTTAGACCATGTGAGGGAAGAGGCCTGGATCGGTTAGATTGAGCACAAATTTATTTTGAATACAAATCCTATTCTCCCGGCCATCTATGGATTGCTAAAAATTCATTAGTGAATCTACCAATGAGACCAATAGTGAGTAGCCTGGGCTAACTATTGGAGCCTCTGAGTAAATATGTGTATTTATTTTTAAAACCTATTGTACAGAAACAGAAATCATATTTCAAAGCACGGCACACACAATCTCAGTGTTTGAGGGACAAGGCTTCAACAGGGTGGACATTGAAGCCCTGTATACAAATATCCCCCAAAACGACACTATTGTGGTGATGTTGTCTATCCTGGACGAGGAGGATCTAATTGAGGGCCACAAAGATTTTATCTTGAGCTGTATTAGGACGGTTCTTAATAACAACATCTTCTTGTTCAAGGATGAACTCTATAAATAGATCAAGGGGACCAGCATGAGGGCTACTTGTGCCCCCAGTCTGGCTTGCCTCTATGTGAGTGACTTCGAACAAAAACACATCTAAAACGAAGTTGCGCCTTATTATGAGAACATCACATGCTGGCACCGTTTTATAGATGATATCATTTTTATCTGGAATGGTGCCAGTAGTGATTTGAGGCAGTTCTTGGATTGGTTGAACCTGGGAGACAAAAACTTGAAGTTCACGGCCCACTTAAGTAATACTTGCGTGGATTTTTGGGATATTCGAGTCAAGGATGCAGATGGTGTCTTAGAGGTGGAATTGTTTTCCAAGCCAACAGACAAAAACACTTTATTGCAGTACAAAAGTAACCATCCAAAATCTCAAAAAGATAACATCCCCTTTGGTGTATTTCTACGGTTGCGCCGAAATTGTACAAATCTGACAGATTTTTATCATCATGCAAAGATTATGGAGAACAAATTGAAGGATAGGGGATACCCTCAACAATTTATAAAACATTCCTTAAAGCGCGCAAGGTTCTATGACAGGGATCACTTGATTAATATGAAGAAACAGAAAGAAAACAAGACCCTGGATAGAATTGTATTTGTGAGCCAGTACTCAGGCATGAGAAATAAAATCAAAAATGTAAATAATCGTAATTGGAAAATTTTAAACAGTGGATGTTCAACCCCATTGGTAAAACTCCTCTTCTCATTCAGGAGCAACAAAACCATTAGAAATGCTCTAGTTAGAACATATAAACCAATGGAGAGAGACAGTTAAACTACTTTGTACAACCAGACAGCAGTAGGAAACTACAAATGTGGCACATGTTCCATCTGCCCACATTGTATGGAGACTAAGAACTTGCATTTTAATGGTAAAACACTAATAGCCAAAACCTTGAACAATTGCCAGAGCAAAAACAAAGTATACCTGCTCGTATGCCCATGTGGAATAGGGTACGTAGGCGAAACGAGCAGGGAACTACGTGTCCGGTTATTGGAACATAAATCAGCATTGAAAAATAAAAAGGAAAATGCACCCCTGACTGAACATTTTTTGAAAAAAAAACACGACTGGAACCAGTTCAGTTGGTTCATATTGGAGAAAGTGAGCATAAATAGGAGAGGAGGGAATCTTGACACGATAAGGAAAATGCGGGAACAATGGTACATGTGCTATCTAGATACCATTGAGAGAGGTTTAAATTCCTGAGAAGACTGGATGAAACTGATTGCTAATCAGTAATAAAATCTGTCAAAATGCACTGTATACTGGAGATGCAATTTCTAGTTAAAATGCACTGTATATTCGAATGATAATGTCCACTAAACAGTAACACAGAAGAAAGCCAGATGACGAGTGGAGTTGGAGGAGGATGCCAATGTGTAAAATGAGGGTAGTGAGGAGATATTGCTCACAATAAAAGGTGAGCTTTACATGGAGCCCCGATAAGTCAGGTAAATGGTATGCAAAATATGCTGGGGGAACAATCGATGCAAGTTGTTTACTTTAAATATACATATATAAAAAAAAATCAAAGGAATTAAGTGTGTTAACACATGTTATGAAGATAATGGTCCTGTAACGAATCGGAAAATGTACAGTTAAAATTGAGACTGTACACTTCGGGCAATGAGAAGAATGCTATGAGTGAGCAATGAGGTACACGGGGTAGCGCAGTGTTTCTGGGTCAACGGGGACAGAGCCGGAGGGCAGTAAACACTTCCGGGACAGTGGGGGAAGTGCTGGTGGAAAGCCTGAGTACAAACAGCACGCAGCTGCAATAAATTAAAATTCAAACTCTGTACCCAATAACATGGTAGAGGTTGGGGTATTTAAATAAATGTTTGTGGACGCCCCGGGAGTTGGTGTTCTAAAGCCGTGAAGTTCGGACTAAGATCCACGCGAACAGTGACGGCCAAAAGGTAAGAAACAGTAGGACACAGATAGATAATATCACAAGCCTTAATAAACAGTATGCCTGCTCTCATCAGAAGACTCTCGAGCACACTCCATATGGGGTTTCTTTCCCTCCTAATACAAGCTCTAATGCGTTTTAGGTAGAGGCCTGCGTTGCAGCGCATGCGCTGCTGCAGGTAAAGAGATATTGTGAACAGGGGATTTCAGTAATGTGTGAAGCCACGCCCCCTTTTTTCCATTGGCAGGCCTCGCGAAATGGAGGCCTGTCATTGGAACTTCCGTGTGTTTTGTTGTTTTGTCCACTTTCGATCCCGCCTCCCGAGGACTGGGTGACCTGCTTTACGGCACCCTGACAAAATTTCCTTGTATATTGTCATGGCAATCGTCAAGCAGGCCACCGTGTCCGGAGGAGCCCCTCTAGGATTGGCCAAGTGGCGCCTACGTCACCGGAGGCAAAGGGGTGTGTGATAAGGTAATGAGGAAACTTTTTTCTGGAAGCCTCCGTTGATATGGACTGTTTTCTGCCAGCAAAAGCTCGGCTCCAACAACAGCAAGATCCGTCTGTTGCCACATGAGCGTCCCCTGATGGAATGCAGTAGGCGCCACCCGCAGAGCAGCCAGCGAACCACTGTAGCCTGCGGAGGCCGGCGCCTGGGAAGCCACCGTGGGGAGCACCACTGGAGGGGGCGAGGGGCGAGACAGGGCCCGGCTCCCGAGCTGTCCGCGGCGAACCTCCTCCTGCAGGCGGGGTCCCGAGCCTGAAGAGCAACACAGAGTCCGCGGGAGGGAGGGGGCTCCTGTGCTCCCCAGCAGGCGCCGAGGCTCTGCTTCACTCCCCTGGACCCTTTTGTGAGCAGCGCTCGATTCCTGCCGGGAGGCGTCTGTGCGCGGAGGGGAGGTAAGGCGCTCTCTGGGAAGGTGGGTGAGAGTGCGCCCCAAGTCATGGCTGCAAGCTTGGGGGTAGGACAGACACGTAGAGTGTCCCCGGGCAGAGCCTGTGCCCTCACCACTTGTTGAGTTTTGCCTGGTGGTCGTGACCAAGCCTCAGGTGGCATTTCCTCGCAGAAGCCCCAGCGTCGCCCCTCATTGGCTGCAAGACAGGCTGCCCTATGCAAACACAGCGGCTGCTGCTCTGCCTAAGCAGAACCTTCTGGGTTAGGAAATGTCACTTACAGACATCTATTCCCACAATCGTCTTGTTAGACATTTTTAAACTGCCTTCAATTTAGAGCGTTTCTCCCATTGAAACTTTCAGATGGCTGGTACGACGTGGAAGGAAGGCTTGGGTGTTGGAGAGGCTTCAGGTAGTGATTAGTTTTCAAGCGCATCCCACGTCGTTTTGATTAATGGCTTTTTTGTTATTAATTGTGGTGACACAGTTACCATGCACACCAGGGCTTTAAGTGGGATGAAAAAACGGGGGGGGGGGGGTCGCTTAAAGGACCGTGCCCAATGTAATTAAGGGCATGGCTTAAAAGTCAGTGCGTTGCATAGTGTGCCGCTAGACTTGTATTTTGCTGTTTCTGTCATTGCATCCAGATATGACACAGCAGGTAACATCATACCTACAAGTCGGGACTATTGGCTTTGTTAATGTTTGTTAGTTGCATAAGATAAATAAGCAGCAACTATGTCTTGTATATAATATTGGAAAAGCTTGCACTCAAAGCCCTGGTGTTGCTACTCCTGAGTTTCAAAAAAATAAGGGAAATCCAGAGAGATATGACTCTTTAAAGGATTTCCCTTCCCCCTACAATGCTCACCTTGCATGACGTCATGCCAATACTTTTCCACTAGTGAGAAGTGAGCACATCAATGTGCCAGCTGTCACTGCAGTAAGGAAAAACAAGCATTGGCATAGCCAATAGGTCTCGCCTTTGGGACCTTATAAGTATTTAGCCATGCAACAGTTGATGTTGTTGCACCAAGGATATTGTGCTGCATAAATAAATACTTATAAGGTCCCAAAGGCGAGACCTGTTGGCTATGCCAATGCTTGTTCTTTTAGCGTCCTTGACAGAAAGTAATGTATAGAGGTCACCATATAATCCTAGGAGATTTTAAAAACACACATTGGATACCAGGCTTGATAATTCCAGTGAGACACAGGTGGGAGGATATGAGAAAGCAATACTGTGGCGTAGAGTAGGGGTCAAATAAGTAATATGTTTTACATTGAATTGTACATGTAAAACATTTTTTAGAATAAGAAATAGAACGGACCATACAAACTAAACTACCTGCACAAAGGGACCATATGAAAAAAGGAAGTGTAGTGACAGCACGAGTAATCCAACTCTATCAGGTGAGATGAGGTTTTTTGTCTTTTTAGTCAATATTACGGGTCGGGTTAATAATCTATTGGTAATTTTGAATTTTTTTTTAACAAATAGATGTTGTGGAGTGCAAGCAGGACAGGAGTCATGCAGAAAATACAGAATTAAGATTCGACTAAAACTCTATGAGATAAGGTAAAAAAGTTGTGAACCTACACTTGGAGCAAATAAATGAAAAACAATTGAAGTTTTAAACTAGCAAAGATAGAGTCCTCCCTGAATAACTGACATAATTTCTAAGGAAGCAATATGACCGCAACACCAACAGTGTATGGAATATAAGGTTATGTTTAATGGTTTATGTCACCCGAATAAATGTTACAAATTACGGGGGGTTCCTTAGGAGGTCAGACACAATATGTTGAGCCCATTTGATAGAAGTTAAGATGTATGTTGGTTTAGAAGTAACTGTAAGAAAAAGGGTGGCTTATCCAACATGTGTAATCAAGATTTTCTTCTGGTGAAACCCTAGCTTTAATAACTGCTTGATGCAAAACTAATAGAGAACAGTATCCTGACAAGAGGTCGGATAAATTATGATGAGCTTAGTTGTGAGAAGCTAAGATGTGTGTTCTCTTTTTTAAGTGCCTGTAGGATAGAAGCGGTGTTACCCCATATAAGTCATCGAGTTTCCAGTTGGTAACAAATGTTCACATGAAGTGTTTGATATGCAGCCATATAGAGCGTTGCTTTTTAAATTAAATGTGGTAGGCAGTATTCATTGTACTGTATTATATTAAAGAAACGTTTGGAGATTGATTGATTATGGACAACCAAGTGCTTTAATAGAAATATATGATTTTTCCTTATACAGGAGTTGGGTTTGTTGGCAACCATACAGGTCCATGAAGAGAGATTAATGATTGCCTTGAAAAAGATGGAATATCAATTGAACCATTGAAATGCGTTGACACCCTTGTGTTTAACATAATCCGTGGAACGAGTCTGCCCTGCAGATAATAAATAATAATTACATCCAGGAGTAGTCCCAAAAAATGTTCTGATCGGATGTGTTATCTGATGACAAAATGTACTGTCTTTGTGTTTCTCTCTGAAATAGTGGTTTTGTGTAGCATATGAAAAGTGGGGACCTGTAATGAATGTAAATGAATCAGTGATTGGATAAATGTGATTGTTTGTGTGATTTTATAAAATTGTCATACAAGTGATGTTTTAATAAAAGAATTAGATTTTAACAGTCAGAATGTTATTATTTTTTGTGTATTTGTCTAACTCTACCTCATGGGCTATACAATTGTGAGGTTGAACTAGGGCAGTGCAAAGGTTACATAACTGGCTAGTGCACCTGAGCACTGTTAAAAACGATTGTTTTAACAATTTTCCACCAAGGGATATTTCTAACTTCAAGTAGTACCCTATTCCCCTGGTTTGGTTAAAGGGGTCTTTCTCTTTTTTCTACCTACCTTTTAATTACACAGCTCCCTGCCTTTACGCGCTACCTAGAACCAACCTTAGGGGAGGCTTATGTGTAATAGAAAGGGAGTTTAAGGCTTGTCAAAGGGTGTTAAATGCTAAGTCAAAGTGGCAGTAAACTACACACACAGGCCCTGCAATGGCAAGTCTGAGATAGATTTGGAAGGCTACTTGTGTGGTTTGCACAATCAGTGATGCAGGCATACTAGCAGCATTTAATTTACAGGCCAGGGGTATATGGTATACCACTTTACAAGGGACTTACAAGTAAACTAAATATGGCAATTATATAGGCATTAATGTTACCATGTTTAGGGAAGTAGCATATGCACTTAAGTACTGGTCAGCCGTGATAAAGTGCTCAGAGTCTTATGGCCAACAAAAAGAATCAGCAAAAAGAGGAGGTACACGGGTGGGGGGATAAAGGAAGTGTAAAAAAAGAAAATAAACGTACTCCCTCACAGCGCCTCTCTTCCATCGCCCCACCGACGTATCTCCTGGCCTGTGTTCCTGGAACAGGGAGCACCAAGGCTCAGGCACCCTTGAGCCAATCACAATGTGGCAATGCAGCATTGTGATTGATCTGGGCTCCAGGGTTTGGCACTCACCCAAGGAATGGGAGCCTGGGCATGTTCTCCACCCAGGCTGTAATGCAGCCTGGCTGGAGAACATGCAAAGTGCGCATGAATGTTTGGATGGTTAGAGACTGCCGGCCAAACTTTCATGGACGCTTAGGGAGTGCAAACCACTCATCTCCTGCTCTATCAGCAGAGCAGCCCCTCCCCGCCCCGCCCCACCTGCAAAGCTGCTGCAGCAGGGAAGAAATAAAATGACAATTACCTTGAGTTATTATCATTTTATTTTTTGATTATTTCACTGCTGCAAAGCAGAGGGGCGATGCTCCTCTGCCTTAGCGAAGGAGCCGCCACTGTGGTAAAGTATTACTGTTTTGCCACCGGAATTTTGTCACAAAACTGTAATACACACCATGCCAATTCGGTATTTGAAAGGAATGCCCTAAACACGCCCCTTCAAAATATTGAATCGCAAATGCAAAATGCGATTTGGCAACTAGTTATTGAATAGAATTTTGCATTTTGTACATTTAAAAAGGCATTTTTATGGTCGGAAACAAGCCAGATTCTGAGATTCGGGACATTTGTAATTGGAAATGCTTTGTACATCTTGCCCTAGATGACTAGTCATCTGGGTATGTTTCAAATTGCAGCCAGATTCCAAAGGTATTTCTGGTGGCCCAGCGTGCTTTCAGATGCCTGTGGGTGCATTTCCACTTTACACCATTTGTGTCTGAAAATACCCATTCACAACGTGTGGCTTAGTTATAGCCAGAATCCAATACACTCATGCATTGGCATATATTATCCATGGATTTTGAAGCTGAGTTGTCCAAATATAAGGATAAGATTGTATTCCTGGTAGTACTAGGTCAGCTCTCTTAGAGGTACCATTTAATCGCTTTACCTGTATTAGCTGCAGTATGAGCTTTAGGCAGCCTCGTAACACAGGAAGGGGTGTAAATAGATGGAATTAATTTCAAGGCCATCATCATAAAGGGCCACAATTTACCTAAAGCTTCTGATCCGCTTTTTGCAAAATCTTAGATATCAATCTGAGGATGTCCATAATTAACCATCCACAAACAGATGGCTAAAAGCAATGACAAACTGAGGACATGGAACAGCATTTATGATAGTTTAGGCCTCATTACGAGTGCGGCCGTTCGACAGCCAAAGGACCACGTCCATGACGGCTAGAAGACTGCTGCCACTTTGGCATTCCGACAGCTGAATTACGAGTTTGCTGATGGGCGGCGTTAGGGCAGTCTTGCATAGTGGGCAATGTATTTCTATATAGATTGATGCCTGTATGTACATTCTGACTGCATATGTCTCGAAAGCACACATGTGCATGAGATATGTAGAAAAATACCACCTACCCATTGCCGGAGTCCAAGCCTTTTTGGGGCAGTCCCAGTAATGGGTATATAGTACCAAAGCACTTCCCTGGATTTCGTCGAAGAATGGATTCAGGGTGAAGATGCTGCTGTGTAGGTGGGACTTGGAGTAAGGGATCAACATCAAAATCTGCTGCGAACAACTGGAAAGGGGTGAGTATCCACCCCAAATCCTCTGTCTCTGACAACCTTAAGGCAGTGGTCCTGCCTGTCGCAGTCGGTTTGTGGGAAAGCCAACTTTTAATACGGACGGCAATGTTGCACCACTATGCCACCCTATAGAGACTACCTTCCCCCAACTTTGACTCCGCCAGTCGGCGGTGTGATGGCAGTGCCAGCGGTTCGGCAGCGGTCTTCACAAAGCCAATGCGCCCAACTTCTAATATGCTGGATGGCTCACCACTGTTGGACTGCCACAGCAGGGAGGGCAGTTCAAGAATCTGCCGGACTCATAATCAGGATCTTTGTGTTACATCAGGAGGATGACTAGAGGGAAGTATTGTAGCTGATCGAATTTGCATACAACAACTACAAACATGTTTATTTGCAATTGAAACATCTTTTGCTTGCATGACTATTCGGCAAATGCTTTGTCATTTGACCTGTCCAAATCCACACTGAAACCCCCATTGTAGGAACAACACAAACATATGCACACAGTGGTTTGGGAAGGGTGCCATATCTCATTGAAGCCACAGGAGTTTAGAAGCAATATTTTGATAGAAACTGTTCTTCAGTTTAAACTTACGTGGGTGAAGACGTCTATCTTTCTACCAACTGTGATACCAGTGTTGTGACAGATTGACGTCAGCCAAGACACCATGCAAAACCCCTGAATAATTCACTTGCAGTCATTGATATATGAGCAGCATAGTCTGGAGTAGCTATAAAAATAAAACTCCTCTGCGTAAAACACTGCACTAAGCACCAGAAGTACAACAAATTACTGGGGGAAAGTGGTTGCAAATTGCACACCAATTTTTTGCAAATCAATTCTGATTTTGCAAACCAACCGATGGATTATTAGGTCAGTCCACAAAATCAACATTCAACACTGGGTCGCAATTCAACTTACCTCATTACTTAAGAGGTAGGTCAAAAATTTGCAACTGACTATGATAGAATGCCATCACAACAAATGGTGGCCTGTGATTTCTTTTAAATAAAGTATTTCTTTAAATGCAGTCCTTTTTCCCCAAAGGACATATGGCTGTATTTAATGAAAAAAATACTTTTGTTATATGTTTAACAGCTTTGGTCCCCTGGAACACTGCCTAGTGTTGGAATTGGGAAACAATTTCACTGGGAACTTAACATTTAGGGGTCATGGTGTAGCTAAGGAAAGGGGGCAGAGTCACCTGAGGCATGGTCATGAAAAGCAAAGTCTGACAGTCAAGTTATACATTTTTCCCAAAAATATGCCGCAAAGAAATTGGAACAAGGACAAATGTGACAGTAAATCTGTTCAACTTAATTCATTGGCCACATTGAGGTTGCTTTTAAAATATCTTATAGGTTAAGGCATCTGCTGCAGGCATCCTAGAGTGCCCAGCAAATTTCTAGGGATAATAGTAATTGTAGGATAAGACTGGAGGGCAATGCTCTTGCTGGAGAGATCTATGTTTTGTCTAGTCACAGTTTTGACTCATTAACTTGCATGTAGGGTTAGTGTGCCTTCTGCAAAGCACATTGTGGAGCGCACAGATCACAGATTTGTATGTTATGTAGATAGGTAAGTGGGTTACTGCGTTTGACACAGAGATCATTTTTGTTACTACAGTTTATAAGGTGCAGTCTTTTTAATACCACACAGTGTGCTAATAAAGGATGTACGTTGTTACAACGCATGCTTTTACCATGCATGCTTTTACAATGCAGGTTTTTCAGCGCGAGTTGTTACAATGACTTGCGTTGGGGGGTGCTGGATAGTGATTAGTTTAATTTATATTCCAACTCCAGTCCCCGTGGATAGTAGGGAAGGTGTTGGATAGTAAATTAAACTATTACCTATCCTAAAGCGCCCCCCAGCGCAATTCGTTGTAATGACTTGTGTTGAAAAACCTGCGTTGTAAAGGCACTGCGTGGTAAAAGTTGCGTCGTAAAGGATGTTTCCCGCTATTAACTGGCTACTGCAACTCATGGGCTTAGATCCTTGTTGTTTTTTTCTCACTCTGTTAGTATTCTAAGTTTGCAAGGAAAACTTCCTTTGAGTAGCAGTAACGTATTGTTAGTACAGACAACCCCATCCACTGCATTTTAAATCCTGACTTTTTCCCCAACCATGCACTCAACATATAATGTCTCAAAGTATTGATGATATGTGACTCCTAAACCTTATAACCCTCATTGTCTTATGCAACATTTTCTGTATATTGAGGTGTACACCTGTATGATATAGTGTCTCTCTGTGTGTGATGTAAAATGCTCTTGACACCCTGCACTGAGCTGAATAGTCCTTAAAAGAATTAAAAAAAATAATGCCATTTATATTGTTATTTATTTAGTTATGCATACACACAGAAGCAACTGGCATTCTTATAGTGCAAGCACATTTCTTGCATAAGGGGCTGAATTGTAAAAAAGCTGCCTCTAAACCGTAGTTTATCTTAAGTCCTTGTGAAGTGATAAGAAGCTGTGTATATTGATTTCTTTCCATTGTATTGACTCCAGGTATTTGACTTCAGATGGATCAAAGCCAGGTTGTAACTCGAACAAAAGGAGAGTTGATGACCCTTTAAATTTAAATTCAAATTCGAATAAAGCTTTATTTCGATATAAAATTTCATATCATAAAAGCATACATTTAAAAATACATCAAGATCACCATACAGATTTCACTATATATCACAAAGAAGCCAGTATCATTACAATTTTTGATGAAAAAAGAAAAGGGGAAATAATGGTCATATTCATACAAAAGAAATGCCATAAATATTTTTAAAAAATCAATTAAGATTATGCGATTCAGAGAGCCCTATGGGTTAAAACGTTTTTTTATATAAAATGAATATACAGTCAATTCATTGAATTTCTAAATTTCACCAATAGTTTCAAAAATTCAATAAGAGTGAAAATTATTTTCGGGGTTTCCATTCTTTGTAGTATAAAGAACACCTCTCTACAAGAAAGGATCCCCCACTCTTTAAGGATTGGTCTTAACAGAGTTTTTCTGGGAACAAGCTAAAATTTACAGAATAAAGTGCAGTGCAAATTTGATTGTAGGGCCACATCATCACAGGGACAAGGCAAGATTTGTCTCGACCAATCTTTACAAGATGGAAATGTGATTAGTCGAAAAAAGGAACCCATTCTAAATCTGGATAAAAGCATTGTAGCGTAGCTATTTATATCACTATTAAGATAAAGTTATGGGCCCCGTTCAGGAGTTATGTTTTGATAGGCTAGGACTGACTTTTTTAGTTTCTCTGTCTTCCATCTTTTGTTTTCTAGATGGTCCATAACCATTTTACGTAGCCCTTTCCTTGATATTGATTCCATGGTCGAGGGATTTTTAAAAAACTCCTGATGACCAATGTCATTCATCATATTTTCAGCTGTCGATAGCCACTAGACAAGCTTAACGCCATCCAGTTGTAAGCAGTCAGAAATAATATTACGATTGAAGACAGTTTCAGTGGTCAGCCAGAGTTTGTGCCATAGAAGGATGGGTTCCGTCATAATAATGTCCGAAATGTATGCAAGGCCAAGTTCTATGTGTATAAGATAATTTGGGGTGGATTTTGGTACCCCTAAGAGGTACCGGAGAAAACGATTCTCGATCTGTTGAATACAGACTGCGGAATCGATGCCCCACACCCCTGAACCATAAATTGCTGTGGACACACATTTGGCTTTATAAATGACAATTAACTCTTTCACAGGCCTTCCCCCAATTTTACTTGCAAAATTCTGCACGGCACCAATGGCCTTGAAGAAAGCTAATTTTCTTGCTTGAATTGCTTGTTTCCAAGTAGATTTACGTTCAAAACAAATCCCCAAATACGGGAAATGATCTGTAATCTCTATTTTTTTGTTATCTATGAAGACAGGGCAGGGTATTTGCTTTATTCCCTGTCGACACGACATAGAGTAGGTTTTACTAATGTTGACCTTCAGTCGATTCTCCCTCATAAAAAGGTTGAACTTAGAGACTGCCCTCTGAAGTCCCAGTCTGGTCTGCGATAAAATTGCGGCACCATCCGCATATAAGAGGATGGGGACAGGAGAGCCCTGCACAGCAGGCTAGTCGTAAGGAAAGCTGTTGAGATGATCACCAATTTCATCAATATAGAGTGAAAAGAGCAGGGGTGCCAGAATGCACCCCTGTCTGACCCCCCTCCTAATTGAGAACTTTGGTGAGCACTCTCCCTGTTGTCCAAAGCGAACCCTCGTTCCAGCGTCTTTATATAATTCTTTAATAAAGTTTAAAATGGAAGGATCCAGGTCGAGTTTTTTAAGGACAGCCCACAGTTGTTTGTGTTCAACACAATCAAATGCTGAATTTAAATTCCCTTTTTTTGCTATGGTGTATTTGGAAATGAAAAGATGTAAATTAAGGCTCTGCTCAACCGTCCCCATACCTTGACGAAAACCATACTGAAAAAACGAAAGAATATTCGATTCTTCAATCCAATTTTGCATGCGTTTTAAAATGATTCGCCCTGCTACTTTCATTTGGGCATCCATCAATGAAATTGGACGGTAGCAGGACGGGTCCTGCCTATCCCCTTTTTTGAAAATGGGGACCAGTATAGCTTCTGACCAGGTTTGTATTAGACCGTGTTTATTAGCACAGTTCATCACTAAAGCTAACAGTGGGGCCCAAAAGTCTAGATTAACTTTAAAAACATTTACAGGTATACAGTCTGAACCCGGTGCCTTACTGGCCGGGCTATCTCTAATAGCCAGACTGACCTCTTCACATGAAAAAACAAGATCCAACAGAAGATTTTTCACATGGGATTCGGAGATAGGAGGAGGTAAAATGCCACCCTCAGGAGCGGTCAATTGTGGCTCCTGTCCATCGTACAAATTTTTAAAATGAGCGACCCAAGTCTCCCCATCGATGGCAAGATCTATCATTTCCGTCTGGTTGCCTCGCCAGAAAGGGGCATTACTGCCTTCCAGAATGCCGTAACATCTTTACTTCTTGAGGCAGAAATAAGAGTTACCCAGACTTTTTGTTTCAAGACTTTTTCTCTAATCTTTATAGCCTTGCGGTAGTTGCATCTTGCCTGTCTGATGGCCTCTATAGATCGCGGGGTGGTATGTAGCGCCTTTTTCAGATTTTTTAAGGCCGCCGTACAGTGTTTATCAAACCAACCTCTCTTGTTATTAATTCCAGATTTTGGTTGCCGTGTCAATAGGGATTTAAGGGTCTGCTGAATGTTGTTAAAAGAGTCTAATATTTTTTGTGGGTCTTCTAATGGAGATAGGCATATATTAATCTCCATACGTCTCTCAGACAATAAATGTCTAAAAAGTGTTTCAGGGATCACTTTATCCCATTTAATAGTATAGCCATTTGTCCGTCCCATGGAAATATGGAGTTGGTAGTTAGTAGTATTGGTATTCGTTTTTGACCTCTCTATATGTTTTCTTATGTTAAACATTAGAGCGTAATGGTCTCCATACACCTCATCCAATGTTTTCCATGAAGTAAGAAAAATGGCATGTGATCTAGAAAAAAGGGTGAAATCAATCACAGAGTTAGAATCTCTTCTGTGGAAGGTAGATTGAAAAGGTAATGACGGTGAGCATAATTAATTTACAAAATCTAGGTTAAAAAAGAAAAGAAAACTATTTAAACTATCCCCTAGTTTAGAATGACTGAAATGATTCGAAGTTTCATCCATTATACAATCTAGGCCACAAAGTTCCTTTGGCCCATACTGGCAAGGATTACAGTTAAAATCACCTATCCAGGCGATCATACATTCCTTATTTGTACGTTCTTTCAAAGTGACAACATCCTGAGTTAAATCATTTAAGACTTGGTTTAAGGCCTCAGGAGCTACATTATTGTAGAAATTTATTATGATAAGATTAAGGGAGTTACCCCAGCCAATCATATTTATCTGATAGGAATCTTTTGGGATGTGTGTCAGCACAGTTAGTCCGCTAGTAATCTTAAGATATGTTACCAGACCGCCTTTATTTCTGCCGTGGTTAGACGCCACGGCTGGGGCATGCAAGGTCTGGTACCCCAATAGGTGGACTGGGTTTAGGGCCCAGGTTTCTTGGAAACAGAGGATTGTGTGGGCATTCACCATATCCAGCCATGATTGTGATGCAATTTTAGATACAAGGCCGGCCACATTCCAGCTCAGTATGGAATATACAATGCAAGCAGGGGTAAAAGTACAGGTAATAGAAGAAGCCTCTGCATTAATCTGACCACCAGGAATAAATTTTTCAGGGAGGGATACTGTGTCAACAAGTTCTTCATTCCCACCAGTGCCCTCCATGTCACTTGTCGAGGAATTAGTAGGAAAAATTGAACACTTTCCGCTATCCAAATGCATATGATTAAAAAACACTGGTGAGGCAACTTGCAATGCCCCCTCCGCCCCACCCCACTCAACCTTTGAATTACTGGAGATGGGAGTGATCGCCCTATCAGACAAATTCGACAAACAGAGATTGACATTGTTACTAATTCCACTTTTCTCCGCTAAGGGAACACAAGTTTTCTCCCACATATTAATGTTTAACTCTGCAGGACTACTTATGAGTAGAGAAGTGACATTAAAAGGGACAGTTTTGTTGGCATCATCTAGTATAGACGAAACACTCAGACAGTCTTGAATCTCCTCTGTGTCAAGAGTTGGCTTGTCCAGTCATTCGTTGGAGTCAAGCCCGGAAAGTGGTTCATAGAGATTCTGTAAGGGGATGTTCCAAAACTCATTAGGATTAGTAGGGCGACCAAAATTCCAATTGGGGGAAAATATCTAGGGGGAAATTGACAAATTTAAATCAGCTTTCTGATTTAGTATGGACAGAAAGAGAAAGTAGGAAAGCCCATTGGCTGCCTACACGTTGCTCCTCTGAACAGAAAGCACATAACCTGTGGGCACTGCTTAAATGTGTTGTAGTCAGGGCCGGACTTGCCATTGCGAGCATCAGGCATTTCCCGAGGAGGCTGGAAGTGTGGGGGCTGATTTTGTTACTGGGGGATGGTTTTGTAATAGCCCCCATAAATAAACACAGCAGTGCTTCCCTCCTGCAAACCCCTGATCCCTTTGTGGAGGGGGCTGATCTGACAAAATTGCCTGGCCTGCTTTGGATTTCCAGTCCATCCCTGGATGCAGGGTGGGAACATGTCACCAGGACAAATGCAGCATGTTTCACCAATCAGATGGATTCCAGATCTGGTTCAGGAATAGCTGCAGGAATGAGGATCCTACTGGATCCCCTCATGGCCTGCACTGCCAATAGCTATCACACATCCCGTGATTTTGCATATCCCTGGCATTGCAATCGCAAAATGTCTTTGCACATGTTGCAGCCTATATGAATACCACACATGTTTTCCTGGATGAATTTCGCTACATTAAACCTGTCTGGATTGTGAGGGAGGGGTGTGGAAATGCAATATTCAGATTTTCTCAACTTGGACTTTGGAAAAACTTTGTAATATTACAAAATTATTCACCATTCCAAGTTGTAGAACTTGTAGTTGGAAGGTAGAACTATACGGGGCAAATACAGCACCCTGCAGTTAATTTTGTTTTCATTTATTTTTCACTGTTGACATGTTGGTAAAGGTATACTTGCCTATGCGTGAGAGTTTTATACAGAAAGAACATGTCTCTCAGTACAGTTCTATGTACACATAGAAAAGAAAACATGTTTTGAAGTCCTTGTTTGACAGTACCACGTGACTCTTTCTCTAGTGAGAATGTATGTATGTTTGTTGTTAGGCTAGACTCTTTTTATTGCAAGCTGTAAGACATTGAACTGGCGCCATACAGTATCATTTTGTAAGACCTCACTCCGAGAAAAGAAACACAGAAAAGAAACACAGACTGCGTGGAAGTTCATGCACTAATTGCCCCAATCTAGTTTTAAGGAAGAGGCCCTGTTTACGAGTGCAGGACTAGTAATCAGGATTACGAGCTGTGTGATAATATTCTCACTCTCACAGTTTCCTTCTTATAAATTCTGTCTAAATTTATCAAGTAAAAACACAAATATGCAGAATCTAGTGTGTTAAATACTGATTCTGCACGTGATGCCTTATTTCAAATGTAAAAAGTGAAAATTAGATGTAAATACCTCACACAAAATAGGTTTTACTACATATGGTAAATGCTTCTGGAGTGTTGAACAGAAAATGATCTGTTAAAGTTGCCCATAGAAAGTTAAAGGTGTAGAGTTGTTATCCTAGAATAGAATCACCCTGCGAGTGACATTTTTCATATTTAAATTGGTTCATTCTGGTTTATGTGACTTTGTGCAATAACCACACTCCATGCTGTGTTAGCGTAAAGGGCCATTTATTAGGACAAGGTTGCTTACACATGAATGAACTTTATTAACATTAACAATAAATTCCAAAATATGAATCATTGACATAACCCAGACTGGTCCATTCTCCCCGCACCATTCACTACTCACCCTCTTCCACGTCCCGTGTTAGGGCATATCATTTGTTCCACTCTCTCTTTCCCCTCTCCATCACTGACCTCTTTCCATCTGCCCAAACTTTCTTTCACTCACCCTCCAAGCATCCTCCCTTGTAGATCTTTCCCTTGCTCGTTGCATCCCGTGCTCCGCCATCAGTTCCCTGTGCACTCTTCCTCCCCCCAAGGGGTGGATGTGCCCGTATGTGAATCACCACCCCCCAAAATACCACCTACCAACTGAAACCTGCCCTAAACTGGCAACAAACAACAAAGCATTTACCACCCTTTCTCCTACAACATGTAGGGTGGGTGGGAGGCCTAAAAAAACCTGTCTCCATGCCCAGTGGTGTTTAGGTGTCAGGAAGAGGCTGGGTACTCCTCTACTGACACCTTTATACCCTACCTAAAGTCCAATCGTCCCTCTAAATTGGCCTATCCCCCACCCTGTCCTATTGGCTCAGCGACCTTCACTTCCCCGGGGGACCGAAATTGTTGCAGAACATGAACTTTTGCGTTTCTGTGCACGGGCCATAGCCCTTTGGTGTTCACTGACAGCATTTAAAGTACTGCTGCAGATTTTTCAGAAAATATTCCAAGCTTCTATGAAAGGTGGCTTTTCTTGTCTATCCTGTTTACAGTAAGTAAATACATAGATCTGGAACAAGATGTTGGTGCCAAGTGGTTGTTGACTGAAGTCTCAGATGCTACACCGTTTTCAGCTTCATTATCCATGCAGGTGAACGGAGCCAGCATTTGTGACAACAGTGGCATATCTGAGCTAGCATGAAAGCTGACTCCCTTCCAACTTGGATGTGCTCCTTTCTGCACATAAACAATGATTTAAAAAACATGATGATTTGTGTTGTACCTTCATCTCCTTGTCTTGCTGCTGAGCCTGTATGAATGTGTATTGGAATGTTAGAATGATGTGAGAGCAGAATGTTGGTGTGCCTGGTTGTGAGAGAATAGACAGTTGGAGACTGAGGGCTGAGCAGCTAAGAACCTGCTCCTGGCGGAGCCTTGAATCGAAATTTGCCTAGCTTATGTAACGGTAAGTTTCAATTCTATTAAGGACACGGAGGCGAGGATTATGCTTTTCTTTCTCTGCAATTTATTACAATAGAAAAAACACAGCAGCCTCAGAAAAGCTTATAACGAAAAATGCTTATATCTCAACAGTAAAGCATTATCCATAAACACAATCCAAGAAAAAAATGTATATGGGACTACAACTCCCATCCTTCCAACATAGACAGTCTGCACAGAGTCCTTCCTTTATGCCCACAATCCATAGATAGGGAGTCCCTTCTCCATGTTCCTCCTCTATCTTCGCGCGATTTACGCAGTTCATTGGTCTGATTTGGAACCGTCATTTCCTAACATAAAAAACAGAACAGCGTAAGCGTTGTAATGGAAGGCACATGTGCTTACAGCTGAATTAAACAACCACTTGACCAAACTCAACTATGAGGAATAAACCATGAAAACCTGGTTACTTACTGCCATACGGGCAGGATGTCGCTCGAAGACGTCCTGGGTGGGATAATACTCGCCTCCGTGTCGGTAATAGAATTGAAATTTACCGTTACATAAGCTAGGCAAATTACCATTCTATGGCAGGACCGGAGGCTCAGATTATGCTAGTTCAAAGCTTACCTACCACCAAATTTGCAATATCCACCACAGGCTTAAAGTAAAACTTCTTAAAGGTGGAATCGGAGGACGAGTCCACGGCCCGCATTAAATCTTCTAAACGAGCTCCTACAGAGAAAGCCTTAGAGGCCATGGCCCCCCTGGCAGAGTGAGCTCTGAAACGTTTTGTATCAATACCTGCCTCCTGCATGACCCAGCGCACCCACCTGGCTATGGTGGGGGAAGAGACTGCATGGTGTGGTTTTCACAAGGCAATTAACAATTGTCTCTCGCCCGAAGGGCAAATGTCCCAAGTCACATCCTCATAAGCTTTCAGACTCTGAACAACACATAGCTTCGGAACGTCCACGAAAGCCGGATACGAAATGGTTCTAGAAGCCTACTTTGTGCGGTGACCAATCGTGAAAGTGACTCGATCAGGCGAGAACACACGTGCCGAGACATCCAAAGCACGCACATCCAACACTCTCCGGCAGGACACTAAGCATAAAAGCATCGCCAGCTTCACCGAGAGTTCCTTGAAAGACAGGTACCTATTAGGCTGCCAGGATAGAAAAAGGTTCAACACCACATTGACGTCCCAAAGGACAGAGTATCGTAGCTCCGAAGGCAATGACAACCGGATGCCCCACAAAAGCCGGCACACAAAATGATGTATTCTGACAGGAGAACCATCAACCGGATGGTGCGCCGCTGAGATAGCCGAACACACAGCATTAATTGTGCGGTACGCAAAACCATCCATGGCCAGCTCCGCCAAATAATTAAACACGGGAACGACTCCCGCGACCAAGGGATCCAAGCCCAGTCGAAGACACCAACGAACCCACTTAGACCAAGTGGATTTGTAGTGCTTCGACATACTGATAGCCCAGCCCTTGGACAACAACCCCTCAGCCGATCTTGAAAGGCCCGGGAGCGACCAACGTCTCCTGAAAGCCTCCATGCCTTGAGGCGGAGAGAGCCCTGAACGATGAGATGATGCGGCTCTCGATCTGGATTGAGAAGCAGGTGAGGAAACCGGGGGAGTAGGATTGGAGAATCCCAGGAAGGTTCCAGAAGAACTGGAAACCAGACTTGGTACCTCCATAGCGGTGTCACTAGAACCAGCTCCACCACCTGCCGGCGAACCTGAGCCGCCGTTTGCATCACCATCGAAAAGGGGGGAACGCAAAGGCCTCTCCTGGCTCCTGTCCTGGAGGAAAGCGTCCGTGGCCTCTGCCAGCGGATCCGGCCTCCAACTGAAGAATCTCGGAAGTTGATGGTCCAAGCGGGACGCGAACAGGTCCACTGAGAAATGACCCACAGCTCGCTTAGCCAGCGAAAAACCTGAACATCCAACATCCACAGACTGGAGTCCCGAAGGTATCTGGAGTGCCAGTCCGCAACCTGGTTGGCCTGGCCCGGCAGGTACTCTGCCGTCACAGATACGTGATGGTCCAGACAGTAATCCCAGAACTGTTTTGCCAAATTCGCCAGTGCACGGGACCTCGAGCCCCCTAGGTGGTTCACATATCGAACTGCCGACACATTGTCCATCTTCAACAGCACACACGACTTCACTGAGTCTCCGGTCCAGCAGCGTACTGCGAACGAACCCGCCAGAAGTTCCAGACAGTTGATATGCAACTTCTGTTCTTCCAATGACCTGGCGCCACCTGTGGAAAAATCTCCACAGCGCGCCCCCCAACCGACCCTGCTGGCATCGGACTTGATAACGAGGTCCGGGGTAGACCCGAAAATCGCTCGGCCATTCCAGGCCTCCATGTGAGACAGCCACCACGACATCTCGTCCTTGACCTCTTCCGAGAGGGGAACCATCTGGTCGTAAGACATGCCCCTGCGCAGATGGTATGCCTTGAGACGGTGAAGGGCCCTGTAATGAAGAGGGCACGGGAAGATGGCCTGAATCGAAGACGATAGAAGGCCTACCACTCTGGCGACTTGTCGTAAAGACATGTGGACTTTGTTATTGTCTGTTGCAAGACGTGCTTAATTTTGGACAACTTCCGCGACGGAAGGCTGAGGGAAGCGTCGACGGTGTCTATGACGAATCCCAAATGTTCTACCTTCTGAGAGGGTACAAGAACCGACTTGTCACCATTGATGATAAAACCGAGCTCCTGCAGAAGGTCCACAGACGGGCACAGCTGGGAAAGCAAGCTGTGCGGCCATTGCGCAATCAGCAAAATGTCGTCCAAATAGACGATCAGGCGTATCCCCTGCGCCCGCAGGAATTCCACCACGGGGTGTAACACTTTCGTGAAACACCATGGAGCCGAGGACAGACCGAACGGCAGGGCGTTGAACTCGAACACCCGTTCCCGCCAGAGGAACTGCAGGAAGCGGCGGTGCGGAGGATAGATCGGAACCACAAGATAAGCATCCTTGAGATCCAACCGTAGCAACCAATCCCGCGGGAGGAGGACATCCTGAAGAAGATGAATCCCCTCCATCTTGAAATGACGGTAAATCAACCACCCGTTGAATTCCTTGAGGTTGATTACCGGTCGACACCCACCGCCGGGCTTGTCCACTAAGAAAAGATTGCTGATGAACCCTGAAGGGTGCCGAGTTGACTGCGGGGGACCCACCTGAAAGGGTTGGTCGTAGAATTTGATATGAAACCCGCGGATGGTTGCAGCACCCATGCATCCGCTGTAAGGTCCTCCCACGCACCCCGAAAGGCCGCTAACCGACTGCCAATCTGAGCCCGCTCTGCGGGGAGAACACTCACCATTTGCGTTTTTGCCGCCGTTGTTCTTTCTGAAACCTCGACCTCTGAAGCGCTGCCCCCTTGTAGGGTAGAAGGAGTTGAAATTGGCTAAGGTGTTGTACTGCCCTCGCCAGGTGCCTTGCCCTCTACTGCTGGCATTCTGCCCGCCACGGCCGGTCGCGCGGCCCCTACCGCGACCGGCCCCTTGGGAGAAACGTTGCTGGAACACGCGTTTAATACTGGACTGGGCCTTATCCAGTGAGGTGAAGGTTGACACGAACTTTCCTAACTCTTTAATAAATGGCTCCCCAAAGAGACCGCCCTGGGCAACCGCCCCAACCTCCGAAGAGGCTAAGTCTCCTAACTTTGGGTCCAGTTTAATCAGGAAAGACCTCCGACTTTCGGTCGAAAGGGCGCAGTTGGCGTTGCCTAAAAATATAATCACCCTCTGCGCCCAATTTGACAGGACGTCGGGAGAAATGGCGGTCCCAGTGACTTTAGCTTCCTCCGCCATATCAAGGATTTTTGTAATGGACCCCACTGCGTCGAGCAGCTTGTCCTGGCATGACCGCCAGGATCGGTCAATGCCCTTACGCGGGTCCTTCATAAATTTCGCCAGAAAGGTCGCCATCTTAGTATCTAAATCCGGCGTCATGGCCAACTTGCCTTCCAAGGTAGGCCTAGGGCATTCCCCACGGAGACACCCCCTGGCCTCTTTCTCTAGAGGCTTGCGCAATCAACTAGCCACAAACTTTGCCACCTTGTCCCCCGGGGCCCAGGCTGTGGACCGCGGATGCATAATTTCATCCGGATCCAGCATACCTGAGCTGTCCCGTGGCAACTCGGCAGACGAGCTCGAAGGCCGCCAGGAGCGTACCGACTCCCCTTCGTCATCCGAATCCGGGGAATCCCCCGGAGACGAAGGGGCAGTTTCAGGAGCCACTACAGAGGCGAGGGCCGAAGCCTGGTCAGGCGGGGACGGGGTTGCCTTTGCTAAAAAAGCGTCACGCAGACGTTCAAAGGCTCCCTTGTCCACTCCCTGGGCGCCCTCCGATAACCCCTCCCTGCGGAGCTTCTCAGGAGCGGGGGACCCTCGCCCGATGGACCTAGGAGGAAATATGGAAGCCCTCCCTGCGCCTGGGCCAGCTTGGCGCATTCCTCCACAATGCGCGCAGAGAGACGCTCCTCCATAGGAGCCACTGCCTCCGTTACACAACAGTAAATGGAGCTATCTACTGCCTGATAGAACTCCTCATCCTGCAGATAGGACTGCGAGCCATCCTCGTAATACTCGCCCTCCATGATGCCCAAAACAAATACTAGGGTCCTACGCACTACCCAACTAGCGTGGGTGTTACTGTAAATTGGGGCAGACCAGAGGACTGCAATAACGTTTTTACGCCAGGGACTGGCAGGGATAGGGTGCACTCACTCCCACAGCGCGCAGACCCACCACAGAGGGACCAGGTCAGCCACCTCACAGCGCGCTACCACCCGTAGCTTTAAATGAGTGCAAGTCCTGCCACAAAGACGTCAAACGCGGTACAAACCACAGTACAGACCCCCTCTGGGGCATTCAAAAGGGAGCAATTGGGGTTACAGACCCGGAAAATGGGCGTTTATGAGGCAGCTTGAGGGCACGGCTCCGCTGCATTTGGTCTCCTCAGCGCGGCTCCTCTGTGACGAAAAACCGCGCTGGAAACCAACGAGACGCGGCAGCGCCCTCTAGTGGTTGTCAGCGCACCGCTACATGCACAGGAATAATAGTCGCGAAGGAAGCGAAACGGCACTTCCGCGACTCGTCTGTGGTAAAATCACATCAGAGACCCCACAGCCCCCAAAGCATTACAAATAAAAAGCAGTCCTCCCCCCAAAAAGTATCACAACACTGAGAGGAAAAGGAATCACTTATCTGGCTGCGTGAGCAGCGAAGAAAGAGGAGGAACATGGAGAAGGGACTCCCTATCTATGGATTGTGGACATAAAGGAAGGACTCCGTGCAGACTGTCTATGTCGGAAGGATGGGAGTTGTAGTCCCAGAGACATTTTTTTCTTGGATTGTGTTTATGGATAATGCTTTACTGTTGAGATATAAGCATTTTTCGTTATAAGCTTTTCTGAGGCTGCTGTGTTTTTTCTATTGTATTAAATTGCGGAGAAAGAAAAGCATAATCTGAGCCTCCGGTCCTGCCATAGAATTATACTTGAATATACCATCTTCCATCTAGCTTAAATAAACCTCTACATGAAACTTACCTCATGACTACGTCTGGAGTTCCTACCATTCATCTTTGTAACAATTTGGCGATGAGGATGGGATAAAAAAAACGCGTCCTTTCTGATATTCTGTTCTGTTGAATGTTTGTATATTTGACTTTTCATGCTTTCATTTCATACTTCTCCTTCAATTTTCCTTCTTCTGTTCTATGATATTTGACACTTATCAGTTCCACCTTGTTTCCATCACTCTATGCTGTGATTTTAACTAGGTGATCTTTATTTTTTTTTCTCCATTCGGGTATTGCACTTTTTCACTTGTATTGTACCTTTATTGTGCAAAGCTGTAATTATTAATGGTTTATTGTGTTCCCAAGGAAAGGGGATATGCTGTACCTTGATCTCCTTGTCTTGCTGCTCAGCCTGTATGAATGTATATTGGAATGTTAGAATGTTGATGTGAGAGCAGAATGTTGGTGTGCCTGGTTGTGAGAAAATAGACAGTTGGAGACTGAGGGCTGAGCAGCTAAGAACCTGCTCCAGGTGGGGCCTTGAATTATACTTGAATATACCATCTTCCATCTAGCTTAAATAAACCACTACATGAAACTTACCTCATGACTACGTCTGGAGTTCCTACCATTCATCTTTGTAACAATTTGCAACTTCCATGTGTGCTGCATTACACAGCATACATAGAAGTTACAAAATCCATTTCAGATTGTTTATGTGCAGGAAGGCACACCTTCCTGCACATAAACAATCTTCCCCTGCAACGCAGACACCCTTGCACTATGGTGCAAGGGTGTCTGCATTGGAGCTAGGCAGCTAAACTAGTGCCAGTGCAGGGGGAACCGCAGGGCTGCACCATATCCTTGCAAATACAGTGCTGCCCTGTGTTTCAGAAGTGGCGGAGAGCAGCACTAAGCCAAGGTGGCTAACCCCACACTCGTCCACTTCATCATAAATAAGCCCACACTTTTCTTGAGACATTTATGTCATTTTAAATAAATCTAGAGATGTTTCCTCTGCTGCAGGAGATAGAAGAGAGAAGTTTTCTCTGGTTTCCTCTATTCCAAACGACCTTCACTTTGCAAGGTGACCTTGCTTTTTGTGAATAACTTTCTCACCCATGGGCATATTTACAAGTGCATTATGCCACCAAAGCGTCACGTTTTATGGCGCTCCGGAGGCGCTGCCCTGCTCCATATTTACAATGTGACACTAAGCCACTTGCATGCCTTGACGTCACTTTGTAAATATCATACCCTTTCATGCAGTTTTCTGCATCAAAGAGGCGTGCAATGGGTGTTGGTGTGGGTGTTCCATCGCAACACCCATTGCATTTTGACGCTGCCCCAGATTTAAAAGGATCTGTACATCCGAGGCAGCACCAAAAACGGACACCATTGAAAAGTAGACATTAGAGTGGTACAACGAGGATAAATACTTTTATTTCTCCCGACTTTTTGCTCTTTCTGTAGGACATATAAAAAAAGCTAATTACCTTTAATGATTGTATATGTGCAGGAAGGTTTGCCTACCTGTGTCGCGTTCTAATCTAGGACCCTGATCGATACTGTGACCTATGCCCCTATACGGCTATAATCCCTTTGTACCCCTATATTGGCATAACCGATCAAATGCAATATTCAGAAACTCGTCTCTGGCCTCACACGATCAGAGCCACATTTCAGAATCTCTTCCTCTGCAACTTCCTTTGCAGCTCATTAGTGCAAATGACACAGCAGAAGCCACCATCTAAGATCCCTAGATTAACACTCCGAGTTCTTCAACAAGATAAAAACTCAGCAACCTGGGAAAGCCCCGCTTGCTATGTTTTGATTAGTAATAGAACTCTAATGAGCACTGAGAGACAATCACTTCCTAGTGACATCTTTATTGACGTCTTATGTCCAAAAACTTACGTCAAACAAGGCACCTTTCAGGTATAAATATTACCAACGTTGCCTTAAGCAGATGCTAGCTGCCTTATAGACATCACTGCCGTTATCGCTGCTGATACTATTGCTGCGAACGAGCGAACGATGGTGTGGTGAACACAGGAGCTGAACAGCCGTCCCTTGCAGAGCCCAGGAGATGCAACCAGCCCACGGACGCTGCGCCTCCTCCTCCTCGTTGACGCGCTGAGAAAGACGCTGTCTTTTCTCCTGCCGAGAAAATCCATCTCCTGCGTTTCCAGCCTACTCTTACGAGTGACTGGGATATCGAGTCCTGAAGGAGATACAAGCCCTTCAACATTCTATTCCAGAGGTATGGTGTTGACTAAACCCTTAGAGAGAATTCTTGAAGCAAACCTTGGCAAAACCAACTTAACTAAAGCTACTTACTTACTCCCTCCCAAGTATTAGGCTTAGGTCAGGTACACTGGGGTAGGCGTAGTTAGAAGCACCAGTTGAGTACGTTAGTCAAATGTATATATGAATGTATATATGTTTTATTCATTTTAAACCATTGTATGGCTAAGAAACCATATCAATGCTTTTACAGTATTACTTCGTGATACTCTTATTCCTGCACGCACTTTTTATAATAACAAGTCTTGCAATTGTGGCAATACATTTCTCTTGTATGAGAAGAAAGACTGTTCAATAAATAATACCTTTTATTGAAAACGCCCGTCTCTCTATTCTCTACATATTGTGAAAGTAATCTGCACAACAACTGACTGAGTAAAATAACTGTCTATTGTTTCACACGACTCTAGAGATTGACTCTTATCTGAGGAGCAAAGTTGTCATGTTGCACGGTTGTTGGAAAACTGAATCCCTTCTTGGCTGTGCCAGGGAAGCTGATCACTTCCTATTCAGTCAAGAAAGTTTCCAGTGACCTCTGAGCTAGTTGGTAACAAACCCAATTAAGTCTAGCATAGTCAGTAGAGGCCTGGAAGATCCGCACTTCTACGTCGATACTACTGTTTATGTTATTCCAATGCGCAGGGCCTAATTGGAAAATAGGAACTACACTACATGGCGCCCAAACATTTGGTAAGGCGATAAACTAACGCAAGACGTTAGAGTAACTCAGTCGTGCATTTTTCACACAGACCCCTTTCTCCCGTAAATACTCCAATAGACGTCTGGAGTGGGTGAAAGGTTAAAATCCGCCCGACCTTAGTAGGAAGAGATTCCTATGTAAAGCTCTGGTTTATTCATCGTTGAAGGATACAGTGTTCCAAAATATTGTGCACCTAATCTTTGTCTCCTTGGAGACCTGCTCTGCAAAAAAAAAAAAAAAAACATGTCCGTTGAAAACAACGGAACTGATGCCGCAGTAAATGCGACTCAGCAGGGTCCCGACGGGACTACTGAACCGGGTGCAATAATCATCCCGGCACATTTAAGAAAATCTATAACGTCAAAACTTATAGAAAATGGACTGACCACACAAGGTGGCACAGTCGTCTTCGTGATAGAGGCACACGAATATCGGCAGACAGAGGTATTCTATTCATGGATAAAATTTCCAGCGGCAAACGCTGCAACACATGAGTTCCACTATTACAAAATAGGGGATCCACCGGGAGAGTATGCTCCTTTCGAGGAGATTGAAATCCCATTAAAATTCCAAGAGCACCTGCTCTGGTTTAATGGCGCCCTAAAACATAATGATCATATTACCAGGCTCGGTCCACTAGGTAGACCAGGAGCAACGTGGCCGGTTCTAGCCAGCTACACACCACATCCGGACATTGAAAAAATGTCAAAAGAAGAACTTTTAGCACAGTTAAAAACATTAATTAAAATACATAGGCAATTAGTCCAATATGTAATGCGGACTGCTACAGTCCAAACAGCTGTTAACGTTCCACAGCTGACCCCTCATCAGGGGAACACAAATAAAATTACACCCCAGAACATACAATCATGTCTTGGTAAAACACCCGTAAAACGGGAACAAATTCCTTTCTGGTTAGCGCAGAAAATTACTCAAATAGAGGCAGTATTTCCGAATACCACCCCTATTGAGAAACACAGGATTCTGACCATCTGCCTTCCTATGGGGGTCGTACCACACGTGGAGGACTGTGACACTTGGGGTACAGTCTTTGCTTCCATTTACACAAAAACACATGGTGTTCCATCAATGGCGGTAATACCAGAAGTGCTAAAACAGATTCAAAATGAATACGGTCCAGAACCTGCTTTAACTCTTGGTATGAAATTACTGAAAAACTTCAAGCAGGTCTCGGCTATATTACTAGCCAATATAAATGGAGAAGCAGCATCTCTGGCGATCCGCCTGAAGTTGAAGGAAACAGATATAACAGATCAACCAATTGAGCTTGCCAGAATCATAGAGAAATGCTATGAAGAATTAGGTAGAGACAGCTTGGGTGGAAAACCAGTTAAGCCCCAACTGCTCGAAAATCCTGAAAAATTATTTATTAAAAATAATTCAAACACTCCTAAAAAGAGCTGGGATGGAAATAAACAATCCACTCCCAAGGAAAACGTTTTCCAGTCCAGAGGAAGGTCGCCTCGGCGGAGGGAAAGAACTCCGACTGGAGAACACCAGTCTCCCCAGAGTGAGCCCTCTGAGAAAAGATATAACCTTAGAAATAGGGATAATTTGAAGAAACCTGATAGATATCAAAGTATTGATACACGTCCCTCTCAATCTTTTTCGCAGAAATCTGAAAGAAGAGGACGGTCAGACCCAGGAGAGCACACCAAGTCCAAAGACAAGGAACCTGCTCAGAGTAAAAAATCACAATTTCCAAAAAAGAAGGTAGACAGTATTAGAGTAATCGAACATGCCGAGAATACTGAGGACACAGTTGAAAAACGGGAAGTGGGCACAGACAATGTTAGACAGTGCAGCAGAAATCAGTATAGCCCGCAAGATCCTGATGAGTCATCTGGAGACAGTGGACACGAATGAATACATTCAGGTTGAAACTGCAGACACCAGGCTTAGCGAGCCCCATAAGATATACGAAATAACATTGCGTATAGAGGGTGATAAGACTAGGAAAATAAGGGGTCTATTTTGGGATAAACTCTCAAAAGGCTATGACATTCTGTTAGCTGAAAAAGATTGGCCCCCAGAGTTTGTCAGGGAGTGCCCTCGTGGCGAAGAAATGATTATGCCTGCCTTCTCGAATCACATTCCGATTCACAAAAAAGATACTTATGCAAGGAAATGGGCAGTAGCCCAGGCACCGGCATTATATAAAAATCATGTAGGATGGGATGAGGACTCTCCTCCTCACAAAATCCAGTTAAAAAGTCAACCGACTGCACAAAGGGAGTATCCCATTAAGCAAGAAGCTAAAAAACAAGTCAGGGAGATTTTAGATCAACTTGAATATCAGGGGGTGATTGAAACATGCACCTCTCAAATGAACAATCCTTTGTTTCCTGTCTCCAAGCCAGACAATTCATATTGTCTAGTTTTGGACTACAGACACCTTAATGCATGTTGCAAAACATTTGCAGTACAAAATTCGCATAGTGCTGCACTAATGAATAACATATTTAGGAAAAAACATAAAACGACATTAGACATATCTAATGATTTCTTTTGTCAAAATATTGCACCAGAAAGCAGATACTTGACCTCTTTCTCAGTAATGGGGTCACAGAAAAATGTCTGTAGGCTCCCACAGGGATTCAAGAACAGCCCAGGACTATTCTCAGCTAGAGTAACAGAGTTACTACAAATGTATGATGATGAGGCATTATCTTACTTAGATGATATCTATCTCACAGACGACGACTTGGATACTCACTTTAAAAGAGTGAACACCATTATACTTGGGTTCGCAGCAGAGGGTTACAAATTCAACTTTAAAAAGTCTTGAATTGCCCATCTGGCAGTATTATTTTTAGGATACAAATTATCAAGTGAAGGAAAAAGCCTAGCGGACAACTTCTTAGAGAAGTGCGCTGTACTCCAAGCACCAAAAACGCTGATGAACTTACAATCGATTCTAGGCTTTCTGAATTTCGGTAGAACTTACATTCTAAACTACGCAGAGAGGGTTAAACCTCTCTACGAATTAATTAAACCTGATTTCAAACCAATCACCTGGACTCAAAAACACACAGAAATTTTGAGATCTCTGCAAACAGACATGTTAGCAAAAACAACATTAGATACACTTGACAACACACGCAATCTTGTAATCCGAGTCATCCCAGGAAGATGCGGATTCACGTACCTGACCTCTAATGAGGGAGAAAAGATACCAATTTCAATTAAATCTCACTTGTACACACAAGCAGAAAAAACATTCAGTCCCACAGAAAGAACTGTGAAAGCAGTAGAAACTGCATTAGCGAATGAACGAGAACTAGCGCATGGCAAAAGGATTAATATCCTCACAGCAGAATCCGCCTTCGAGGCGCTATTCAGCCCAGTAAACCTGCCTACAGTGTTACTGGATCCGAAATGGATACAGTGTGTAGATTCTCTAGGAGCAGAAGATGTAAAATACTATTTCGCCCCGCAATTCAAAAAACTGAATGATTTAGAATATGAAGAAGAATATCCTCTGCCAATCGAACTTCTGCCTCTCCCACAGTACGCCTGTATAATCTATACAGATAGATTTGTACAGCATTTCAACGTAGAGAACAAATCCTACGATGCAGCCTGTGCGATTGTTAAAGGTCGATGGCTGTGCGGTAAATTCAGACCGAAAATAACAAAAACTGAATCAGTTAAATACTGTTCGGCTGGGAGAGCAGATATCAGATGTTTAAAGATGGCGCTTAAAAATGCAGAACGTGAATTCCCGACACTTATCGTGTGCGATTCTCATTTTTGCGTCAACTCTTACACTAACAAGTTGCAGAGCTGGATTGAAAACGATTACAAAGATGACACAGGTGCCACAATAAAGCATAAAATGCTCTGGAAACAGGTAGCTTTTTTACAGAAAGAACTTCAAAAGACTCACGTGGTACACGCACAGAGTCTTCAACGTGATGGCGTTCACGTTGCAGGGAATTCATTGGCTAATACAGCCACAGCGGAAGCAACTAAACCGGCTTCCGTAGCCACAAAAAAGCGTTCAGAAAAATACATAGACGGGGAAACCATGCTGGCAGTCAAAACATCCGTAAAAGGCGACTGTGCAGCCCTACCAGTGAACTATCCACTCAATTATGCATACGTAATTGATGCAAACTCCGTTCCTTTTGCTCGAATCCCTGGAGTGGGGGATAGGGTAATTCCAAACATGAAACGGAGAGGTTTCCTATTACAGGAGGCAAATATGGGGTTGGGTCTAAGACACCAAACAATCAGGGACTCTCTGAAAGAATTGCAATCAGAGTACTGGTGGCCGGAAATGAGTGAAGGAATTCATGATTTTGCAAAAAATTGTGAAGACTGCAACAGAGATCGCAGTGGAGAACCGGCCAGTGTAGTGTCAGAAACCCTAATAGAAAGCATAAGGCGATCTATCCGCGCAATCAAACAAGAGAAACGCGTCCCATTGTACATCATTAAGGCTAAATCCACTTAAAAAATGTGGCCCCAGCGCTTGTCTGACGCCAGAACGGTTATAAAAGATCTGCGAGTCTTTATCGGCACATACGCAATTGCCATGTTCCATTCTGACCAGGGTCCTGCTTTTAGCTCTCAAGCTTATAAGGAGGCCATGGCCATCATGGGAGTTGGGTTGCGGTATTCTTGTCCGTCACACCCCGAAGGGAGCAGTGTGGTAGAAAGAAAAAACCGGGACATAAAGCAATCTATAACAGCGAAGGTATTAGGTTCGGGTGCTGGGTGGGTCAAACATTTAATAAGGGTCCAGGTAAGCCTAAATAACTTGCCAAGAAATTCTCTAAAAGGTTTCACCCCATACAAACTATTGTTCGGAACTAGAATGCGAATTCAGGACTTAGATAGTCAGGTATCGGTGGTAGACGATAAGAAAACAGACTATGACATCAAAGACCGTTTGGCTGTTTTACAGGACTTGAATGAAACAGCAAAATCCTTAAGCAACATAAAGTTAAAGCAACAGCCAGCTACCACTGACGAGGCACCACCAGCACCAGCCCCAGCAAGGCCTGTCTGGATTCCAAAGATTGGGGATCTAGTCAGAGAAAAAATAGCGGTGAAGAAGGAATTTGGGCCTTCTTACAGAAAAGCAGTACCTGTCTTAGCAATCAACGGAACAAGATCAGTAGTACTACCGCCCCTGGCTGGTAAAAAGGAGAACAGAGTTGTATCAATCGACCTGGTAAAACCACAAGCATGTGGTCTATAATCAACAGTAGGCCCAGTGGACTCCCGAGAAACAACAGAATACCCAAACTTGCAACAATCCAAGAGGTTCAAACTGAAAGACTAATCACATTCGATCAGCCTGCAGTGCACAGAGAGGGACTATGCAATAATGCCATGGAACTCGTGCCTCTTGAAACACAGATTGAAACAGTTCGTCAAGAAACACCAGTCTACAATGATGTGGCATCAGACTGTGCTACCGAAAGACAAATTGAAAGAACAAACCCAACAATTGACAGAACTGCCTCTGGCTACTTCATCAATTTCGACAACTTTTCTGAAGATCAAAACGACCCCGAAGTGATGCCAGAAACAAAAAAGACTTTTAAAGAGAAAGCAACTGAACTCTTTTAACAAATCAAAGAAGTATATCTGGATGCACCGTTGATTGAGCATTGGATTATTTCAGGGGTATTCATACTCCTACTATGCCTAATTTTAGTTTTAATTTTAGGAAAGTTTATTACAATACAATGGACACAGCAAGTCAGAACATCAACTTAGTCCTCAAACCACACTGATCATCCCAGGTGAAGAAAAGAGAACTGTCAACAGTAAATGTCACAGCCATTCCAATACCCGGTGGGGTAGTATGGGAGGAAACTGACTATGAAATCTATGGTACGGTCGAAATCCTGAAGTATCCTCATCAATTCAAGGTTTCCTTAAGTGACTTTGTAAAACCTAGTACATTCTCTGATGATTGGGACTTTGAAAGTATTAATAATATGATGTCTGATTTAGTAACGTCAGCTAGATTCACAGATCATGATTATTTACAAGGTTTGTCTAGTTATGAACAGATGTTCTGCTTCACACACTATGGTGATCATTATTTGCATAAGTCTGCACAACCTAGAAATGTTTTTAAATATAACCAATGGGAACATTGTGCTACACCACCTAAAAGCAGTTCTAAAACATTTTATGAGAAATTTCAGTGCTTCTCAGGGTTTAACACCAGTGATGCAGAAACGTTTTATTATAAACTGTTAGATAAAACAGGATTGAAAACAATGCTGACAAATACTAAATTGATATATTCAGAAGCATTTTATGAAAAAATGATGATACTTGGTTTTGATTTTTGGAAAAATAACATTGAAACAAAAACCATCTGGGGTACAAAAGAGTGGCAGGTACAAGGCCTAGAAGCATTATTCAGAACCTGCATGATCCCAGAGCAAATGATGTTTTTAAATGACACAATTCACCAAACATCCTGTCTTGGCCTAGCTAAGATAAAAGACCTTAACAAACCGTCTATTCCGAAGCCAATACCTGATAATGCAACAACAGATATTGAGATAGACGTATCTAAAATTTAACAATTAAACAGAACACATCCTGATTGGAAAAAGTGGTTACTCTGGCCCACTGACACAAACAACTGTCAAGATAGATTCCTGAACAAAACACAGGGGTTACAAATGACCAGACAAGACCCTAGATACTCCCAGAGACAACATCCAGGGATAGTAACAACATACAGTGTAGGGAAACTCTGCCTTGAATGGCTAGAATCATCCACACTGGCTGAAATGAAGCAACACTTATCTTTACTTAAAGATGGTGCTGATTTGCGCGATTTTATTATGGGACCACGCAAACAGCGTCAAAAGCGTTTCATAGCGACCAGTATCTATGCTGCATACAACGAGGCTTGGAAAGTCGCACAAATTGAAACAGCTGAAAAAATACGAGAAATTGATCGTATTAATTTGGAAAAATCACTTTCTGTAGTGGACAATGGGTTAATGACTCTGTCCTCCAGAATATATTCGTTGGACAATATTGTATCATCCGCCATAGAAATAATAGACAAAGACTTGCTAATGTTACAGCATGGCCAGTCACAATTGCGTTCTATTGTACAGTTAGGCTGGACGCTGCAAAATCTTCGTTCAGGCTATGTGCCTTGGCGTTTAATCAACACAACGTCATTGTTTTCCATCTTTAACCTTACTGATAAACAAATCAGCTTGGCACAGAAAGGAGCAGACTATACAATCCTGAGCATCGAAAAACTTGAGAGATTACCTTTGACAATGTCAGAAAGTCCTGTCATTGAATGGATAATACATGGGATTATCACAATTCCGATAACAACTTTCCGATTTAAAAATTGCCTTGAATACATACCTACTGGCCAGTATGAACGATTGGGAAAAGGATACATTAAGTCAACATGGAAATTACCATACAAACACACATGCTATAGTGACAGCAACAAAAATGTATTTCTTAGTGGTGAAAATTGCAAGCATTCACTAAACGGTATACTTTTGTGCCAGGGTATTAATTTACACGGATCCTGTGAAGGAAATTCTAAGAACCTTTCATGCCACCAGCATGTCATACCTGCAACACAGATAGAGCCTTTCTTTATGCAACTCACAAATGGGATCACAGCTGTTGTGGCCTTTTGCCAGGGAAAGCCTATCTCGTAAGCGTAACTTCCATGGTCAAATGCTGCATGCAAGCATTGTTTCCGAGGGGCCCTGGAGACATAGAGACTCCCATCTGGCCTCGTCTGAATTTCTCTTCTATACGAATTGATACTTTAAGCAGAATGAAATCTGTGCTTTTGCAGACAACAGTGCCCATCACGTCATCAAAAGAGACGTATGATCTCCTAGTTGCAAGGACAACATCAGAGATTCATGACCTTTTATCAACAAATTGCCCTGTGCATTTCGTAGAAATGCTTAGCCAAATTCTTTACATGTCTAGTGCCATAGGCATCCCAGGCATATATAAGACGATTTTTACGGGACTGCTAACACCATTTCAAGCAATTCTGGGAATCATTCCCAATTTTGTCCATTCAGTCTTTGGCGGCATACCCCTATTTTTGGGACTTGTAGCAGGCATTTTATTTTTGACCCTCCTGCTCCGATATGGCAAGCCAAAGCTCAGACATGACTCCTACAAGGATGGAAGAAACAATCCTAGCAATACGCTACCGGGACAGAATAACTAGAGTCCTTGGATTGGCCAGGCTGAGAGATCTAAACATGACCTGGTTCCTTTCATTCAGACCTATATGGCAATCCTGCATCTTACCTGTGCTACGATGTATGCTATGCGGAGATGAATGCGTGTTGGACATCTGTCTTGCACTTCCATCAGCACTACCAATGGATATCGATACTTTGCTCAGTCCGATAACGGCTCACGCATTGTGTTGTCCCCAGCGGCTACCAATCCTGATGACGGCATTCGTTGAGACTCCTGTACTACGACTAGGTGGTAACAGTGGAGCAAGTGACAAAAGCAACATCACCCAGGTACGACCTTCTGTGAGCATTGCTGATCCAGACTTTGATGATAGCAATCATTCTCACACCTGCCAAGTTACAGCACTATCGAATTTGGTCGAACCGTCACCTGATTTTGTAGACCAATTCTTTGAGAGCCTGTCTGATATGATGTTCTCCCCCGAACAGAAACAATAATTTTAAAAAGCATTCCGACACACAGCGTTCCCATGAACTCTGAATTCGGCCTTCAGTTTTGATCAACAAAAACTACTAAAAGCGTTGGAACTCTATTCCCCCGTTCACAAGAAAATATTTTTTGGATTGAACTATTTTTCATAATATTTTCCCCTTTTTCTGGCACGAATTCTTTGCTTAAAGTAGACCTATTCATAAAGAACAGAAGCTTCTACTTCTATTTAGGTAAATCTAGAGACATAATAACTTAACACCAGCCTCTAGCTCATTTTACTGCAATGCATTTATATGTGATGAAATTATCTTGCCCTTCTTTTCTGTATTAAGAGATATTTCATGTGTAATTTTTTCGCAAAATCGTTCATTGATTACATATGCTATAATTTTTGAATGATTCCTATGCTTAAAGACGTACAGTACCTATATTTTCACGTATTTCAAATACGCCTATTTCAAATGCAAATATGTATTTTGGGGTGGGCAATGTTACACATGCATCTTATTGCTCTAGTTTTAGTAATTTGATGGACATAAATTCGTGGAGTGGGTGTCGCGTTCTAATCTAGGACCCTGATCGATACTGTGACCTTATGCCCCTATACGGCTATAATCCCTTTGTACCCCTATATTGGCATAACCGATCAAATGCAATATTCAGAAACTCGTCTCTGGCCTCACACGATCAGAGCCACATTTCAGAATCTCTTCCTCTGCAACTTCCTTTGCAGCTCATTAGTGCAAATGACACAGCAGAAGCCACTATCTAAGATCCCTAGATTAACACTCCGAGTTCTTCAACAAGATAAAAACTCAGCAACCTGGGAAAGCCCTGCTTGCTATGTTTTGATTAGTAATAGAACTCTAATGAGCACTGAGAGACGATCACTTCCTAGTGACATCTTTATTGACGTCTTATGTCCAAAAACTTACGTCAAACAAGGCACCTTTCAGGTATAAATATTACCAACGTTGCCTTAAGCAGATGCTAGCTGCCTCATAGACATCGCTGTCGTTATCGCTGCTGATACTATCGCTGCGAACGAGCGAACGATGGTGTGGTGAACACAGGAGCTGAAAAGCCGTCCCTTGCAGAGCCCAGCAGATGCAACCAGCCCACGGACGCTGCCCCTCCTCCTCCTCTTTGACGCACTGAGAAAGACCCTGTCTTTTCTCCTGCCGGGAAAATCCAGCTCCGGCGTTTCCAGCCTACTCTTGCGAGTGACTGGGATATCGAGTCCTGAAGGAGATACAGGCCCTTCAACATTCTATTCCAGAGGTATGGTGTTGACTAAACCCTTGGAGAGAATTCTTGAAGCAAACCTTGGCAAAACCAACTTAACTAAAGCTACTTACTTACTCCCTCCCAAGTATTAGGCTTAGGTCAGGTACACTGGGGTAGGCGTAGTTAGAAGCACCAGTTGAGTACGTTAGTCAAATGTATATATGAATGTATATATGTTTTATTCATTTTAAACCATTGTATGGCTAAGAAACCATATCAATGCTTTTACAGTATTACTTCGTGATACTCTTATTCCTGTACGCACTTTTTATAATAACAAGTCTTGCAATTGTGGCAATACATTTTTCTTGTATGAGAAGAAAGACTGTTCAATAAATAATACCTTTTATTGAAAACGCCCGTCTCTCTATTCTCTACATATTGTGAAAGTAATCTGCACAACAACTGACTGAGTAAAATAACTGTCTATTGTATCTGAGGAGCAAAGTTGTCATGTTGCACGGTTGTTGGAAAACGGAATCCCTTCTTGGCTGTGCCAGGGAAGCTGATCACTTCCTATTCAGTCAAGAAAGTTTCCAGTGACCTCTGAGCTAGTTGGTAACAAACCCAATTAAGTCTAGCATAGTCAGTAGAGGCCAGGAAGATCCGTACTTCTACGTCGATACTACTGTTTATGTTATTCCAATGTGCAGGGCCTATTGGGAAAATAGGAACTACACTACACCTGCACATAAAAAATCATCCCTGCAACGCAGCCACCCTTGCACCATGGCACAAGGGTGTCCACATTAGCGCTAGGCAGCATTTTTAGCGCCAGCATAAAGGAAATCACTGGGGTGCATCGTATTCTTGTGAATATGAAGCATCCATGTGTTTTTTAAATAATGCAGCATGGCACTCCTAATTTGCTTGCAGAACCCCGCCAAGCTGCACCATTTCTTTATAAATATGTCCTCAGTTTTAACCCAGTATTTATCAGTAATCAATTCAGGCTCCCCAACTGTGATCCTGTGTTACAAAAATAGTTCTACACTAGTGTAAATTGTATTTCTAAAACTCTCTTTCATGATCTTAATAATGCTCTCTAAATATATACGTTTTCTACTACATGGTGGACTAACTCTAGCCTCAATTTTTTAAATGTTTTGTTATATTTTACATATATTTCTGTTCACTGCACAATCGCCTACACAGGCCGATCTTGTGAAAGGGAGCCAAACAATAGGATAGGCCTTTCCAGAATGGCTCCCAGTGTTAGATGGTGATCCCGATGATGATGCACGCACCTCTCGGTGGGAAAGGGTTAACCATCCTATTAGGGACGACTGTTCCAGATAATTGATATAGGGATTTTGTTTTAATTATTCTAAGGATACTGCAGCTGTCCAGTAATGGCCTGTCCTGGCACATAAGTGCAATTCTTTTACGGAAGATGTGAACATGTGATCAGGAAAAATGCTGTTACTCCAAGTGCAAGAGGGCCAGTGGCTGACCAGTTGACCCATGCTGTATGCTATGTTGGGAAAAATGTGTTTGGCAGATGAACAGACAAATATATGAAGGGGACTGGCCAAAAGATTGTTCCTGTATCTGTATTTGCATATATTTGTATTCATAATTTTTTTTATTTAATGAGGCTGGCAAGACCTAAGAGTTCACGAGTTAATTTCATTTTTATAAAGTGTAACATAATACAAGAATGAGAAATATTTTAAATAGATGCAAACAACAGAGTTCGAAATAATTTGTTTGCCCTGTGAATTATATAATTCTTCCTTCAAACTGGACTAGAATCCCCTGAAGAAATACTCTATCCCAGTTGTTCTTAACCTTTTGATTTCTGAAGATCCCCCACTTACAGGAATTCACGAGCCACCACTGAATAATTATTGGAATGTGGAGATCCCCACTGAGTACTGGAAGCCGTGGACCCCGGCCTCAACAATTTCAATGGTTTGAACCGCAGTACTATACACAAAAAGACAGACACAAGCATTCATCAAACAAATACACAAATTATGAAATATTTTATTTATTCCAAAGAAATATAAAAAAAAATCAATTGCAATTTTAATGGGTAGGATGGAGCTTTATGAAATTTAATTGAGGACATCGATCATCCATATTCTATTCTGTTTGATGCACGTGCACTGGTCCACAAATTAATCTGAGGATACCAAGCTAATTTTTTGTCTATAATTCTAAATTCCTTCACATATAGAGAATGCTTAATTTTTTAAAAATATTTTGCTTCTTTATTTATATATGTTTTATTATTCAATTAATATTATTTAATTTTCTAAGCAGTTGCGGAACCCTTGAGTAAGCGATGCAGAACCCCTCCTGAAGTCCCCGCACCACAGGTTGAGAACTGCTGCTCTAGCCTGTTAAGGATAAGACATGGCCTGGAAACATAGCAGCTTGTCTTCCAAGCAATGAGATTAGACAACATGGTCTCCCACTCACATATAGGCCGAATCATACTGCAGGTGAAAGAACAGCATGACCTTTTTCCCAGCGAAAAAAATATAAAACAAGTATCCATTCCTGCGAAGATCACACTGGTGAAAATGTTACAATCCTGTGAGTGTCATTGATCTCATATATTTTCATTCAGATTTCAGAATCAATTAACAAAAATATACATCCTCGACTGAATTTCATTTTGTGTAAACCATATCATGATCAGACAATGAAAATTGAGTTAAAAAGAAGCAAAAGCAACTCAGCTTATCAAATAGGAGCTACTCTTTAAGTCAAGCTTTCTTCATCCTTAGGGAATGGGGTGATCTGGCTTGATGACCCTCCAGATGCTTTCTACTTCTACCAAATAAATGAAAGTGATGTGAAGCTTAAAACATTTAGTTTTCAATAGCTTATGGCAAGGTTCCATGACCTCTGCTCCTCTGGTGGATTAAAAAAAAAAGAATTCATGCACTGGAGCACTAGATTGTCTGCCTACTGTCCTGAGAGACAAATAAAATCCATACATAAATATTGGAAACCTGAGAACTGGGCAGCACATGAAAACATGGCTTCTCTGGCTAATATCGTTATTGGTTGCAAGCCTTTGATTGTGGACAGCCACGGCACGAAGGTGCTTATTCCTGTAGAATGTTCATAGCACACAGGTAATACATCTTGGCATAAGTAGGGCATCCATAGCTTGAAATGACCATCCCTGATATAATGCTAGCCTTGGCATAATGAAGATAATTACTTGTATACTCTGGGCGTCAACAACATGATGTTGCCTGATCGCCTCACTATAATTATTAACACATTGTGGGTATGCATAGCACAATGGTTCTCACTCCTGATATATATTGACCAAGGTATAATTGTGATATTTATAAGCATATTGCTGACATCCATGGCATAATGGGGCTCACTCTATCCACAATCATGATTGTGGGCAATCTGGGTCAGTGCATCAGGGCAGTCCAAAGATAGTGGTCTCCAATTGTAACAACTAGGTTCTTGGGATTCTGCAATCCCCAGTGTTAAAATGGGGTTTCTGGTTGGCCAGGCTATGCACCTAAACCAGGCAGAAGCCACCACTCTAGTCAGAGTAGGGAGTCACACACACACAAGATAAGCCCTGCTCATCGACTTAGTAGCTTGACAGAGCAGCCAGGCTTATCCCTGAGGCAATGTGTAGGTATTTGTGCAACGCACCCACACACCAGTCATACACTAGGCACACAACAAAAGAGACTCCACACAAATATATAAAAATATCCTTTGTATTATACAGAAGACACATAGACCACAATCACATAAATCAATACTCACTTGGCCAACTAGGCAATAGCCATCACCTCACATGAGGTACACTGAAGTACATACTCATAGTTTGCACAGGTCATAAATCACTTTGTGGTGTATGTAAAGCACATTAGTCCACAGATGTTTTGTAGCATATGTAAAGCACATTAGACCTTAAGCACCAATAAGGCAGATCAGTTTTAGCACTTGACTGCCAGGGTACAACAGCAGACCAGTCAAAGACTTATTCAGAGAGTTGCTGTGGACTAGAGACTGAGAACTCAATTACACCATGAAAATACTTAATAAACCGATCTTTGATCTGTGAATGCTTTTAGGGAAAAGTACATTATGACATATAAAACTAAATACTATACAAAAAGATATTGATCCCAGGTACAAATATCAATAGGTCCACTTGAAGGACCTCGCATACTGCCGAAAGACATGCAACAAGGAATAGTCACAGTCACGTAATAACCCCGTAATTGCAACCTAGTATCCCTATCTCAGAGGTATATTTAATGGTTTTCCGTGACATCTGAAAATACAAGATATACATTTATAAAAAGTCAGGCCTATTGGTCTAGTGGCGTGCCGAGGGTATCCCTGCCTGGATATGGGCCCTTCAGTAAATATGGAATAAATTAAGACAATACCAAAATATGAACTTCTTTTTACTTTTACTATTACCATGTCATTCATATAGACTCCAACATACTGACAAGAGCAAACAGTACAAAATAGTCATCACTTCAGTTAATGTGTTATTACTACCTTTACCAAGATTGCCTAGAAACAACAGATGATACGCAAACAAAGGTCCATGCACTCCAGACAATCTGGGCCCTTAGGCCCTGGTCAGACATGCTTGAAATTGTAGGCAATCTTACTCCCAATTTCAAAATGTGGTGTAAGGGCTTAATTGTGGTCTGTCACACTCTTTCTGGTTGCAATTCATTATTGTTTTTCTCAACCCTTGGTCCCTGTAGCTTCCTCCTAACTACAAGTCTCTTTGAGAGTCTCCTGCCTTTCTATCCCAGTTCTTGGGAGTCTTTTGGCCTGGGTCTTCCTGTTGCATACCCCCGGCCCTAAAGATGGACTACTGCTCCAGCTGGCACTACCCAAACACCTCAGGCCTTCAGCCACTTGAGGGATTTCTGTGTGTCTAGTATGAGTCAGTGGGACCCACTCCAGTTGTACCCACCACTTGACCAGTTCATGACCCTAGCTACCCTAGGCCAACTGTTTCGCTGAGAGTCATAACAAATCATCTGGATGAGTGCACTTGGAATGCTATAATCTTTTCTCTTTCCTGACAAAAGATAGTGCAAGTACGGCAGAACACTATACTGAGTGTATAAACAGTGGTTCACATTAGGCCCAATACCGGATTAGACTGGACCAAGTATGGTCCTGGTACCAGCCATAGCATGATCCTTGATAGTGCATTTTGGTTGGATCTGAGGAAGTCCTGACGTTTTCCATCAACGGCTCATGAAATGTCCTCCAATCCTGACAGCCATTTGTATTCCTACAAGTATAACTACCACACTTTAGCTGTAAGATCTTTGGTAGGTATTCTAGGACCAGTTTTAGATCGCCTCTCTCTTACCCTCACTGTGAGTGTCCAGAGGACTGTGTCACCATCAGTAGCCTTCAGCGATATTTTCCATATCAATCAGAAAAGAACCAGATTTGTGTGAGTGATTCTGCAAACAGGTCTGCCAAATACTACTTTTAAAAGGGGTTAGAGTCCCTTTTGAAAGGTAACACATGACTTCATAGTGAACAAGTGCTTGTTTAACTAAAAGTTGAATACCAAGAACACTCATTGTTACATACCAGTAAGATAAGATTGCAAGAAGGCGAAAAGGGAGATAAGTACCATAAAATTTGAAACTCACTCAGGTTAGAGAGTGTAAATTCTGAGGACACTGCCAAATAGACATATAAAACAGTCGACCACTAGACATAGCATTTATCTCTATCAGTGAGCCAGTAGTGAAGAAAACTGCTGACAAAGGAACAAGCTGAATAAATAACAGTCAACGTTCAAGGATATTAGCTAACAGGTACAAACTAGAATTTAGTGAGTGGAAATGTAAAATATATTTATATGTAAAGCTAGATTAACTAGCACGTCTGTGTCATTTAACAAAAGTGTGTTCCTAATAAAATGGTTAACAATGCCTAAAGTTGAAACCAGAAATTCCACCCTGGAAACGTTAGGTATGCTTAATGAAATGATATTGAGAATAGAGTGTCATTACTAGCAAACATTTGTGAACTGAACTGCTATTTGTACCTTTGCATTCTAGGTGTTAGCATTACAGTAATGTAAGACCATGGAGACTGTGGAAAGATTGAGAGGCAGAGACACTAGACCAATCTTGTCTTCTCTCTTTCTGTTTCCAATTCTCCCAGAGGGGGCTTGTTGAGACTCAGTATAATCTGAGCACTGTTGTGCATGTTGGTGGGCAAGGTGTGCTATGATCGTTCCTGTTGAACCAGACTGGAATCCAACTACCTTGCTTTTCGCAAAAAACTAAAGACCCATCTGTTTCCCAAATAACACCCTTCGGTCGCCTTCCCTCCTCTCTCCCCCTCATTAGGATTTCATGTTACATAGCGCGGGGATGCCCTTGGGTCACCAGGCGCTTTAGAAATCGCTAAAATAAAATAAATAAATAAATGACAAAGGATAGTGCATGGCAGTCAGTCAACAGAAGACTTTCCTTCTTTCTGAGTCCCTAGAAAGTCAAGCCTCAACTGCCAGTCTAAAGGGACTGGTTAAGCCGGCCAAAAGTGATGGAGTCAAAGTACATTACAGTTCGACGATACACATATATGATAAGTCCCCTCTCCAAATACAAGTATATCCACACTCTGGGTCCATCACAATTGCTTTTCTGTGGTTCCACTGTATTTTTAAAGTCTCTGGCCTTGTGCAGTGGTTTAAAAGTGGAGGCGAAGAGTCCTCAAAAGTGTGTGCACCTACCCAGGCCAGACACAAGGACACATTTCATGCAAAAATATAGCACGGAATGTCGAATTTGCTTTTCACTTATTTATGCATAATTTTGCCAAACATTATGCAAATTTCACACACCCCTAGTTTGAAAGTCTAGCAGCAAGATCAGAGAGAAACTACAACAGAAGGCTCAGCATGTCATCATTCACCAATCCTTCTGGTGTCCATGACAATCCGACATTGACCTAGTGTATAACTCATTTCGGAGTGCCAAAGGACAGACAAGGGCTACTAAACTCCAATCAGGGTGGTTGACATAATTTGACAATAGTGTCCTGGCTCCCATTATATTATCGCTCTGCAAACTAGGCCAAGTACATCCTTTCCATAGTTGTCTTTCAGGATAGCAAGAGAATACAACCAAAGGCTTCTTAGGGAAGTAATGTAGGGACAAGAACCCAGAAATCAATAATCAACCAACAGACACAATAAAATGCAGCCCCACACAATGCTTTTCTTATAAAAAAGAGAAGTACATTAACAATAAGACAAAACCTAACATTACACAAAGTATTGGAGTTCAAGTTCAGGGTTTTTTACTCACTATTGGTTATAACCAATTTGTCAGTGCTCACACCCACCTGGAATTCTGATCAGAGGTGATTAGCCATGTCCTACAAAAGTAATGTCCCGCTACCTCTGTAACTTTCTTTTCCATCGTAGGTACTACAGAATTTAGAAAAAAAAATGTATTGCCATGTTCAAATGTTGGCGCCACAATATTGTAGCCCAAATATAAAAAAAAATCCATTGAAACTGTGCAAAATTCCAAAATATTGAAACACAAAATATTGGTAATACAAATATTCAGAATAAAAAAAGCAAACCATAATACTGATCTTGCTTTATAACTTAACACTGTTCAAATATCGCCAAACGATATTAAAGGCATAAATATACATGTGAATAAAATTTACAAAAAATATAACAGACACTCTTAATACAACAATAAGCATTTAGCATACAGTACATAATGAAAACAATTGGAATGCTCCAATATCAACACTAGAAAATTAAGATAACCAACAAAATCCCACAAAAAAAATCTCTATGAAAGAAGCATACAGTTTCACTACCCTTGTACCTGCATCCAAATGAGAAGAAAGAAGCCAGCCATACGGCACAAAACTTTACAGAAAACTCGAAAAAGCTCCAAATAATTTCCTTAACAAACTAACATCAAACTTGCTGGAAATTATTTAAACAAAATAACAAAATAAATAATACATTAATTCTTTCTTGAAACCACAGACCACAAAAACAAAAATATAGCACAAGAATGGCCTAACCAGAGAAAAAGTCAAAAAAACAAAACAACCAACTTGAAAAAAGAAAACTGCTTTTACTTGAAAGTACTAAACAAACATAAGCTGTAGCAAAATTTGTTAAATAATTAATATAGCACAAAAACCACAAAAGGTTATTTTCTTTATAGGTTTAAATTAGGGGTTGGCGGAATTTGCGTGATCGCGTTACGCAAATCTCTGCAAAACGGTAAAAAATTTCCGCAAACACGCAGAAATTCCGCAAACACGCAGAATTGCTTGTTTGTGATGCTTTTTTCCTGTTTGCAATCGCTGTTGCGTGCTCGGGGGAAATATCTTGCGAAGACGCATTTTGAGAACGCGAACAAGCGAAAAATTTCACGAAGTCGCAGAACTCAGAATTTTGGGCAATTTTGCGTTCTCCGCGAAACACAAAATAACCCAAATTCCGCAAAATCCACGAGCAGAACGGAATTTACTGCCCAGGCTTAGTTTAAATCTAACAAAGAGTACAACATGTCTAAATAAGCAAGATACACTGATTCCCAGAAAGAAAAACCCCTGCTAATGTAACTCAGCTACACCTAAAGCAAAGAAAGTAGCAGTGATCGAGCGCCGTGACAGAAATCCTGCAATCAGAATTTATATATTATAAGAAAGAATATGCAAAATAGGATCACATACAGCAGATAACATATCAACCAAGCATGTTCCATAAAGCAAATTACCTAATCTACACAAAGTATCAAAAGTGGCAAAATCTATGAGAAAGGTGTTGGCATCAGTTGAACAAAGTTTAAGGTTCTGAGCAAGGGAAATGAGCAGAGTTAAGAAGAAGTCTTCTCTCTGCAAAGTCAGGAGAGGATCTGTTAAACTATTCCAAAAACACACCATTAAAACATGGAAGTAAATTCTAGACAGCTTCTTCCAATCAGTTTCCACCAAACTAACCAATCCAAAGACAACGTACTCTGGGAGCAGGGAGACTTTGTAACATCAATCTGGCCTGCCTCGTACAGGAGGGTATCTCCCACTCTCACAGTCTTCATATCTGGGGTCAACTTCCAAATGTAAGTTCAATAGCCAACTAGTCAAATACAGTAACAACAAGCCTATTCTAACTTAACAAGACACATGCTAAGACACCTCCAGAGCAATGAAAACAAGGGATTTGCAAAACGTTTTGTCAAAATGTAATATGCAACTCAGGCCAAGTTACAAGTTAGGCCAACATTGGATACAGAGTAGATTCTAAACAAGTACAGTTAGCATAAGTGAATATTGAGTCCCTTTAAGAAAGGTATACGTTTACCTTTATACAATATATATTTATTATACTTCAACTAAACATACAGGTGGCTCTCACCTAAGTGAAGACATAGCCACTCACTACAATTCATTAAAAAATTACACACATAAAATATTAGTCCAACAAAAGTGGAGTGTGTAGGTTGCATATAAAAAGGTGGGGCACTAAATTACGCAGGTCCAGCCACAAAGAATGTGGCCACTGTAAATAAATTCTAATCAAATGGTTGCTATGGGAAGGCAATTACTGTTAAGTATAGGGTACAAAGCACTGGGAAGGCAATTACAGTTAAGGGAGGGGTAAAAAGCACAACTGAGCATAATCATTCGACAAATCTGGTAAAACAGAGGTCTGAAATATAGTCCTAGAACTCAAAGAAGCTACCAGAAACTAAAGTGTACCAAGTGGAATAGTGGAGCAGTAATTAAAATGTACACTCACAAAATTCTAATCCACTGGATAGCACAACTACCAACCATGCAGCACATTGAAAAAACATAGCTACAAAAAGGCACAATAACAAAATATTTAACCTGTCCACAAAAACCGTTCCACAGATAGACAGCCATGACAACCTAATGATTACTAACAATTTCCAACTATATCACAATCAAAATAACGAAAAAGAAATGTTAATTTTTGATAAGGAACAACCCTGCAAACATTAAATCAAAGCACCATATGGCTAATTGAGTGTGCTTTTAAAGCGCATTCTCCAACTTTCTACCAAAAATATGCCATTCATGCACAACTCCATGAGAATAACACACCATTGTTATTCACTTTATTACCAAACAATAAAGCGCCTACTTAGAAATATTTCATACAATAAAAGAAACATTTAGCAGTTATGCTCACACTAAAATAATCATGGATTTCAAGTTTGCTTTGATAATCACAATATGCAAAGTGTACCCAAACACATAGACAAGGGTGCTATTTCCATAACAGAGCCATATTTCGCCAACTAAAACATATCTACCTCAAGTATCCAATACTCCACAAATACCACATTCCAGATCACATTTTTCAAAACAACTATTTGCATTAGTATGTGTGCCACCACAGCCATGAAAATATATTATGACTTACTAATAGATTCTACATTTTACAAAAGAAAATAAAGAAAAATGAACCCCACTCCTAGATTACTTTGAGAACACTTGGGTGGTCACTCAACCATTCCAAGCCAGGTCAGATTCCACACTAACTTGTGGAATGTCTACGAAAGTACACTAAACTAAGAATCTATAATAAATAATGAAGCAGAAGGGTGACACAATTTATTTCAAGCCACAATTGGCAGATACCATCCAACTGCGTACCAGTTTAAATACTCAAAATAAAAAAATAGATACAAGATTTATATATTTTTAATCATTAATTTTGCTAAATACATTTAAAAATATATATATATCTGTAAACAAAGTGTATAAAAATGTTTTCGAAACTTTTCCTGAAATAGCTAAAAGTGGAAGTTAAACACAATATTTAAAATAGACTACCCCGAAAAAACTACCACTGAACCCAAAATAGAACAAAACACCATTTAATAACAAATTACTGGATATAAATTAATAACTTAGATGTATTAATTTAACAATAATAAACATTTTAAAAAAACATTAAAAAAGATATACCTACCACCATAAGCCCTTATATTTTGTAAGAGCCCCCCAAAAATTATATACATGCATAACAACAATAAAAATAAAAATAAATATATAATAACATCATTTATGTAAATTATATTTCTAGAATCTCTACAAAAACTTTAAAAATAAAACAAAAGAAACCTGAAATATTTTAAAAACTTACACCAAAAACAGTAATTTTAAAATTAATAATAATTATGCACTGATATTTACATAAATAATAGCATTACAACAATAAAATGTATAAAAAACAATATTAGAAACATTTCAACTACTATATTTTAAACTTCAGTATTAAAATGCTGCCAAAAAAATACTATACTTACCAACAATATTACTTACTTCAATATAATGATATTATGTCTTTGATATTTTGTTCTGTGGATACTGATATTAAGGGTTCACTCCTCATTAATCTATACAGGACGTCTACTTAAGGGGAATATCAGGTCAAAACCAGCTCAGGAGCTGCACTGTACTATGGTTATGAATTTACTGGCCAAAATACGAGGGATTCACAAGTCTGTTCAGCTTTGTGCTTTTCCAAGAATTCAGGTGGCTCATTGGCCAGGTTTTCAGTCACAGTCGTGGGTTACCTGGCTGGGCGAGGTGCTGATGAGCATGTGACAGTCAGACGTTCTCCGTGTAGTCACACGGAGAGTCCTCCAAGAGGGTTGCAGCCGTGAGCCCACATCTATGGTCGCAATGGAGTTGTAGAACACCAGACTTGAGTTATTTGCGGCACACGTAATGTTCAGGTAAGTGTAAAATAGTTGAGGACAGGGTCCTACCTCTAACAGTACACTAAAGTTACAGCACATCAGGCTAGCACCAGTGACCATTTCCAGGGCAGTTGCCATCTCCGAGGTTTCAGGGAAGTCTTCGGCTGCAGCAGTAGGGGTGACTGGTCACACTGTTCAACAGTGGCAGTAGCATACCTTTCAGGTCATGACAGAGATGCCAAAATGGCTCACTGATGTTGAAAATTGATGTTACTTCACATAGTTCATAAAATGCACCATCAACAAATGCATCTCATCCAGGGTTCACACTGGTGTACTCCCATACACATGTTTGCCTATTCTGAGTATCTTTGTAAGGAGATGGAAAGGCTTCTACTCCTGGACAGTCCCTCCTCTTGCAGGGGCGAGGTGGCAACTTCTCTTTATGAGCAAGTAAGCAGGAACTGCATCTTCTCCAGCAAGTTGTACAGACTTCAGGTGACATTCCCGCACCTCTGATTAACTGGCTGTCGGATGCCGGCCTGGGTTGCACAAAAGCTCTACGAGTACATGAGGAAGTTGAAAGTGCACTCATTTTTAAGAGAGGGGACGTGGAACCACTGTCTAACTTCCTGGAACCGTTTTGGGATGGTTCGCTTTCAGATATAATTTTTGGTTATAGTACAGACACTGCCTTTGTGCAAGGTGTTGCGGTGTTGCTACTTACTGTAGGAAGTGAAGAGGCTGGCTTCAATCATGCGTATCCAAAACATGGGCCAAATGATGCAGCAAATCTTTGCACCTGACTGTCCTAAGCCTTCTTGAAATAGAAGTCTGGGACAGGCTAAGGGGAAGGCCCTGCCCAGAAACTTTTTGAATGAACTGACTACTCCTCAGTTCGGTGTGTTTTTCTACTCTGGAATGACAAAGCAAGCTCGTTACTAAACGATTGTGCCCATTCAAGCTGTTTCTACTATTATGTGCTTGCCAATGAATTGACTCACTTGCCTTAAAATTGGATGAATATTTCTGGGGATGAGAGTCATTTGGTGGATGGAAGAACGGAAGCCAGTCTGTGTTATATCTTGTTCTTTGTGGCTTTAGCCCTGAGGAAGCCCATTCGGGTGAAACGCGTTGGCTGTGGCTGTTGCTGTGTATACTCCTCGTCTTCCTGAAAAATAAAGAAGTCTGTACACCGAAGACTGTGAAGATCATTTGTTTGTTTGGCGTATTATATGGCATTTTCTCACCTTTGATAACAGAATCTGTTGGCTCATTACCTTTCCCCTTCCATACACAAAATGGCAGTACTCAAGAAATATAATCAGCAATTCCTTGCTAAAAGAATCTAATGGAATTTGTAAAGGCAACCATGTATCCATCCTTCCTTACTTCATTGTCTGCGTCTCTACCCACTAGTAATAGGAATGTATGCAATACACTTCGCTGTACACATCATCTGTCTTGTGCCATTGTGAAACCAGAGGCCACCCAAAATGGATCCTCTGGTCACAGCTCTTACACACGTTACTAGGGGTGGGCAGAATTTGCGTAGCCGCGTTACCCAAAGTTCTGCAAAACTGTAAAAAATCACTTGAAGCACACAGAATTGCCTGATCCGCCCGTTCGCGATGCGTTTTTCAGTTCAGGGACGCTGTTTGCGTGCTTGGGGAACATCTCGCGAACTTGCCCATGTGGACACCAATTGGTGGGGCAATCTTGTTTCACTTGTCCCACCCGCTCGCAATGCGTGTTTCCTTTTCACAACTGTAGATGCCCGATGGCGGTTCCGAATTACATGTTTGCGATCGCACATTCTAACGGGATCGCGCGGCCGGCTACCAAAATCTCTTGGCGCACGCAAACGGATAGGAAAACCTTTCGCTGAACAGAGGGATCCCGGAAAGTCGCAACCATGTGTGCGAACACGCACTTTGAAAGCGCGAACAAGGAAAAAACTCTGCTATCCCGAGGATCGCAGAATTTTCGACATTCCGCGTTCTCTGCGGAATTGCCAAAATTCTGCAAATTCCGCGAGCGGGGCAGAATTTACCACCCAGGACTCCATAATACATATAGATTCTCACTGTGACACGTATGCCATCAGACTGCACTCCTCTGAGTCAAAGTAAAAAAGTAGTGTCCAGAATTATAATTCTTCAAAAATATCTCATCAAGAGAGAATGTATGCTTGCTTCTTAATTCTACTATAAAAAACAAGTTCTGAAACTAAGATTTATTACGTGCAAGTGTAGGTCTCAGAACACTCAATCGATTAGAGTGCTGGCTGAGCCAAAAAAAGTCAGGATACCAGAATCATATGCAGTCAGGCACTCAGGACAGAGGTATACGCCCAAATACAATGCATGCCATATTTCCGTCCCAACATCCAGCGACTTCTTTCTTTTTTTAATCAATGGCTTTCCTTCATAAATAACATGTATAAAGAGGATCCCTGGAAAAAGCAATTCACTCACTCGTTCGTACTAGTAGTAATCACTGGTCATAAACTAATTTATACAGTTCAGAGACTTTTTTTATTAAAAAAACACACATAAATAGATAAAACAGAATGCATTACATAATACATTTTGTTGTTCATTAAACAGATAACATTTCATACAGTAAATAAAAAACAAAGTTACAAAATATTTCATCAATGTATACAAATAAAACAGCACAAAGAATAACACATTTTAAGGTGTCAACAGATCCAACCACGTTGGTCACCACTTAATCTAAGGAAAATAATACAACTCCTATGAATCAAAAGCACAACCCCAAAGAATCAAGAACAACCATTTCTGATACTAATTGCAAGATTCAAGAAGCCCTTATAATGTTTTTAGAACAGATCTCTTTTCACAATTGATCTTATACCAGAGATTTACTGGGCTTGAATTCTAAAAACAAAAGAAAGCGTCGACGCGTTTCGGTGTCACTGCCTTTGGATATCGGCACACCTTCCTCAGGACAATTTCGAAGTCCCTTGGGGTTACAATCATGTATCCTTCCTGTGTGTAAGAAAAGGATTGGTTCAATACATTTTAAGGACGTTTCTAATTAGGAGAGAAGATGTTACCTATTTCTATTGTGTATTATTCATACAATCACGATACTATATATCTTATTTAAGATGCAGGGTATATACATTTTCACATTACATTCTGTTTATTTTTATACTTTAAATTATCTGAATTCCTAAAGGCTAATCCCATTTTCTGATACATAGTTCATCTCTTCCACCCTCCGTTATAACCTAGCTGATGACCAGTTTGATATAGATCCACTCAAACACTCATACATACCATTCACTCACATTATTACTGACCTTAAAGTTAAAAAGGTCTATTTCTTTTTAAATCAGAAAGGCACCAAATCCACGTTGGACTGTGTCCTAGATCAATGTCTTTGGAATATACGTGGTCTGGAAAGATACAATATTATTTGTTTAAAAGATTTTTAGATATAAGACTAAGACATGTATTAGCCTACTAATCTGAGCTCTTATAGATATAAGTAGCTCAGAGTATATAGAGTTTTCTAGTATATTACCGTAAAGGGAGAATCCCTTGCCTTTACTTCTGTTCAGGTTTGTATGATCGCCCTGACCATATGGTAAACCCCCTCTGGATACCGGAGTTTCACCTTGTGTATGGAGGCCCCTGTACAGGTTGATATCAATAATTGTATTAAAATTTGGGTCGAGGATTTTATATATCCCTTAATTAAAGCTTAGCTGATAGCTGTATACGTACCTGTAAATATAGGGGATAGCCTCTACCCCGTGGTATTCTTTTCCTTTTTAATTTCCCCAACACCTTTGGATTGCGGTGAGTGGCTTTATAGGAGAGATGCCTGATCTATATGGAAAGGTAAATTACAGGTTGTCGTACTTATTCTGGATGTTACTATTAGTGAGTTAAATTTTTTCGAAAAACTTAGTATAATGCTTAGCACTAATCATCCTAACATGTTTATAAGAGAATCTTACTGGTCTACATTTATCTGGATGGCGTCGTGCCTGACCGAACTAGGCCATTCTATCTTGATCAAGGTACAAAAACAGGTGTCTATTATAGTTGTGAAATGACTCTATCTAGCGTGAAGGTACGGAGGTCCCCATTATATTATTCTTCACCTCTCCTAGATACCCACTTATGACATGAACGTCTTCCCCTCTTCTCTAATAATATGAGGCACACAGAAAGATCCTACTTTAAGGAAGATAGGCTTTAAAGTAAACTCGAGTAAAAACCCGCTTTAGATTGGATTGGCTTTAGGTTAAACTCGAGTTAGAGTTAGAGTCCCGCTTTAGATAGGAGTCGACCCACCTTGACGACAAGCTAATATTGGGTTCGACTTACTCCCGTTTACATAGTCGGGTCCCTCCCGCTTACCTTTGCACTGATCTGCTCTCGAACGGCCACGGGTACACCTGCTCCTGTGTGCTTCTCTGTTCTTAGGGTGCCATGCAGCCCTCATTTATATTCTAATCCTGATTCTATTGGGTCAACAGTATTCAGGTGTGCGGGCATTATTGCGAGACGCGCATGCGTAGAAGCGCCTAACTTCAGATATAACTAGGCGCCATTTTGTATATGTGTACTTTCTCGGATGGGAATAAAGAATCCCAAAAAATGATAAAGGGCTCTAACTGTTTTACCAATGCTAACTCTTGTATTATTGCTAACTGTATCCTAGTCAGAGGGATATATTTACAAGGACTTGTTTTGTTTAAATTTCAATTTGCATATCAAAGATAAAATTATTTCAATTGAATTATCGGACCATTTTTATATGTAGATTACTGTTCAGTGCCAACAAATCAGAAAATGCCAGCCCTATGACGGAATGCTATTTTACAAAGAGTGTAAGCATTTGATTCCCGTCTCACGTCTAACTATCCTTATTATGTTGTTATAATGTGAGCGCAGGAGCGCCGAATTCCCGACGTACATAGGCGCCATTTTGTAGTGGTGAAATAGCTGGCAAGGGGGTGGAGGATCCCTGTACGTAGTCAGATGATATAATTGAAACACCTGTTTGTACTCTTATATTATTACTTCCTACGTCCTAGTTTCTGGAATATGATCACAAGGACATATTTTATTTAAGTGCCAGCCCCATAGCGCATTATCATTTCTATTTAAATTTTGTTCACAGTAATAACGAAATACTATTATCAAGATAGTGTAGCAATCCAATTCCTGTCTCGCGTCTCTTTTTCCATTTCTTATTTATTATAGTGGGATGGCAGGGAAACCCCATGGTCAGGGTAAATAACATCCTGTAGCTAATGGATCTAGTGATTCGACTATATTGGACGTTAATCTGAACCAAAGACATTACTGTTTGAAGTACTTATGTTATTTAGATCGGAGTATCCCAGTCTTCTCTAGTGTTCAGTCCCTTCCTTATAGTGTCAAATTTCATGATGTACCACTGTTCTTGTTGTTTTCCTTTTTTAGTGCTAATCCCTTGTCTAGTTTGTTCTTTAATTTTCTCCAGTATTACCCATTTGACTTCTAAGTCATTATGGCCTTTTTCTTTCCAGTGGTTGACTAGAGGGGCATTTTCTTTGTTGCACCTAATGGCTGATTTGTGTTCTCCTATACGTGTCCTCAACTCTCTGCCTGTCTCGCCTATGTACCCCTGGCCACAGGGGCACAGGATCAGGTATATTAGATTTTTGCTTCTACAATTATTTAAAGTGTTAATCTTATGGGTGACTCCGTTTAGGCATATTTCTTTTGTCACCACACAGGAGTCACAAACGCTACATGAACCACATTTGTGATTCCCTGTGGCTCTGGTCCCTGATAAAGTCTTTTGACCACCTAATGTGTCCTCTTTATATGTGTGAACCAAGGTGGAACGCAAATTTATGTTTTTTCTGTAGGCATATAGAGGTTTTGGGAGTTTGGTTTCAGTTCCTTCATTCAAAATTTTCCAATTATGGTTAATTACATTTTTTATTTGATTTGCAATTATTGAAAATTGACTGACCATAACTATTTTATCCAGGCTTGTGTCTTTTTCTTTTTTGTCCAAGAGGCTGTCTCTATTATAGTATCTCGCTCTCTTGAGAGAGTGGTTTACTAGTTTTTTCGGGTATCCCCTATCTAAACATTTTTGTTTAGTGGCTTCCGCATGTTTATAAAAGTCATCAAGGGAGGTGCAATTCCTCCTTAGTCGAAGAAATTCGCCAAAAGGAATATTATCCTTCTGGCTCTTTGGATGGTAGCTATTATAATGTAGGACCGTGTTACGGTCCATTTTCTTTTGATATAGCTCTACCACTAGCTGGTTATTATCTGCCTTAATGCTAATGTCTAGGAAGTCTACTTTTTTGTTACTGTATGATGCTGTGAACTTAAGGTTTACATCGCCTAAGTTTATCCAACTTAAAAATTCTTTTAAGTTGGATAAACTTTCGGCGCTTCTACGCATGCGCGTCTCGCAATAATGCCCGCACACCTGAATACTGTTGACCCAATAGAATCAGGATTAGAATATAAATGAGGGCTGCATGGCACCCTAAGAAGAGAGAAGCACACAGGAGCAGGTGTACCCGTGGCCATTCGAGAGCAGATCAGTGCAAAGGTAAGCGGGAGGGACCCGACTATGTAAACAGGAGTAAGTCGAACACAATATTAGCTTGTCGTCAAGGTGGGTCGACTCCTATCTAAAGCGGGACTCTAACTCTAACTCGAAATTAACCTAAAACCAATCCAATCTAAAGCGGGTTTTTACTCGAGTTTACTTTAAAGCCTATTCTTCCTTAAAGTAGGATCTTTCTGTGTGCCTCATATTATTAGAGAAGAGGGGAAGACGTTCATCTCATAAGTGGGTATCTAGGAGAGGTGAAGAATAATATAATGGGGACCTCCGTACCTTCACGCTAGATAGAGTCATTTCACAACTATAATAGACACCGGTTTTTGTACCTTGATCAAGATAGAATGGCCTAGTTCGGTCAGGCACGACGCCATCCAGATAAATGTAGACCAGTAAGATTCTCTTATAAACATGTTAGGATGATTAGTGCTAAGCATTATACTACGTTTTTTGAAAAAATTTAACTCACTAATAGTAACATCCAGAATAAGTACAACAACCTGTAATTTACCTTTCCATATAGATCAGGCATCTCTCCTATAAAGCCACTCACCGCTATCCAAAGGTGTTGGGGAAATTAAAAAGGAAAAGAATACCACGGGGAAGAGGCTATCCCCTATATTTACAGGTACGTATACAGCTATTAGCTAAGCTTTAATTAAGGGATATATAAAATCCTCGACCAAATTTTCATAAAATTATTGATATCAACCTGTACAGGGGCCTCCATACACAAAGTGAAACTCCGGTATCCAGAGGGGGTTTACCATACGGTCAGGGCGATCATACAAACCTGAACAGAAGTAAAGGCAAGGGATTCTCCCTTTACGGTAATATACTAGAAAACTCTATATACTCTGAGCTACTTATATCTATAAGAGCTCAGATTAGTAGGCTAATACATGTCTTAGTCTTACATCTAAAAATCTTTTAAACAAATAATATTGTATCTTTCCAGACCACGTATATTCCAAAGACATTGATCTAGGACACAGTCCAACGTGGATTTGGTGCCTTTCTGATTTAAAAAGAAATAGAACTTTTTAACTTTAAGGTCAGTAATAATGTGAGTGAATGGTATGTATGAGTGTTTGAGTGGATCTATATCAAACTGGTCATCAGCTAGGTTATAACGGAGGGTGGAAGAGATGAACTATGTATCAGAAAATGGGATTAGCCTTTAGGAGTTCAGATAATTTAAAGTATAAAAATAAACGGAATGTAATGTGAAAATGTATATACCCTGCATCTTAAATAAGATATATAGTATCGTGATTGTATGAATAATACACAATAGAAATAGGTAACATCTTCTCTCCTAATTAGAAATGTCCTTAAAATGTATTGAACCAATCCTTTTCTTACACACAGGAAGGATACATGATTGTAACCCCAAGGACTTCGAAATTGTCCTGAGGAAGGTGTGCCGATATCCAAATGCAGTGACACCGAAACGCGTCGACGCTTTCTTTTGTTTTTAGAATTCAAGCCCAGTAAATCTCTGGTATAAGATCAATTGTGAAAAGAGATCTGTCCTAAAAACATTATAAGGGCTTCTTGAATCTTGCAATTAGTATCAGAAATGGTTGCTCTTGATTCTTTGGGGTTGTGCTTTTGATTCATAGGAGTTGTATTATTTTCCTTAGATTAAGTGGTGACAAACGTGGTTAGGATCTGTTGACACCTTAAAATGTGTTATTCTTTTTGCTGTTTTATTTGTATACATTGATGAATTATTTTGTAACTTTGTTTTTTATTTACTGTATGAAATGTTATTCTTTTTATGAACAACAAAATGTATTATGTAATGCATTCTGTTTTATCTATTTATGTGTGTTTTTTTAATAAAAAAAGTCTGTGAACGGTATAAATTAGTTTATGACCAGTGATTACTACTAGTACGAACGAGTGAGTGAATTGCTTTTTCCAGGGATCCTCTTTATACTTGTTGTCTATAGCACCCTGTTCCCTGGAACTTGTGGGGTCTTCTCTCTTCGTGTTTATTTCCTTCATAAATTCCAGATGTCACAAGAAAGTCAGTGTCCTGGTTCGTATGATCTAATTTGTTCTCTGCTTCTTCCAATCTGCTGTCTATCTTTTCCAATCAGGCTTGGAAGCTGGCCAGATCTGCTTTCGCAAATTTGATATCTGTCATCTTTTCACTGTATTGCCTTTCGCAATCCCATATCCCTAATTGATGGGAGTTCCAGCATGGGGGACTCGAACGTAGCATCTGACATAACGGTGCCTTGTTGCAATGGGTTTGAGCACTTTAGTTTTTCCTGCAACAGCCTCTGTTAAAAAGAGCTGTCTTGTTACTTTCAGTCAGAACATGAAGCTCATCCCTCCTTGAGTGCAATTGGACTATATATTCTAAAGGGCCAAAACTTGACTGGGAAGTAGCTGAGTTAAACGAGTTTACAGGTCAGCACAGTCAATTTGAATAGCCAGTGATAACTGCAGCCCTGTACACAGTCAGAGGAAAGCTAGGAGATCAGTGCATGGTAGTGCATGTTCAAATTAGTGAAGAGGAGGAAAGTGGAAACAAGAACCGCTGTACCTGTCAACAGTTGGCAGCATCAGGTATTGGTGGTGTCAATCATGGAATAATACTTAACATTAATATTCAGAAGGACACAAAGCCCACAGCAGATTGTCAGATACCAATGCACCAAACTCCGGGGCCTTTTAGGATGGCAGGCAGACCTTAGTCTTCCCACCATCTTCACTGTGTTGGGACCGGCCGCCAGACTTGCGGCGGTCCCGCACTGCTAACCAGTATGCGATCGCCACCCTGGCAGTTGCATTCCACATTACAGCAGCACCTGCCGCAATGCCAAAGTGCTATGGTGTGCATTTCCTTTGCACAAAGTGTTAGGCACCGCGCTGTGCCTACCACCTTGTTCATGGAAATGGAGGGGGGGTACCATGGATACTGTTCCCTTTAAGGTGCACACGTGTGTGCGCAACTATCTTACAGTGAGCGCGCACTGCTGTGTGTGGAGTGAGCACACACACAGGACATCCCACAAGAGAGTCAGGCTGCTGCTTTAAAAAAGCGAGTGGCACGAAAAACTGGCACTTCCTGGATGTGGTGTTACGTTGGCTACAGTTGGCTACAGTAAGTTTAAAAACACAGCGTGTACTTTCTGAAAGTACACGCTGTCTTTTTAAAATTACTGTGCTCTTTAGTTAGTAAAGCGCGGTGCTGGGAAGATTGTGGGCTTTTAGTATTCGTGTTAATCACAGTTTGTAAAGGGGCTGTGATTAACATGAATACTTATACCACAAACTGCCCAATCCACGCTTTCTTCCTACCTATCCTCTTTCTCTATAGTAGCCCTTTAATCAAGCATGTTTCAATCCTACCTCCTCCACCCCTCTTTTCTCATTGCCTCTTTTTTACCCTGCCATTTAAAGCACTGCCATCCAATGATGTTTGTCAAATGGAATCAGGTTGAAAAAGAGGCAATGAGAAAAGAGAGCGGTGGGGGAAGTAGGATTGAAACACGCTTGATTAAAGGAGTACTATAGTGAAAGAGGAAAGGTATAAAGAGCCCCCGAAAAGCCCACCAGAAACTCAGACACAAATCTGTTTATTTATGTGTACAGGGGAGGGGGGGTGAGAGCCCAGAAGGGGCAGCTCTAGGCTCATGGTGGCCCTGGGCAGGGAGCATAGGTAGGGGGCCTCGGAAGAGGGGGTCCGGGCGGGGCGGAGCGCGGAGGCCAGTGAAGAGGGGGGGGGTCAGAGTGTTTGGAAGTGGAACAGATCCGGAGGCCGTCAAATCCCTGCCAGGGCCCGTCACGCAAATATGTATCCAGCCTCAGAAGATTATTATATTAAGGATATATATTGGCGTGGTGGCCCCTGGGGTTTGGCGGTCCTGTGTAGGTGCACAATTTGCACATGCCTAAGGCCACCCCTGAGCCCAGCATACAAGGGGTTATTTGTGTGTGATGGCTGGGTTCACCACGGTTTGTATAAAATAGAACCAGTTAGTCTGGGGGCTTTAATTTGAGAGTACCAGCACTTTTCAGAAACAAGCAGGTACTCTGTTACAGAGTAACTGCACTTTTATTTTTCCAGTTTCAAGCACTGTTGGATCGGATACCAATTACTGGGGCCCCAGACTCACCGGTTCTATTTTATACAAACCGTGTCGAGCCCAGATATCACAGAAAAATAACTCCTTGTATGCTGGGCTCTGCCCCGCCCCTGCACACATAAATAAACAAATTTGTATCAGCATTTCTGGCTGATAGAAATGTCAAAATGGTAGAAAAACTGAAATTTGTAAGGTTGTGGCCAAGGCACACTTTTCAAAATGACAACAATGAAAAAACCAAGATCAGGTGTAGCAAGCAGCGAAGAATTTGGGAAAGGGTCATCTATGCTGCAAGGATCACATGTCACCAATTTGTTAGGGGTCCACCTATATTTACCAAGGCTGAGTTATTAGTATGTAAAGGCCCATAATGCCAACAGTACAAACAAATCACTAAAAACATTAAAACACCCATGCACCCAAGACTGCCTCAATCACATCCAGGAAGTTGTGTGTTGGCTGAATATCATGATTTACTTTAAGCAAACCCATTCCCAAAGTCGGCACCTCCAGCATTAAGCCACAACCTCTAACACAAGAGAGGAAGCATTTTCAATATTATATACAACTTTATGCAACAAACAACCATTGGCAAAGCCAATAGTCCTGGCATCTGGTAGGTGTAATGTAACTTGTATTATGTATTTGGATGCAATGACAGAAGAAGCAACATATCAGTTGAGTGGCACACTATGCAAAGCACAGATTTTTTACTTAATTGCTTTAAAGCCACGCCCTTAGTTGCATCGGTCACGCAACTTTGAGAAACCCTCTAGTTTTTTCATATCCCACTTAAAGCCATGGTCTGCACATGTGGTCGGGTTCTTGGCGCAACACCCCCGCCATTGAAATATGGTGGGGGGTAAATCAGGTTACGATGGCGAGCAGCTCGCCAATACCGGTCCGGCGGTGGTGATCCGCCCTCCATCGTAATCAGCCCCTATGTGTCACTGACACAAGTAAAAGTACAGTTAACATCAAATGCCCTGCAAGTCAAATACACAATTATGGTTATGTTATTTGTTAGAATAAATCATTTTACACATATCATAGTCACCTTGTATAGGTTTAAAAAATAGTTTTCTGAATACAAATTGAGATTTATTTCAAATGAAGAGACTATCTATTGGATAGTAAAATAAGTTATCTATTTCAACAGCAGACCCACGCAGGCAGATGAGCAAAATACATTATCATTAAAATTGAAAAAAGGGTTCCTAGAATGCGCGGATGGTACTTAATGTAACGATTCAAAAAGAGAAACATTTGAAAACCCAAATTACAGGGTATTTGACCTGACAGCGCTGTCAAACAATGTGTAGAAAACAAGTCTGACTCTCTTCTTGGTCACATTCGTCCGTGTGAATGGTTCACACTACAGCCCTATGAGAGCCAGATAAAATACCCAGATGGCCATATTTTGACAAACAATGGTTGGTTGGATGGCCCTTGGCCAAGAAGTCCTGCCTCAGCTTGCACAGCTTTGCAGATGTTCCTGCATGCATTTGATAATCGTGACTATGGATCGGATCCCTTTCCCAATTGTTGGTTCCATTCTTTATTCACCATGGTTCCCTCTGCTGCCATTTTAGGGTCAATTAGATTCCATAGGTAGCCATTATCATGCCATGGACGGTCCCAATATGAGAGGCGCTCTTCCAGAAAGTCCTACCTTAGATCTCAAAGTACAGGGATGGAACCGCATGAAACTGCAAACTGTTGTTGAGTTGCTTTCTTTGTTAATAAATTGTACTGAGGATCTTGATAGAGAATACAGCACAAGGCTACTCCACGTCCATGCCCATTGAACTCCGTGTTGCAATTTTCGTAGGACTACGCAGTCTCTTGCGGAGGCCACTACCCGCCCATATTGGCCATTCGCCTGTAAATCTCACCTTGCTCTTTTTTTTTTTAAACGTTATTATTCACATTTTGACATTTTAATACAGTACGGTCCCCCCCCTCCCCCTAGCAGACCAAGGTCAAGAAACAAATTCGGTTGAACCACCTTAAGTATGTAAGTTGAAGAAGTAAACTCTCACAGCTCGCAAGATTTGATAACCAAGAAAAACAAAAGAAAAAGAAAAGAATGCAGAAAGAGATTCACACATCCGCTTTCTCCTTAGGGATATTCCCTTGAATATATTTCCCTTAACTGTGGACCTCTATCCAGAGTATCAATGGTTCCCAAATCATCATCCCTCTTTGGTTTTTTTTTTTGATCCCTTGTTTTTATATATGGCCATCTCCACGCTACATATGGCAAGTAATCTAGCACTCTAGTAAAAATAAATCTAAACAATTTATTCATATACACTATATTTGTTAAAAAATGGGAAACAAGCAGGACGGAAATAATATACAATAAATCAATGAGACATTCCAATAAAAAAGGAGGTACAGGTTGAGGACTAAATTCACACAATGATACAGAATTTTTCTCTATTTCTTGACCAAGTATTACTCCTTAAGCATCGATGCGTTTCGGTGGTGAAAGAGAAATTAGACCACCTTCATCAGGACAGTTGAGATAGTAGTTTCCCAATAATTCTAAAATTTAAAACAGAACCATTCTTAGTTACAGATAATCCTCATGGCAACATAGTATAGTTCATCTTAAGAAATATAGTGTAAGCAGATTTCTAGCCCTAACAAATTGTATTAACAGATTGTATCAACAATGCTTCCATGTACAACAAAACAGACATTACATAAAACAACATATCATAACATAATAATCATAAAAATTGCCTTTAGCATTGATCATTTCATTATTTTATTTCTCATGAGTAGTCAGTAACATCTACAGCTTGTACCTTTTGTTCTTAGGTCTCCCTGAGACGTCCTGATGTTTAAAATATATCCTATGCAGGGAAATGAGCAAAAGTTAGCCATTGCTTTTGTGGTGAAAGGTCTTCACCACTTTTATTCTAGGAAGACTAGAGAGTCGGATATAGCTATTGAAACCTATTCATAGCGCAAGGATATATTTTAAACATTCAAAGTGAGAGGATATTTTCGCTGGACGAATATCTTCTCTGTGTGGAAAGGAGGCTGAGTACCCCTTATTACGATCCTAATGGTTTTATTGAGGTAGGTGATATATCAATAATATCGTATTATCCACCTCTCTTGTCTATAATGGATTAAGTAGTGAATATATTAGAATTGAGAACTGTCAGGGTATCAGGACGTCTCAGGGAGACCTAAGAACAAAAGGTACAAGCTGTAGATGTTACTGACTACTCATGAGAAATAAAATAATGAAATGATCAATGCTAAAGGCAATTTGTATGATTATTATGTTATGATATGTTGTTTTATGTAATGTCTGTTTTGTTGTACATGGAAGCATTGTTGATACAATCTGTTAATACAATTTGGTAGGGCTAGAAATCTGCTTACACTATATTTCTTAAGATGAACTATACTATGTTGCCATGAGGATTATCTGTAACTAAGAATGGTTCTGTTTTAAATTTTAGAATTATTGGGAAACTACTATCTCAACTGTCCTGATGAAGGTGGTCTAATTTCTCTTTCACCACCGAAATGCGTCGATGCTTAAGGAGCAATACTTGGTCAAGAAATAGAGGAAAATTCTGTATCATTGTGTGAATTTAGTCCTCAACCTGTACCTCCTTTTTTATTGGAATGTCTCATTGATTTATTGTATATTATTTCCGTCCTGTTTGTTTCCCATTTTTTAACAAATATAGTGTATATGAATAAATTGTTTAGATTTATTTTTACTAGAGTGTTTTCACTTGTTTTTAATTTTGTTCACATTGCTTCCTGTTTGTCCATGTGTCATGAATCGATGTATCTTTATTTGTTTGGTCCATAAGAACTAGTTGTTCTATGTTCATTCGCCCGAAGGGAATCTCTTTTTTGACTTACAGTCGTCTACGGAACCCTGTCCCTTTGGCCTTGGGGTCCCTCTCTCATGTATTAGAGAAGTAATCTAGCACTCCATTGTGTGAAAGATGGCGGTTGAGGGTCGAGCCATGCAGTGGCTATACACAATCTAAAAGCCGCCTAGCTACAAAAATCAGCCCCTGTTGGTATATTGGGCGCTCAGTTGCTGCCACTCCTAAGATCAATTCTTCAGTGGAGATAGTAATTTCTACCTTAAATATATCCAAAATGAAATTGGATACTTCTATCCTAAGGTTGGTAAGTGCTGAGCACGTGGCGAACATGTGAATATCATTAGCTGCCGCCAACGAACAGCGTGGACAAGCAGTTCCCGAGCCGCTGGCCCATTTGCCTATTTTATACGGTGTGTAGTAAACGGCAAAAAATGTTTTGTAAAATTGTGCTTGCAATTTTATTGACATTAACGATGTTTGTGCAAGCTCTAGCGCACGATCTGGTGTTGCTTGCTGTACGGATAGGTTGGCCGGCCACCTAGCAAGATGTTTGTCTAGATCACCTTGCTCTTAAAGACAACAAGGCTTTCCTGCATAAAATTCACCCTCAGAGAGCTTCCTTGCCCAAGCATATCGCAAAGTGCAGGCTGGAAATAGTGCTCCCCCTATTCGGGCTTGTTGGGGTCTACCATCTAGAAGGGGGGGGCAGTCTCTGTACCGGTGTTGTCCTAAATCATCAGCAAATCAGTTTTTCAAGCACATACCTTCTCCTAATACTTTTAAAGTTTCTTCATTGCCATAACTCAGCTTGGATGTAGGATTCTCTGTTCATGCTGTGCTCTATGAACTGCTATATTAATGTATGCTCTTGGCAAAAGAGGACAGTTTATTTCTCAATAAAGCAGTGGCTCTTCCAAACATTTAAGCAATGTTTTTTATCAAACAATTAGTGACTTTATCGAAATGTGTGCAACTGTGTGTTATTGTACCAATCTCCGGTTGCAAAATGTTTCACTAACTGAATTTCAATTGGCATTGTGCAACCTGCTTGCAGTTCACAAAGCGGCTATTTTACTAGACATTGTCTGAACGGCAACTTCATAACTCACTTTGTCAGATCCTTTTCATGTTACTTTTTTGCCTTGCTAATTGTAACCTCTTCTTGTAAATGCTCTCGACTCATGTCAACCAAATCTGTGCAGATGAATGCTAATTATGTTCACCTAATTACATTATCAACTGTTCTTCCAATCATGTTCTCGTGATTAAATTATAACTGACAGCTCTGCTGTGATCAGACACACCCTCACAGGTGTGCAGCTCCCACCGCTCGCTTTCATGGCACAGGCAGCGCTCAGTTATCTACTTTTGTTTATAAGCTCATTCCTGCCTACCAGACCCTAAACTTTCTCCACACCACTGCTCACTTTTGCTATTGTGTCGTGGTCAGAATCGCGATATCCTCTCAAACTACTACATGATAACTGAAGCATCATGAACTAATAATGTTTTGTTCTGTACATGATAATTGAGTATTGGCAATTTATTTCAAGTATCCACAAGAGGAAAATTGAACATGGTAGGATGATAGACAGTACTGTTTACAGCAACCAGGGCTGTGTATTACACTTTAGCATTGATGAAAATAGGAGCTTCTTTGTCAACTTCTCTGCTCAGAACCATTTCCTGCTCCTGGATGTCTATAAGGTGGGATATCCTGGAGCAGAAAATGTTGGAATGGAAACCACACCCTCACATGATCACCATGCAGAATGCAAGCAGGAAAAAGACTAGCACAGGTGGTGGTGGCGGCGGGTGCTGTGTGCTGGTGTAGGGCGCAGTGTGCTGGAGGCGGGCGCAGTGTGCTGATGGCAGATGCAGTGTACATCCGGCAGGTGCAGTGTGCTGGTAGTGGGTGCAGCGAGTGCAGTGGGTGCAGCGGGTGCAGCATGCTGGCGGCGGATGCAGTGCGCTGGTGGCAGGTGCATTGTGCTGGTGGCGGGAGTAGTGTGCTGATGGCAGGTGCCGTGTGCTGGAAGGCCGTGCTGGCTGATCCCTTGTTATATGGGACAGCTGGCATGGTTTGAATGGGGACATTTAACATTTTGATTTTAGTGTGCTGGAAAGCCAGATGAGAGACTTTCTGTTATAGAGGAAGTCACTCCAATTAGGGGGTAGGGTGTATACCTGTTGAGTGGCGCCATTGATAGGGTTGTAGCCTGAAGCTCATAAGGGCTTTGCAGAGAAAATGTGTGATGCTGCAAGTACAGAAACTGTACAACTTCACACAGCCCTAGACAAAATGTGCACAGTGTAGGAAGTTACAGAAGCAGTACTATGATTTGTTTTGCCTAAATCTATAGAGATGGCAACAAATAAGGACAGTATTTTTCAGACTTGCCTTTAATGACACCTGTTTAAATAGCTTTATAGCTGTGATCTGTTCCACTCTTAAGATTTGCTTTGTTATTTTAATGTTTTTCTATTCTATTACATGTTTTGAGTACACATTGACAGTACCGTATTTCTAATGCAATGCCAGGGCAGGGGAGTGGCTTGTAAAGCATGAGGCTTCAAAGGAGGATATGACAGGCAGGAAATGCGAGGCGTATCTACCCGCAGACCCATGTGCCCCAGCCAGCTAGCAGGTTTAAGGAAGGAATTTGCAGGAGTTTTGGGGAGGAGAGCTATGGACATGAGCCAAAATGAGAACTGGTTCAGTTAGCTCTTACTGCTCTGCTTAGATTTCATCCATGATGGATTTTGGAGGAATAGTGTTTTCTGAGACAAGAAGATGCCAAACTTGGGAGGAAGTGGTTATGCGCCTGAATGCATGAATGAATGAATGAAATGTGATTTGTATAGCACAAACTTAGCCCAACGGGCATCAAGGCGCATTTCAGTATATACATTCATACAGAATAAAAATGAATTTAGTGATAGACCTGAGAGAAGAGCCAAGTCTTCAAAAGTTTCCGAAATATCGCCAAAGAGGGCTGGCCAGAGAGTTCGGGAGGGAGGCTGTTCCACAATTTAGGAGCCAGGACGGAAAAAGCTCGTCCACCCCATCTAGCCTTCTTGAATCTGGGAGTAGCGAGCAGATTTCGTGAGGATGACCGCAAGGATCTATTAGGGGAATAAGGACTAACAAGAGTCCTTATACCTTCGGGGGCAGATCCAAACACAGCCCTGTGGGTCAGACAGATACGTTTGAAAGAAATCCTGGCATGCATTGGAAGCCAATGTAGGTGCTTCCTGGCTTGTGTTGCCGATGAAAGCCTAGGCAGCATTAGGGCCATCCTAGCTGCAGAATTTTGGACCATCTGGAGACGATGTATGGATTTCTTATTTATGCCCCGTATAGCGCATTACAGTAGTCGAGCCTGGAAGATACCAGGGCGACTGTAGCCTGCTTACGAGTGTCAGGTGACAAGAAGGGGGCAATTTTTTTCAGCATGCGGATGGTATTGCAAGGTGGATACAGTTTTGTTGACCTGAAGGTCGAAGGAGAGGGCCGAGTCAAAGAGGACACCCAGGTTTCTAGCCGAGTTGGAAGGTTTAGGACAGTCACCTAGGGAGGGGGGCCACCAGTCTTTGGACCAGATGTCATGTTTACCTCCAAAGACCAGCACCTCCATTTTCTCCCCATTGAGCTTGAGGTAGTTACGTACCATCCATTGCGATACTGCTTCCATACAAGATCGAAATTTGGAGGCAGCCGCTGAGGCCTGTGAGGTGGTGGAAATGATAATCTGGGTATCATCTGCATAAGACAGTATGTGATATCCGAAAGATCTTATTACCTCGGCAAGTGGGGTTACATAGATGTTAAATAACAGGGGACTCAGGGAGAAGCCCTGAGGAACCCCACATTGCACGGCCTGGGAGGGGGAGAGAAAATTACCAAGCTGGACCTTCTGTTGTCTCTGAGAGAGAAAAGAAGACAGGAGGCTCAGAGCAGTTCCCTCTACTCCTATCCCCTTCAAACGATCAACCAGAATGGAAGGGGATAGGGTGTTGAATGCTGCTGTGAGATCAAGTAGCACCAATAGTGCGGTCTGCCCTCTGTCCACTTTGGAGCGGATGTTATTAGCTCAGCAATGAGGGCAGACTCTGTGCTATGAGCAGCACGAAACCCGTCCTGGGAAATATCAAGAAGACCCCTCGTCTCCAGATGGGTGGTTAGATGGAGATTGAGGTGAGCCTCAAGTATCTTTGCTGGGGAAGGGAGCAAAGAAATTGGGCAGAATTTTTTTAGGTTTTCAGGGTTTAAGGAAAGTTTCTTTAAAAGGGGCTTGACAACCGCTGATTTCCAGGGGGTAGTAAAGGACCCTTCATCTATAGCCATGTTCATAACTTGCAGAAGAGGAGGAAGAACCGTCTCTCTGCATGACTTCATTATCTTTAAAGGACATGGGTCAAGAGGTGAAGATGATTTAGTAGAGGCAAGGAGGCGATTTAGATCGTCAAGAGTCAGGCGAGGGAATTTAGAAAAGTTAGACGGGGATCAAAATCGGGGATTTCATTGTGTGAAGAAGGAGAGGGAAGAGGCAAAGGTGTGCTATTAGCATCTAATGCAGTATTGAGAGAAGTTAAGGAGACATGAATATCAGAAATGTTGGTGAGGAAGAAGCTTGCGATGTTGTTGCAAAGCTCCTGGGATTCATTGACTGACTCAATGGCTTTGGGTACTGAGAGTGAGTTAATAACTTTAAAAAGTTCTCTGGATGATTTAAGTGAGGTGGTAACTTTGCTGTAGTAGGTCTTTTTTTCTTCAGCTATGGCCTTTTTATAATCTCTCAGGGCAGATTTATGTAGACTTTTCCCTAGAGAGTCTGGACTTGCACACCAAGCTCTCTCCATCTGTCTGCATTTCTGCCGTAATGATCTAAGATGTTCCGAAAACCAGGGTGATGATGGGCGTTTTCGAGCGGAGTAGTGTTTTTTAGAGGGTGCTAGTACGTCCACAGCATTAGAGAGAGTGTCCGACAGACCTAGGGCAGCTTCATTAGCGTTAGCTAAGGAGAGAGGATAAAAATCAGTCAGGAAGGGGGAGAGAGTGGAGTTAAAGATTTTGCTATACTTTCGTCTGTACTCCCATACTTTCTTGTTGGATTGGTCAGGACCAGAGTCGAGTCAAGTCAAGTCAGTAAATTTATATAGCGCGCTACATACCCAGAGGGTCTCAAGGCGCTTGAAGAGGGGTGGGGAATTACTTCTCGAATATCCAGGTTTTAAGTTGCTTTCTGAATGCTAGGTGGTTTTGAGTGAGTCGAAGGTGCATGGGAAGTGAGTTCCAGGTTTTGGCTGCTAGGTAGGAGAATGATCTACCTCCCATGGTGGTTTTGTTGATGCGGGGAACAGCAGCGAGGGCTTGGTTGGAAGAGCGCAGCTGGCGGGGGGGGGTGTAGAAGGAAAGACGTGTATTGAGGCAATCGGGTCCAAGTTCGTAAAGAGCTTTGTGTGCGTGGGTGAGGAGGCGGAAAGTTATCCTCTTATTGACGGGGAGCCAGTGAAGGTTTTTCAGGTGACCAGAAATGTGTTCTTTACGCGGGATGTCTAATATGAGTCTGGCTGATGCGTTCTGGATGCGTTGGAGTTTTTTCTGAAGTTTTGCGGTGGTGCCGGCGTAAAGGGTGTTTCCGTAGTCCAGGCGGCTTGTGACCAGTGCGTGGGTGACCGTTTTTCTAGTTTCGGTGGGGATCCAGCGAAATGTTTTTTTGAGCATGCGGAGAATGTTGAAGCAAGATGAAGAGACGGCTTTGACTTGTCTGGTCATCGAGAGTGAGGAATCCAGGATGACGCCTAGGTTCCGTGCGTGATCCTTCGGGATGGGTGCTTTTCCAAGGGCCTCTGGCCACCAAGAGTCGTCCTAGGCGGAGGGGGAGGTACCTAAGATAAGGACTTCTGTTTTGTCTGAATTCAGTTTCAGACGGCTATTCTTCATCCATTCGGCTACCTCTTTCATTCCTTCATGTAGGTTATTTTTGGCGATGTTTTGGTCTTTGGTGAGTGAGAGGATCAGTTGAGTGTCATCAGCGTAGGAGATGATGTTGAGGTTGTGTTGGCGAGCGATGGTCGTGAGGGGGCTCATGTAAATGTTGAAGAGGGTGGGGCTGAGTGAAGATCCTTGTGGTACGCCGCAGATGACTTCTGTGGCCTCTGACTTGAATGGAGGGAGGCGTACTCTCTGAGTTCTTCCGGCAAGGAATGAGGGGATCCATTCCAGTGCTTTTCCTTGGATTCAGATGTTTCTGAGTCGTTGTAACAGGGTGTTATGACAGACTGTGTCGAAGGCTGCGGAGAGGTCGAGGAGGATTAGGGCGACTGTGTCTCCATTGTCCAGTAGAGTACGGATGTCGTCTGTTGCTGCGATGAGTGCGGTCTCAGTACTGTGTTTGGCTCGGAAGCCGGACTGTGAGGAGTCGAGGGATTTGTTGGCTTCGAGGAAGGCGGCGAGCTGGTTGTTGACAGCTTTCTCGATGACTTTGGCCGGGAATGGAAGGAGCGAGATGGGGCGGTAGTTTTTGAGTTCGGTGGGGTCAGCAGTGGGTTTTTTCAGAAGGGCGCTGAGTTCGGCGTGTTTCCAGCTTTCTGGGAAGGTGCCGGAGTTGAGGGATCAGTTGATGACGTCTCGGAGGTGTGGTGCTATGATGGAGTCTGCTTTGTTGAAGATGTGGTGAGGGCAAGGGTCTGTGGGGGATCCTGAGTGGATGGAGTTCATCAGGCGGATGGTGTCCTCAGTGGAGATTGGGTTCCAGTCATTAAGGATGTTCAAGGGGGGTGAAGGTACGGCAGTGGGTTGGGTGGGTTAGTCTTCGGGTTCGTTGTCAAAGCTGTTGTGGATGTCTGCGATTTTGTCGTGGAAGAACGAAGCTAGGGAGTCGCAAAGGGTTTGAGAGGGGGTGATGTCGTTGGAGTTGGCAGTGGGGTTGGTAAACTCTTTGACGATGTTGAATAGTTCCTTGCTGTTGTGGGCGTTTTTGTCTAGTCGGTCTTTGAAAGCGGTTTTCTTGGCAGTCCGGATTAATTGGTGGTGTATTCTGGTGGCGTTTTTGAAGGCGTCCCTGGTGTTGGTGTTTGGGTCTTTTTTCCAGGCTCTCTCAAGGGAGCAACAGAGTTTCTTGGATTTCTTAAGATCCTCGTTGAACCAGGGGGCGTTTTTGCTGCCTGGTTTGATATGACGTTTTTTCAAAGGTGCTAGGTTGTCGGCGGTGTTGCTTAGCCATTGAGTGAGGTTAATGGCTGCTTGGTTGGGGTTCGATGAGTGGGCAGGGGGGTTTTGAAGAAGCGATGTGGAGATCTGGTCGATGGTGATTTTGTTCCAGTTTCTTCGCAGGGAAGGTTGAGGATGGTTGTGGGTTGTGGTCTTTTTGTAGACAAAGTGAACACAGCTGTGGTCCATCCATTGGAGAGCTGTGGTGTGACTGAAGGAAATATGTTTGCTGGAGGTGAAGATAGGGTTGAGAGTGTGTCCTGCGTGGTGTGTGGGGGTATTAACAAGTTGTTTGAGTCAGAGGTTGGCGAGATTGTCTAGAAGGGTGGTGGTGTTGTTGTTGTTGCTCTTTTCCAGGTGAAAATTGAGGTCTCCCAATAGAATGTAGTCCTCGGAGGGGAGGGCGTGTGGGGTGATAAAGTCAGTGATGTCGTCACTGAATAGTGCCCTGGGTCCTGGAGGCCGGTAGAGGAGGGTGCCCCTGAGTGTGGTCTTGGGGTCGGTGTGGATCTGGAAGTGGAGGTGTTCGGCGCTGGCCAGGTTGACGTCTGAACTGGTTGAGATGCGGATGGAGTTCTTGTGGACGATAGCGATGCCTCCTCCAGTATGCTTGATGCGGTCCTTACGGATGATCTTGTATCCTTCCGGGATAGCAATGGTGATGTCTGGGGCTGAAGAGGCATTCATCCAAGTTTCTGTTAGGAAGGCGACGTCCGGTGAGATGGTGTCTAGTAGATTCCAGAGGTCGATGGCGTGTCTGTGGACCGAGCGGGTGTTGAGCAGGATGCATTTTAGGTGGTTGGAGTTCGGTCTCTGTTTGGTGTTGGTGGATGAGGAGTTGGTTTTGGTGCCGTCGAACTTGCAGGAGTTGCAAGAGAAGGGTCCATGGGAAGCACAGAGGGCGCTAGAGAGCAGCACAGTGAGCAGCAGGAGCACCAGCGCGAGCGGTGGCTGAGGGAGAGAGAAAGGAGAGCTGTGGAAAACGCTGTGGTGTGCGGCGTGCGGCAAGTGGCGCGCGGCAAGCAGGAGCCGCCTCCGCCCGGGACTAAGACCTGAAAAGGCCGATTTGAAAAGGCCGTAACCCGGGTGCCGAGGGGAACGCGAACGAGGAGAACGCGGCGGTGGCGGTGGCGGCACGCGGAAATGCAGGGACGCACTCAGCGGTAAGCGGAGATCTGCACCCCCACCGCACTGCACTGCACCCGTCTGTTCCGCACTGCTAAACACCACGCCAACAGGCATATTCACCTATATATCACTCACACCCCCCCTGGCGTCAAGTGAAGAGAGCTGCCACCAGCAGTGCACGAGAGTGCGTCCACATCCGCGCCCACGCTACCTACAGAGCTGAAGATTGCCAGCTGCAGAGCAACTGCAAACAGTAGATGGTAGATAGTAGATAGCAAGTGCAGCAGCAGCAAGTAAGCGAGCAGCCAAGCAGCGAGCAGCCAACCAAACCACCAGCTTAAAACGGTCAAGCAGCCAAGGAGTAATTCGGCGCTAGGTGTAAGGCGCGAGGACCCCTCTTGTAGCCGGCTGAAAAGTAAGAAGCAAGAAGCAAGAGGCGACGCCAAGAAGAGCACCACAGCTCCCTCACCGCCAGCATCCTTCTGAGCAGACTTTGCCCAGGTCCTCGCCTTGGCCTCCTCCATTCGAGCACCAGCAACACAGGAGCCGGGAAATCACCGGCAAATCACCTAAACCACTCAGGCCAGCTGCAAAATGAGGACAAGAAACTCAACTCTAATCCAACCCCAGGAGAAGCCTCGGCCACACAACTCCGCCAAGAGAAGGAAGGCAAAACTATTTTATCCTCCAGTACTTGAGCTAGGGGGACTTTGCCAAGCCCCAGGGCCCTGGGATGAGGAACTTGCAGGGAGAGCGGGAGCGACTGGTGCAACTCCAACCTTCCCAGGACAAGACTTCGATTTTATCATGGAACTGCCGGCTCCTTCCCTCCCAGCCCACCCCTCACCTGACCTCAGGGGGAAACCTCCCAGCACCCCGAGCCTAAACTCGCACAAGCCCAGGCTCAGCACTAAAGACCGCTCAAACTGCCCCGCTGGGAACAGAGACATAAGAAGTTTTTTGAATCCCAAAACATCGTCTACTCCCACTTGTTCTAGCACTTCGGACAGCTTGTTCGCTATTAAAGCAACAGAGGAAGAAGAGTTGAACTTAACAATGGCAAGCCCTCGGGCAAACAGGATACCTCTCTTGCCAACAATACTTACTCTCCAGAGTGGCAAGTGCCACAAACCTTCGACACCGGATAAGGTGGCTCTTGGGCCCACCCAACCAAACATTACTGCCCAGACTCTCCCCCCTTCAGCGCACTGTCCGCAGAGCAGTCCTCCTGCAGCTACAGCCACAGCGAGCATACATGTCATTTCAGACAGCTCCCTTGCCGACAAGAGAGGAGGCACAACTCTCCCCACCACACCAATGCACACAGAACCGTCCCACGAACCCCCGGCCATTGAGGAGGGTGTAACCCGCCAATCACTCGACAGGACCCCAAAACACCCACTGATCGTACCTAGACCGGGCCTCCAAGAAGATGATAAAACGGAATCTTCTCTGCCATCGGATAGCGGCCTTGTAAATACTGAACATCTATCATCAATCAGTGAAGCCCTTGTCTCAATGACCGGAGCAGCGATAATGCACGCAGACAAGCTTGATGTGCAGATCAACATTCTACAATTAGTGGCAAATCTGGACAACTTAAACGCCCTGATACGCAGAGCACAGGACAACACGCAATTCAAACAAGAGTCATGCAGTTGCAGCCCGATTCTGCAGAGCCTAGAAAAACTCCCAAATATTATGTCCGCTCTAATAGAGGACCTCAAGGGTGAAGCAAATAAAAAAAACGATTTGAAGAGTATGCCTTCATTCACACAGGGACCTGCTATGGCACACCCCACGGATAACAGCCCACCCACCCCCGGCCCAAGTAGCTCGGAAATGCCAGCACCCTTGACCTCGCCCTCTGCTGGCAGCACAAGATTAACCCTGACGAAGGCTGAAAGTCAGGACCACCATCCAACATTCAAGCCGTCCAGCCCAGAGTTACAAAACCTGTCAAGGAAAAACAAGAAAAAACTAAGTAAACTCAACAAGGAGAAGAAAAATAATGCATACGCCACCAGCGTCATTCACAATTGGCTACGACCGAATAAGCAGCCTACCCCGGCAGCCCCCACGCACATAGAAGAAGCCACAGGATCATCGCCCGAAAACTTACACACCTTCACTTCAGTTCAGGTCTATTAATGCCACCATCGGAGACTCTCAGAGCGCCCCCTATGGGCTAATATCTTTCAAACCGGAGCAAGCAGTTGACAGGCTACGGAATAAGAACTGCTCCCTTAGCACAACGCCCATGGAAGCACTCCAAGCGACAATAGGGCCAAACCAGCAGACAAACTCTCACCTGCCTGGCTTGAGGATAACACCCCTAATTAAAACCCAGGACAAAATCTGGCTTAAAGAGGCCATTCCAAGCCAAGCAAATGCAGAGGATCGGAAAATCCTGCTATACCCAGAATACACCTCGCAAGGAAAATGGGACATCCTGAATCGAAGCAATCTCTTAATACTCTGCGCAAACCTGCCGGGATTGGAAGGTACAAAAACCAAAGACATCGAAACCATCTCCTTCCTGCCCCCCGACGCAGAAGAAAAAAATGAAACAACGGAACTAACCTTCACCAGACCAGACCTGGCGGAGGCACTGAGGAGTCAACAACCATTACTAGAAAGTTGGGGCATAAAGATAAAGGCAAAGCCGTCCCAAAAATATCCCTTAATTTTAAAAGCATCAATCTTACACTCTAAGCCAGACAATCAGGCTCAGGGCATGGTTGTCTCTACACTCACAAATGCTCTATCCACCCATCGGCGAAAAACTGAGTCTGTTCTCCAGGGGGGCAAAGGTTGCATAAATAACAGCCCAATGGACGGCACCCCAATTAAGATCACAACAAACCTTACCCAAGGAATACGATTGTGCGCAACCAGGGGACACCCCTGCAACGACTGGTCCTGGCTGTCATCTGCACTAAATCCCAGCTCCTAATACAGCCCACCCCGCAAACTCAGCTCGAACACCTCAATACGCTGCTAGCGAGCGAGAAAAAAATCTGAAGAAAAAAGAGAAATCCACCGAGAGTATAAAAATATTAACGTGGAATGTCTCAGGACTCAAAATGTTGTTACTAAGTCCAGCTGCGGTGAAATTCCTGGAGAAAGCAGACATTATTTGCACACAGGAAACCTGGCTGACTCAACCACTCTCGCTAAGAGGATATGCAGAATACAGTCAAGCGGCTAAAAAGACCAACATATTCGGAAGACCATCAGGGGGAAAGTGCGTTTACATAAAACATGCCTTGAACATAGAATTTTTGGAACTACATAATTTATCAGACACTTTACAGGCGGGTATTCTGAAATTCCCCAACTCCATCAACGGAACCCCACCAATACTACTGATCAACATCTATCACAACTCGCAGGAGAATACATCCAACTCGCTCAAACTCGCAAATCAATTAGAAACTTTACTGCTAGGCTATCCACTATTAGACTGCATTATCCTAGGCGACTTCAACATTCATAACATAGGGGTTTCAACCAAGCAAATACAACACCGCGGGGGGACCGAAGCACTGAATGATTTCTTAAACTCCCACAAACTGGCGACGGCCCACACATTGCTCTTAAAGAACACCCCGGGAGCCTTGATCGGTCACACTTATAACAACCAAACGACGATCGATTACATCATCTTAAGCGATAACCTGCAAGACAAAATGATAAACTTCATGGTTCACCAATGTAATGATAGCGATCACGCTGCCCTAACATTAACCATGAACCTATCGGTGCAATCACGACATCAGCCGATATGCGTGGGGGCATCGGACGGCCAAGAATTAACAAAACTGCCAAGAAGAATAAAATGGGGGCAGGCAGCCACAGCAACCTTTAACAACTGGGCAAACACGTGGGCAGGCTGGCCCCCGTGCAAACACAACCAGGAGACAATAGCAACATGGGAAGGAATCACCTTGACCCTAGCGGCAGAACTTAGGGGAGGTGGAGACAAACCAAGGGCAATCCGCTGGCACCCACCGACCAAACTCGGATTCAACGCAGAAATTAAAACTAGTGCAAAGGAGTTAAACAAAAAACGTAAAGCCTACAGTAAGAAGCGCACAATCAAAAACAAAATCCAACTGCAAGAGGCCGCAAAGAGCCACTCCACAAAAGTGTGGGCTGCAAAGCGCAACCATTGCGAGGCACAGTGGCTGAAAATCTTCGATCTATTGAGCCCTGGAAAAACACAAGAGTTCTGGAGTTACATTAGTCACCTCGGTCGAGGCACAAATCATAGAGAAAACTCCCTTGAGGCATCTGTCTGGGTCTGCCATGTAAAAGCGCTTTACAAGGAAGAAGGATCAACCACCAAGCCTCACAACATGACACCACAAAAACTGGACCCGACCTTAATCACTAACACAACATTCCCTCCCGGAAAAGCACTAGTGTCCAAAATATTTTAAAAAACCAGAGCAAACGGCGCACCGGGCCCCAATGGCCTACCAGGCCACTTATTCAAATCAAATATTGAATTCTGGTCTAAAAACCTGACCCACCTATTCTCTGACTGTTGGCTGTCGGGGGCCGTGCCTGACTCATGGCGAGGGTCGCTCCTGCACCCAATTCATAAAAAAGGGCCCAAATCAGACCCAACAAACTACCGCATGATCGCCCTGTTGGATATCGAGGGTAAAGCTTACGCAAGTGCCATCCTGAAAGACCTTACAGACTGGGCAAGCGAAGAAAATCTCCTGCCATTCTGCCAAACCGGTTTCAGACCTGGGTCCTCCACTGTGGATAATATCACAGCACTCTCTTACCTAATCAATCGAGCACGGCTGCGCAAAAGCCTCCCTTTATTTGCCTGTTTCATCGACTACTCCGCCGCGTTCGACGGGGTAGACCGTACTATCTTATGGAGAAAGCTGGTCCACTGGAACATTGACCCCTCCCTGTTAAGAGCGATACAATCCCTGTATGAAAACACCTGGGTAAGAATCAAACTTTCAAACGACTCCGCAACGGATAAGATAGCCACGAATCGCGGTTTAAAACAAGGGTGCGTGTTGGCGCCCCTTTTGTTCAACTTATATACAGCAGACATGGAGACAGCCCTGCTGGGGGCCTCCTTAGTAACACCAAAGATCGGGGCAACCAAAATACATCTCATGCAGTATGCGGATGACCTCGTAATTCTGGACCACACAAAAACAGGACTCCAAAAAGCACTCACCGCTCTGGCTATATATAACAACAAAAACAGGCTGGTAGCAAACCCGACTAAATCAAAAATAGTCATTTTTGGGCACTACCCCAAAAAACAAAGAGCAAAATGGAGTCTCGGCCATTTAACCCTCGACAGCACCCAGAAATACCTATACTTAGGGGTCTCCTTCCACGAATCAGGGTTGTGCGGCACCCACTTAAAGAAAATTCAGGGTAAAGGTAAATCCATCATTTTTGCCCTATGTAAACTACAAGCCCTTATACAGAGCCCTTCAGCAACGGCCATTCAAAGAGTCCTCAAGGCCAAGTTAATGCCTGCCCTTAACTACGCACAACAGGCGTACCCAGGCAAATTAAATAAGGAGCTGGAAAAAATCCAATGTGGGGCATACAAGAGACTGTATCACCTGCCGAAATGCACAAGAAACACCCTAAACCGCCTGGAATTCGCCCTTAACCAAGAAATCCTGGAAGAGATGGCAGCCCTAAGTAAATATTACTACCTCACAACAGCGGCAACCGATAACACACTAAAGGCCGTTCTGAAACACATTTTCATTGAACCAGGGAACCCCTGGTCAACTACCATCGAAGCTGCCAAGACGCAATTGAACCTGGCGATCGAGTCGTGGAACCCAGATCTTGTCAACTACACGACCATCAAACATGTGATAAAGAGGCAAGTGCGCGCATGTTCCCGGGAACTGGACTTGGAGTCCCTCAGGAAAAGAGCCTTCCATGAGTCTTTACGCTTGCCACACTCCGTGCACAACCCCCGAAATCACCTCACGCAGGCCGTGGGCCTCCCAGCCCTCCACAAAATCCTCGCCTACAGATTGCATCCCTTGCCGCTCAATGAACTATATCACCCGGAAAATGCAGGCATAGGAGTTCGGCATTGCTGACTCTGCAATTACAAACGAGAGTCACTGGCCCACTTACTGTTTTGCTGCCCCGCTCTACGCGCTCCCCGCACCCTCTACCTTAGGCCCATTCTTAGGGACGCTGGGACACGCACAGCCAAGGAAGCAATTCATCACCTATATACCCTGAGCGTAGTAAAACAGATGGCCTCATTCGGAAAATTTATACATCAGGCCCGGCTGGAGTTGATAGCCGCAAAGGCCACGCAGGAATAGAGACCTTGCCATAGGACCCCCGGTGGCCCTTAAAGGCATTTGACCGCGTGTGCCCGTATGAACTTTGGGAACTTCTTATAAACGCTTGTCATCAAAAATTCTGTGGTTTTTCGTCCTTATGAACTTTGGGAACTTTTTTAACAAATGCCTGCTTACAGAAATTTTGTGGCTTTTTTTTTTTTTTAACTTTCGTAATTTTATACCTGGTCGAATGTAATGGTTTTAAGTAACCACACAATAAAGATTCATTCATTCATTCATTCATTCAAGGGTCCATGGTGTGTCCAGGATCGGCTTGGACGCAGTTGAGGGAACGGCCGGGGTTTAGGGCTAAGAGGGTGGTGGCATCGTAAGTAATGCGAGAGGGCTGGGCATTACGGGAACCAGGGGGTCTGGCGCTGGGCGCGGTCCAGGCGTGGACGGGCGTAGACGGGCTTACCTTTGGCGAACCTTCGGCGCGGCCGTAGCGCGTGGTCGCTGCGCGTTGGGACATCTGACATAAATGGGGACTGGAGGGGGGCAGAGCGTGGGAGGGTCAGCTGGGAGGCGGTCTCAGGGAGGCGTGTCAGGGGAAAGCACAACACACAAGATGGTGGTGGAGCCTCAAAACGAAACTTAGGAAACAATACCAGCAATCCTTTAAAGCACAGCCAGAAACAGCATCGCGCTCTCTAAGGCCACCAGGTGATAGCGCTAACAGTTGAATAATGCTGCGGCCACAGAGCGTTAACACAGACAACAATACACAGTTAGAAATCGCTGCAAACTGAATAGGTAATAATGCTCAGCGCGCAATTCCTAAAGCGGAGCTACGATACCAATCTAGAGTCAACAATGCAGGTGAGTCACGCGTCGAGAGCAGCTTCAGCTGTGGGCTCTGGGCGCTGCAGTTAGCAGGAGTCAGGGAGCGTGAGGGAGCGTGGGGGAGCGGCCATTCAGGACGAGGTCCAGAGGGCACGCTGCCTCCATTGGTCAGGAACCCCCTCTCTTGATGCCCAAAAGAGATTAAACATGAAGGCAGTACTGCTGAGGGCATCCCTGAAGATGACTGAGATTCTTCACCCAGATCTGAGTCTTGTTATATCCAGTGAGGATGGGAATGACAATGTTTGAAGGCAATGCTGTGATTAGCCATGTTATGGTGAAGAAGAGCAGGTCTGTGATGGAGTCATCCAGAAGTACCCATGTTTGCTGAGCAAGCTGGTGTGGAGGAGCATGCAAGAGAGTGATGAAAAGGGTCTGGGTGGAGACTGGTTTCAATCTGCTTGAGCGGGATGAGTGATGTGTGTGTGGGTCCAGTCATTGTGGGTGTTGGAGTAATGAGTGTGGGTATTAAGTTGCAGGTGTGGCCAGCAAGAGTAGGTGAAGACGCCTTGCATCATGTTATGTGGTGTGGTGCAAAGGGGCAGCAGCGCAGCGAGTGGCAGCTGAGGTTGAGGGCAAGGGGAAATGCAGTGGGGTAGCGGTAGGTTGTGAAAAGACCTGGGCTCCTGGCATTTGGTGCAGTCCTGGTGTGGACAAGTGCAAACGGATTTGCTTTTGGTGCACCCACTGCATGCGTTCACTGCACATCTGTGCTATCGCCATCATTACGCAGGTCTTGGGAGGGGAAGGAGAGCAGGGGCACTAGGTGGGCTGAGAGGGGGCAGGAGGTGGTAGAGCGGGAAGAGCACCCTGTGACAGTGGTGGTTCCTGCATGAGGGTGTAGGGGGCGGAGCATCACCAGTCTCTGAGGATGGAGAAGGAGATTGGACTGGTCTGAGGCTGCAGCAGTGCAGCACAGCCGTGTACAAACACATGCTGCGCATGTGAGGCGGATGTCATCAATACCACCCAACTCCTGCATGTGCAGTGTGTGTCTGTGAGGCTGGGGTGTAGGCAAGCTGGCGCTACTTACAGCGGCAGTTTTTGCCAGGACTTTGGTCGAATATTCGGCTCGACCGACGTGGCTCATCACTTTCTTCAAGGATCCCCTTCTCCTGTGACTGGCTGACCCTTGTTACTGTCAGCCTATGAGAAGAGGAGGTGGGATTTCCAGCACTACTTCATTCGGTCTGTGCTGGGTTCCTGTTTCCCTCCTTCCTTCAAAGAGATGCATCAGGGCCCAAGATGACACCTCTGGGAGAAACACCGTGCCCATCATGGTGACCAAGCTGAAAATGGTGAGTACTTTCTCTTTTAATTAATTAGAACAAAAAAAGGTTTTATTATGACAGTGAATGAATGAATTATTTGATCAGATTTTAATCATATGCAAATCCATGAAACCAGCTTTCCGCCCCTCTACTTTAAAAATTCACCCGCCGCCACTGCCTTGCGGAGCAGGTAAGGAGCAGCAGGGAGGAGTGAGAGGGGGCATAAGGGCAGGAAAAGATCACAAAAGAGCATAAAGCAAAGGGCACAAAGAGAAATATAGTCAGAAACAAAGGGCATAATACCAGGATACAAAAGAGAAAATGGAGGCAAAAACAGAGGACAAACAAGAGAAAAACTTTAGCAAATACAAAAGGTACAACAAGGGGAAAACTGTGTCAGACAAAAGGCACAGTAGGAAAAAACAGTGGCAAACAGAAAGTGCAGACAAAAGAAAAGGATAGCAAAAAGCGAAATGCAAACAGCAAAAAACAGAGGCAAAAACAGGGTCATCAAAAGAAAATGGAAGTAAAGGAGAAGGCACAACACAGTGTCATACAAAGGGCACACAAGAGGACTGTGGTAAACACAAATGGAAGACAAATGAAAACAATAGCAAAAACTGGGGCAGCAAAGGGAAGAGAGAGGCAAAAACTGAAGGCACAATGAGAGAAACTAGTGGTAGGATAAAGAGCACAGGAGGGAAAAAAACAGTGATAGTAAACAGTGGCAGTACAAAGGGAGCAAAGAGAGCACTGGCAAGAGATTACGAGTGAGAGATAAAGAGCAGGAAGAGCGAGATAGGTATCACAGCACCTCACAAACAGGGTCCTCAAAAACATGGTGTAGTGGAAGTTCCAGACCCAGGTAAGCCTGAGGGCTAAGGCTGTACACCTGCCTAATCATTTGGCTGACTTCCTGTATGGCTACAAGAGCACTAAAAGCTTCAAATGATCTTTCCTAGAAGTGACCAGTTGCAAGTCGACCTTGACTGACCCTGCTGGTGGCTTCTGTTGGAGTGAGTTCTGGTCTGTAGATGCTGTCCCTTGGGACCCAGAAACTCTGGGATTGACCTGGAGGAGCTACTCTCAAAAGAAGACTTTTTTTTAATTCGTTTTTGACCTCTGTCGGTCTGGGGTCTGCTGCTGAAGTCATCCAAAAAAGGTGAAATCTTGAAGGGTGAAATTTCTGACATTTGGACATAGCCATATGCAAATCAAGCTAGACTGTTTCGATTGGATCAAGGTCAGGACTGATTTACATACCGTGGCTCGTCACTGGGGATTAGGGGAATTTCCTACACTTTCGGAATGGAAAAGGGGGATGGACATGTAAATCGTGCCGGGGAAGGTCACATACACTAATAGGGGCTCCCCAAGCATAGTCCAGAAGGTCTGGGGCAAGTGGATATCATATTATTCTTTTGAAGAGGTACTGAAACGCTGGATAGAGAGAGGGCAAAGTGACAGAAATTGGGATTTAATCTGTTGGAATTATTTTCTGCTGTTTGATTTGCTCATTTATTACTACGCTACTGCTGGGCCTTGTCGGATGTTGAGGTGAAGGGAGGTTGGTGGTGGGGTTAGCGGTTGTGCGCTGTCATTGCTTTAGACTCGCAATTGACTGGAAGTTCCTTCACCTCTGTGGTCTAGTATTCGTCCATTTGATACATTTCATGAAAAATACAATAAAAATATATTTTTTAAAGACTGATTTGCATATGGTTGGGTCCGAACTGAGGCGGCATGGTGGGCATAAGAACGAAAGGTTGGAATGTTACCCTGAGTGATTGCCAGTGTTTAGACTTATTGCAAGCATTCCTCCCATCACTTGTTGTGTGGTTGACCTACTCTGATGTTAATATATGCAACAGTTACCAACAGTCCCAAAAGGGCAAGAGTAATAATCATGTCTATACAAAAGTGTTCAAATAGATTTTATTTATATAAAGACATCATCAATCATACAATACTTATAGAAATGCATTGTTTTATGCAACAAGTCAAAGAATATAATATGGCTAAAAATCAAAAGAAAGACAATATTTATATTTTTAATTAGCAGCACAGCACATTAGCAGCATGTATGGTGTGAACAGCGCAGCGTAATGATCAGAGGAAAATCAAAAAGCGCCAAAAAGATTGTAATGATTTTACAGCATGTGCAGATATTTTCAGAAGATAACAGTTTGTAAGTATCCCACAGCACAGCTTTAAATTATTGAAATAAATTATGTTTAGCCAAAGTATGTTAGACCAGAAAACTGCTCTTTCCAAATTTCCCATGCACTGTATGATTTAGGTTAGCATTCGCTGCACCATTTTGTATTCAGCTGCCACTTTGATTCATGATCGAAACTAACTTCTGTTTCACTCTGTGTCTGCCTCATCGAAAAGAAGCTGCCCAATGTGTCCTCTGTACATGTATTTCTTCAAGGCTGAGTTTGCTGTGCTAATGAATAGAATGTTTTGTTAGTGCATACCTTTCTGACTAGATAGCCTTGCTCCCACCACTGGCAGTGTAACCTTGAATACAAGATAATGTGTGCCCAGTCCCAGGATTGCAACTCATCTTTCTGGATCTCCTTTGTTCATTAGCTCCCAACTGGAAAAATCCAGTCTGGGCGTGTTTTTAGGGGTACTGGAAATGTACTTTATGCCTTACCACGTTGTCTGAGGTCAGTCACCTCTGCAGCAATCCAAGGAGGCTGGTCAGACTGGACTCTGCTCGAGTGTATGACTAATAAATCACTTTGGTTTGTATTCTCTACAGTTTGACCGCCTCTTCATTTGTATGGAAGGCTGAGCGGTGGTCGCTAGTGACCCTGGTGGCCCATATCAGGTCACTTCCTTCAACTAAACAGGTCATCATCAGGACAGAGAACTGATTGAGCACAAGAAGAAATAAAATGCTTGGGGTGAGTTCCTAGGAAATTAAATACATCTTTAAAACGCCTGATCAGAATGAGATGACGGCATGAGGATCAATGGTATCCAGAGCATCCAGGGAAAAATTGGAGCCACTGTTAAACAGTCACTGACACAACTGGAAATGCCTGTCGAACAGCAGAGACAAGAGTCCTCCATCACGGTACTGGTACTCGAATATAGATCTGAATGGCTCACAAAAAGTTTTAAAATTACAGGATCAGTGACTGCTTTGCATTGACTCCAATTATCCATGGATACCCTGGGTGCCGTTGATTCTCATGCAGTGGCTATTTTTGTGCTGCTAAATATTTAACTCATATTTACTAAGTTAAGCCGATGTTCTCTGTGCTGTAGCTGGCAGAGGTTGAACTCAGGTTTAATGATTAGAACTGTGTGTTTGACCTAACGAGATATTTGACTTATTAGTTGGGAAGGACTCACATTCTCTCCTACTAATAACCCACAAAATCAATTTGGTGACGGAAGGAAAATTTGAAAATTAAACAATCTATTATGAAAATTATCCAGTTTATCCATCTGGTTATGGATAAGGTACATTGATCATGTATCATGTGCTCATGATCTGGAAGGAGTGTTTGGCCATCCTATAGAAATTCCATAGTTAGCCTAATTCCCGAAGTGTTGATTAATGACGAATATGGCAAAATAGCAGTACAATGATACAATACAGTATTATGTTGAAGTAGCTAAACATTTGTCTATTAAAGTTTTGTAAAATGGATTATTATTGGTGACTAGTCGAACAATCCTAGAAAAGAGAATGGCATTAAGAATACAAAATAATACTAACCAAATTTTCGAATAGTCATTGAGACAATTAAGAAAAATTGGCACTTGCTGAACGGTTCCAACTTTATATTGAAAACAGATTGTATAGTGAAAGCAGTTAAAGAACCAACTATGACAGGAAACATCACAGCATTATGGGGCTTAAAAATAAGAGTAGTCAACCAGAAATGCGGGCACTGTGCAACATATCCCTCAAGTGTCAGTCAGTCAAACAAAACTTTATTTGGTTTGTTACAACCATAAAAGTATACAATTTACATCTTATCATTCCGTTAAAAAGCATAAACACGGCAGTATCATAAAAAATGTGGCACCTATTCATCGCACATTAAGTTACACATTCCCTTTAAAATAAGAGTCAAATATCATCCTATAATTGTTCAAATCAAAGAATTCATACATGTACATCAAATCATTCCGATATATCGGGAACAGTACTGTTATCCCTTAGTAGCACAATCTTGTATTATCCTAGGGGAACCACTTATGAAGCTTACTCTGTGCACTTGAGGAACACTTTAACTTTACTCATAAATTTTCCCATAGGACAGGCTATATCTAAGTTCATCATTTCCACCAAAAGGTTAACAGCTTGCGTCCTATTCTTAATCCTATATTTGTTTTTAAATCAGGCTTAAAATCTCCTTTTGTATGTCTAAAATCTTCATGCAATCTAATAAAATGTGTAAGATATCACAGGGGGTACCTTACGTGCAAGTGCATTTACTATTACTATCTATCATAACGTTTTTAATCCCATTAATCGCATAACAGGGATTTATCCCAATTCGCATTTTTAACACTTCCCGCCTTATTTGATAGCTGGATATCCGGTCTACATAAGGAAAATAGTGATCATTTTTCAAAGCCAAGGTCATATGGGCCACTGAAATTTTTCACGAGAGATACTCCCGGTCATGTGTACATGACATATCAGATCCCAGTGACCTAAGTTCTTTCTTGTCTATTAACACATGGCCTAGCTGCGGGAATACCCTTAAACCAAGCACTTCATACGCTTCACTTATTGAGGCTCTTGTCTCTTTCACCCAGGACAGTTCACTAGTGTCAATTTCACCTTTACACCATTGGGAAATTTTCAGAGATTCCCCTGACCCTAGACGCTGCCAGAAGCGTATTAGGGCCATTCAGGCTGTTATAGCCCAGGAGGTAATTCCCAACTCAAGTCTTGCTGCCTGTACCATTGATGATCTGGGCAGCAAGAACAAGCTTTTTAGGATATTTCCCTCCTCTTTATCCCAGTAGTTCTTGCCACTTAAGAAAAGTACCTCTGCCCCATACAGAAATTGTGGAGGAACCATTGCTAGTTAGCCCTTTATAACCGGCCTATCCGGCATTTCTCAGTAAACACTGTAAATCTTTTTAGGCTCCTCTCGAAACATAACATTTTAGTCTTCTCCATGTTCACTACTAATTTTTTATTTAGGCAGTATTCTTTAAACCTGTTTAATTTTCTCTGGAGGTCTATCTCCGTCTGGTCCATAATCAACAGGTCATCTGCATATAATAAGCAGGATATATGATTTCCTCCCAATTTCAGGCTATCCCCTCTAACCACTCTTAATTTTAAAGGCAGGTCAGCTTAGAACAGGGAAAAGAGTAAAGGGTCAAGTACGTACCCCTGCCTCAAGCCGTTACCAATCTGGATCCTCTCAGACAATCCTCCCTCCTTATCCAAGATTATCTGGGCCCAGTTTTCAGTATGTAAGGCTAGGATCAGGGCCAATAGATCACCATGTATTTCGTACCCTACCAGGGTTGACCACAGCTGTTCCCTCCCACAAGATCGAATGCCGCACGGAAGTACAAAAAACAGCTAAATAAATTACCCCTCTGTGCAATGGACCAGAGAGCAAAGCAGTGGTCCACCATTGAGTATCCTTCTTTAAACCCACCCTGCTCTGGGGGTACTATCTGTTTGTCATCTGCCCAATCCTTTAGCAAACCTAAAATTATTTTGGAAAATACCTTTTCACCTATGTCCAGGAGATTTATCAAACGATAGTTTTTAGTGGAATTTAAGTCACTTTTTTGTGTATTGGTCTCACAATAGCCCCTTTCCAACTATCTGGCATAATTGCAGTATTTAAAATCCCCTGGAACATATTCGAGAAGAACTCGGCCCACCTTTCTGGATTTGTTTTTATAATAACTGCTGGTAGATTATCTGGGCCGGCAGCTCGTGTTAAATTTAGCCTAGCTATTATGCTCCTAATATGACCTGGGGAGAAATGCTCTTTTACATCTTCCCTAACTCCAGGCCAGCTACTGGGTATTATTTCCGCCATCCTTGGCCATTTACCATAAATTTCCTCAAGATAGACCACCCACTTATCCTCAGGCACGAAGCACTGCAGGGTCCCTACAACTTTCCCCGTACATTCTTGTATTGATTTCCAAAAGCCTTTCACATTTATTTCTTCAATTACTTCGAGTAAATTCACCCAACATTTATCCTTAAAGGATCTTTTTTTGTCTCTAATACTTGCCCTGTATTTTATCTTTAATTTCCTAAGCTCAGATGATGCTACTTCATTGTATCTGCCTCTAAGGCATCTCTCATGTTGCCTAATGCCGGCCTTTACTTTCTGAAAGTGGCCTAGCTCCTATCGGCTGCTAGGACTCTGACATGCAACCACAGAGAGAACTATTCCATTATAACATTTTAATCATGTCGAATGAAAGTTTTAGCAATCAAAATTCATAATGCATTCATTTTTACAATACAGAAGTTGCATTTGACAGTGATAACCATAATACATTTCATTACATAACCCATTGCATTTCGGAACTAAAAATTACTTCGTCAGGGGTCTGTCAAAAAAAGGAAAAATAAAGGGAACGTTTCAGTTTGATGCCTTCACATTTAGTAATAAACAACTCTGCATTTGACTGGTTAATTTACTCAATGTCATTATTCTACTTGGTCTTTTAGGAGCAATTTACTGATTTTTTTAAAAAGTTTTAGTGATGAACCGAATTGTAAATAATGAGTTTCAAAAATGCAGGACTAAATCTTACCTAATTGAAAGGTATTAGCATGCTAGAACACGCGTAATGCCATATTGCGAGTCTGTTGGAATCTGCACGTGAGAAAAAAATATGCATCGTTTAGGCGCTGACCGCCAGAATTATCCGAAGTAGTTGATTCCCAAAATTTTGGGCGTACCTATACCAACAGATGTTTTGGGAATTTAATGGCAACCTAGAAAATAGATACGATCTGTCAGAATATTCGGAGATTGTCAAGAGGGTAACGGTAGCAACATAAAATGAAAAGTCAAAATCGCTCACCTGCGTGAGTTGAAAACCGAATGCGGAAATCGTGAAACTGAATCCCGTGTAAAAAAGGCAACTGAAGAGAAAATAGAAAAGTATAAAAATTCTTGCGGAAAACGAAGGTTACTGATTACTCAAATTCAACATCAGCTTAAGAAGCAGCTTACCCGCTTTAAACGGTGAACTCCCTCTACGCCGGAACGACAGCCAAGCTACAGAAAAGACTCCAACGCATCCAGAACGCCTCAGCCTAACTCATCCAGGACATCCCCCGATGCAGCCACATCTCCGGACGCCTGAGGGACCTGCACTGGCTCCCCGTCAACAAGAGAATCACGTTCAGACTCCTCACCCACGCACACAAGTCCCTCCACAACCTGAACCCCAAGTACCTCAATGACCGCCTGACCTTCTACACGCCCACCTGCCAGCTACGTTCAACAAGCCTCGCCCTCGCCGCCGTACCACGCATCGGAAGAGCCACCGCCAGAGGAAGATCCTTCTCTTACCTGGCGGCCAAGACATGGAACTCCCTCCCCACCTACCTCCGGCTGACCCAGGACCATCTCGCCTTCAGGAGACAACTCAAGACCTGGCTGTTCGAGCAATAGCAGACCCTCCCTTCCCCCAAGCGCCTTGAGACCCTCCGGGTGAGTAGTGCGCTATACAAATGCTATGATTGATTGATTGATTGATTGAACTCGGACGAACGATTTCCTCGTCTTCGTTTGAACACACAAGCAGAGAGTCCGTTTTCAGTTTGAATTTACCTAGAGCGTAGCTAAGCGACATAAGTGAAGGACTAGTCAGCATGATACGGAACTCTTGAGTGGTTTCACCAACTGATTCTGAATGCCGTATTTAGTCTCAGTTGCGTTTGCTTAGAGAATATTTAATAATAATGAGATGAGGGATGAAAAACAGACCGAATGATCACTGAAGAAGGACTATCTACAAACGATTCAAATCAAGAAAGGACTAGTGATCTAGCCTAATGGACATAATGAAAGGACTGTAATTTGAAGAAAAACTATATGGCTCCTAATTTCAAATGACATTGTGCTCTGAATAGTGAAAAAAGACCAAATATCCCAAGAAATATTACGTGAAACTTTTTACATTAAAACGCCTAGTCATATTAACTGAAATATCAGTCGTGTAGGCTGAATTGAATCTCTGCAGTAGTCATCATAACTCATTATCTAATGGAAATTGATTAAAAAAATTAATTTTGCTAGATGACAATGGTATTGCATGTCAAGTCTCATTGTTTTAAATAAAGTCGCTATAATAACCAATGTATATCATGATTAAACAAACTGAATGACGTTTTTAATTTCACTATATCTCATTTGTCAATTATAATAATAAGACAATTACGAATTATTCTATTGTCAACATATGGTGCTTAAGAACTGAATTATATGTTCAACAAAAACCTGTGAAGTAACCATATATATCAATGTATCAGAAAATGTGGTGTGTCTCAAGCTCTGGTTAGTGAAAACCCTTTTGTGGTGTTGATGTGTATCTATGTGTCAAGATCTTTAGTTGATTTCAAGCTCTAGTGTATGTGTTATTTAGAGGAAACATGCCATCTCCAATTTGTCATTAAGTCCCAGTGGTGCCAGAGTCTGTACTTTTTGATCCAGAATACTTCGCGTTGGAGAAGAATTTTGGAGTTGTCTGAGCCGAGCTTCTGTGGCACCTGTTCAATTATTTGAAATTTCAGTTGTGCTATTGTATGTCGGTGTTCAATCCAATGTAACTCAAGTGGAGATGTCGTACTTTTATTTTGAATCCTGCTCTTGTGCTCAGAGAGTCTGACTTTCATTTTCCTCTCTGTCTTGCCCACATATAAAAGTCCTCAGGGGCATTTTATCATATAGACCAGGTGTCGCGAGTCACAATTTGTTGTGTGTCTTAACCGGATCTTCTCTCCCGTCCTAGGGTGTAAGAGGACATTGCCAGTGATAACATTATTGCAATTCTTGCAATTCTAACGCTTGTGCCTTTATACGTGCTGTGTGATGATTGTTTGGTTCGTTTTGTGAAAAGTTCTTTAAGATTTTGTGTTTGTTTGTATGCAAATAGAGGCTTCTCTTTAAATAGAGATCCAAAATCGCTTTCTGTCTCCAATATTTCCCATCTTTTTAGGATGATCCTTTTGAAGTCCCGTGATGTCGAGGAGTACTTTGAAACAAAAAACATTAGTTTGTTGGGTGTTTTCACTTTCTTTTGAAGAAGATCAGATCTTGGCATTGCATTTACTTTTGTAATTTGCATGTCCAATTATTCTGGGGAATAGCCTTGTGCTATGTATCTTTGTTTTTGTTCTTCAAGTGCTTTACTGCAAGACATTTGATCAGAAGAAATTCGTTTAATTCTCATAAATTGCGAGATTGGTAGATTGTTGATCAAAGTTGTCGGGTGAAAACTCTTGTGAAGTAATGCTGTGTTCTTGTCTGTTAATTGCTTGAATACACTTGTGTGGATTTGGTGATCTTTTAGAGCAATCATGACATCTAGGAATGGTAATGCGTGGTAGTCCATGTTGTAAGTGAATTGGATTCTGGGATCAATCTTATTGAGGTTTTGAATATTGTTGGTTAAGGATGTTTGTGTGTTCTTCCAGATTATAAATATATCGTCAATGTATCTTTTGTAATAGATCAAGCCTTCTTGCCATGTCTGATCAGCCATGATATAGTCGTTCTCAAATTTGGCCATAAAGATATTCGCATATACGCAGGCTCCTGGGAAGCCCATTGCTGTGCCATTGAGTTGGAGAGAAAAGTCGTCTTGCCACATGAAATAACTGTTTTCCAGGCAACATTCTAATAGTTGAATGATTAAACACTTCAATGTTTCGGGTTTATCATCTTGCAGCAGTGCCACCTCTATTGCTTCTAATCCTAGAGCATGAGGGATAGATGTATAAAGTGCGACCACATCTATGGCGCATAGAATCCAGTTGTCAGTCGAGTCCGAATTAACAGTCATAAGATTTCTAAAAAAATCAGATGTGTCTTCTATGTAGCTTGGCCACCATTGAATAAAAGACTGTAAATGATTGTCAATGAATCTCCCCAAATTCTCAAAGATTGATTCATATCCTGACACAATTGGTCTAAAGGGAGGATTCTCAAGGTTTTTGTGTATTTTTGGAAGAAAATACATTCTTGGTCTTCTTGGATAAGCTTGCCAAAGGTAGCGTTTGGTAGTAGTGTTGATCCAATTCAGCTTTTCTGCTTGATCTGAAATTGCACTTAAAGAATCAGCAATATCGGTTGTGGGATCCCTATTGAGTTTAGTGTAGGTGTTGTGGTCCATTACATGTTCTGTTCCTTTTGCACAATAAAAGTCTGCATCCATCACGACTAGACTTCCACCTTTGTCTGCCTTCTGTATTATGATTGCATCATTTTTGGCCAGCGTTTGGAGGGCGCTGTATTCTGCTCGAGAGAGATTCTTAAGATTCCTATTGTACTTAATCTTGTGTAAATCAGTTTTGACTAGGGTTTCGAAGGTGTCCAAACTTTTATGTGAGATTGGAGCAATGAATGTACTTTTCGGTTTGAATTGCATGGTGGAATCATCGTTAGAATCAGTTGGATTTACCATGGTAAAGAACTTTTTCAAGCGTAAAACTCTCATAAACTTGTAGAAGGATATCTCTGTTTCCAAATCTCTAGTGTGATATGTGCTCACAAATGTAGTACCTTTGTTCAATAAGTTCTCTTCAAATTGTGTTAGTTGTTTTTTTGAAATGTTGACTATGAGATTTTCCCTTGACTTCTCAAGCCTTACTTTTTGTTTTCTTTTTTTTTTTCCTTTTCCTCGTCTTGTCTTTTTTCGAGTGATTTCAAAGTGGCTTGGTCCGGTGGTTTGCTTTGTGCTCCCTCCTTTTCTAAAAAAGAAGAAGATGATGCAGATGCTATGTCACTGCCTTCATGTCCTGTTGCTGCTGGGCCACTCGTTTTGTCAGTTGATTTGAGACTTAATGAGTGACTGGCAGGTTGTCTAGAAATGTTGGTATCACTGTCAGAAATCACAATTTCATCAGAAGAAGCTGGTTGTGTCTATTTGCCGCTGTATCTCCGTTGGGCAATCACCTCAGCCCACGTATAGGCCTCGTTCAGCTTATAGTCTATAGTATCCCTTCAAAATTTCCGGAGCTTTGTTTCTTGCAATTCTTTTCCATATTTGTCAAAGCGAGTGTTTAGGGCTCCTAGGAATTTACCCCATGGTTCAGCTTCCATTCTGGCAGATAACTCTTTTTTGGTATTATAAATTTCTACTTCAAGTTCACTGATCGTTTTTGAAAGTTCCTCGATGAGGAGTAGAATTAAATCTAAGGAACACCTATTGAGGATACAATACCATTGTTCCATGAATTGTTGGTTATTGTTGAGTCTGAATAGCATCGGTTGAATCGCTAATCTAAGACCGCGTGGGATTCTTTTTACACAGTGATATTGAATCAAAGTAGACGCATGTAAGCGTTGATTGAGTTCACGTCTTGTGAGGTATTCCAGTTGACGTAATTGCTGAGCAATTGATCCACTTTGGGCATCAAACATTTTTGTTTCCTTTATTAATTTGTAAATTTCCATGGCTTCATCAGCCGTGTACACTTTTGTAGATGCACGGTTGTCCGTGATGTTTGCAATAGATTCGAAGGACATATTGAAAATGGTGGTGCTGGTTTTCACTTGGGCAGGAAAAGATAAATCAATGAATGTGTGATAGAGCTGCACTCTGTATTTAAAAAATTGAAACCAAATATTTTGATAAGTGATACTTTCTGACAATCATCATCAAACCAGGGTTTATTATTAGAATGTAATATAGCTTTACTTACTACCTCGTGTTTACCATGTTTGATTTTTATCCTGAGGCATTCTACCAGTTGCCTTATTATGACCTCATACCAGGATATATCCTGGTAGTGGGTTGTCTAACTCAACTGTTAACTGTAGTGTGCTCAGTTTCTTTATATATTCTTCACTAATCCAGGTTGTAAGTCGCTTTGGGTATTCAACCTCTACTTGTAACGCTTTTTGTCTCTGCGGGCGCTGTTTACCTGTAATTCTACCAGCAGTGGGTAGTGGTCACTGCCCTCCACCCTAAGTATTTGAATTTTTTTATTAAATGGAAGCTGCATGCCTGGATAAATGCGTCATCTATAGGGCACTTTTGCTGCCCTATTTTAAAGGTACGTTTAGCGGGCCGATCCGTTTCCTTTCTTCCATTAGCACAGACCAGGCCCATAGCCCCCAACAGCTGACTGAGCTCAACATCTTGGGTTGAGATATCACAACTAGGAAACTTAGCAAACTCTATGTTATATACTCTTAACAGATCACTCTGCCAAGAGTCAATTTTGGGGGATTTATTGTATGGTTAAAATCACCCAGTATCAGGAGCACATCTCTCGGGTAAGTATCGCATAAACCCTTCAAGTCCTTTTTTAAGCGTTCCAGACCCGCTTTATACTCATTTATTTTTCCTTTCTGTATGTACACATTTATAATGCATAGGCTTTCAACACCTAAGTTATTATTTAATATCCGCACTCTACTACCTAATGCCCAGTTACACTTAAATTCGAGGGGTTCTATGTCTCTAGGTATCCTTGTTGAAACCAACGTCATCTGCCTACCTGATGGCCTACCTACTTGTTACTTTTAGGTCCTTATATTCTTCCCAGACTATTACTGAACCTGATTCTGCAGTTAGACAGAGAATGAAAAATTACCCTATGAGAGAAGTTCCTCCAGTATGGAGGGAAGCGGTTCCACAGGCAGGAAATATTCTGGGTGTCCCTGCTCATTTCCAGTGTATATGGGTACACATCCCCTGGAAAAGATCTGAAGTTTTGGCACTTAAACAGTCTCTACCGGACCCTCGTAAAAATCCTGCAGGATATTATAAGGAGCTGTCTCAGACTCTTGATGCTTGTATTATGAATTTGGACGATATTGATATGCTGATGGGGAATGTAGTTCCACAAGCGTTGTGGGCTCGGATTCGTAGAGAGGACCACGACCAAGCTTTAGGTGGTAATTGGGCCGTTATCAGTGCCGTGGATGCAGCACAAGTGGGTGGTGCTAAGCCAGATGATTTGATTACACAATTTCTTGGTAGAATCATCGCTTTAATGAAGACGATGATGCCTGCCTTATGCGTTAACTGGGATAAGTTAGCTGCGTGTAAGCAGAAGAAAGATGAGAGTGTATCTGATTTCTTTACCCGTTTTGAGGAGACGTCACAGTGGTCAGGATATGGCTACTGAAGGTGGGCAGCGATTATTTGTGGATAAATTCGTATTTAATTTACTTCCTGAATTGTCGCATAAGTTGAAAGACTCCGAAAGTTCCTGGGCTGTTTCCTCGTCTGCACAGATATTAGCCACTGCTCAGTATTATGAGAATAGGGATAAGGAAGAAAAAGATAAGATGGAGAAGAAGACTAAGGAATTAAAAACAAAGGTTCTTCTTCAGCAGGCTTATCCCCCTCATTCTGGCCAGTATCAGTTTCAACAGCCTCCCCAGCCTCAGAGGTTGTTACAGAAAAATGAACACTTTGTTCCACAACCTTTGCTTGGTCCTAATCAATGTGCGTATTGTAAAGAGGAAGGCCATTTTAAGAATAGCTGTCCGGTTTTATTACAGCGTAATGGTGGATTTCAAGGGCCAAGAGGCCGTGGTGGTTTTCAATCAGCACCTAGAGGTAGAGGGCGAGGTGCGTTGCCTCAGGGACAGCGTTCCTTTCCCCCTCAGAACTCTTTGAAATATTTTGATCAGCAGAATATTCAGTCTGCGCAATATTATAATAATGATTATTGTGTTGAGGGTTAGATTCAGGATTTTCATTCTAGTTTGGACAGCCATGGACAAAGTAAGGGAGTTTGTATCAGTTCCAGTGGATCAGAATGGGCCTTATGTTGAAGTTGTTGCATTGGGTGTTGCAGAACCATTTCTTTTGGATACTGGTGCAATGAGAAGTTCTATCATTCATTCCAAAATCTCTGGGGCACCTTTGTCTGGCTTAACAAATTTTCTGTAGGATTTTCTGGCGCCCCAGTTGCTAACCCGGTTTCTTGTCCTTTGCCTCTTTCAATTGGTCCTTACAATCTGGAAGCTCCACTTATTTTAATGACTGGTTGCGGTGAAAACTTATTGGGTTTGGACTTGTTGAAACATCTTCATGCAACGTTGTATTGTTCCCCCTCTGGTGTACATCTTACTTTGGGAGAGAAACTGGTTCCTCCTATATATTTATCAAAAGATAAACTTCCACCCGAACTGCAGTCTCTTCCTGCTACGCTTTGGACCGAATGATGTTGGCCTACTTCAGATTCCACCTTATGTGGTTACTATTAAGCCTGATGTTAAGTTACCATGCATTCCTCAACATAAGATTTCCAAATGATTGTGAACGAGCTTTGTTGGCTATTATCTATGATCTGGTTCAGAAGGGTGTGGTGGAAGAAACAAGAGGAAATGTTTGCAATAGTCCTGTTCTACCTGTTCTTAAACGCAGTGATCCTTCTCAGCCTCCTGTATATCGCTTTGTGAACGATCTTCGGGAGGTCAACAAGATTGTTGTCCCTCAGTTTCCTGTTGTCCCAGATATCACTGCCTTGCTTACTATGATAACGGCTTCAGCGGCATGGTTCTCGGTTATTGACCTCAAGAATGCTTTCTTTAGCATTCCTATTGCTGAGGAAAGTAGGGATATTTTTGGCTTCTCTCTTGGAGGCCGAAGTTTCTGGTTCAAGCGTGCACCTCAAGGCTATTGTGAAAGTCTCTCCATTTACAGTCAGGCTTTGAAATCTCAGCTTGAAGCTTTCATTCTGCCTCCAGGTGCCACTCTGATTCAGTATGTGGACGATGTGTTAATTGCTGCTGATTCAGAGGATGTCTGTAAGGATGTGACTGTTTCACTGTTGCGTCATTTGTCAGACCTACATCATAAGGTGTCCCCCTCTAAGTTGCAATATTGCCGCCAAGAGGTTACCTATTCAGGTCATCTCTTGTCGAAGGAGGGAAGGCGATTGACCTCGGAACGAATTCAAGCAATTGTGCAAATGTCTGTGCCATCCACACAAAGAGAGGTGCGTGCCTTTCTGGGCATAACTTCTTTTTGTAGACAGTGGATTCAGAATTTTTCATTTTTGGCTAAACCTCTGTTGGCACGTACGCTGAAAGATACACCCCAACCTCTTCCTTGGACTGATGAATGTCAGAAGAGTTTTTCTGACTTACCTACTACCTTGTGTTCTGCTCCTGTGTTAGGTACTCTTTTTTTTTTTTTTTTTAATATATTTTTATTGCAGAGTTATAAACCACAGGATACAATTAATCAGCCAGTACACTTGTGAGATCCCCCCGTCCAATAAGAATTCCCAGTCGTACACAGCCATTCAGCCCGCATCCCGGAGGCCGGGCGGCATATTATATCGCTCAAGAGGAACACATCACAGTGCACGTCCCATAGGGACCCTGGTGGAAAGATCGTTTTGCGTATCTGCTTTTACCCCCCCCCACCCACAACAACATTCCCGTCAGCCATCCCAGTGATAGTCAGTGATGTCGCCCTTGTCGGGACCTGCCCTAGGCGCCATGGGTCGTCACACCAGGCCGCTCTACCCAGCCATTCTACCCTCCACATAGTAACCACCGTCCCAGTAGATCCAAGGCCCTGACAAGCGACCATCTAATGGCTTCCGGCCCTCCCCAAACACCCAACAACCAACCCCCCCAAAGCCCCCCCTCCACTGGCAACTGCTAAGGTGTGTGCCTCGTCCTGTCGAATTGGATGGGTCCACTACAGTGCGTGATGCTATGCTTCTGTGTTCGCCCCGTGGTGTCCAGCGGCTTAGGTCTCGCCATCCTCATCCTCTACCAAAGAATCACGCATAGCCTGTACCACTAACTCCCATGCACGCGCCGCATCCAATGCCTTCAAATTCCCCAACTTTACAGCTTGCTTCATCCGGAGCACACTCTCGCAGTCAGACCACCGCAGCAGCTCATTCTTCCATCTACGCAGTGAGGGTCCCCCCCTGGACTTCCAATGCCACGATATTTCCCTCTGTGCCAATATCAGGCCCAGGTCTATGAATTTGCTTGTCACCCTGGTGTGCTTAGTATGCGGGAACCAGAGCAATAGGCACGCCGCCATGTCGAAATCCACCTCCCTGTCAGTCACTTCATTCAGAAGTTCCCCTACCTCCGCCCAATAGGTCCCCAGTTGTGGGCACCCCCAAAACAAGTGGTCCATGTCTGCTCCCTGGGACGAACACCGCGGGCAACAGGCATCCGGCACCTGAAAGTACCGCTGTAATTTCTCAGGAGTTAAATAGGCCCTATGGAGCACATAGAAATGCACCTGCTGAAAACGCGCGTTTCTAGTGCCCTTCCACGTGCGTCGCAGGATGTGACCCCATGCCGTATCCGGTATGGGCCGGCCGATGCTCACCTCCCATTTAGCCTTGAGCCCTTGGAGTGGTTCCAACCCCTCGTTCAGCATCCTATTATGGAGGCACGTCACAGCTTTGAACGTACCAGCCGCCATCACCACATATTGGCACGCCATAGTCGTCGTGGGTTCCAGGAGCCCCTCCTTCCAGTGCTTTTGTATGGCAGCCACCACTGCCGCGTGTAGGAGAAAGCCCCCAGCAGGCAGCCCGAACTGGTCCCGGAGCACTTCGAACGGCGCCAAAGCCCCATCTATGTACAAGTCGCCCACCACCTGCAGTCCCGCCTCCTCCCAATCCAGCAACGAGGACCAATCTCCTCCGTGCGGCAATGCCGTCAACATCCCAATCGGGATCTCCGGGGCATAAGGCTGCGATGCCCTCGCTCTCCGAAGGCTCCGTTGCCAGCACAGCCGGAGCGTCCGCTCTTCCATGGTGAGGGCCCGTAACTCGAGCCGCTGCTGCATGATGATGTAGGACATCACGTGGCGTTGCATTCCCCGATCCCGGTCCTCCTCCGGGCCCCGGAACACCCTGGCTACGTTCTGTGTAAGGACCTGCAACTTCGCTGCAAGATAATACAGCTCGAGGTGGGGCACAGCCATGCCCCCTTCCAGCTTGGGGCGAAGTAGCGTGCTCAGGGCTACTCTACGGCGGCCATGCCCCCAAAGAAAGCCAATTATCATTGACCGCAGTTCTCTAAACACCCCCTGGGGAATCCAGACAGGCAGCGTTCGGAAATAATAGAGGAAGCGGGGGAGCGCCACCATTTTCAACAGTGCTATCCTGCCCAGGACTGACAGCGGGAGGGTCGACCAGAAAGACAAGCTGCCCCGCAGCGCCCGGACACAGCGGCCGATGTTGCCCTCCAATAGGTCCGCAGCCGCGTGGTAAATGCGGACACCCAAATAGGTGATGCAAGAGGGTTCCCATACTACACCCAAATCGCTGCTAGGGGCTGGCGAACCCGCTCGCAGCGGGAACACACAAGTCTTCGCCCAATTGACCTTAAGGCCCGACAGCCGGCCGAACTCAGACAGCAGGTCCATCGCTCCAACCAATGCCCCCGAGGTGTCAGCTAGGTACAGGAGCAAGTCATCCGCGTATAGCGATATATAATGCCACTGCCCGTCACTAACTATCCCCGCGTATCGGTCGCCTGACCTCGCATGGACCGCCAAGGGTTCCATCGCCAGGGCAAACAATAGGGGGGAGAGAGAACATCCCTGTCGTGTTCCCCTGCCCACTGGGTACGCCGCAGACACCAGGCCGCCCAATCGTACTCTCGCCGTCGCCGAGGTATATAAGACCCTCGTCCACCTCCGAAACCCCTCGCCCATGCCAAACCTCTCTAGCACTCCATCCAGAAAAGGCCATTCCAAGCTATCAAAGGCCTTCTCGATGTCCACGGACAGAACCGCCGGTGCTCCCTCCCCGTCCAAGATGGCGTCCATTATTCCCACCAGGCGGCGGATATTCAGCGCCGTGCTCCTCGTGGGTATAAACCCGGCCTGATCCCTGTGTACCAGACCCGTCATGTGCGGGGCCAGCCTGGTGGCCAGGATTTGGCTCAGGATCTTATAATCCACCGTCAGCATGGACAGCGGGCGATAAGACCTCACATCTGCGGCATCCCGGCCAGGCTTGAGGAGCGGTACAATCAAGGCCTCCCGCATGGACCCAGGCAATGCCCCCGTCTCGAAGGCTTCCGTGTACACCACCAGCAGCCTGGGTGCCAAGCTGTCCACATATGTTGATAGAATTCAATTGGCAGTCCGTCCACCCCGGGCGTCTTGTTGCGGGCCATATGTTTGATGGCCACCCGTATTTCCGTGAGCGTGATCGGGCTACCCAGCTCCCTCACGTCTTCCTCGTCCAGGACCGGGAGCTGCCGCTCCCCCAGGTATTCCGCGATGTCCTGAACCCCCACTCCCAGCTGACTCCAGTATAGTTCCTCATAATACCCCCTAAATCGTTCCAATACCGCTGCCTAGGAGTACACCATCTCTCCCTGCGCATTATTAATGCCGAGAATCGGGCAGCCCCTAAGTTCCGGGTTAGCTAATCTGGCCAAGAGGGTACCCACCTTGTCCCTTTCCGCGTGTGCCCTGATGATGTACTGCCTATAGTCATAGCACCTCAATCGTTCCGTCTCGGTGGCAACCACTTCCTTCGCCTCCAGCAACTGGGCCTGTAGATCTGGCCTAGCCGGCCTGCGGCGCTCTAAGTCCCTCAAAGTTTCTTCCGCTTTCATTAGGTCATTCAGCACAGTCGTACGAGCATTCGAGAACCTACCCAAACACACCCCTCTCACCACCACTTTCATTGCATCCCATTCAATAGACCTACTCGCAGCCGTGCCCTCATTCACTCCGAAATAACCATCAATGCCTTGCCGAACCGCATCGCTGAACACAGAGTCCTCTAGCGTCTCCGGCCGAAGCCGCCATGTTGGTATCACTGAGCGCTCTCTCTGCCACTGAATGTGCACCAAAAGGGGGTTATGATCCGATATAGTCCTAGCCAGGTACTCCGCATGGGTAATCAATGGGGCCAGGGATCCCCCGCAAAGCACCGAATCGATCCTGACATGTAGATCATGGAGAGCGGAATAAAAGGAATAATCCCTGGCTCCCCTGTGCCGCTCCCTCCAGACATCCTGCAACCCCCATCGTTCCTGCCAGTCCTTCCTGTGCGCGGCCAGCCTGCGCACCGGAGAGTCTACTAGGGGGGGATGGGACCTATCCAGAGCAACATCCGTAATCGAGTTGAAGTCCCCCCCTAACACTATCGGACCCGCCAGGAAAGAGGCCAAGGACCCCGAGAGACTATCAAAGTATCGGCCTTGGTCAGTGTTCGGTGCATAGACACAGCAGAAAACCACATCCCGTCCATATAACCTCCCCTCCACCGCCACAAACCTGCCATCCGGATCTACTACTTGATTCAGCCCCTGAAAGGGTATCCCCGCCCTCACCCAGATCAACACCCCCCTGGCATACGCTGAGTAAGTGGTGCCAAACACCTGGCCCCGCCATCTTTTCTGCAAGGCAGCGCACTCTTTTTTGGTGAGATGAGTCTCCTGGAGCATAGCAATCTGAACCCCCCTGCGTACCAGATATGCATGTACTTTGTGACGTTTCACCATGGTCCGCAGCCCCCGGACATTCCACGTTAGGCATTTCAAGTTAGGTAACGTCCCCATTCCAACTTCGTACAGTCCGAATCAAAGAACAAAAGTCCATGGCCCCCCCATTGCAGTTGCCCCCCCCCGAACATTCCCAAAACTGAAACACTTCCCAAACCCCACTCCCCAGGACAGAGCACACGAACCCAATGGCCGCCCCCATCCAAACCTTGAATCAACTTCTCACACTCTTACCCTGTGGTCTCCACCACAGTCGACCTTAAGGGCCCAAGGGGGGTGAGTCGCCGCCGACCCCAGCTAGCGGAGCCCGCACCCCGCACCTTCATCCCCTCCAAAGCACACAGCTCCCCCTCCCGGCAACCCGCCCTCCATCAACAGGATATCACCCTACCATGAAGTCCCGATCTAGTCCCAGTTCTATCTCAGCCGCAGAAAATACCATCCGATGTCTGTGGGGTCACTATCGGCCCCTTCGCACTTTCCGCCTCTGAAAGTTCCTCTCCTGTTCTGCTGCCTTCCCCTCCCGAGTCCGTTTCTGCCCGTTCACTGTTCTGTTGCGACCCTGTAATGGCCGCCGTCACTGCGAGCGCATCCCTTTTCTCCGCCGCCATTTGAGCCTCCCGTTTCTCCCGCTGGCGCCTGTTGCGGGATCTGATGCGTTGTGACTGCCTCACCCGGGGCTGCTTGGGTTGGTCTCGCCTACTTTGGTGTGATCTGTCCGTCCCCGCTCTATATGACTCGAGCCAATGCCAAACTTCGTCCGGAGTCTGGAAGAAGTGCGTAGTACCGTCCATAATGATCCGCAGCTTGGCTGGGTAGAGCAAGGAGTACTGGATGCCTTCCTCCCTGAGCTCCTTCTTCACAGCGAGGAATGATGCCCTGTTCTTCTGGACCGCTTGAGTGTAATCCGGGAAGATCGTTACCTTACTGTTCTCCACCCCATACGGGCCCGACATCCTGGCCCGCTGGATGAGAAGATCCCGGTCCTTGTAGTGGAGGAGCCGCACCACCATCGGTCGGGGGGGGCGGCCAAGCCCCGGCGGGCGAGCAGGCACCCGGTGAGCTCGCTCCAGAGTGAAAAAAGGAGTAAGCCCCTCCGGTGCCACCACAGTGCGGAACCAGTTCTCCATGTAGGCCACCGCGTCCTCCCCCTCAATCCGTTCCGGCAGGCCTACGACCCGCACGTTGTTCCGTCTATTGCGGCCTTCGGCATCCTCCGCCCTCCGTTCCAGTGAGTCCAGTCGGGCCAAAATGTCCGTGATCCTGTGCTCCGCGGTCACCACCGATGGCTTCAGGTCCAGCAACAGCTGGTCATGGTCCTTGACCCTGTCTGCCAGCTTCGCGTGATCCGCGCGTAGCAGCCCCAGGCCCGTGGCCACTTGGGCAATGTCATTGTGCAATGATTCCTTAGTGGAGGTGATCGCATCAAGGATGGCATCCAAACGCCGGTTCAGCCGCTGTTCCTGATCAAGCTCCGGGGAGGGACTCTCACTCAGCCGAGTTGATGTCGCCGAGTCCCCCTCGCGACTCCCGGGCATCGGCCCTCCGATCGCCGCCATGCCAGGGTGCTGCGTCACAAGTCCTGTCGCCCGTTTGGCGGTTACGCCCGTGATTCTGTGCCGGTCTCCGGGCACCAGGCAGCGCAATGTCCCCGCTGACGCTCTCAGGAACAATGGCCAGGTGGACGGGCTCCGTTCCATCACCCCCCTCCGGCCTGAGGGGGGAAGGATAAGTCTCAGGGCGGTGGCCAACGAGGGTCCCCGAGCTCCTGGGTGAATCAGGTCAGCGTCCCCTGGTCTCAGGACACAGCACCGCCAGTCCTAGTGCTTCGGGCAGCCAAGTGCAGGATCTCTTGCCACTCGGCGACAACTTGGTTCAGGGCTGAAGTTCGGGGCCGTCCGACCTCCTCGCCGCCATTTTCTTCTCACCCTCGGCAACACCTCGGCCGCCTCTTCTCTCGATCTTCTCGGGGCCAGCAGTGCCCCAGCGACTCCCCGATTGCGCCCAGCTGTCCCCTTACACTTCAGAGGGCAGGAACGTCGTCTTCGGGTCGCCTAGGGTCCCGAAAACAGGAGAATTAGCGGGATTCCGCGCGGAGCTGCGAGCTCACGCCGCCATCCCGATCGGCGTCCAAGCCACGCCCCCCCTCCTGTGTTAGGTACTCCAGATTACAGTAAGCCTTTCACACTCTACGTTCATGATAGAGAAGGTTGCGCGTTGTCAGTTTTAACGCAGCAATTTGGAGACAAACAACGTCCATGTGCCTATTTTTCGGCTACGTTGGATCCAGTAGCCAAGGCATTGCCTAGTTGTCTCAGAACTACAGCAGCGGCAGCGATCTCCATTCGCCAATCTGATGGATTGGTATTAGATAATACTCTTGTTGTTATGGTACCACATGCAGTAGATACACTTTTGAATAGGACAAAAACACAACACCTCACGAGTGCTCGCTTGTCTGGATATGAGCTGACGCTTTTGGCTAGCCATATACATATCAAGCGGTGTAATACTTTGAATCCAGCAACATTGTTGCCCATCCCGGACAAGAAAGGCATTCAAGAACATGATTGTTTTCTCTCGAACAGAGGAGGAAACTAAAGGCAGAATAGATTTAAAAGACAAAGCACTTGTGGACCCGGATGGGATCCTATGGGTGGATGGGTCTTGTTTCAAACTTTCAAATGGCGAGGCGACTGCTGCTTATGCTGTTACCACCTTGTATACGGTAGTAGAGACAGCACGCATTGCACAGAATTCAGCCCAAGCAGCTGAACTAATTGCCCTAACGAGAGCGTGTGTGTTGGCCGAGGGAAAGAGAGTGAATGTGTATACTGATAGCCAATGTGCCTTTGGTGTGGCTCATAGCTTCGGTCGCTTGTGGAAGGAAAGAGGATTCTTTACTTCCCATGGGACTAAGATACAGCATGGTCAGTTGGTGACTAACCTTCTTGAATCACTTGCGTTGCCTACCCAGATAGCAATAATCAAGTGTAGTGCTCATAAGAAGGTTACTGATGATGTGGGTTGCGGGAATGCTTTTGCAGATGAGGTAGCAAAAGAGACAGCGAGAGATGCTACGAGTCGCATGTGTGCTGCAGACCCTGCAAGATGGGTCAGAGAGAGAGGAATGTGTGAAGACACAATAGAGAGTGTGAGAACGATTCAAGAAGAAGCAACTGAGAAAGAATTGAGTAAGTGGAGAGAAAGTACGGGAATGTTGGACGCGACAGGGTGTTGGACGGAATTGTCAGAACCTCAGCGTTGGCTGTTACCAGACACCTATGTACTACCTGTAGTTACTATGGCGCATGGTCCAGCCCACATTAGTGTAAAAGGCATATGTAAGCTTCTGGCTCCAGTATGGCAGAATGAAGGAATTCCTAAATGTGCAGAAAATGTGGTAAAGCATTGCGTTATTTGTTTAATGCATAATCCAGGAAAGGGAACCCAAACTCCAACAGGTCACTTTGCTCCTCCTACGTATCCTTTTGAGGTATTGCAAATCGATTACATTCATATGGATCGTTGTAATAACCTCAAGTATGTTTTGGTGGTGGTGTGTGCCTTTTCCAGATGGATAGAGGCCTACCCCCTAAAGGACAATACTGCTTTGTCTACTGCCAAAGTCCTTTTGAAGGAATTTTTCCCGAGGTTTGGTTGGCCGCGCATTGTCTGGTCTGACAATGGGAGTGAATTCGTAGGTCAAATTAGGCAGAAAGTGTGTGCGGGTCTCGGTATTAGGCAGAAATTCCATGCGCCAAACCACTCTCAGTCAGCAGGTTTGGTAGAGTGCTATAATGGCACTCTCAAGCTTAAATTGGCAAAGATTCAGGCCAGCACGGGTCTTGCTTGGCCTGATGTTTTGCCTTTGGCACTTCTGTCCACGAGAACTACTGTGCATTCTCGTTTAGGACGTAGTCCTTTTGAGGTCATTTTTGGGCGCCCAGCTAACGTCTGGGGAGTTCCTCGACCTAAAAAGTATTCTGACATCCAGTATCCAATGCTGATTGACTACTTGCATGACCTCACCACTAAATTACATGTTCTTCATCAACAGGTTCAAAACGCTTTGCCGGAGGCCTCTGCAGATCCAGGTCACTCCATCCAACCCGGAGACTGGGTCTGCGTGAAGAATTTCCAGCGGAAAAAGAATCTGGAACCTCGTTGGGGCCCGCCGCGACAAGTTTTGTTGGCGACACGTACAGCAGTAAAGGTTGTTGGGAAAAAGAACTGGGTCCATGGTGTGTACTGTAAAAGGGTACCTTTGCCTTTGCCTTGCGATCCGTGGGTTCGTAAGGGCATAAGTGATAGCGAAGGCAAAAGGGTCCCTCGATTTGTTCCTTTCAGTAGTGCACGCCTGGATCGAACGAACTCTGAGAAAGAAGATGACGACGTGTTGCAAGAAGCTGTACATTCACATTTGCGTTTGAACACAGTGAATCCAGAAAGTTTATTTCAAGAACAAACGATCCCTAAAAGACTCGGTATAATTTACGACCAAGAGTAACTAAAGACAATTGATTTTTCTGATTATACTTTTTGAGAGACATTTTTTTTTTCTCCACTATCCATCAAGTTGCAGGGTCACGGTAGGAGTCTTAAGCTGTGACCTGAGTAGTGACATAGGCTGCGAGACTTGCAGTGTCATAGGACGGCTAATAATCACAGCTAAGTGATCAAGGAAGACTGCCGTGAGCAACGCTTTAGAGAATGGATATTAAAGTGGAAAGTAATGTTAATGATGTACAAATGAAAAGAAAATGTAAAGAATTATTGGTTAATCCATGTGACATAACCTTATGTATTTTAATACGTTCATGTATATTATTAGCGTGTGTAAGTTGGATTGTTTACACTATGCAGCAAGCACCTGTTCCAACCTCTGCCCCCTTATCTTTCGAAACTACTGCCTCCCCACATCGGTTTCATACACTCTCAGAACATGAGCAGATTAGGAGAACACAATACCTCAATAATTCATTTATTCAGTTATTGCATCAGCATCAACTGGTAATGAATACCACTGATTGTTGGGTCTGTGGGCTCATTCCCCATAATACAGAGAGAGAGATGCCATATTTAGTCCTTCCATTTTCTTATGAAGGCTCCGCTTGGGCCTATTTGGCTATGTTTTCTAATATTTATCAGAACTAACTACGGTATCCATTCTACCGCATTTGCCTTCTTCATAAATTTCTTCCATCGACTGAATATATCGTATAGCACTTTTTTTGTATCTATGTGTAAACTGTCCTGTTTTCTGTCAATATGAGTATTGTATGTCACTTAATGTCATTTTTATGAATTATATATGTCTTTTTATGAACCAATCAACAAAAAATATAGACTTTTTTGCTAATATCAAAAAAAAAAAAGTAAATAAATAGAATGAAAAATAAAATAACCAAATATTTTTGATATACTACTGTCTCAGTGAATTACTATTGTCTATTATACAGTATTTGAAATAAGGTCAAAATAAGGGCAATAATATTATCACTGGTTTGCTAGATATTATCTTTCCCAACTTGTGTTTATATATTCCCTACGATTAGCAAACTAACTAGTATGTAGGGGTCCCCATTCTTTCCAAACTACTAACTACGGTATCCTCCTGGTAGTCCATATGGTGGTGGAGCAGATTTCAGTCACAGTTCTTTGATAAAGGGAATAGTGGCTATGGCTAGAATTGCTGAGATTAGTAAGATTCCTGTGGATGAGAAAGGAGCATATGATGGCTGGAATGTAACTCGTTATGTTAATTAGCCTTACAGAAAAGGCTAGGCAAAATAGATCCCCACCAATTTGGGCTGTACCTCATTGAGGTAATTTCTGTCTACAAATTAATGGCCAGAATGTTAAAAATCAACAGGAGAAGAGTGTCTGTTCCCATACTTATGTCTATACGCCTCATATTTCCTCACCACTAGTGCCATCACAAGGCACCTATTTTATCTGTCATGACAGAGCCTATACATGGCTTCCTACCTACTTTTCAGGAGCTTGCTATGTGGCTTTTCTTCTACCTCCGACATATACTGCTCCTACAGGTTATCATAGGAAAAGATATGGCAGGGGAGTTATTAATTCAAAAGACACAGCAGGACAAGAAGGAGGTGACTGTATTAAAGGGTTGCTTCCTTTCTGGGGCCCAATGGCCAATAGCAGAACCATCAGACAACTAGTTTGTGTTGTTGAGGCTACTATAAAGGTAACTTCAGGAGCCTTGAGTAATCTGAAAGCCGAACTTCAGACGGATCGCCTTATGACTTTGCAGAACCGGATGGTTCTAGACATTGTCCTTGCAGATCGTGGAGGAGTCTGTAAATTGATAGGGTCTAGTTGCTGCATTTACATTCCTTATAATGCCCCTACGGTATACCAAGCTATCTCCAAGTTGCATATCATCTCCAAATCTATACATCAGGACACAGGAGATTGGTCTGTGATGGGATGGTTTTGGGGACTACTGTCCACATGGGGATGGAAAATACTAACTTTCCTTGGAATGGTCTTAGCCATCATTTTTTCTTGTTATCTTTGTGTACAGTGTGGACCTGTCATCTGTGGTTTTTGTGTCACCATGTGTGTCCCAAAGCCTGTGTCACAGAAAACAGAGAATATTAGAATAATGCTACAGCAACAACTCGATGACCTCATGGCCATTGACATTGACTCAGACTGACTTGAGTCCCTGGTGTTTTGCCTGAGTAATGGCAAAAGGAGGGTCTGAGGTTCTTCGATTTCTGACATTGTCCCGTATTTAGCCGCCATTTTGTGTTTCGCCGCCATTTTGTGTTGCCCTCACTCAGGCAGCACGGCGGACGGTGTGTTTTTGCTTTTCTCAGCTGCTATGTGTCTTTTCTGTCAAGGAGTAACTCCTTTGCCCTTGTTTACGAAACTGATGTCAGGGTCTGGCCGAGTTCCTTAATCCATGTCTGGGTTGATTGATCCCCGTCTCGACTGACTATTTGCCTTCTCCTATTCTTTCTTACATTATCTTATCCGACTGGCCTTCACTATTCTCTCCTTGTATTCTCCTGTTACACAACTATCCTTTGAGGCATACAAATACGTCCTGCCACCTGCAAATTAGATTGTTGGTGTTAGTACTGATTAATTTGTTGCAAGGGGTAACACACGGGGTCTCAGAGAGGGGCGTATTTGAGACACCTGATAGCTTATTTTCCAACTTTTCTCATTGGTCCGTTTTGTATGTGTAAGGAGTAAACTTTGTAAATGTGTTTCTCTGTAAAAGATTGTGCGCCACGGATTGAAGTGTCAGTCTCCTCAGAACTCACCTTGTGTGTAACTTCTGGGATAACTGTGCTTAGTTGCAGCTAATAAACCTGGTTTCCACGCTCAACGGAGTGTCTCATGTCTTTTTTTTTTATTCGACAAGGCAGGTGAACTCGGGGATCTAAGGCGTGCCCTGCGCCGCCAGGCCCATAAGGCCCGGTTCTCCACCTCAGGCGCCTCGCGTGGTTCGTGGTTCGCGGCTCGTACGAAGTTAAGGAGCCTTATGTCCTTAAGTCCTTCTAACAGCCTTCTGGTGGCCACGGAAAATGCAGGCTCCACGCCCTCACTGGCCACCGTGAATTACGATTGTCGCGGCCCCTGCACGCACCGCACACGCCGTGCTCCGTGCAGCAGTTTCCTGGGTGCAGCTGCCGATGCGGCGGATGGTGGCGTCTAAACAGGAAGTCGGAAGTGAGGGCTGTGAAGTGGGAGGCTCTCCACTAGAGTGCGTCCGTACCGGCACAGAAAAACCACACGCTCACGATCACTAATGCCACAAGTGCGAACTGTAGTTATTTCAGATTTCAATCCAGGGCATAATTAGGAGGCATTGTCTGACCTGCGCTCTGTGACTGCACTGCCACTGAAGAAGGGAACTCTCGAAACGTGTTGGGCAGCAGTATGATGGTTTAAATGTACTGGAAGCTGGGACTGCTCTGTACTAAGCGGGAAGTTGTTGGGGAAGGGCTAGTTTGTGCCGGAGTGCAGCCTGATTGTTGGACATTCTCCCTGTGTTGAATATCTTGGCGGCCGTCCTGCCGCCGGGCTAGCACCAACTCAGAAGAAGGGGGCCACGAAGCCCTGAAGGGAGGGACTCTCATTGTGGGGCACGAACCGTGGATGAAGAACAGCACGCTTCCGGGGCCCATTTAGAGCTTTCTTCTGCATTTATTTCAGAGGGCACTATCTCAAGAGGAAAGAAAAGACTGCTTCTCCCACAATGCAAAGTACTGCTCATACAGATCATCCAATCATTGGCATACAATATTGCATAATTAGGAGGCGTTGTCTGACCTGTGCTCTGTGACTGCACTGCCACTGAAGAAGGGAACTCCCGAAACCCGTCGGGTAGCAGGATGATGCTTTTAATGTGCTGGAAGCTGGGACTGCTCTGCACCAAGTGGGAAGCTGTTGGGGAAGGTCTAGTTTGTGCCCAAGTACAGCCCTGTTGTTTGACATTTCCCCTGAGCTGAATATCTTGGTGGCCGTCCTGCCGCCGGGCTTGCACCACCTCAAAAGAAGGGGGCATCGAAGCCGTGAAGTGAGGGGCGCTCATTGTGTGGCACCAACCGTGGATGAAGAACAGCACACTTCCGGGACCCATTTAAAGCTTCATTCAGCATTTATTTCAGAGCGCACTACCTGAAGAGGAAAGAACAAACTGTGTCTCCCACAATGCAACATACTGCTCATACAGAGCGTCCAATCATTTGCGTACGGTATGGCATAATTAGGAGGCGTTTTCTGACCTGCGCTCTGTGACTGCGCTGCCACTAAAGAAGGGGACTCCCGAAACGCTTCGGGCACCAGTCTGATGCTTTTAATTTACTGAAATCTGGGACTGCTCTTTACCAAGTGGGAAGCTGTTGGTAAAGGGCTAGTTTGTGCCCGAGTGCAGCCAAATTGTTGGACATTCCCTTGAGCTGAATATATATATTTTTATTTTTTGTATTTTCAGGAATGCCTCTGCGCAAAGCCCTGCTTTTACCACTCCATCACCAGGACCAACAGTAGTGCGGCACACAGAATTCCTTTACAGAAGCGATTTATTTGGTTTCAGATGCTTCCATAATATATCAAGCAAATAACCAGCAAAGTGCAAGGTGCATATTTCCCCACAGGACGTACCTACATGTTTTGGCCGTAACCTACTTGGTCATAGAATTCAGTGCATAGGGTCTTTTTAAAGGAACAGCTGTACCTTTTCCCACCACCAATTAAAAACTTCATACAGAATTTAAAGGGGAAATGCCACATTCCTAATTCTTTTAAAGGAAGTATGTCATTACTGCAGTTCGTTACACTCGTTGAATAAAAGTTCAAAAAAGTCATAGTGAAGTACACTATTAAAGCAAAAACCACAGTTGTTGGACAGAATGCAGAACAATGTCATACATTCACCCCAGTACAGAGATCTGGGCCTAAATCCATCGTTTTGTTTGCACTCCACACCACCCCAGTTCAGACATGGCCATATGCAAATCAGTCTGACCCTGTGACTCAGGGTAACAGTCCAGCCCGAACTGCCAAGCCATGCCTTCACTGGACCGGAAACAATCTGCTGAGGACCGGTTTCTGGCATTCCAGCCATCTTCAGCCCGGCTTGCTTGAATCCAGTGGTGTGGAGAGCATGGGACTCACGTCTGAGCATACCCATCCCACTCGGGTGACAAATGCAAAAACCACAGTTGATGGACAGAATGCAGAACAATGTTATACATTCACCCCAGTACAGAGATCTGGGCCTAAATCCATCGTTTTTTTGCACTCCACACCACCCCAGTTCAGACATGGCCATATGCAAATCATTCTGACCCTGTGCCTCATGGGAACAGTCCAGCCCGTACTGCCAAGCCATGCCTTCCCTGGACCGGAAACAAGCTTCCGAGGACCGGTTTCTGGCATTCCAGCCGTCTTCAGCCCAGCTTGCTTGATTCCAGTGGTGTGGAGAGCATGGGACTCATGTCTGAGCATACCCATCCCACTCGGGGTGACAAATGCAAAAACCACAGTTGATGGACAGAATGCAGAACAATGTCATACATTCACCCCAGTACAGAGATATGGGCCTAAATCCATCGTTTTTTTGCACTCCACACCACCCCAGTTCAGACATGGCCATATGCAAATCAGTCTGACCCTGTGCCTCATGGGAACAGTCCAGCCCGAACTGCCAAGCCATGCCTTCCCTGGACCGGAAACAAGCTTCGAGGGACCGGTTTCTGGCATTCAAGCCGTCTTCAGCCCGGCTTGCTTGAATCCAGTGGTGTGGAGAGCATGGGACTCATGTCTGAGCATACCCATCCCACTTGGGGTGACAAAGGCAAAAACCACAGTTGATGGACAGAATGCAGAACAATGTCATACATTCACCCCAGTACAGAGATCTGAGCCTAAATCCATCGTTTTTTTGTACTCCACACCACCCCGGTTCAGACATGGCCATAAGCAAATCAGTCTGGCCCTGTGCCTCATGGGAACAGTCCAACCACACTGCCAAGCCATGCCTTCACTGGACCGGAAACAAGCTTCCGAGGACCGGTTTCTGGCATTCCAGCCGTCTTCAGAACGGCTTGCTTGAATCAAGTGGTGTGGAGAGCATGGGACTCACGTCTGAGCATACCCATCCCACTCGGGGTGACAAATGCAAAAAACACAGTTGATGGACAGAATGCAGAACAATGTCATACATTCACCCCAGTACAGAGATCTGGGCCTAAATCCATCGGTTTTTTTTACTCCACACCACCCCAGTTCAGACATGGCCATATGCAAATCAGTCTGACCCTGTGCCTCATGGGAACAGTCCAGCCCGAACTGCCAAGCCATGCCTTCCCTGGACCGGAAACAAGCTTCCAAGGACCGGTTTCTGGCATTCCAGCCGTCTTCAGCCCGGCTTGCTTGAATCCAGTGGTGTGGAGAGCATGGGACTCACGTCTGAGCATACCCATCCCATGGTATGCTCAGACGTGAGTTCCATGCTCTCCACAACACTGGGGTCAAGCTATCCTGGCTGATGAGGGCTGATAGCCAGAGACCGGTCCTAGGTTGCTTACTTCCGGTCCAGGAAAGACATGGCTTGGCAGTTCGGGCTGGACTGTTCCCATGAGGCACAGGGTCAAGGCTGATTTGATATGGCCATGTCTGAACTGGGGTGATGTGGAGTGCAAAAAAACGATGGATTTAGGCCCAGATCTCTGTACTGGGGTGAATGTATGACATTGTTCTACATTCTGTCTATCAACTGCTGTTTTTGCATTTGTCACCCGAGTGGGATGGGTATGCTCAGACGTGAGTCCCATGCTCTCCACAACACTGGAGTCAAGCTATCCTGGCTGATGAGGGCTGATAGCCAGAAACCGGTCCTAGGATGCTTGATACCGGTCCAGGAAAGACATGGCTTGGCAGTTCGGGCTGGACTGTTCCCATGAGGCAAAGGGTCAAGGCTGATTTGCATATGGCCATGTCTGAACTGGGGTGATGTGGAGTGCAAAAAAACAATGGATTTAGGCCCAGATCTCTGTACTGGGGTGAATGTATGACGGTGTTCTAACCAAGGGGTGGGAAGAGATAGGTTTTGAGTGTTTTTCTGAAGTTCAGGAGGGAAGGGCTGGATTTGATGGACAGAGGGAGAAGATTCCAGAATGCGGGAGCTAGGTGGGAAAAGCGACGACCGCCGAATTTCGTGGTTTTAACTTTGGGGGTGACAAGCAGGTGAAGGTGGGCTGAACGCAGATTGTGCGTTGGTCGATGAGGAGTGATAAGGGATTTAAGAAATGCGGGCCGGTGCAGTGAAGGGCCTTGAATGTAAGGCAGGCCACCTTGAAGGCCGCCCTTTGGCCAATTGGTAGCCAGTGCAGGCTGTGAAGTAGGGTTTTTGCCGATTGCCATCTAGGAGTTTTATGAATGAGGCGGGCCGCTTGGTTCTGGACAACCTGAAGGCTGTGCAGCAAAGATTGTGGGAGACCATGGTAAAGGGAGTTGGAAAATTCCAGATGGGAGAGTACTTACGAGATGATGGCCTGAGTGAGAGCGGTGGGCGGGAGTAAATGGCGAACTTTGCGGATCTTCCGGAGCTGGTACATACAGGATGAGATGACCGCGCCCACTTGAGCTTTGAGAGACAATTCGGTGTCAATAATCACACCCAGGCTCTTCACTGATTTGACCGGGACTGGGTGGGGGGCCTAGCTCAGAAGGCCAGAACTGCGGGCCCCAGTGAGCGTGGCTGAGTCCGGGGAGGAGGAGCTCGGTTTTCCCGGGCTTTAGTTTTAGTTGATTCAGATTCATCCAGTGTTGGATATGAATCATGACAGTGTGGAACGTATTATTGGCATGAGGTGAGTTGAGAGGTAGGACGATCTGTAATTCATCGGCATAATTGTAAACAGTGTTGTCCCATTTCTGGAGTGAGTTGATCAAGGCCCGGAGGTATAGATTAAACAGGAGTGGTGAAAGGGAGGAGCCTTGAGGGACTCCACAGGTTGGGGGGGGTTTAGTTGCGGTATAGGGGCCTAGGCGGACGGCCTGTGTTCTTCCAGTCAGGAAGGACTCTACCCACTTAAGGGCAGTGCCCTGGATGCCTGCCTGTCCAACACGGTGGAGAAGGATGTTGTGGTCCACCGTGTCAAACGCGGCCTACAGATCCAGGAGTACAAGGGCTTGGGGAATCCCTGCATCCGCGTTACTTCTGAGCGTGTCCATGGCTGCCAAAATGACGGCCTCAGTAGAGTGGGCAGGTCTGAAGCTGGCTTGATTGGGCTCGAAGTAACAAGAAGATTCAATAAAATTAGACAGGCAGCGGGTGACATGGGCCTCCATTAATTTAGAAAAGTAGGGAAGGAGGGAAATGGGACGATAATTGGATGGTTCTGCGGGGTCGGCGCCAGGTTTTTTTGAGGAGGGGCACTAGGATGGCCTCCTTGAAAGAGCTAGGGACAATGCCACTGCTGGGTGAGCCATTCAGCAGGGTAAGGATACAGTCAGGTAGATTGAGGCAAATATTCTGAAGGACAGATGGCGGGCAGCAGTCATTAGGAGAGCCGGATTTGACACGGGTAGTGAGTTCCTCTAGTGAGGTAGGGTTCAAAGCCGGGAAAGTGGTAAGAGTCTGGGGGTTGTAAGAAGAAGTGTCCAAAGAATGTGGCTGGGGTGAGGGGGGGATAGAGTTTTTAATTTTTATAATTTTCTCCACAAAGAAGAGGTTGAGAGTATCGCAAGTTTCTTGAGTGGGGGTCTGGGCTGGGAGGGTTCTGTCGTCTGTGGTGAGTTTGTTCATGACTTTGAACACCTCCTTTGATTTATTATCCCCAGACAAGATCCTGTTGGAGAAGTGTTCCGATTTTGCTAGGGTAATGGCGGTTTTGTATTTTTTGCGTGCTGCCATATAAGACAGCCTGGCTGAGTTAGAATAGTCACGTCTCCAGATACGTTCTAGCTGGCGCGTTTTCAATTTGTGCTGCTTGAGGTCATCAGAAAACCATCTATGGGAGTTATGATGCCTAGTGCAGGGGAATTTGGTCAGAGGGGCAAACTGGTCGCTGGCAGACCTCAACCAGGAACTGATGTCATTTTCCGTAACGTCGAGGTTGTCAGTGGGATTAAAGACTGGGCGGGTGTTGGCCAGGGTAGTAAGGAAGTCCTGGGATTCGTATGTGCTCCATTTCCGAGAGGAGCCACCAGCCATCAGAGGAGCAGGAATCCGGCCAGCGACAGTGATGGAGGTTTCAACTAAATGATGATCTGACCAGACGCAAGGGGATATGACATTGTTCTGCATTCTGTCCATCAACTGTTGTTTTTGCATTTGTCACCCCGAGTGGGATGGGTATGCTCAGACGTGAGTCGCATGCTCTCCACAACACTGAAGTCAAGCTATCCTGGCTGATGAGGGCTGATAGCCAGAAACCGGTACTAGGATACTTGATTCCGGTCCCGGAAATACATGGCTTGGCAGTTCGGGCTGGACTGTTCCCATGAGGCACAGGGTCAAGGCTGATTTGCATATGGCCATGTCTGAACTGGGGTGATGTGGAGTGCAAAAAAACGATGGATTTAGGCCCAGGTCTCTGTACTGGGGTGAATGTATGACATTGTTCTGCATTCTGTCCATCAACTGTTGTTTTTGCATTTGTACACTATTAAAGAGCATGATTCCTCAGAGCCATGGGTTTTGGAATCTCAAACAGACAAAGAAATGTCAAACAAGTTTTGCACTTGGCCAAGTATACAGTTGTGATGGGCAGTTGTTTTTTGGGATTATTTGTTTTTTTGAGATGGCTACATAATTTGTAATGATGTAACTGCACATTAGTAATAACCTTTTTTGAGCGACATATTTTCCAAAAAAGGAAGGATGGACCAGTGCTTGCCACAACACTGGAATTCTAATGCAACTGGAACAATACAGTTACACCCATGTGATGTCAACAAATATATAGAGTGCACAATATTTTGCACAGCGTGTATGTAACTGTAAAGAACACGCATGAAATAAAATGTATGAATGAATTATAAAGTGCAACGTTCTCTCATAGTAAAGTACCAGGGGAAGGAGTTGCAGTATAAAGTGGCAGATAACAGATTATTTTAGTATTGGATATAAAGTGCCCAGTGCTTTATCCGCCCCTTGTGCATATTAAAGGGAGCCATTGGCCCCTCTCCTTCCTCCTCCTCCTCTAATGCACCAATACTAGGATATAGGATATCCCTGATATTTCATTCTCCTATCAAATATAAAGCTATATAGAGAAAGGGGTTTACCAAAAATGCTGTATCTGTAGAGTACCCAGATTAAAAAGTGCTATGTGCTTATTTTAGTGTCACCTCACCTATTGCACTCCTGTTCGATCACTGGTGGTTCCATTATTGCACACAAATATAGATATAAATATAAAGTGCACCATGTTTTTTCTGTACACTACAGAAAAATACTATGTGCTTGTTTTAGAATCACCTCTACTATTGCACACATGTTCGATCTCTGAGAGTTCCATTATTGCACATACACATAAAGTGCAATGTGTTTTTACAGTAAAGTACATAAAATAGAACGTGATGATGCCACTCCTAAATCCACTCTTCTATTACGCTCATAATTTTAAAGTGGAGTGTTGTTATCAAGAGTCTGAGAAAGTGTCTCATGCTTGTTAAAAGAAGGTGACTAGATTACAGACTTGAATTTCATCCTCTTGGAGACAATCATTAAGATCAAAACATAGAATCTCAAATAAATAAGACATCCTACTTCAAAGCTCTTTTGACACATATCACAGATAATAAAAAAAACAATCAATGAAAAAATTATAAAATTGTATACAGTTCGGCATCCGCATTCAAGCCCCATGAAATCTCCGTTCCCAATGTAATGATCCATTTAGCTTCTGTAAGTACTATTTGGTTGAAGAGTTTTTAAAATCGAACTTTGGATGTACTCAATGAAGAAAAGCCATTGATATTAGTTTTTTCATTTCACTGGTATTCAATCACACACATGCACTGGCCTAGGGATACATATCTGGAAGAGGCTAGAAAACAATTGAGTGATGTTAATTGCTACAAGCAGGTAGCTTTTCCAATCTTATTGAAAGTTAAGGATCAGACTTTTAAAGAACTATCGAAGTGGAAGAGGGAGAGCTTGATTGATAAGGATGAGTATAATTTTTTAAGAACAGAGCATCCAATTACTCCAACCTTATATTTACTCCCTAGAGTACATAAACAGAGAACCCCAGTACCAGGACGTCCAATTATTTCGGCTCAAGGTAGCCTGCTCGAATCAATGTCTAAGTACGTTGATTTTTTTCTTCATGACTATGTAGCTGACTTGCCTTCTTTTATTGGTGATACAGGCCATTTTCTAGAAAAACTTAAAGATGTAATCCGGGAGGATGGCTATCACTTCTTAGTGATGGACATTTGTTCCTTATACACATGTATTAGCCATCAAGATGGCTTGAATGCTATTTAATTCTTCCTGTCCAACAGAAATATCTGTTACAATGAACATAACAAAATGTTACTCCATATGACGGAAATGTGTTTGACCAATAACTTCATAATTTTTAATAAAGAATTGTTTCAGCAACTTAGAGGGGTGGCTATGGGGGCGTGCTTCTCTCCCAGCTATGCGTGCTTGCACGTTGGCTGGTGGGAGAAGCACGTCCTCATGCAGACCCACATAGATGATTTTTCGGAACACGTCATCAGATGGTGGCGTCTCATCAATGACGTGTTCGTCATATGGAAGGGTTCAAAGGAATCTGCATTGGAATTTGTCAGGAAGATTAATAGCAATTCCCTCAATTTGGAATTTACAGCACAAGTCAGCGATTCTAGGGTAGAATTTTTAGATGTGGAGGTATTTGTTGACAAAATGAATATTTATACAAAATTACATCGTAAAGTCACAGCTGGAAATTCCATCCTTCATGCCAGCAGTGCTCACCCTAGGCACCTCATAAAAAGTATTCCTTACGGTGAGTTTTTACGTATCGAGAGGATCTGTAGTAGAAAAGAGGATTTAGATATCTGTTTAAATGAATCTAAGGAGAGATACTTGAATAGAGGATATAATGCTAAAGACCTACAATGGGCGCCTGACAAATTGAATACATGTGTCCCAATAGGTGTTAGTGAGGTAATTGATGAGACTCCTGCTGAAATAACCCTTTCACCCCAGTAAGGTTAATTACTACTTTTAGTAGTCAGGAGCAGGCCGTTAGGAAAATTGTTAGCAGACACTGACCAATCTTACATAGTGACATTACTTTGTCCCCGGAACTTCTAAATCAGCCTACTGTCACCTTTAGAAGAGCACCATCAATGAGAGATGATATAGTCAAAACTAGCCCTGAGGTGATTGACAAAGGAAACTGGTTGAGTGACAAGAGGGGTTTTGTAAAATGCTTTTCTTGTCAAGCTTGTAAGTTC